>NW_019154103.1:16074660-16109740 GCF_002288905.1 Enhydra lutris kenyoni | reverse complement strand
TCTCACAAAACAAACTGAGGGTTAATGGGGGGAGGGTGTTGGGGGGGTGGGATTATGGACATTGGGGAGGGTATGTGCTATGGTGAGTGCTGTGAAGTGTGTAAACCTGGCGATTCACAGACCTGTACCCCTGGGGATAAAAAGATATTATATGTTTAAAAAAAAATTAAAAAAAAAAAAGAAGTCCTAAATTCAGCAGAGAAATTTGATTCAGCTTTAAGGCCTGAGAGTAATTCTCTGTTTTGATGCTATGTCCTCTGGGCCCTCCTGGAAAACCCTGCCTTTTTCATCATTAATTTGGAAGTCATTTTTCAATCACAGATAAAGATGACCAAATAGATAATAATTTAAAAATCTAAAAAATAGGACTTCATTTGCATAAAATAAATATCTGATTTACCTGACCAAATTCAGATCAATGCAAGGTAACCTTTATCTCGATAAAATTTTTGTTATTGAAAAAAAGAAGAAAATTATAAAAACACTTGGGAAGTTGAATTTTCTACCTTAATACACAGATTTCTCCTTTTTTTTTTCACTAGGACTACAAAGAACTTGGGAAAGCCCAAATCTTCTTAATCTAAGCACCTGGTATCTCTTTTCTAAACACACTTAATAAATTGCAAAAATGCAAGAAAACTTTGCTGTCACCTTTGAATACCCTGGGGTTAGAAATCTAATTCTGTCACATAGCACTAAAACAGGAGAGCCTTAGATTGTTAAGGACACATTTAATGAATTGCAGCATTAATATAAAATAGCACCTAAAATTATGGCATCAAATGAAATGGAAAATAACTTATTTATAGCGCTGCTTGGAGAAAAGTCATAAATAAATAAACATTGATATATTATATATATCCCTCTAAAGCATACCTTAATAATAATATTAGTGCACATACTTAAGATGGAAACATTAAATATGGTATTTGACTCATTGTTTAAAAGTTTTATACTGCAAAGAAATCAACCTAAGGACTGATAGCATGGCACAACTAGAGGGCTAGAAGAGGCCACATTGTTGGAACACAACCCGGATCCTCGCCAATGTGACTGCAGTCCTGTTGGATCCTGTGAGAACTCCAGGAGATGCAGGGCAAGAGTCTTCCTGGGCCGCGCCAGAATAAACATGGGAGGATCCCCAGAGTGCTTTCAGATCCTCCTGTAGATGGATCTGATAAATGTGAAGAATCCTTAACTTGTTCTTGTCATTTAAAGCTAAGAGATAATTGTTGCTGTTCATTTGCCCCACTTGATTGTCTGCATCTAGCCCATGTCCTGCACAGAGTTCACATTTCACGTCCAGTTCACATTCTGCACGTAAATCTATATCCTGTTTGAAGCCAGATCTTGTGTAAAGTATAAAAGAAGTGATTGTAAGAAAAAAAGTGGTCTACTGATCATCAATCGGTAGTCCCACCATCATTTTGTCTCCTATCACCAGGATCCCCATCTTGCAAAAGTGACACCACATGAAAAAAGGTAGGAAGTAAAGAGATGTGGTTTGGGGGACAAATGGATCAAGAATGCTGCAGAGGATTTTTCAAAGTCCTGGAACAATCCTAAAATTGGTATAGAACCAGAAAAGACCCTGAATTGTTAAGGAAATTTGTAAAAGAAAAACAAACCTGGGGGCATCACGTTGCCTGATTTCAAGCTTTACTACAAAGCTGTGATCACCAAGATAACATGGTACTAGCACAAAAACAGACATAAAGACCAGTGGAACAGAGTAGAGAGCGCAGATATGGAGCCACAATTCTATGGTAAAATAATCTTCGACAAAGCAGGAAAAAATATCCAGTGGAAAAAAAGACAGTCTCTTCAATAAATGGTGCTGGGGAAATTGGACAAATATGTATAGAAGAATGAAACTTGACCATTCTCTTACACTGTACACAAAGGTAAACTCAAAATGGATAAAAGACCTCAATGTGAGGCAGGAATCTATCAAAATCCTTGAGAAGAACTCAGGTAGTAACCTCTTCAACATCAACCACAACAAATTCTTTCAAGACATGTCTCCAAAGGCAAAGGAAATAAAAACAAAAATGAACTTTGGGGACTTCATCAAGATCAAAAGCTTCTGCACAGCAAAGGAAATCGTCAACAAAACAAAGAGGCAACCCACAGAATGGGAGAAGATATTCACAAATGACACTACAGACAAAGGGCTGATATCCAAGATCTATAAGAAACTCCTCAAACTCAACACTCAAAAAAACAGATAATCACATCAAAAAAATGGGCAGAAAACATGAACACTTTTCCAAAGAAAACATACATAGGGCTAACAGATGCATGAAAAGATGTTCATCATCACTAGCCATTAGGGAGATTCAATCAAAACCACATTGAGATACCACCTTACACCAGTTAGAATGGCAAAAATTAACAAGACAGTGAACAACAAGTGTTGAAGAGGATGTATAGAAAGGGGAACCCTCTTACACTGTTGGTGGGATTGCAAGTTGGTATAGCCACTTTGGAAATCAGTGTGGAGATTCCTTAAGAAATTAAAAATAGAATTACCCTATTACTCTGCAATTGCACTACAGATATTTACCCCCAAAATACAGAAGTAGTGAAAAGAAGGGCCATCTGTACCCCAATGTTCATAGAAGCAATGGCCACAATTGCCAAACTGTGGAAAGAGCCAAGATGCTCTTCAACAGACAAATGGATAAAGAAGATATGGTCCATATATACATTGGAATATTATGCCTCCATCAGAAAGGATGAATACCCAAATTTGTATCAACATGGAGGGGACTGGAGGAGATTATGCTGAGTGAAATAAGTCAAGCACAGAAAGTCAATTATCATATGGTTTCAGTTACTTGTGGAGCATAAGGATATCACAGAGGACATTGGGAGAAGGAGAGGAGAAGGGTGTTGGGGGAAATCAGAGGGGGAGATGAAACATGAGAGACTGTGGACTCTGAGAAACAAACTGAGGGTTTTGGAGAGGAGGCAGGAGGGGGTTGGGTGAGCCTGGTGGTGGGTATTAAGGAGGGCACATATTGCATGGAGTACTGGATATGATACATAAACAATGAATCTTGGAACACTGAAAAAATAAAATTTTTAAAAATTCTCAATAAAATACTAACTAATCAAATCCAGTAGTATGTTTAAAAAAATCATTCACCACAATCAAGTGGAATTTAACCCTGGGTTGTAAGAGTGTCTCAGTATTTGCAAATCAAACAATATGATACACCACATTAATAAAAGAAAGGATAAGAATGATCTGATCCTTTCAATAGATGCAGAAAAAGCATTTGACAAAGTATAACATCCATCCTTGATTTAAAAAAAAAAAAAAACCCTTAACTAAGTGTGAAGAGAGGGAACATACCTCAAACTAATGAAGGCAATATATGAAAAGCCCACAGATAATATCCTCCTTAATGTGGAAAAACTGATAGCTTTTCCTCTATAGTCAGGAACAAGACGGGGATATCCATTGTCACCACTTTTATCCAACACAGTACTGTAAGTCCTAGCCTCAGCAATCAGACAACAAAGAGAAATAAAAGACATCTGAATCAGCAAGGAAGAAGTCAAACTTTCACTATTTGCTGAGAACATGAACTCTATATAGAAAATCCGAAACACTCAACCAAAAAATTTCTAGAACTGATACACAAATTCAGTAAGTTGCAGGATACAAAATCAACATACAGAAATCTGTTGTATTTCACCAAATTTCACCAAAAACAGTAAGATACCTAAGAATAAACTAACCGAAGATAAAATGTCTGTGCTGTGAAAACTATAAGACAATGAAGAAAGAAATTGAAGAAGACACAAAGAAATGGGAAAATATTACATGCTCATGGATAAGAATATTGTTTAAATGTCTATACTACCCAAAGCAATCTACACATTTAAAGGAATCCTTATCAAAACAGCACCAGCACTTTTCACAGAGCTGGAACAAGCAATCTTAAAATTTGTATGGAAACACAAAAGACCCCAAAATAGCCAAAGTGATCTTGAAAGAAAAGCAAAGTTGGAGGTACCACAATTCCAGACTTCAAGTTACATTACAAAGCTGTAGTTATCAAGACAGTATGGTTCTGGCACAAAAACGGACATACTGATCAATGGAACAAAACAGAAAACCCAAAAATAGACCCACAACTATATGACCAATTGATCTTCAACAAAGCAAGAAAGAGCATCCAATGGACACAAGACAGTGTCTTCAACAAATCGTGTTGGGAAAACTGGACAGCGACATAGAGAAGAATGAAATTGGATGACTTTCTTACCATGTACAAAAATAAATACGAAATGGATGAAACACCTAAATGTGAGACAGGAAACCATCAAAATCCTAGAGGAAAACATAGACAGCAACCTCTTTGACAACAATTATAGCAACTTCCTACTAGGTATGTCTCCTGAGGCAAGGGAAACAAAGCAAAAACAAACTATTGGGACTTCATCAACATCAAAGTCTCTTCACAGCAAAGGAAACAATCAACAAAACTACCAGGTAATCTATGGACTAGGAGAAAATATTTTCAAATGACATATCCAAAAAAGGGTTAATATCCAAAATATATAAGGAACCTACAAAACTTCACACCCAAAAAAACACAAATGATCCAATTAAGAAATCGGCAGAAGACATGAACATACATTTTCCAAAGACATCCAGATGACTAACAGACACATGAAAACATGCTCAACATCACTCATCACCAGGGAACTAAAAATCAATACTACAATCAGATATCCCCTCACTGTCAGAGTGGCTAAAATTAACAACACAGGGAACAACAGTTTTGAGGTAGGCAAGGATGCAGAGGAAGGAGAAACCTCTTACACTGTTGGTGGGAATAAAACTGGTGCAGCCACTCTGGAAAGCTCTGGAAAAAGTATGGAGGTTGCTCAAAATATTAAAAATAGAATTACCCTATGACCCAACAATTGCACTACTAGGTATTTGCCCAAAGGATAGAAAAATACTGATTCAAAGGGACACATGCACCCTGATGTTTATAACAGCATTATCAACAATAGCCAAATTATGAAAAGAGTCCAAATGTCTATTAACTGAGGAATGGATAAAGAAGAGGTGGTTCTTGTTGGGATGAGCACTGGGTGTTGTATTTAAGTGATGAATCACTGAATTCTACTCCAGAAACCAATATCACATTGTATGTTAACTAAGTAAAATTTAAATTAAAAAAAGAAATATATATATACACATATGTATATACGTATAACATATGTATTATATATATATATTTCTTTGGTGGTATATGCATGCACACACAGACATAGAGTGGAATATTACTCAGCCACAAGAAGATGAAATCTTGACATTTGCAATGACATCGATGGAGCTAGAAGGTATTATACTAAGTGAAGTAAGTCAGTCAGAGAAAGACAAATACCACTTGATTTCATTCATATGTGGAATTTAAGAAACAACACATATGGACATGGGGGAAAACAAGAGAGGCAAGCCATAAAACAGACTTTTAGCCCTAGAGAACACCCTGAGGGTTGCTGGAGGGGAGGTAAGTAGGGGCATGATTCAGATGGGTGATGGGTATTAAGGAAGGCACTCAGTTACGAGCACTGGGCGGTGTATGTAAGTGATGAGTCACTAAATTCTATACCTGAAACTAATTATACTGTATGTTAACTAACTGGAATTTAAATAGAAAATTGAAAAAGTTTTATATTGCTTTTATAAGAATTGATTTATTTCATAAATTAACTTTACAGCTACAAAGGAATCATTGCAACTAAGATAGGATATTTTAATGCTTATTTTTTTTTCCAAAGCCTTGTTTTACTTCAGTAATACAATATCTGTAGCTCAGTACTTGAGATCTATTCCTATCTATGAAAGTTGACTAGCAGAAGCTTAGAATTTCCTAACACTACGCTATACGACATTACCATGTAGAGCAATCATTAATACTTAGTTCTAGTTATTCCTACCTAATTAGTACACTGGCTTAATAAATGTCATAACATAATGGTTAATTTTATGTGTCAATCTGACCAGGCCACAAGGTGCCTAGATATTTGGTCAAACATTATTCTGGGTGTTTCTATGAGGGTATTTTTGATGATATTATCTAAAATAGACTTAGTAAACTAGATTGCTCTCCCTAAAGTGCGGGGCCTCATCCGGTCAGCTGAAGGCCTGAATATAAGAAGGGATTGACTTTATTCCCTAAGTAAGATAGAGTTTTTCTTGCTTGGCTGCCTTCAAACTGTGACATGGGTTTCTTCCATCTGAAATATCAGCTCTTCCTGGATTGCAAGCCTGCTGGACTTCAGACATCATCAGCTCTTTTGGTTATTGTGCCTTTGAATTCAAAATAGAACTACACCATCAGCTCCTCTGCATCTCCATTTTGCAGAATAATCTTGCAAATCTTGGGACTTGCCAACCCCCATAATTGTGTGAGCCAACACAACATCATATATCATTATCATATATCATAATGGTGCACAAATATATATGAAATTGGTTCATACAACACACATACACATCCCATTAGTTCTGCTTTTCTATTTCTGATTCTGTTTCTCTGGAGAACCCTGACTAATACACATAGACTCCAGCTCACCTCCTTTTCACCTAACCTCTGCAGTCTGAGCTAAAGAAAAGGAAACTACTGAGAGCTTTGTTCATTTTGTGTTGCCAGTGTCTACAGTAGGTACTAGGCTTTTCCCCCAGTGTCTGGATGATACAGGAACTTTCTATAGTCATGGCAACTTGAGACATGAAAGTGTGGAGAAGATAACAACCTTGTGAGTAATCTACACCAATGGACGACATGAGCTAATGGATAAATCAATTCACCTCTGGTCTGGGAAACATTCTGTGTGCTTTTGTGGAGGTCCTGGTACAGCCAAGCCTCCAATGCTCATAGCAGTGACATGATTAACACACCTTGATATTGGCTTGGCCTCATTCTCATTCCTTAGGCTCCTTCACTTCCGTTCCCCAGAATTACCTTCCAAATAGACTATCTGTATACAAGTCTTCATCTCATGCTGTTTCCAGCGAAACCCAAGCTAAAACAGTTTTAATATAGAACACTATAACAAAATAAACAAAAGGTGATGTTAAAATGATTCACCCTAAGTGTTACAGTGACATCGGTAAAAAGAACAAGTATAGACCTCTGAAAATTCTTCCATAAAAGCAATAAAAATACTGGCAAAGATTGTCAGATTTAACTTTTTTGGAACTCTGAAAATAACCAAAGACTTGTAGCAATCTGGGGAGTATTTATTAACAAATGAAAAGAGAAAAAAAAAAAAAACAGCTGAATTAGTAAGAGCAGTGACCTTTGTGACATCTTAACTTGCTTTGTTCTCATTCCTTCCTCTGCAGATCCACAATATTCTTAAAAATTCAAAATCTGCATTCATGATGACAATTATCAGCCTAGCAGCCACTGCAAAGAGCAAAACATGGCTGCAATGCTGCCAAAGTTCCATTCCTAGACAACCAAGAGTTCTAGATCTAACAAAACTATCATTCAAAAACGTAGAAGAGGGGCGCCTGGGTGGCTCAGAGGGTTAAGCCTCTGCCTTCGGCTCAGGTCATGATCTCAGGGTCTTGGGATTGAGCCCCACATCAGGCTTTCTGCTCAGCAGGGAGCCTGCTTCCTCCTCTCTCTCTGCCTGTGTCTCTGCCTACTTGTGATCTCTGTCTGTCAAATAAATAAATAAAATCTTTTAAAAAAAAAAAAGTAGAAGAAATTAAGACATTCCCAGATAAATAAAATTTGAGAGTATTTGTTACCTGTCAACCTAATCTACAAGAAAAAGAGAGAGAGAGAGAGAGAGAGAGTCCTTCAGGCTGTAATTAAAGGACACAATACAGTAACTCAAATTTGCATGAATAAAGAACAATGGTAAAGCTAACCACATATTTTTTAAGAGAGTATAAATGTATTTTTCATTTATAAGTCTAGTTTTTTCCTTTATGATTTAAAAGCACAAGGCAGTGATTATAAATCTATATTCCTGAGCATATAATTTATGAAGATGAAATATGTATGATAAAAACAATACAAAAGGAGAGAGAATGGAGCCACGTGGAGTGAATGTCTCATGCTATTTTAATTAAATTTGTATTGAGTTAGATTGTAAAAGTGAAGATGTTAATGGTAACCCCTAGCTACCGAAAAACAAAAGAGAGAAAGAAAGAAAGAAAACTCACAAATATGGTAAAAGAAACATGAATATTTAAATGGTACAGTAGAAAATATCTATTTAATAAAAAATAAGGTAGTAATGGAGGAATAGAGGAACTAACAAAACTTAAGACATGTAAAACAAATAGCAAAATGGCAAATGTGACCTGGTAATTACATTAAAGATGAATAGTTTAAATTCTGCAATTAAAAGGCAGAAATGGGCAGAATGAATTTTAAAAAATAATTCAATAGATGCTTTCTATACACTTCAGATTTACAAACACAAAGAGGCTGAAAATGAAATAATAGAAAAAGATACACCAGAGAAACAACAACCAAAAAAGAACTAAGATGGCTACATTGATTTAACAAAATAGACCTTACCAGGAAAGTTGTTACCAGAGACAAAGAAGAACCTGTTATAATGATAGACTATCAATGAATCAAGAAGTACACCAGTTACAAACATACATGCACCTAAAAACAGAACAGGTACATGAAGCAAAAACTGGCAGATTGATAACTAACACACAGCTATACAACATGACACAAAATACAAAAATAGCATATTCAAGTGTCCATGAAATATTCTACATTATAGATCATATAATAGCCATAAAACAAGCTTCAGAAAATTTAAAAAGATTAAAGACAAAAAAGTAGATTTCTCTGACAGTGTGAAATAAAATGAGAACTCAGTAACAGAAGAAAATTTGGGAAATCCATAAATATGTGGAAATGTTTTTGTTGTTGTTGAGGGGGGGCAGAGGGAGAGAGAGAGAATCTTTTTTTTTTTTTTTACTGTTATGTTAGTAACCATACAGTACACATCATTAGTTTTTGATATAGTGTTCCAAGATTCCTTGTTTACCCCACTGCTCCATGCAATACCCATCACCAGGCCAAACCATCCCCCACCCCACCCCCTCTAAAACCCTCAGTTTTTTTCTCAGTGTCCACAGTCTCTCATGCTTCCTCTCCCCCTCCTATCCCCCCTGCCCTGTCTTTTTTCCCTTCCTTCTCCTAATGTGACCATGCTGCTCCTTATGTTCCACAAGTAAGTGAAACCATATGATAATTGACTTTCTCTGCTTGACTCATTTCGCTCAGCAAAATCTCCTCCAGTCCCACCTATGCTGATGCAAAAGTTGGATATTCATCCTTTCTGATGGTTGAGTAATACTCCACTGTATATATGGACCATATCTTCTTTATCCATTTGTCTGTTGAAGGGCATCTTATCTCTTTCCACAGTTTGGCAATTGTGGCCATTGCTGCTATGAACATTGGGGGTATGTATGGCCCTTCTTTTCACTACATCTATATTTTGGGGGTAAGTACCCAGTAGTGCAATTGCAGGGTGATAGGGCAACTCTATTTTTAATTTCTCAAGGAACCCTCACACTGTTTTCCAAAGTAGCTATACCAACTTGCATTCCCACCAACAGTGTAGGAGGGTTCCCCTTTTTCCACATCCTCTCCAACACTTGTTGCTTACTCTCTTGTTAATTCTTGCCATTCTAGCTGGTGTAAGGTGAGATCTCAATGTTGCTTTTAATTTGAACTTCCCTGATGGCTAATGATGGTCATTTTTTTTTTCATGTGTCTATTAGCCATTTTGTATGTCTTCACTGGAGAAGTGTCTATTCACTTCTTCTGCCCATTTCTTCACTTACCTGTTTTTTGGGTGTTGAATTTGAGAAGTTCTTTATAGATCTTGGATATCAGCCCTTTGTCTGTAGTGTCATTTGTGAATATCTTCTCTCATTCTGTGGATTGCCACTTTGTTTTGTTGACGGTTTCCTTTGCTGTGTAGAAGCTTTTGATCTTGATGAAGTCCAAAAGTTCATTTTCGCTTTTGTTTCCTTTGCCTTTGGAGACATGTCTTGAAAGAATTTGTTGTGGTTGATGTTGAAGAGGTTACTACCTGAGTTCTTCTCTAGGATTTTGATAGATTCCTGCCTTACATTGAGGTCTTTTATCCATTTTGAGTTTACCTTTGTGTACAGTGTAAGAGAATGGTCAAGTTTCATTCTTCCATACATATCTGTCCAATTTTCCCAGCACCATTTATTGAAGAGACTGTCTTTTTTCCACTGGATATTTTTTCCTGCTTTGTCAAAGATTACTTTACCATAGAGTTGTGGATCCATATCTGCGCTCTCTACTCTGTTCCATTAATCTATGTGTCATGCCATACCATGTTATCTTGGTGATCACAGCTTTGTAGTAAGGCTTGATCAGGCAACATGATGCCCCCAGTTTTGTTTTTCTTTTTCAAAATTTCCTTGGTCATTTGGGGTCTTTTCTGATTCCACACAAATTTTAGGATTGTTTGTTCCAGCACTTTGAAAAATTCCAATGGTATTGTGATCATGGAGTTGAAAGTATAGATTGCTCTGGACAGCACAGACATTTTAATACTGTTCATTCTTCTGATCTTTGAACATGGAATGCTTTTCCATCTTTTTTTGTCTCCTTCAATTTCTTTCATGAGTGTTCTGTAGTTCCTCAAGTATAGATCATTTACCTCTTTGGTTAGGTTTATTCCAAGGTATCTTATGGGCTTTGATCCTATTATAACTGGAATTGATTCTCTAATTTCCCTTTCTACAGTTTCATTGTTAGTGTATAAGAAAGCAATTGATTTCTGTGCACTGATTTTTATCCTGCCACATTCCTGAATTTCTGTATGAGTTCTAGTAATTTGGGGGTAGAGTCCTTTGGGTTTTCCACATGAAGTATCATGTCAGCTGCAAAGAGAGAGAGTTTGACTTCTTCTTTGCCCATATGAATACATTTTCTTTCTTTTTGTTGTCTGATTGCTCTTGCTAGGACTTCTACAAATATGTTGAACAATAGTAGTGAAAGTGGGCATCCTTGTGGTATTCCTGATTTCAGTAGGAAGGCTCTCAGCTTTCTCTACTGAGAATGATATTCGCTGTGGGTTTTTCATAGATGGATTTTATGAAGTTGAGGAATGTTCCCTCTATTCCTATACACTGTAGAGTTTTAATTAGAAAAGGATGCTGTATTTTGTCAAATACTTTTACTGCATCAATTGAGAGAACTATGTGGTTCTTCTCTCTTCTCTTACTAATTTGTTCTATCACATTGATTTGCAAATGAACCACCTTTGCAGCTCAGGAATAAATCCCACCTGGTCATAGTGGATAATCTTTTTAATGTACTGTTGGATCCTATTAGCTAGGATCTTGTTGAGAATCTTGGCATTCATATTCATCCGGGATATTGGTCTGAAATTCCCCTTTTTGATGTGGTCTTTGCCTGGTTTGGGGAACAGGGTAATGCTGGCTTCAGAGAAAGAGTCTGGAAGTTTTCCTTCTGTTTCTACTTTTTGAAACAGCTTCAGGAGAATAGGTATTATTTCTTCTTTGAATGTTTGGTAGAACTTACCAGAGAATCCATCAGGTCCTGGACTCTTTTTCTGGGTTTTTAATCACTGCTTCAATATCCTTACTAGTTATTGATCTATTCAGGTTGTCAATTTCTTCCTGTTTCAGTCTTTCAGTCTTGGAAGTTCATAGGTTTCCAGGAATGCATCCATTTATTCTAGGTTGCTTAATTTATTATAGCATATAGCTATTGATAATTTCTGATGATTGTTTCTATTTCCTTGGTGTTAGTCATGATCTCTCCCCTTTCACTCACAATTTTATTAATTTGGGTCCTTTCTCTTTCCTTTTGGGTTAGTCTGGCAAGTGGTTTATCTATTTTATTCATTCTTTCAAAGAACCAGCTTCTAGCTTTATTAATGTGTTCTACTGTATCTCTGGTTCCACTCATTGATCTCTGCTCTAATCATTATTTTCTTCCTCGTGCATGGGGTAGGCTTAATTTGTTGTTGACTCTGCAGATCTTTAAGGTGTAAGGAGAGTTTGTGTATTTGGGATTTTTCTATTTTTTTGAGTGAGGTTTGGATGGCTATGTATTTCCCCCTTAAGACAGCTTTGCCAAATCCTATAGGTTTTGGACCAATGTATCTTCATTTTCACTGGTTTCCATGAATTGTTTAAGTTCTTCTTTGACTTCCTAGTTGATCCAAACATTCTTGAGCAGGATGGTCTTTAGCTTCTAAGTGTCTGAATTTCTTGTAAATTTTTCTGGTGATTGAGCTCCAGTTTCAAAGCACTGAGGTCAGGGAATATGCAGGGAATAATCTCAACCCTTTGGTGTTGGTTGAGACCTGATCTGACCCAATACATGGTCTATTCTGGAGAAAATTCCATGCGTACTCGAGAAGAGTGAGTATTCTGTTGTTTTAGGGTGGAATATTCTGTATATGTCTATGAGGTCCATCTGGTCGAGTGTGTCATCCAAAGCTCTTGTTTCTTTGTTGATATTCTGCTTAGATGATCTATTACTGAGAGGGGCATCTTAAGATCCCCTACAATTAATGTATCCTCATCAATATGTCTCTTTATTTTGATTAACAGTTGGCCTATGTAGTTTGCTGCTCCCATGTTGGGGGCATAGATATTTACAATTGTTAGATCTTCTTGTTGGATAGACCCCTTAAGAATGATGTAGTGTCCTTCTGCATCTCTGACTACAGTCTTTTTTTTTTTTTAAAGATCTTATTTGTTTGACAGACAGAGATTACAAGTAGGCAGAGAGGCAGGCAGAGAGAGAGAAGAGGAAGCAGGCTCCCTGATGAACAGAGAGCCCGATATGGAGCTTGTTCCCAGGACCCTGGGACTATGACCTGAGAGGAAAGCAGAGACTTTAACCCACTGAGCCACCCAGGTGCCCCTCTGACTACAGTCTTTAGCTTAAAATCTAATTTGTCTGATATGAGAATCACTACCTCAGCTTTCTTTTGAGGCCCATTGGCATGAAAAATTGTTCTCCACACCTTCACTTTCAGTCTGGATGTATCTTTAGGTTCAAAATGAGTCTCTTGTAGACAGCATATGGATGGTCCTGTCTTTTTATCCAATCTGTAACCCTGTGCCATTTTATGGGAGCATTTAGGCCATTCATGTTGAGAGTGATTATTGAAAGATATGTATTTATTGTCATTATGTTGCTTGCAAGGTCCTTGTTTCTATAGGTTGTCTCTGTAAATTTCTGTTCTATATCACTCTTGGGGTCTTTCTTCTTTTATAAAAGCCCCCTTAGTATTTCTTGCAGGGCCAGCTGGTGGTCACATATTCTTTCAGTCTTTGCAAGTCTTGGAAGCTCTTTATCTCTCCACCCATCCTAAATGACAGCCTTGCTGGATAAAGTATTCTTGGCTGCATGTTCTTCTCTTTTAGTGCCCTGAATTTGTCTTGCCAGCCACTTCTGGCTTGCCAGGTTTCTGTGGACAGGTCTGACATTATTCTGACATTCCTCCTTCTATGTGTAAGGAATCTCTTCCCCCTAGCTGCCCCTAAGATATTTTCTCTGGATTTAAGATTCACAAGTTTCACTATCACAAGCCTGGAATTTGCTCTACCCTCATTGATCTTGGGGGGTGTTCTCTCTGCCTCTAGGACATGAACACTTGTTTCATTCCCCAAATTAGAGAAATTCTTAGCTAGGATTTGCTCAACTTCAACTCTATCTTCTAGTCCTCCCTCTCCATCTCCTCAGGGATCCCAATAATTCTGACACTGGAACATTTCATGGCATCATTTTTTTCTCTAATCCTGTTTTCATGGAGTCTAAGCCTGTTCCAGGCCTCCCCTGATCCTTCTTTTCTATCAGTTTGTCTTCTAGATCACTAATTCAATCTGTCTCAATTACCCTAGCTGTTAGAGAACTAGATGAGATTGGATCTCATTGATAGCATTTTTAAGTTCTGCCAGATCAGCTCCCACTTCTGCCCTTAGAGAATCTATGTTGCCACTAATGGTTTTCTCCAACCTAGAAGTTGTCTGCATAACTGTAACACTGAATTCTATTTCTGACATCTTGCTTATGTCTATATCCATTAGTTCTGTGGCAAAGGTCACAGTCTCCGAATTTTTCCTCTGTTGGGGGTTCCTCCTCCTAATCATTCTGGTGATAGGTGGTTGAGAGGATGTATAGCTATCAGAATCCAAGCTAGGTACACCCTGGAAAATTTTGGAGCAATTGGAAGTCACCAACAAAAAGAAAGAAAAAAAAATAGCCAAAATAAGCCTGAAGAGTAAGATTTATAAAGTACAAAAACAAAGAAGAAAAAAATAATATCTATGAGGTCCATCTCATAGAAGAAAAAGAAAAAAGAAAAAAATAAATAAAAACACAAAATAAAAAGGAGGGGCGATTGAAAGGTGGTTATAATCCCTCAATGTGGGCAAAGAAGGGTATTTCAGTTCTTCCTGGGTGTATCTTACTATCTTTGTTAGAGGACTCAACTTTCCAGTGATACAGGGAAATTAAAACTGTTATACATATAAAGGTAGTATTGAATAGGGGAAAGCACTACATTGAAGCTTATATATATATATATATATATATATATATATATATATATATAATATGAAGAAAGAAAAAAGTGTATGTATGAAAAAGTTCAAGTTAAAAAGTTACTATGGAATATGTTGTATTAAACATCTAGTTGAAATGGTAAATAGGTAAAAATAAATAAATAAATAAAAGAACAAGAATCATGAAAAAGAATTTTTTAAAAACGAAAGAGAGAAAAAATTGTATCTAAGAAATATACAGGCTGTGAGGCAATACTGGAAGCTCAATATTCTGTTTTCCCCTAGTGTTGGGGTTTTACAGTTTTATGGGGATCCTATGATTGTTGTTCTCTTGTTCTTTCAGCTTGTCTTCTAGGGGAGGGGCCTACTGTGTTGGTTTTTAGTTGATCCTGCTTGGGCCTAGTTGCCCTGCCCCATATCAAGGGATTGGGCTCAGTGGAAACCCGTTTTTCAGGCTTTTGTTCTCTGGCCACTTTTTGCTCCTTTTTGGAGGGTCTGAGCAAAGTAAACTGTCCACACCCAGACCTCCACCTCAGAGAGAAGCCATAGTCTGCTTTTCTCTGAACCCTCCAAAACACACAGACTCCCCCTCTGCCAACTCCCTTGAATACCACAGCCTCCCACAGGTGGTGCGCACCCCCAGCCACCATCCCAGTGATTGCCCAAGGCCCCCACTTGTCTCTGTACCCCCATGCCACCAAGACCCTGAGTGATACAGGTCCTGGTGAGCCTGGTCCCAGTGGCTGCCATTCCCAGGACCGCTGACTCAAGAACGCACCTGGTCCTCTCAGCCATGACAGAGGTAGCAGCCGCTGTGGTAGTGGTGGCAGCCACCAGCCCCAGGGACCACTGACTCCAGCCCACACCAGGTGCCCTCAGCCCCCACTGGTGGAGGAGGCAGCGGAGGCAGCTGTGGTGGCCGAGGAAGCCACCAGCCCCAGGGACTGAGGACTCGAGTCCAAGTCCACACAGGGTCCTCTTAGGCACAGGCAGGCGGCTGCTGTGGCCATCCTGGGACAATAGGCTTAGGTCCATGCCTGCGGCCACCCAGTCCCAACACCTATCCCTCAAGTCCCTTTGTTCTGTTTGAGTGCTGTTATGAGTCTCTTCCTGTCTCACAGCCACCAGTCTCTAAGCTATTGCTCATCCCCAAGTGCAGGACACTTTCACATTGGGGTATTACTTTACAGTGGCTCGCTTCTGGTGGATATCTCCCCTTTTTGTTTATCCTCCGATATCTGTCCACGCACTCCCTAATCCTTTGTACTTCTCCACTGATGATTCTCTGCCTGCATAAAGATCCAGAAGTGTATAATCTTACATGTCAGGCTGATTTCATGGGTGTTCACAGTACTCTGGTAAATATCTAACTCAATTCAGGGGACCAGTTGAAATAGAGTCTCCTTCCCCTCTGCCATTTTCCTCCCCTCTAGAGAGAGAGAGAAAGAATCTTAAGCAGGTTCCATGCTTACAAAAGGGCTGGGTCTCACAATCCTGAGATCATGACCTAAATTGAAATCAAGAGTCAGATGCCCAAGCAACTGAGCCACCCATGTTTCCCAGAAATTACTGTTTTGTTTTGTTTTGTTTTGTTTTGTTTTAAGAGAAAGAGAGAGAGCACTTGCATAAACAGTGAGGAGGGGCAAAGGGAGAGGGAGAGAGAGAATTTTAAGCAGGCTCCATGTTGGGCCTGAGTATGCAGCTCAGTGTTGGTCTCTGTCGCATCACCATGAGATTATGACCTGAGCCGAAAATCAAGAGCTGAAGGTTTAACTGACTGAGCCACACAGGTGCCCCTAAATATGTGGAAATTGAACAACACATTCCTATAATAATCAAGGAGTCAAAGAAGAAATCATAGGAGAAATCAGAAAATACTTTGAAATGAATAAAAATGAAAACACATAAAAAATGAAAACACAACATGCCAAATCTTATGCTCTAAATAAGATAAAGCAGTGAATATAGAAACATTTATGGCTCTATGCACTTACATTAATAAAAAAGAAAAATCTCAAAT
Organism: Enhydra lutris kenyoni; assembly: GCF_002288905.1. Lineage (NCBI taxonomy): Eukaryota > Metazoa > Chordata > Mammalia > Carnivora > Mustelidae > Enhydra > Enhydra lutris. The sequence goes on along the minus strand of NW_019154103.1, from coordinate 16,093,109 downwards.
CAGTAACCAAAGCTTCCACCATGAGAAACTAGAAAAAGAGCAACCTGAGCCCAGAACAAATAATTTAAAAGATAATAAAGATTAGAGAGGGAAATAAGTAGAGAATAGAAAAAAATAAAAGAATCAACAAAACCTAAAGATGGTTCTTTGAAAAGATTTTTTGAAGTGTTAGCCCTATAGCTAGACTAACCAAGAAAAAAATCAAGGTTTTTAAGTTAATAAAATTGGAATAAAAGATACAACCACCAAAATTTTATCAAGAAGCAATGGAAAATCTGAATATACCTAAGACAAGTAAAGAGACTGAATTAATAATTTAAAAAAAAACTTCCTACCAAGAAAATCTCAGGACAAAATATCTTCATTGTGATTCTACCAAACGTTTAAAGAAAAATTAACCAATAACCACTCCTTCACAAATTTTTTCCCAAAAAATAAAATTTAAAAATATAAGAGAAGAGAACACTTTTGAAGTCATTCTATCAGGCCAGAATTACTCTGATATGAAAAACAAAGACATTGTAAGAAAGAGAAAACTACAGAACATCCTTCACAAATATAAGAATCAAAATCCTCAACATAATACTATCAAATCAAATCTGGCAACTTATAAAAGGATTAAACAATATCATCAAGTAGGATCTACTTATTTTGTATTTTTCAATTTATGAAAATTAATATACTATACCACAGATATAGATTAAGGGACAAAAAGTAATCATTTCAGAAAAATATCACCTGTCATGATAAAAACAGTCAAGAATCTAGGATTGGAATAGAAATTCCTCTGTCATTGTCTACAAAAAAAAAAAGAAAAAAAGTCCATGGGTAACTTAATAGTTCATGGCAAAAAAGTGAACACTTTTCTCCTAAGATCACAAAGAAGACAAGGACTTAAGTCACTTCTATGGAGTGAGACTGTATGGAGGTTCTAACTAAGGTAACCAGGCAAGAGAAATAAATAAACAACATTAAGAATGGATAAGAAGAAGATAAACTATATTTGCAGATGGTATGACCCAGCATATAGAAAATCATAACCTATTCACTAAAAATCTACTAGAGGTAGTAACTTCAGCAATGTTTCAGGAAAAAAAGTACACCACAATCAACTAAATTTCTATATGCTAGCAATAAAGAATCTGAAAACTTAATTACAAAAACAATTCCATTTTACACAGGATTTTAAAAAACAGGTAAACTTAACAAAAGTGCATGATATGCACTATAAATACTAAACACTATGAAAAAAATATATTGGGTCTGTGTCACTCCCCAAATAGATCTACAGATTTAATGCAATCTCTATCAAATTCCCAGCTGGCTTTTTTATGGAAATTGGCAAGCTGATCCTAAAGTTCATATGGAAATACAAGGGATCCTGTATAGGAGAAAAAAAAAAGGTAAAATAGACTTCATCAACTTTTAAAATTTTTATGCATCAGAAGATATTATCATCTTCTTTATCCATTCATCTTTTGAAGGCATTTTGGCTCTTTCCACAGTTTGGCCATTGCTGAACATTAGGGTACAGATGGCCCTTCTTTTCACTACTTCTGTATCTTTGGGGTAAATACCTAGTAGTGCAATTGCAGGGTCATAGAGTAGGTCTATTTTTAATTTCTTAAGGAATCTCCACACAGTTTTCCAAAGTGGCTATACCAACTTGCATTCCCACCAATAGTGTAGGAGGGTTCCCCTTTCTCTACATCCTCTCCAACACTTGTTGCTTACTGTCTTGTTAATTTTTGCCATTCTAACTAGTGTAAGGTGGTATCTCAATGTGGTTTTGATTTGAATCTCCCTGATGGCTAATGATGATGAATATTTTTTCATGTGTGGCACTGGAGGAGATTATGCTGAGTGAAATAAGTCAAGCAGAGAAAGTCAATTATCATATGGTTTCACTTGTGGAGCATAAGGAATAACATGGAGGGCATTAGGAGAAGAAAAGGAAAAGTAAATCAGAGAGGAAGATGAAGCATGAGAAACTATGGACTCTGAGAAACAAACTGAGGGTTTTGGAAGGGAGGGGGGCCAGGGGAAGGATTAGCCTGGTGGTAGGCATTAAGGAGGGCACGTATTGCATGGAGCACTGGGTGTGGTGCATAAACAATGAATCTTGGAACAGTGAAAAAATAAAATAAAAATAAAAAAATAAAATCACTAACCCACAGAAAATTTTTTTTAAAAAAAGATATTATCATGACAACCCATAGAATGGATGAAATAGTTGCAAACGACATATCTGGATTTAGTATCCAAAGTATATAAAAACTCTTTCAAATTGGCAATAAATTGACAATGTAATTTTAAAATGGGCAGAGGACATGAATAAAAATTTCTCAAAAAAAAAATTACAAATAGCCAACATGCCCATGAAAAGATGCTCGACATCATCATTAGAGACATGCAAATAAAAACCACAATGAGATACCACTTCATACACATGAAAATGGCTATAATCAAAAAACAAGCGTTTGAGAAACCTGGGTGGCTCACTTGGCTAAGTATCTCCCTTTGCCTCAGATCATGATGCCAGGGTCCTAGGATCGAGTTCCACATCAGGCTCCTTGCTCAGCAGGGAGCTTGCTTCACCCTCTGCCTGCTGCTCCCCCTACTTGTACTCTCTCTCTCTCTCTCTTTCCCTCTCTCTCTTACAAATAAATAAATAAAACCTTAAAAAAATAAAATGTGGACAAAGATATGGAGAAACTCTCACACATTGTTGGTAAGAATGTAAAATGAGGTAGCCAGGTTGGAAAACGGTTTGACAGTTCCTCAAAAAACCTGAACATGCAACTCCCACATGACCAAACAATTCTGCTCCTAGGTAAATACCCAAGATAATTGGAAATATATGCCCACACAAGAACTTGTATAGGTTTGTCTCTAATAACCAATAGGTAAAAACAATCCTAATGTCTATCAACAGATGAAGAGACAAAATGTGATATATCCATATAGTGGAATATTATACAACCATCAAAAAGAATCTAGTATTTATTCTTACTACAACATGGAAGAACACTGAAATCATTGTTATGTGAAAGAAGGCCGACACAAAAGGCCATATATTCTATGGACATTTGTATGAAATGTCCAAAATAGTCACATTCATAAACAGAAGGCAGATTAGGAGTTGCCAAGGTTGGGGTAGAGGTGTAGAAAAACGAGAATGCCCACAATGGCATGATGAAAACATTCTGGAAATAGATAACAGTGATGTTTGTAGAATTTTGTGACTAATACTGAAAACACTCAATTTTCTACTTAAAAGGAAAAATTTTATGGTGTGTAATTTTTATCTCAATAAAAGGAATTGAAAGCAAAAATTTTGATTTATTGATGCACCCAACACTGTGCACTCTACTGGTTTGTCTAGGTTATCCAATGGGTTATCTGACCCAATCCGCAACTGTCCAAATTATATACCCTTCCTCAGTATACGTTTACAGTATATATTTTTTGCCTTCAAAAGCAGAGACTTGAGTATGTTTGGAAAATTCAAGAATTGTTACCAAATATCCTTGAAATCAGTAAGTCAAGCTTCTGCTAACACTTTGTAAACTAGTTGTCTGCGAGCTCTTGGTAGTCCAATGTTCAAGGGTTTGCAATGCATCTCCTTCCAGGTGGTACATGCAAAATTCCTTCCTCCAAACTTCCATCAGCTATTTTCCAAGATCTAGTATGCTTCCAAATACCTAACTCTGAGAATCACCACCATACCCGCTCCTGCCACACATCACCTTCTCAGGGCCCCCACATGTCTTACTGCCTCTGTCTAGAATGCTCTTCCCAATCATACTCCTAAGGCTAGCATCCTTACTTCAAACTTCTCAACTGTCAATCTCCAACTTCTTGACCATCCCTTTTTGAAAACAGTACTCCCATTATATTTTGTCCCCTTTGGTTTTGTTGTATTTTCCTAGCTCTTATCTAAGTGACTGAGAACACACATATACCCACATATTTTTTTTTTTACTTGCTTACTGTAAGTGATAGAGGGCAAAGTCCCTAGTCCTTAGTTTTAGCATCTAGAACTGTGCCTGGCATGTAACAGATGCTCAAAAAATAGTTGTTGAATGAATGACTGAAAAGCTGTCTTAAAACAATATAGAAAATCATTTTTGTCACCTATTCATTAATATATTAAGAATTCTTTGGATAGACTTCTTTGTCCTTCTGAAAAGACATAAGCTAGTAATTAGTTTTAGACTTCCTTTCAACCCACTCCCTCCTTTCCTTTAAATGAAGAATTTGGGAGTTTTGCCTCTCCAACAACAACTTTCCTAATCAAATTATTGGAGGAAAAAACTTAATAAAGCAACTGCAGGATTTCTAATATAGTGTTCCCTAAATATATTTATTGAAAAAGGACCAAACATAAGCACAAAGCTTGATAAGCCAGAACAGTGTATCTTTGGAGAAAATATCCTTTCCAATAATCTTTCCAAATATGTATGTAAAAGATTAGTAAAGCAAACTACTAGTTTTGTTAACCACATGACAATGTTCCCAAAAGTGCATCTCTAAAAAATGGGAGATAGACTTTCCTAAAAGAAACATGAGCATTTTCCACTAATATTTTAAACATGGATCTCCCCATGTAAGAAAAATTCCCAGTTTATTAGGGAATTGGATACAAACACATACATTAGGGGAAGCAGAAAAAAATGCACCACTGTATATATAGATTTCCAATCAGAAGAGAGGAGTCTCTTATCTTTCAGCAGGAAATGTGTGAGATGAATTTCTCACTTAGCCAATTAATTTACACTTTAGTCACCAGTGCTGGAAGGTAGTTTGGCCGACTCAGTGGTCTACAGCTAAAATGAGTAATAATAATTCACATTTATAAAGGGCTTCAGAATATTAATTATTTAATCCACACTATATTGCTGCATGATAATTCAGAATTATTGCTTGTGCTTTTTAGGCTAGAGAAACTGATCTAAATCAATTAAAATCCATGCTAAAAGCAGAGTTCCTGGCCTTCAAGTTGGTGCTCAGTCCATTTTGCCTTGCCACTCAGCCCTTTGGACTCTATGATGGGTTAATTAACCTCTCTTGCTTTGAATTTGTCCATAAAATGGTGATAATAAGGCTACCCTTACAGTAGTATATTGTGCAAATTAATTGATTTTTGAAAAGCACTTCCAGATCTATGGAAGGGAAAGTATTAGTTGTAAATATCTCAATTGATTTTAAATGATAAATGATCATTTTGCATATCATTTATCAACAGTGATAGTGACAGAGATATTGAATAATATATAAAATGATGAAAAATTCTTTCCATCACTCAAAGAAAGAGAGCTTGAAACTCCCACCTCTATCCAGCCACCCATGACTCATTGGAAGAGAGGCTATGATTCATTCCTTCCACCACTACCCAGGCTAACGTGCATTTCCCCGTACAAAGAGAATATTGTCTGTTCCTGACAATGTGGTTTCTCATTTATTGTTGTATTTTAAATATGTGTATGATATCCCAACTTGCTATGCACTTCCTTCCAAGCAGTTTGGAGTGTAAGTTGTCTAAGAAAGGACACAATTTATTTGATTTATATTTTATAGTGCCCTGACCAGAGCTACAAAACATTTGCTTTAGCACTCCTATCTTATTAAGTGTTACTATAAACTAGCTTACTTGTAAATAGGCATTTTACGGTTTCAATGAAAATGCTATCAACATTATAGATCTCAAAGAATTATTTCTTTTGTTTTTACTTTCTTAAATGAGTTTTTCTACATAATACTTCTATAAAAAGTATTGAACTTCATTTTGAAAAAATATATATAACTAAGTTATTTCATCTTAAGACTACAAATAAATAATTTAAGTACTTTTATTTCAGATAAGAACCCAAAGTTGAAGCTCCAAAGCCATATAACCTAGAATTATACGGTGATAAAATGTTGGTGTTTAGTACAAGAAATGAAATACTGAACCTTAAAATGTGTCTAACAGATGGTTTGTAGCCATCTTCAATCAAAACTCGATACCCATTGATTTTTTTTTTTCCCAAAGTGGGAAGCCCAGTTCCCCTCTTACTGGTGTCTCTAATACAGAACTCTATCCCCAACAGCCAGTCTACACATTTCCACCAGCCAGAAGTATAGGCTTATAACAGCACAATCCTTAATAAGACACAAATTCCATTGAAATCCTGGCTTGAAAATGAAAAAGCCATAATTAGAATGTGCCAAACAGATTCTACCTGTCTGTTAGCCTAGTCTCAAAATGCCAGTGCATCCTCAATTGAAAACAAACCCTAAAATCCAAGGTCAACTTGAGTATCCCAGGTTTTGATACCTATGATGATCCCATGTAATATACCCATATCTCCTTTACAATAGCCTCCTGATTACAGAGGTATGTGTGTGCGTGTGGTGTGTGTGTGTGTGTGTGTGTGTGTGTGTGTGTGTGTGTGTCCTATTTCAACCTACTTAGCCAACACACACCATCCTACCTGAGTAACAACAGAAATGCCCTGAATTATATGCCATAGTTTTTCATAGCTTACATGAATTTACAAAATATTACTACCCTTAATTTTGTACACGAAAATAAAACTACTTATCTGTTTAAACTGTCATAAATGGGGATGCCTGGGTGGCTCAGTTGGTTAAGCAGCTGCCTTCGGCTCAGGTCATGATCCCAGCGTCCTGGGATCGAGTCCCACATCGGGCTCCTTGCTTGGCGGGGAGCCTGCTTCTCCCTCTGCCTCTGCCTGCCATTCTGTCTGCCTGTGCTCGCTCTCTCTCCCTCTCTCTCTGACAAATAAATAAAATCTTTAAAAAAAAAATAAATAAACTGTCATAAATGGTTAAACATCATTTATCCATGCTTTTTTGGCATCACCTTGAAGTAAAGGAACTTCTCCATTCAGAGTTAAGGAGGTTAACCCAATCACTAAATATAATGGAATGATTCAAAGGAAGATTATTCTAAATTATCAACTTTCTGACAGTCTGCATAAAATTAGTAAATAAAAAACTTCATTTTCATATGATTACTCAAAGTATTTATTGAACTTAAAAATCTCAAGGTTAGCACCCATTAGAATGGTTATTATTTAAAAGTGGGAGGGGGGTTGAGGGGGGAGGGAAGAAATATCATGTGTTGGCAAGGATGTGGAAAAACAGAACCCTCCTGCATTGCTAGTGGAAATATAAAATGGCACAGTCACTGTGAAAAACAATTTGCTCCTCAAAAAGTTAAACACAGAATTAATATATGATCCAGCAGTTCTAATCTTAGCTAATCAAAAGATTCAAAGCAGGGTATCAGATATATGTGCACAATGTTCACAGCAGCATTGTTCCCAGTGGCCAGAAAATCTCAATGCCCATGTCAGTATCAACAGGAGAATAAACAAAATGAATATTTTTGTATATAAACAAAAATTATTATTCAGCCATAAAAGGAAATACAATTCTAATATATGGATGAAACCTAAAAATATGTTAAGTGAAAAATTACACTAAATGAAATAAGCCAGACACAAAATGGCAAAAATTGTGTCATTCTACATATATGAGGTCTATAGAACAGGCAGATTCTTAGAGACAGAAAGCAGAATGGAGGTTTTATCAGGAGCTAGGCTAAGGTGGGGATGGGAAATTATTATTTAATGGCTACAAGTTCTCTGCTTAGGAAGATGAAAGGATTCTAGAAATAGTGATGATGGATGCACAACACTGTCGGTGTACTAAATGTCACTGAATTGTACATTTAAAAATGAAACAAATTTTATGTCTATTTTACCCCCCACAAAAAAAAAAAAAAAAGAAAAAACCCTCAAAGCTCATTAGGAATCATTTTGGTATATTTTTACAGAATTATTTGTTGTTGCTTGGCCAATTACGTTTTTCATAGAAATTAGGAGTCTTAGTTTATCCCCAGTACACGTAATAGAAATGTGTGTGTGTGTGTGCGTGTGTGTGTGTGTGTGTATGCACATGCACCTATATAAAATAGCGTTTCAGAAAATGGTAAAAGGTATATGCAGCATTATGATTTATGAGATGAGGGAGTAAACATAAAATTTACCTTTGTAATTTTGCCAAAGTTTACAGCAAAATATCTTTCTTGCGGTTTATTAAACTCTAATCATTTTCTTGAAAAATTAGCAGCAATTACCATTAAGGTTTAAGAATTTAACTGTGACTACTGCAATAAATCTTATTAAAATAACTGAAACATACTTTTTTCGCATGTGGCAACCTGTCTCTGAATCACAACCATCTGTAAGTGGTGATTGCCTGGTGCACACAGATGGGAGTAAAACAACGATCAGGCTATACCATTCTTTCATCATCGCTTGGTACCAAACAAACTGAAATCTGAGTCAGACTATTTGCATTTGAAAGATTCTATGATCGCTGTAATTAACAAATACTCGTTGGCTTCCCGATATAAAATGTGTGATAGGTACCTGACTTAAAATAACACTTGAACTGTGCAGCCTCTCTTTCTAATCTCTGACAGCCTATAAAAAAAAAAAAAATCAGACATTAACAATAGAGGAGCAGGTTTCAAGTTTTTATAGCACACAATTCCTTTACAGATTTAAGATGACAGAAGAAGGGAACAGCCTAATTTATTCTTCCTGGCTTGCAGCACAGAATCATGAAGGCTCTTGGTCCATAACTTTAGGTCTACACTAAATTCCTGTCAGCCTGCATCAGTTACAAAGGTGAGCATCTGCCCCACCTGGCTTTCCCTTCAAGGCAGGAAAAGACAGACCCATGTTATCACAAAGCCCGAATCATTCAATCAGAAAAAAAAAAAAAAAAAAGGAAGCCAAAAATCAAGAAGTTTAATGTCTTTTGAGGTGTCACAACATTTTGGCTAATAACACTGGCTCCAAATGTATTGATAACAAGAAAAGGGAAAGAGATTTCAGGGTTAAGAAATGACACAAAAAGGAGTTTGGACTCCTTTGAAGAAGCCCTGCCTTCAAGCATGTGCTAATTATGAAACATTTACTTAGGCCAAATGACTTTGATAGTCTCAGCTCCCTCATCGGTAAATTAGACGAAATAAGATACTCCCACTCTCTCTCTCTCTCTCTCTCACACACACACACACACACACACACGCATGCACACAGAGTTCCCAGTACACACACACACACACACACACACACACACACACAGAGTTCCCAGTGGCCAGAAAGATGAGTGAGGAAATCTAAAATGGTGCTTCACACATTGTCATGGGAACACTCCACACTCCTTTGTTAAATGAATAAATACTGTGTCAAGGGGTGATGATGAGCCACTGTAAGATCTAAGTAAGTAATTCTGTCAGTGAGGTCTTTTTCAAACTTGACTTCAGATTACTTCTCACTTTGCCAAAAATCCATTTCATAATTAAAACCACGGCGCTCGACTGAGTCAGACCGTCAAGGCCCAAATCCTGCTTCTTCCACTGAACTGCATGACTTAGGTGAGTAACTTGACTTCTCTGTGCTTCACCTTACTCATCTACAAAATAGGTACAATAATAATCCATTCAAAGTTGTGTTGGAAAGATTAAATGGGTTAACATATTTAAGTAGTTTAGAACCAGGACAGGCATCAATCACTGTCAAAAAATATCGGTTAACCTCTATTTATATGTGAGCGTGTTCCCAGGTATATAATAAAGGACAGACATAGTCCTTGATCTCATGGAACTTACAGACTACTAAAAAGAGAGGCATTAAAATATATATATATAGATAGATAGATAGATATAGATAGATAGGTTCCTGGGTGGCACAGTCAGTTAAGCCTTGGACTCTTGATTTTTGGCTTAGGTCATGATCTCAGGATCAAGATATCAAGCCCCATGTCCTACTCCACAGTGGGCGTGGAGCCTGCTTAAGATCCTCTTCCTCTCCTTCTGCCCCTCTCCCCTATAAGCGCTCTCTCTCGCTCTCTCAAAAACTCAATGCACACACATATACAACAATACATAACTGCAGGTTGAAAGAAAGAGAGGATCTGAGTATGATTAGGGCAGATCTCATAATATTTGAGCTAATTATTTCAGGACAGGTTCGTCATCTGAAAGATCTCAAACTATTAACTACATGGTAGCTATTATAGGAACTACATAAGCGTCATAATGTGAAGGCCTAGTAAAAGGAAAACCATGGTACCTGTCAGTTTCTTTCTTCCCCTTTCTCCATGATATCTGATCATTTAGATAAGTACTTGCCTTTTTCACTGTTTGTCTGAAGATTATTATTATTATTATTATTATTATTTCAGGGAAAAGTTTCTTAACCTCAAATGACCTCATCCTTTGAGACACCAGATGCTGAAGAATATTAAAATTATATTTAAGACAGTGTTACATTCAAATTAAGATGTATTTTCTGCTAGATTACATTTTTAAAAGACAGTCATCACATATTATATACACTTAGATATCAAATGACTGCATTTACATTTGAACCAAAATAAAAGATGAAAGTGGTTAATGAAGTTCTAATTCATTGCCTTGAATGTTTTTAGCCTACTACATCCAAATTATTTTTTTAAATAACTACCACTAGAAAGGCTAATGCAGTGCAGATGACTCCCCAAATATTTGCAATAGGTCACGTGAACGCTGCCGCGGCATCTCAACAATTGACTATAATAGATTTAAGGGAGAATGATAGGCTGCCTTGACATTTAAATAGATAATATTTTCTATTAAATCTCTTTTAAAAAACCTTGATTAACACCAGAAATATTTCTCACTTTCCCAAAAGAAACCCTCATTAAGGAAATTTTCACTGAGTTACATACAATATGCTCATCTGTGCACCATGAACTTGTTTTTACTCTATATTCAAAGCTGTATGTTTATTTCTCTGTTCTAGTTCAGTTCTAAAAGCCAAAAATATGAAACAGATGTGGTGACTTTCTGTGTACTGTGAAGCACAATTATGCCTCTTTGAATTGCTTAGGCTAAACAGTTGTCCTCCCTAGAGCATGTCGAAACTGCTTGAGATTCTTTACAGCCAAGAATCCGGCTTGCTACCTGTCAGGAACTAGAATGGGCAGGCCACAGCTGGTTGCCTGCCGTGGCTGCTCCCTTACTGTCCTCCCCAACCAAAACCTGGGAAACATAAAAAATAGATAGGAAAACTGCAGCTAAATGGCTATGCTGTCTTATCCTTAAGAAAAGATGGAGCCGTCTGAAAGTGCATAGCAAGGTCCACTTTATGTGGACCATTAAACAGCACTCAAAAAAACAGTTTCGTTCGTCCTGCTTCTGAGTTCACAGACAGCGTGGGCAATAGCCGGGAGCAAATAAAGAAAGATCTTCCCAATTATTTGTCACAGCAATGATGCCTTTAAACCTTTATCTGCTAGATTAGCCTATGCATCAAAAGTGCAAATGTTGATTTTTCTTTTGCTGAGAATAGTTTAAAAACATGTGGAAATTGCTGTAATTGAAGAGAAAGCTTGAAACAAATGGTAATTTTGTTCTCAAAAAGGAAACTTTCTTCAGGCTGTGGGAGGTGAGGAAAGGAAGTCTCCTTTTCTTCTAAAATGAGTGAATGCTGAAAATAATGGCATTCATACAATCTTGCATTGATCTTGTCAGTGGACAACCTCAAAAAGGTTTTAAAACAAAAGTTAGCAACAGACATATTCAAATAGGAATATTTACAGAGTGCCATGTTCACAGGGGTCATAAGTTTGATATGAATAAGCAGATCAGCAATCTCATAAAATGTATGCTCTTCATCAAAGCATATCCCCGTGTATCCCCATTCACACATTCAGCATTCCTTTATTCAATGGAGACCTGGGCTTACTCTACATGCTAAGGATACTAAAATGCAAAGACATATGTGCCACAAGATGCTCATATGGAGAAGGGGGAAAGATATTTAAAAGACATGTAACAGAGACACCTGGCTGGCTCAGCCAGTTAAGGATCTGACTTCAGCTCAGGGCTTGAAATCAGGGTCCTAGAGAGAGCCCTCCTTGGGGCTCCATGCTCAGCAGGGGAGTCTGCTTATCCCTCTGCCCCTTCCCCCACATGTGTACTTGTGCTGTCTTTCTCTGTAGTAAACCTTTTAAAAATGTTTTAAAACAAACACAAAAAAATACTTTTTAATAATAACAAAAAACATGTAACAACTATGTCATATTTTTGCTACTAATGAGGACTCCTTTCCCCCGATATTCAGGCCTCTGGATCTTGGGATAATAGAAATGAAAATATGGAAGGCAGAGATATTTGGCCTGCATCTTCTTAGGACATTTTATTATCTTCTGTACCTCGGGATCAGGCCAGTTTCAGACTAATTATCAAGTTCCCATGACTTCTCTTACCAATTCCATCATACTCTGAAAGTACTGTTCATGTAAAGCCAAGAAAAGTAAGAGGAAACATCATCGAGAGGACATGCCACCAATGCTCTTTATTCTGAGAGATATCTGATCTATCTGGTCATTTTCAGTTTTATTAACATGATTATTTTCATCCATCTAGAAAAACTGAGGGGAAAAACTGATGTTTTCCCTCCTTCAACATCTTTGCTATGATCCAGCACTGTGCAGGCTATGGACTCTGTATCCCAGACCCACTCTTGAGATTTTCTAGTGTACTGGGTCACTTATGAGAGGTCGTATGTCCATATTTAACTCAAGGAGGGTCAGGCATCTCTAGAGAATAACAAACAATAAGTCACACTGCAGTGGCTACCTCCCATAGCCAAGCGTGACCTATCTCAATAAGATGGACAAGGGTCATCATTCCTCAGAACTGGTTTTATACTGCTATTAATTCGAGCAAAGAATGGATTCATTTGAGTATTGGCTCTGTACAATCTCAGCAATTAGCTTTAGTGGGGCTGGGTACTTTGGTGTAGAGCCCAAAAACACCAGTTCTGGAGCCTACCACCACTCCTGTCACTTAGAGTTTCTCTGTCTTAAATCTAAACCAATGCTTTGAACTGAGATACAGGTAATTTAATGCATGTGTCCTGTGGTTCCACATCAAGGGATAAAGTAGAATAAAGTAGAATTCCTGGATGCAAAGTCCTTGAAGTATATGTAAATCAATCATTAAGTGGTCAATAGATCCAAATCAGTAAAACTATAAATGAATACTTGTCTGAGATGAGTTCTATGAAAGAGTTCTAGTTTTGGAAGTATGTTCATTGCACAAAGTATTCTATTTCCACCAGTTGTGAGCAAAGAAACCATGACTTAAATCAAAACCACCCCAGCTTAACATTCCACAAAATAAAGCTAGACAAAGTTTGCCTCAGTTCTTAGTCCACTATGTTAATATTACATCTCAACAAATACAAAGCTTATCATTGCTGTGATAATAGTGTATAAAGAGTGCATGGGGATCAAAGAGGAAAAGATTACTTAGAGCAGTCAATAAAGTCCTTCTCTAAGTCACTACACTTACATGGAGATTTGAGTTTGCCAGGGACAAAAGCAGGCAGGGAGCACTGCAGATTGAGACAACAGCCTGTGCTAAAGCCCAGCAGTCGGAAACCACATGAGAGCCTGGGACACGTGAGTGGGACTGGAATCAGGGAATGCAGGAGGTAAAGCATGTCAGCATGCAGGGGTGCGGGGACTTATCTCTCAGACATGGAGCAGCATTTCATAATTTTAAGCAGTGGTGTAATGTGATCAGATAGTGAGCAGGGGTCGGAAGCATCATTTTCATTCACAAGTGCCATCACAAATACTGCTCTGTGTGTATAAATATATAATCCTGTATGTGCATAATTTGCATCACAAGCTGTTAGGTGCATTTCTCACAGAGAAGTTTGGAAACAGTAACTCATCAATTGAACAGACAAGGTAGAGAGACCATGGAAATATGCTGAATAGTTTCTACAGAAATCTCCAATTACAATGAACTTTAATTATTCAGGAATAAAATATGTTATCTGAATTCCAGGGATCTGAACGGTAGAACTTTCAATGTCACGGCCACATAAGCTGTAAAGGGTAGTGTTTTTAAAACAGAAAGGGAACAAAGTCTTTCAAATTGTAAAAATGATAATTATTTAACATAATGTTTGCCACCCCCATAATAGTTTCTCCTAAAGTGTGTGGAATAATTTATATATAAATATGTAGATGTATACAAACTGAAATGCCAAACATTGAAAAGAAACTCAAATGAGTGGGTATTTACATATGGAATAGAGCTCATAAGAAACCGTGTTTTTGTGATAATGAGATGTTTTCCAAGCTCTCCTTCATTCTGGAAATTTACTCAGAGACAAGCCCATATATTCATAAGACAACAAAGAAATTAAAAAGGCAGACTTAGAGGTCTGAAAAGATAAGATCTGACATAAGAAATGGCCACCGTGCCATCTCAAGTTCAGTGATGGCTCAAAGAGTGAAATGAACAGTCTCAAGCCACAAAAAGGGGAAAATTGTTCAGCAAACCATCTCTGTAACTGACGGAGGGCGTAAGCTGCTCCAAGGCCAGTGAAACTTTAAAAGCATTTTATCACGTTTCCCCTGTTTGGGTATATTCTGTTATCAGTGTACAATCACAGGAAATCAACAGGAAAAAAAAGTTTTTTTCCTAATATTTAGAAAATAGGTGCTGGGATCAATGACCCAAATAGAAAACAAGGTAATGAATTTGTCTTCAAATTTGTCTAAGAACTGCTTTGTGTAAAAAATTCAACATGGTGTAATCAAACACCTTGTTAGCAAGATAGTATCTTCTCAGAGGGACATCACATTATGTAAGGAAAACAAGAAAAATGTCTTTAAAGCTGTATGTTATTTCCAACAAGGAAAATAAGCATATCAGTTACAAAACTATTACACTTCTCATCTAAAAGTTATATTCAAATTACTGACTTAATTAGTCAAGCTTCTTTCAGTTACAGAAGATAAAAACCCAATTCGAACCAGCTTAAAACAAAAAGGGACTCTATCACCTAACATGACAAAAGCTGTGCCGAATATAGTTGCTCTAGTAAATTCATCAGAGCATTGTCTCTCTGTCTTAACTCCATCTCCCCCTACGTTGGCTTTACTGTCATATATGCTTTTCCCAGGCAGTGGGTAAGGATGGCTGCTAATAGCTCCAGGAGGACTTTCTATCAGTTTAGTAACCCAAATAGAAAGGGAGTGTCTCTCTTTCAATAGTTTCTGCTAAAGCCTCAAACTAACTTGGATTGAACTTGAGTAACATGCCCACTTCTCACTTGTTTGTTCTATCCAAGTATGTGATACTGACTGGCAAGACATGGCCTTCTCGTAGAGCCATGGTGAGCTCACTCCTTCTGGGTTATACTGACCAAGACTTGAGAATGAATAATCTCCGCAAAGACATACTGAGTGGAAAAACGCATATTTTCCATTCCACAGATAAAATATCACCATGGATTTCTGAGCTGTTTTGTACATTTATTTTTAATGAAGCAACATTTCATAGTTTCAGTAAATTGCACTCTTTGTAAGGAGAGGCACTGTACCATGCTTGCGCCCTGGCCAATGCTCTAAAGCCAATGGGTAATATGGCAAATTTCATATTGCTGGCAAAATCATCAGTATTTCCTTTCTGGTGGGGTCTTTGTCTGGTTTGGGAATCAAGGTAATGCTGGCCTCATAGAATGAATTTGGAAGTTTTCCTTCCATTTCTATTTTTTTTTTTTTTTTTTTGGAACAGCTTCAGAAGAACAGATATTAATTATTTCAATGTTTGGTAGAATTCCACTGGGAGGCCATCTGGTCCTGGACTCTTGTTTGTTGGGAGATTTCTGATTACTGCTTCAATTTCTTTGCTGATTATGGATCTGTTCAGGTTCTCTATTTCTTCCTATTTCAGTTTTGGTACTTTATATGTTTTTAGGAATGCATCCATTTCTTCCAGATTCACTAATTTGTTGGCATATAGTTGCTCATAATATGTTCTTATAATTGTATTTCTTCAGCATTGGTTGTGATCTATCCTCTTTCATTCATGATTTTATTTACTTGGGTCCTTTCTCTTTTCCTTTTGATAAGTCAGGCTAGGGGTTTATCGATCTTACTAATTCTTTCAAAGAACCAGCTCCTAATTTCATCAATCCATTCTACTGTTCTTTTGGTTTCTATTTCATTGATTTCTGCTCTGATCTTTATTATTTATCTTCTATTACTGTATTTAGGATATATTTGCTGTTCTTTCTCCAACTCCTTTAGGTTTAAGACTAGGTTGTGTATTTGAGACTTCTCTTGTTTCTTGAAAAAAAAAAAAAGCTTGTATTGCTATATACTACCCTCCTAAGGCTGCCTTTGCTGCATCCCAAAGGTTCTGTAGAGTTGTATTTTCATTTGTTTCCATGAATTTTTTGTTTAGATTTTATTTATTTATTTGACAGAGATCACAAGTAGGCAGAGAGGCAGGCGGTGGGGGAGGGGAAGCAGGCTCCCTGCTGAGCAGAGAACCCAATGCGGGGCTCGATCCTAGGACCCTGGGATCATGACCTGAGCTGAAGGCAGAAGCTTCAACCCACTGAGCCACCCAGGCACCCCTCTTTCCATGAATTTTTTATATTCTTCTTTAATTTCCTGGTTGACCCATTCATTCTTTAGACTATATCCAAAAATAAACTCAAAATGGATGCAAGACCTGGGGTGCCTGGGTGGCTCAGCAGGTTAAGCCGCTGCCTTCGGCTCAGGTCATGATCTCAGGGTCCTGGGATCGAGCCCCGCATCGGGCTCTCTGCTCAGCAGAGAACCTGCTTCCTCCTCTCTCTCTCTGCCTGCCTCTCTGCCTGCTTGTGATCTCTCTCTGTCAAACAAATAAATAAAAAAAAATCTTTAAAAAAAAAAATGGATGCAAGACCTAATGTGAGACAAAAATTCATCAAAATCCCAAAAGAGAACACAGGCAGCAACCTCTTTGACCTTGATCACAACAACTTCATATTAGACACGTCTCCAAAGACAAGGGAAACAAAGGCAAAAATGAACTATTGAGACTTCATCAAGATAAAAAGCTTTTGCACAGCAAAGGAAACAGTCGACAAAACCAAAACATAACCAACAGAATTGGAGGAGATATTTGCAAATGTCTTATTGTACAAAAGGCTAGTATCCAAAATCTATAAAGAATTTATCAAACAACACCCAAAAAGCAAATAATCCAGTCAAGACATGGTCAAGAGACATGAACAGACATTTCTCCAAAGAAAACACACAAATGGCCAACAGACACGTGAAAAAAATGCTCCATCTCACTCAGCATCAGGGAAATACAAATCAAAACCACAATGAGATACCACCTCACATCAGTCAGAATGGCTAAACTTAACATGTCAGGAAATGACAGATGTTGGCGAGGATGTGGAGAAAGGGGAACCTTCTTACATTGCTGGTAGGAATGCAAGCTGGTGCCGCCACTCTGGAAAACAGTATGGAAGTTTCTCAAAAAGTTAAAAATGGAGCTATGAGCCAGCAATTGCCCTATTAGATATTTACTCAAAGGATAAAACATAGTGATCCAAAGGGACACCTGCACCCCAATATTTATAGCAGCAATGTCCACAATAGCCAGACTATGAAAAAACTCCAAATGTCCATAGACAGATGAATGGATAAAGAAGATGTGGTGTATATATATAAAATGGAATATTACTCAGCCATCAAAAAAATGAAATTTTACCATTTGCAATGACGTGGATAGAATTAGAGGGTTTTATGCTGAGCAAAATAAGTCAATCAGAGAAAGACAATTATCATATGATTTCACTCATATGGGGAATTTAAGAAACAAAACAGAGGGTAACAGAGGAAGGGAGGGAAAATAAAATAAGATAGAATCAGAGAGGGAGACAAACCACAAGAGACTCTTAACTATAGGAAACAAACTGAAGGTTGCTGGAAGGGAGGTGGGTAGGGAGATGGGGTAACTGGGTGATGGGCATTAAGGAGGGCACTTGGTGTAATGAGCACTGGGTGTTACATGCAACTGATGAATTACTGAATTCTACTCTGAAACTAATAATACACTATGTTTTAATTAACTGAATTTAAATTTTTAAAAAATCAAGAGTGTTCTTGGCCAGAGAATGATTCCATGTACTTCCTTTCTTGCCTTTTATTTAGATCCAATTAGCTTAAAAAATTATTTTCAAGACAGTCTACTGAGATGGGTGCAGAAGGGAGTGACAAATAGGTGACTACATAGAGGTATCCTAAATTTTCAGGATACCCTTAAGAGGCCAGGGATAAAGCCCAATAAGCAAAAAACTAAATTGATAACAAAAGTCTCAGGAAGTTAAACAGACCAATATCCTTGATGAATACAGATGCAAAAATTCTCGCCAAAATACTAGCCAATAGGATTCAACAGTACATTAAAAGGATTATTCACCACGACCAAGTGGGATTTATTCCAGGGCTGCAAGGTTGGTTCAACATCCGCAAATCAATCAATGTGATACAACACATTAATAAAAGAA
>NW_019154103.1:15752082-16069660 GCF_002288905.1 Enhydra lutris kenyoni | reverse complement strand
CACTGTTTCCTTTGCTGTGCAAAAGCTTTTGATCTTGATAAAATCCCAATAGTTCATTTTTGCCCTTGCTTCCCTTGCCTTTGGCGATGTTCCTAGGAAGATGTTGCTGCAGCTGAGGTCGAAGAGGTTGCTGCCTGTGTTCTCCTCAAGGATTTGGAGGGATTCCTTTCTCACATTGAGGTCCTTCATCCATTTTGAGTCTATTTTTGTGTGTGGTGTAAGGAAATGATCCAATTTCATATTTCTGCATGTGGCTGTCCAATTTTCCCAACACCTAAACACAGTAATTATAAAACATACACCTTTACAGTAAAAACAGTTACAAAACACCAATGCCATTGGATGTAACTGCTTTCCTCTCCCTATCCTTATACTTCTCTGGGTTTCACTGATTCTGTAAGATCTTGCTTATTTTATTTTTTTTAAAGATTTTATTTTTTATTTGACATAAAGAGAGATCACAAGTAGGCAGAGAGGCAGGCAGAGAAAGAGAGAGGGAAGCAGGCTCCCAGCTGAGCAGAGATCCTGATGCAGGGCTTGATCCCAGGACCCTGGGATCATAAGCTGAACCAAAGGCAGAGGCTTAACCCACTGAGCCACCCAGGTGCCCCAATCTTGCTTATTTTAATTCCTAGCCTTTTAATCATTTTTAAACCAAAAAGTATAGGGATATAATCTCATGAAAACCAAATTGTAGACCTAAGTTGTCAATAGTTGATGCTGGTGGTAGAACATAGTGCCTGATAACACAGTTCAAAAGAGCATACCCAAGTCATCGATCATGTGGTTGAACTCCTTTTCTCCACAAAGTTTTTAAGACATTTTGCCTTTCCCAGAAATACAATGTTCTTGAAGAGTGAAATAATCAACTATATCTGACCAATTTTCCTATAATTATGATCTACAGATCCTAGTTATTGGTGTTTTTAAAAATGCCTGTATCTCTTATCAGTATTTTATTATAATTAGCAGGGGCCATTAAAAACTAAAAGCTTTGTCTTCCAGAGATAGAGAATAAGTTCTGCTTATTTCATCATTTCTAAAACATTCCCTTTTCTTCCCCACATTTAACACATTTGAGATTTGGGTACATCTTACAATGAAAGGTATCATTTAGTCCCGGTCAACCAGGAGCAGGTGTGACTGTTGTCTCTGCTTGCTCTTGAACTTACTTGGTTGTTAGCCCAAGAAATATGACTGAACAAGAGCAAGGCTTTGATATTTCAGACAACAAAATATTTAAGGAAACTTTAAGAAAGAATTATGAGGCTTTGTTATTGACTGAAAATCTTCCACTGATACCTGCTATTAAAACACGAAAACATCAGTAACAAAACTTGCCAAAGGGACGTCATTGGTTTGAAAGAAAATCCCAGAGTGAGTGTAGCATGTTTCTAGAAAATGCTGTATCACCAATGCTCTGAATACTAAACATAGTGAATTATGTAGAAAAACACAAACACTAATAATTTTGAGCCAATAAGTGGTTCAGAAGACTCAGAAATGTAAAAAAGTTTTAGTTATACCTTAACCAATTATTTTGTTCTCCTTTTTAGTTATACCTTAACGAATTATTTATGTTCTCCTTTTTAGGTATGCACAGTTTAAATTTAAACCTAACCAGGTCCAATTATTCTAAATATTAAGAAAGACCTTTATTAGGATATAACTGGCAGTGATTTTTTTTCCTTAGTGGTACAAAAAATGATGCATCTTATACTCAAAGTCACCCTAGATTTGGTGACATAGAGTTGTCATTTCAAGAAAATTTAGCTATTTTAATCATTCCTAAATCACACTGTTGGGCTCTCTTTCCAACTGATTAACATGTTTGACATCTATAATTAATAAACCAAGCCCCTGGTCTAGACAGTTATTCTTATCTCTCCTAAAGTCTTTGTTATGCTCTGACTACAGTCACATTCTGCCCCCCCCATAACTGTGTGGCTCCCCCACCAATTTGATTCTTTCCTGATTACAAATAGAAACAACTACATATGATATTCTATAAACAAACATATGCTTAAAAGAAAAACAAAACATCCATAATTTCCTACTTACTAAAATCAGTAAAACTTAAGTATAACTTAGTATGTTTATCCTTTGCTTATATTTTACCTGATTTTACATGAATTACATAGCTATCTAATCTTTTATTCCTAAATATGAATGGATAATAATATACCATTTCAGAAAAGCTGACACCAAAAAAGAGAGGGATCAAGTTGAACAAATGAAAAAATAATAATAATAATAAGACCCGTGGTTGAAGAGAGATAACTCTGGAAGAGAAGATATATAACAAAAATTATAATTGGTTTTATCAGAATATTTGAGGTAGCTACTATATCCACAAAGCAAGAATAAGCTGCTGTGGGCAAAAGGAGAAATCAAAGAGAAGAATCCTTATAAATTTAAAAATAAAAGTGAAGATAAAATGAATTCGAAGAAAATACAAATGATGAAATGAAAAATTGAATAAAAGTGTTAAGTGAGGGCGCCTGGGTGGCTCAGGGGGTTAAAGCCTCTGCCTTGAGCTCGGGTCATGGTCCCGGGGTCCTGGGATCGAGCCCTGCATCAGGCTCTCTGCTCAGCAGGGAACCTGCTTCCCCCTCTCTCTCAGCCTGCCTCTCTGCCTACTTGTGATCTCTGTCTGTCAAATAAATAAATAAAATCTTTAAAAAAAAAAAGTGTTAAGTGAGTTAAGTGATAGGCAACCATGAAAAAAAGCAAATGAATGATCTGGAAGAAAAGCTCAAAGAAAATCTTTGAATATAGAAATAAAAGATAAAAATAGAAAATATGAGAGAAAAGTTGAGATAGAATAAAAGTATAAGATCTAATATCCATCATAATAATCTGAGAGAGAGAGAAACCAAAAAATCATAAGATAAAGATATTCTCAAGAAGATATATTTGAGCTGAGGAAAGAAATGAATCTTTAGGCTGATAGACCCTGACAGGGTGAATTTAAAATTTATATATAAATAAAATTTAAAAACTTCATTCAGGCATATGTCAGGGAAATTTCAGAACTTTAAGGAAAAAAACAAAGTTTAGAGTCTTTCAAAGAAAAAAGCTTACCTAAAGCAAAACCAATATCGGAGTTGCATTGTAATACTTTTTCATTCTGAATGCTAGGCTAAATGAAAAAAAAAGGAAAAAAAGCTCTAAGATTGTGAGGGGAAAGACAATGGTTTGAGCTTCAAATCTTTTACAAAACTAATCAAACAACAATGAAAATAGGAGTCTTTTTCAGACACGCAAGGAGTCAAAAGATTAACTTCACATGTAGCCTCTTAAAGACAGTGCTTAAAAGATTGGCAAATACTGTGAAATATACAGATTCACCATCCATTCTCTTCCTTATTAACAAGTATCTATTTTATTGAGGGTGTCTTAAGGATGTCTACTTATAGGCAGAAGCGCAATGAAATGTTAACATCAGGTGACGCTCCTAAGAAAGTTTCTTAAAGATGGAGAGGCTTAGCTATATGGAGCCTTTTTTACCCCTCCCTCCTGTGACTTCACCCAGCCTAATATGTGGACAGTATGGAGCTTCAGTATATAGCTTGACAGCAAAAAACGTGCCTTATGGATGCTGGAATATAAGGTTAGAATCTCTTTGTGTTCCTAATTATGATGGATATATCAGAAATAATATCAGAAATAATCTACCTACATCTAATATTCATCTTTTAATTGTGAAATATATAGATAAGAAAATGTATGTAAAGTGTATATACATTTTAATGAAAAATAATGAAATGGTAATCCATGTGCCGTCCAGTGTAAGAATTAGAAAGTTACCGTTAGGAATATCTGTATGATGCTCTCTCATCACAACATATTTTTTCCTTCACAGAAATATTCTCCATTCTGAATTTGTCAATTATTTAGTTTTCCCTATAGCTTTATCACTTATATGTATTCTTAAAATATATTATTTAGTCTTGTCTTTTTTCCCATCATGTAGTGTACACTCTCTTATGACTTACTTTCAATTGACTGACATATTCTTGAGAACATGTTGATACATGCAGGCTGTAGGTAATTTATTTTTCACTGCTTTATAGGATTCCATTGTATAAATGTTCTCCATTTTACCCAATTTCCTATTGATAAAGACTTGGGTCGTGTCCAGTTATTTTGTTGTTGTTGCTGCTGCCTGTTTTGCTATTATAAACAATAGGGCTTTGAATATTCTTGCACATTTATTCTGATGCTGATTTGTAAGATCTCCTGATATATACCTACAGGTGGAACTGCTGAGTCAAAGGATATGCACATACTCCTCTCTATTAATAATGCTCTTTTCCAAACTGATTGCACCCATTTATAACCACTTTAGCAGTATATGAGGGTACTTAGTGCTCCACATCCTCTTCAAAACTTGTATTCTCCAATCTTAATTTGCCTGTCTAGTGATTATAAAGTCATACCTCATTCTAGTTTCACTTTGCATTTCCTTGATTTTAATGAGATTGCTAAATATTTCATATTTTCATGATTTATTTCTCTTTTATTCTTCTACATTCTGAAAAATACTTTTGTCAGCTACATAGGCTTCAAATACCTTTTCACAATTTGTAGCTTATCTTTTGACTCCATAATGTCTTTTGATGATGAAGTAATTTTACTAATATAGCTGAATAAGCAAATCCAAGAAGTCAAGGAATCCTAAATTTAAATTTTGTCTTGCAGGTAATTTTGGAGGGGTAATCATTAAAGTGTGAGAATGGAATGCATTATTAGCTTAAGTAATAATTTTTAAATATTTAGAAATACTACACATGGTCCTCAGTTCAAACTCTCACCCTAGGCCCTGCACATGATTGGAGTGTTTGCCTTCTAGGATGGACTTTGCAGGTCTCCCACCTGCCTTTAGCTTCTTCCTCTTCTCCTCCTCAACCAGTTTCAGTAGGTGACAAAGCCATTAGGCACCTGGAAAATCTTAAAAAGGAGAATTTCACATAGAATAGCTCTAGTATGAACCTGAGATTGTCTACTTTTCCAAAGTTTGCATTTATACTCTGAGGTGCTTTCTATACCTAGATTTCTAACCATAGTACAAAAATAGACATACAACAGCCAGACCAATTCTCTTAAACATAAGAGATGACAGAAATCTCTTGCTGAAAAACTTCCAATGGCTTCCTGTCACACCAAACAAATTGAAAGTTCTCTCCCTGGCATCTAAACCCCATTTAGTTTATCCCCTGATCACATTTCTGGTCTCTCACTTGAAATCCTAGTGTTTTCCCCTGTACTCACTCCACGTCAGGATTCTGGACTTTGTGAAATTCCCTCCAAAAAAGTATCTTTCTGCTGAAGAAACTTTGACTTCACATTTTCTCTGGCTGGAGTGCTTTTCCTCCTGAGGGCTCAGTTGCTAATTTCATTTTGGTTTCTTTTCAAATGTATTTTTCTGATAAAGGCCTTCCCTGACACTCTATCCACAATATATCCTGCTATATATTATATTTTTATGGAATTTATCACTATTTCACTCTTTATTATATATTTCTTCTTGTTTAATGACAATATGCCCTATCAAACTATAAGCTGTATGAGCACAGGTATTTTGTTTGGTTCATATTTGTATGTCCTAAACCTAGAACTTGCCTTTCTAAGGCTTCATGTAACAGATGTTCAATAAATATTTGTTGAATGAACATTTTATCCACTTACTTCTTAGTCACAGATGTGCCCTTGATCAGAAAGATCTGTGTGACCCTTTGTCATCTGCATCCCTTACCATAGGTATATCTTCAGCTGTGACTGTCAGAACCCCAGACACATTCTGTTAAAAAATCCCAGCATAGGGACGCCTGGGTGGCTCAGTTGGTTGGACGACTGCCTTCGGCTCAGGTCATGATCCTGGAATCCCGGGATCGAGTCCCGCATCGGGCTCCCGGCTACGCGGGAAGTCTGCTTCTCTCTCTGACCTTCTCCTCGCTCATGCTCTCTCTCACTGTCTCTCTCTCAAATAAATAAATAAAATCTTTTAAAAAAAAAAAATCCCAGCATAAGGCTAAGGGTCAAATACCTTGACGTCATAAGGCCCTATTGTTAGAGAATAGAGACTCTCTCTTGATTTAATCAAATTCAACTTCCATAAAATAAAAAGAATTCACTTCTGGCGTTGGGGTTGAGGGAAGTTAAACACCCCCCCCACACACACACACACACTTTAAAAAGTATCTCTTAGAGTAAGATTGATCATGGTCGCAGTGGCAGGTCAGAGGATAATATCATTCTGGACTATTTGAATTATTTGATCCATGTATATAAATCACTGTTGAAATTTTAAAAATAGTTTACCATAAGATAAAATGTTTTTAATAAACTCAGGGGGGAACTGCTTATTAAATTTGCTAAAACCTACTCCTGTCCCCCAAGTTCCCTCTTACATGTAAAAATAGTATCTTGTATCTTTACCAAAAGGGCTCTGACTCTCCTGAAATACCAGGGTTCATTTTTAGTTCACTAAATCTCCCAAGGAAGTTAGAGATTTCTTGTTATGTATCCTTCTTTCTTCTCATTGCAAAATCAAATACTGTATATTTATGTACCTGCTTCTACTTTCATACTATGCCTTCACAAATTATCTAATCAGAAAGTGCAAATATATCTTCATTGTTGATTACAAAGGGAAAAATTTGAACCAATAATATCTTCCAAGCATTTGATATTTGACACCATGGAACATAAGATTACAAGATTTAACATTAATGAAGGACTGCTACAAATTCACACTAGGTAATTAACCCAAAAGAAAACAGAATGAGTTAATAATGATTATGAAAATAAACATCTCTTCATGTGAGAGAGTATTCATCCTATATTTCTAATAAATTTAATTTTTTAAAAGTACTTTATCCCATTTTTGCAAAAAAGAAATATATGCATGTGTATGTTTACGTGCAAATGAAAAGAAAGGATAAAAACAATGCTCACAAAATTGTTGACAGTGTTGCCCCTCAGGAGGAAAATGGAGGTGAAGAGAATAATAAAACAAAGTCTCTATATCTTCCTGACTACAGAAATATATAGAGTTTTTAACAATGAGATCTAAATTTTGTGTAACATGTGTGAATGCGTTGTGTGTGTCCATATGAAACCAATAACTAGTATTTTTTAAAAAGATTTTATTTATTTATTTGACAGACAGAGATCACAAGTAGGCAGAGAGGCAGGCAGCAGAGAGAGAGGAGGAAGCAGACTCCCCGCTGAGCAGGGAGCCCGATGCGGGTCTCGATCCCAGGACCCTGGGATCATGACCTGAGCCGAAGGCAGAGGCTTAACCCACTGAGCCACCCAGGCACCCCAATAACTAGTATTTTTAGGTTTTAGAGTCATTAAATCTAAAATTTCAAAAAAAAAAGTAAAAGAAATTATTTCAAGGCATTGAGAGTCTGGTATTAAAACAAATACCATGGAAAATACATTCAATATTTGAAAATGAAACATTCCTTAATATGAATTAATAATGGGCATGGAAGAGGGCCTGTGATGCGATGAATACTGGGTATTATACACAAATGATGAATCACTGAACACTACATCTGAAACTGATGATGTATTCTATGTTGGCTAATTGAATTTAAATTTAAAAGAGGAAAAAATGAATTAACAATCTTCTAATTTTTGTCTTCACACCTATATTTCTATATTGATATAGGCTATCCTTGAAGTGCAGTACATCCCTCTTTCATTATAACAACAAACATAATAAAAACAAATCTGATTTCTATAATCTTATCATGTTATAACTCTTAATCTATACTTACTCAAGGAAGTGGGTGGGTGTAAGAGGAGGTAAATAAATTTATGTACTTTTTACCTATTTTTAACATATTCATTTTTTTAGGAAAAAGGGGTATTTAATTATCTCTTCTATGTTTTTAAACGGTGGAGAACTTTAAGAAAAACTATAAAAGTCTGCGATTGGTTGCTTCCTTCCAAATCCACGACCTACTTCCTGAAACCCTACTGATGGGTTCTCATGTGAAACATTTCCCATCAGCAGTTTAAATTACCTTTCAGAACCTCCAACATGTCTCAGAATCTTAGGATGAATAATTAATGCAACTGCACTCACAGACCCTTGTAATGAGCACATATTTTATAAGTAAATAACTAATGTCCAATACCAAATGAATACCAATGGAAGAGAGATTTCTGGGAAGCAGGCTGGGTGTTTTGTGTGAAACCTGAAATTGACACTGATAAACCAATATTCACAAACTTCCACTTCTATTAGTTGGTTTTTAGACCCACTTACTCAGTGTGTCAGCTTAATTCTCATATTGGCAAATGAATGTTGTTTGTGGCTCATGAAAGACAATGAAATTAGCTATATCATTTAACCACAGGAAGCCACAAATAATGTTAACTGATCAGCTAGCCATAAATTTATTCTTTTTAACTGTTGAATTATGCATTCAATTCTCTGCACCTGAAAGCAGTTTTCTTCTCCTTTCCTGTATGTGTCACTCTTTTCTACTCTGTGAATCGTCTCCACATTCATAGATTATATTATGTGAATCAAAAGCTTGCATATATATATATGTATATATATGTAATAGTTCAGCCTCATATGCCAGCATGACTTTGAAATATTTTTCCATTTAATATTTTCTTAAAAGCCACACTTTGTAAAATCTAATTTAAATGTTCTGCATTGCATTAGCGCACAGAACTAAGTGTATCTGCGGAACTGACCACTTTCTCTTATACCAAAAAACTATACTTCCTGAATTATGTTTGTTTTCACAAGTTTAGTTTTCCTGAATCTATAGACTTTTTTCAAGTAAAACTATTTCAAATGAGTGTGAGGAGATTAAATTTTTTCTGGTCACTTAAGACACAGTTATTTCTCATTTTCTGTTTGCTTTGAGAGAGTCTCAAGTGAAAAGACAGAACACTGACTTGTGTGATAATATCTATAGTATTTTTATAGAAAATATTCATGAGGTGTATTGGCCTAAGGTGAAAGAAGGCTATTGATTAATGTGGAAATTCTACCAGAAGGCCCAAGCTATCTAAAAGTAGCATGTTGGGGCCACCCAGGTCTGAGCTCAGTGCTACACGGTTACTGGGACAACATAGAGAAATAACTTGACCTCTCTGTAAGGCTTTTTCATGTGTAATGGGAATAATTATTTCTCTCTCTTACAGCTATTCTCAAAACTAAATAATACATTTTGAGTACATGACAGTAAGGCTCAATAAACATCAGCTCCCTCCATGCCCTTGCCCCATCCCTTGTCCAGTTACAATTATCATATCTAAAACTCCCAGGTACCATCTATCAGAAAGGATTGGGATGAATTCTACTGTACAAAATCTGAATATGAAGGCAATCATGTTCAGGTCACCACCTTTTCATATCTGTCCCCTCTGCTAATTTGTGACTCCATGAGGACCATGACCAAGTGTCTCCCATCCCTGCAACCTCAGAACCAAGCACAGGAACCAGTGTTTAAAGTGTACCAACTGGGGGCACCTAGGTGGCTCAGTGGGTTAAAGCCTCTGCCTTCAGCTTGGGTCATGATCTCAGGGTCCTGGGATGGAGCCCCACATCGGGCTCTCTGCTCGTTGGGGAGCCTGCTTCCTCTCTTTCTGCCTGCCTCTCTGCCTACTTGTAATCTCTGTCTGTCAAGTAAATAAATTAAAAATCTTTTTAAAAATAAATAAATAAAGTATACCAACTGAATGAACAAAGTCCCTAGTCTTTCTCCAACAGCAACCACCTTTTTACCTGAATCACAGATGGTCACTAAAGGCACATTTCATCATGGAAAACAATTAAAAAGAAAACTTCCAAGACAAAAAAATCCAGCATGAATTTTTACCAACACATAAAGTTGAACGTTTCCATGTATTCCAGATAGAATGTGTTCCAATGGCTTATTGCATTACACAGTATTTTTGGTCACTTCTCAAAAATATAATGATACTACTTCCATTATTCTACAGCTACGCATGCGTGTAGGTTTTGCCAAAAAGATCAATTGGCAATTATCTTTCTGTAAGAAGAACATAAACATCATTCCTTGATTTGCTGCTGGAGCAGTTATTTGCAGAGCCCAAACCTGCTTAAGACTTTACTTTAACCTCAAGTTTTACCTGAAACCTTTACTAAGTAAGGGGAGGGGAAGGGAGACACTTGTTTTCCATTCTGTGAGTTGTCTGCCATGGTCATGACTTATATTAAACCAATTTTAATCCATTAAAAATAAATTATTTCAAAAATGAATAAGATTTTCTAAAAAAAGGAATCAGAAAACAAGTAAAACAAATTCCACAGGGCCTACAGCAATGTGTATTTTATTTTTAATGCATTTTAAGTGAAAATTCTAAAACTGTCAAAGAAACTTGGTAGTAAGGTAGGTATGGACCAAACAGCTTGGCAGACTTTGGATACATAAAAAGGAATGACATGGAAAGATGTTTGTTGGAACAGCAATGGTGAAAACTGTTCAGTAAAGGGAATTCACCGCAGCGAGGCTTGCCAGAACTAACTGAAGGATGTGAACACTCATGATTGGGTTAATCTTTACTATTCCTTAAAGTCTTTTATTTATTAGGTATTTACATTGTATCGTACACTTTGTTAAGCACTTTTTTTTTAATCTATAATGTATGAATAATTATGCTTATTCTATAGGGCACCTGGGTGGCTCAATTGGTTAAGCATCTGCCTTTGGCTCAGGTCATGATCCTGGAGTCCTGGGATCAAGTCCCACATTGGGCTCCCTGCTCAGTGGAGAGTCTGCTTCTCCCTCTGCCCTTCACCCTATTTGTGCTCTCTCTTGCTCTCTCTCTCTCTCTCAAATAAACAAATCTTTAAAAATATATATTTATCCTGTAAATCAAGAAATGGAGACCCTGTTAACAAGTAAAATACCTAGGACCTTAAATGCATCTCTTTCCAAAATTTCTGGTTCTTAATCATTTTGCTATGCTGACTATACAATCCTATGGGTTAGACAACCCCAAATTGCAAAGCATTTCAATGGGAAAACAGTTGCAAAAGTACAAGTTCAAAAATTTCTGCTTACAAATCAAGCAAATCTGTAATTTAAAATCTGAGCACAGGGAATCTGGCAATCTTGACAAATAGCCCTGACACATCTGCTTTCTACAGACCTACCAGGTAACTCAGTAACCCCTGCAAGCATGCTGGCAGAGACTAACAAAGGTCTCTGAAGTCCCAAGTTCTACTGGTCTCCAAGGAGACTCTGACCAGGGCTTCTTTCTCCTAGCGTCAAATGAAAGCCAAAGGGGAAAAATATCACAAAGATAAAGAACAGTTTCTCTTCAAGGCCCAAGACACCACAAATTTTTTGGCTCTCCAAAGGGTTACAGCTAGCAAAAGTCAATAGAGCCAATTGATTATTGAACAATAAGAGAAAGTTTCTCCTGGGCACTTGCTACATGGAATCCTTTGGCCAGCAGCACAATCCCACTTACCGCAATTATCTTGGAAGATATCTAGCCACAAGAAAAAACTAAATACCTTGCAGCCTCTGTAACAAGAAGACTGTTCTTACACCTTAAAAAAATCAGAGCATAGGGGACATCAGTTGAGCAACCAATACTTTGTTCCAGCTCAGGTCATGATCTCAGGGTTGTGGGATAGAGTCCTGCACTGGGTTCCACGGTCTGTACAGAGTCTGTTGAGATTTTCTCTCCCTTTGCCCCTCTTGCTCATTCTCTCTTTCTCTCTCTCTCTCTCTCTCTCTGGCCCCAAAATAAATAAATATATCTTTTAAAAAAATCTTAGAGCAGAGAATATTCTTTCTAGTAAATCAAAGGACTGAGAATTGGCCAACCAATTCATTAATAACCTAGAAGAGTGGAAAGTGCTCCTACAGCCTGGTAAAAGATAAAGAGCCAACATCAAACTGGGAGAACTTAGGAAGCATACCCAAACTGTGAACAAACAAATGGTGTATGCTCTCACCAATATTCAGGGAAATTAAAATTAAAACAAATGTAAGATGCCAAATATTCCTAAAATCAGAAATCTCACTTTGGGAAATATATTAGACAGTAATAAAACCATCAGAACACAGGGATTTCTGGGATACATGTACATGGACTTTTTTGGTAATAAAAAAAATTGAAATCACTTTTAGTTTCATTTACAGGAAGATTATTAAACATACTATGCAATATATATGCATAAACATACTATGCGATATAACTAAAATACTAAACACCCTATGCAATATACATCAGCCAGTGAAAAGAATGTTCTCTATTACTCTGAAGGCCTATTTTAAAAAAGCAAATTCTAAATCATGTACAGTAATATCTTCTTATTCAAAAACCTGTTTCTGTATATATATGTTTTATATCCTTTTATGAATGTGAAGAAAGGTACAGAATGTCTTGCCATGTGCTATAAGGGAAAGTCAAAATAGAAAGACATAAGGGAATCATTCACTTTTCCTTTATACATCTTTAGATTGTTAGATATAACAGTAAGATATGTTGTAGAAATTTTTTTTAAAAAACTAAAAAGAAAAAAGTATTATATAAAATTATCTTAATTATAGCAAAGATTTGACCTTATGTAAACTTAAACAATTATTCAATGCTAAATACCCAAAATGACTGAATTCATAAATACTGCATGCACTACTACAATGTATTTCTATCAGGATGATAAAAGATAATAATCATGCCCACAGATGTAATCTCTAGCCGCAAACTTTATTAAATAAATACCAGTGTTTAAGCTCTATTTTCTCATTGCCATTTTTAATCATTTTAACTTTAAAAAGAAAAACTTCAGTAGTTAAAAGCCAACTGAACAAACAGAAAAATAAACCTATGTTAAAACCAGAAGATGTTTGTCTCCTCTAAATTCTCTTATATTACGTTTTTCCTATCTTTAGGAGAAACTGAATTAACTATGAAAATAAAGTGTTCCTGCACTCCCTTTTTTACCAAAAGATTTTCTATTTTCTCCTGAACACTCTGTCTAAGAAAAAGCACAGGGTTTCAATTGTTGGAAAGAATTTTTGGATCAATGTGAAGCTTTTGGAGCTAATACTGTTTTGAGTTCTTTTGAGAAAGCTGAAATTGGAGAGAAATCCTGGCTATCAGACCAGACACCAGTGTGGACCCTACCGTTAGAGGACAGTAAGCTCTCTGCATCATGCAACCTCTGTGCTTCCACGTACACAGGGTTCCTGGGTCAGAGGACCTCAGAATATGTGCAAACACAGACAAGGGAATCATATCCAGTAAGTCTAGAAAAATAAGAAAAGAAACATTCAACATATCTAAGGCTTTACTCATTTGACCCTCCCACCAGCTTCAATTTACTTTGACCCACTGACTCATTTATTTTTATTTTATTAAGTTTTTTATTTTGATTCCAGTACAGTTAATATTTAGTGTTATATTAGTTTCAGGTGTACAATTTAGTGATTCAACACTTCTATCCAATATTCTGTGCTTGTCATGATAATTAATCCCATCACTTATTTCACCCATTCCCCCACCCACCTTCCATTTAGTAACCAGCTATTTGTTCTTTTAGTTAAGAATCAGTTTCTTCATTCATCTCTCTTATTTTTTCCCTTTGCTTCTTTGTTTCTTAAATTCCACATACAGTAGGTCTTTATCTGACTGACTTATTTTACTTAGCATTATACTCTCTAGCTCTAGCCACATCATTGAAAATAACAAGATTTCATTCTTTTTCTGTCTGAATAATATTCCATTATATATATACACAACCTCATCTTTATTCATTCATCTATCCAAAGACACTTAGGCTGCTTCCATAATGTAACTATTGTAGATAATGCTGCAATAAATGCAAGGGTGCATAAAGCCCTTCAAATTATTATTTCTAGATAAGTTCCTGGAAGATGGCAGAAGAGTAGCAGACTGAGATGACATCAGGTCAAGGGAGTTCAGCTAGATACTTATCAAACCATTCTGAACACCTACAAACCCAAAAGGAGATCAAAGAGAAGAGGAGCAGTAATTCTAGAAACAGATAATTGACCACTTTCTGAAAGGTAGGACGTGTGGAGAAGTGAATCCAAAGCTATAGGACGATAGACCATGGGGGGAGGGGCCAGCTCTCGGCAAGTGGTGGAGCAACGGAACACAAAATCTGAACTTTTAGAAGTCTGTTCCACTTAGGGACATCACTCCAGAGGCTAAGCAGGGGTGTGTGCCAGAGACAAGAACGCTTGGTCACAGGCCAGGTGAACACAGAGTGCAGCCAGAGACTAGGGAGACGGGAGTGATTGACTGCTTTTCTCCGACGGCGCACTGAGGAGTGGGGCCGCGAGCTCCTGGCTCCTCTGGGCCACAGATTGGGAGGCCGCCATTTTCATTCCCATCCTCCAGAGCTCTACAGAAAGCATTCAGGAAACAAAAGCTCCAGAGAACGAACCTGAGCAGTTTACTTAGCCCAGCCCCTGGCA
This sequence comes from Enhydra lutris kenyoni, assembly GCF_002288905.1. Taxonomy (NCBI): domain Eukaryota; kingdom Metazoa; phylum Chordata; class Mammalia; order Carnivora; family Mustelidae; genus Enhydra; species Enhydra lutris. The sequence goes on along the minus strand of NW_019154103.1, from coordinate 16,055,195 downwards.
AGGGAGGCACAATTACGCCTCAGGCAAAGACATTTGAGAATCATTACAACAGGCCCCTCCTGCAGAAGATCAACAAGAACATCCAGCCAAGACCAAGCTCACTGATCAAGGAGAACAGCAGAATTCTGGAGGAGGGGAAAGCAAAGCATCGAATTCATGGCTTTCTCCCCATGATTCTTTAGTCTTGCAAAGTTAACTAAATTTTCTTAAATTTATTTTTTTCTTATTCTAATTTTTTTAACTTTTCCTCTTTCCTCTTTTAATGTTTTTTAACTAGTTTATCTGAACAATACCTTTCTTTAAAAAATCTTTTTAAACCTTCATTATTATAGTCATATTTTATCCTTCACTGTCTCTAACTTTATTTTTTGTATAGATATATATAGGGTTTTTTCTTCTAAAAACTTTTGGGATACAATTTCTTCTAATAGATCAAAATATACCCTAAATCTAGCACAGGACTTTGTTCGAGTCTCCAGCCTGAGCAAATTCTCTCCACTTTCTTTTTCTTTCTTTTCCTAACCAACTTATCTTATCAATTCCTTTTTTAGAATTTTTTCTTAATTTTCATCTTTACAGTCATATTCCATCCCTTCATCATGTTTACTCTTGTTTTTGTATATATATAAGTTTTTCTTTCTTTAAAATTTTAGGAGGTAGTTTCTTCTAAGGGACCAAAATACACCCAAAATCAAGAAGTGGGTTGATCTGTTCTATTTACCAATCTAATATATATTTTTTTATTTTAAATTTTTTTAATTTCTTTTGACCCCCTTACTTCTCCTCTCAATTTGGGATCTCTTCTGATTTGGTTAGTGTACATTTTTCTGGGGTCTTTGCCACCCTTTTAGTATTTTATTCTGTCGTTCACATATTCTTATCTGGATAAAATGACAAGGCAGAAAAACTTACCACAAAAAAAGAACAAGAGGCAGTACCAAAGGTTAGGGACCTAATCAATACGGACATTGGTAATATGTCAGATCTAGAGTTCAGAATGACGATTCTCAGGGTGCTAGCTGGGCTCAAAAAAGGCACGGAATATATTACAGAAACCCTTCTGGAAAAGCCTTTCTGGAGAAATAAAAGAATTAAAACCTAACCAACCCGAAATCAAAAAAGCTATTAATGAGGTCCAATAAAAAATGGAGGCTCTTAATGCTAGGACAAATGAGGCAGAAGAGAGAATAAGTGATACAGAAGACCAAATGACAGAGAATAAAGAAGCTGAGCAAAAGAGAGACAAACAACTACTGGATCATGAGGGGAGAATTCAAGAGTTAAGTGATACCATAAGACAAAACAATATTAGAATAATTGGGATTCCAGAAGAAGAAGAAAGAGAGAAAGGGGGCAGAAGGTATATTGGAGCAAATTATAGTAGAGAATTTCCCTAATATGGCAAAGGGAACAAGCAAAAAAAAAATCAGGATGTAAAATCAATGCACAGAAATCAGTTGCATTTCTATACACCAACATTAAGACAGAAGAAATAGAAATTAAGGAGTCGATCCTATTTACAATTGCACCCAAAACCATAAGATACCTAGGAATAAACCTAACCACAGAGGCAAAGAATTTGTACTCAGAAAACTATAAAGTATTCATGACAGAAAATGAGGAAGACACAAAGAAATGGAAAAATGTTCCATTCTCATGGATTGGAAGAACAAATATTGTGAAAATGTCTAAGCTACCTAAAGCAATCTACACGTTTAATGCAATCCCTATCAAAATACCATCCATTTTTTTCAAAGAAATGGAACAAATAATCCTAAAATTTATATGGAACCAGAAAAGACCTCAAATAGCCAGAAGAATGGCTAAAAATGGCTAAAAAGAAAGCCAAAGTTGGGGGTATCACAATTCCAGACTTCAAGCTCTATTACAAAGCTGTCATCATCAAGACAGTATGGTACTGGCACAAAAACAGACACATAGATCAATGGAACAGAATAGAGAGCCCAGAAATAGACCCTCAACTCAACTAATCTTTGACAAAGCAGGAAAGAATGTCCGGTGGAATACAGACAGTCTCTTCAACAAATGATGTTGGGAAAATTGGACAGCCACATGCAGAAGAATGAAACTGTACCATTTCCTTAAATCACACACAAAAATAGACTCCAAATGGATGAAAGACCTCAATGTGAGACAGGAATGTATCCAAATCCTTGAGGAGAACACAGGCAGCAACCTCTTTGACCTCAGCCACAGCAACTTCTTCCTAAAAACATCGCCAAAGGCAAGGGAAGTGAGGGCAAAAATGAACTATTGGGACTTCATCAACATTGAAAGCTTTTGCACAGTAAAGGAAACGGTCAACAAAACGAAAAGACAACTGAGACTGAATGGGAGAAGATATTTGCAAATGACATATCAGATAAAGCGCTAGTATCCAAAATGTATAGTGAACTTTTCAAACTCAACACCCAAAGATCATATAATCCAATCAAGAAATGGGCAGAGGACATGAACAGACATGTCTCCAAAAAAGACATTCGGATGGCCAACGGACACATGAAAAAGTGCTCCACATCACTTGGCATCAGGGAAATACAAATCAAAACCACAATGAGATACCACTTCACACCAGTCAGAATGGCTAAAATTAACAAGTCAGGAAACCACAGATGCTGGTGAGGATGTGGGGAAGGGGGAACCCTCCTACACTGTTGGTGGGAATGCAAGCTGGTGCAGCCACTCTGAACAACACTATGGAGATTCCTCAAAAAGTTGAAAATAGAGCTACCCTACGACCCAGCAATTGCACTACTGGATATTTACCCTAAAAATACAAATGTAGTGATCCGAAGGGGCACATGCACCCGAGTGTTTATAGCAGCAATGTCCACAATAGCCAAACTATGGAAAGAACCTAGATGTCCATCAACAGATGAATGGATAAAGAAGAAGTGGTATATATATACAATGGAATACTATGCAGCCACCCAAAGAAATGAAATCTTGCCATTTGCAACAACATGGATGGAACTAGAGAGTATTATGATGAGCGAAATAAGTCAATCAGAGAAAGACAATTATCATATGATCTCCCTGATATGAGGAATCTGAGAAGCAGAGTGGGGGGCTTGGGGGATAGAGAAGGAAAAAATGAAAGAAGATGGGATCTGGAGGGAGACAAACCATAAGAGACTCTTAATCCCACAAAACAAACTGAGGGTTGCTGGGTGGAGGGGGTAGGGAGAGGGTGGTTGGGTTATGGACATTGAGAAAGGTATGTGCCATGGTGAGTGATGTGAAGTGTATAAGCCTGATGATTCATAGACCTGTACCCCTGGGGCAAATAACACATTATATGTTAGAAAAAAAAAGAAAACATTCAATTACATTAAGTACAGACTTGGTCAGTCAGAGCTTGGTGGTGGCAGTGCTAGTGAGCAAGGAGCTAAAGTGGCCATGAGGGGCAGCTAGAGAGGGAAAAAAACCAAAAATGTGCTCAAGAAACTGCTCTTACAAAAGTTGCAGGAATGTTCTTTATAATGCCATTGTTTTACATGATAAAAGTTAAGGGCCTTATTATTATGTGTGTTTGAGGTAGTCCTATTTTTAAATAATAATAGTGATTAGAGAACCAGAGAAAATAACAATTTAAATAGTTCTGTCTTTTTGAAGTACCCATCATTACACCCGGGCTTTGGCAGGAGTTTGAGGGTGATCCTTTCAAGGCAGGGCTTTCAGATTAAAGCCTAATCAACAGATGTTCTCATTTGAATTAAAAATTATTACTATGGATAGAAGTGTTATTGGCATGTCTGTGTGTGTGAGGGATAGAACTGGATGATGGAGACACATATCACTAGACAGAGCTATCAGATATAGAACAGTCCCTTTGCATGGGTGACAGAGAGAGGCTAGATACTGTTTCTGAAATTAATGAGCCTGACTTGTGTTCTCAGCTGAGCAGAGGGCATTAAAATTTTTGTGAAAGTGGGCCTAAAGAGATATCTATAAAAAGAGTTAAGGACCTCAAAGTAGGGAAATTATTTTGTATTATCCAGGTGGCTCCAAGTAATCATAAGGGGTCCTTTAGAATCAAAGAAAAGAGCTGTGACCACAGAATCAGAAGTCAGAGTGATGGAATCACTTGTTGTAAAGTGGGAGGGAGAGGCCATGGGTCAAGGAAGGCCGACAGCCCAAGAAGCTGGAAAAGCTAAAGGACTGTCCCATGGAACTTCCAGAAGGAACATATCCCACATAACTCTATTTTAGGCCCGTGAAACCTACTTGGACTTCTGATTTCCAGATTACAAGGTAATAAATTTGTCGGGCCTTTTTAACCACCAAGTTTGTGATCATTTGTTTGCAGGAGCTGTAGGAAACTAATCTAATGGAAAACTATAATGGAAAATATAATGGAAAAAAATCTAATGGAAAAGTATACATGAAATGTTAGTTAAATAGTGGACACATTGAAATACTCAGTCAATGTTGTTAACCTCGTAATGAAGGACAATAATGCCTACTTTTTTCTGAGAGTAATTTCCAGAAATTTTGGCTATTTGGTTGAATTGTGTGAAATTGCCAATATTTGGTCATATCTGACCTATAAAAATGATTATTACATATGGTCCAACCTAACATTTCTACTCATTGGAATTTTTAAAAAGCCTTTAAAAATATGATGCTTATCTCCTCAAAGTTCATTTCCTCTTCAATTATAGCAGCCTTGAAAGACTATTATAAGGATTAAATAATGTATGTAAAGTGGTAACAAGAGTACTAACAGTAAGCCTAAATACACAGTAGCCATTATTATGCTTTTTAAGCTAAGTTCCAGGAGAGCAGGGACTTTGTTTTATTCACTGCTATTACATCTGCTCACACAAAAGTGTATTTTTATATAAACTATCTATTAAAAATTTTTATGCCGTTCCTTGTAGTACCTGTCCATTATGCCTTTTTATTAGCATTATCATGCTTTTAAAAATTTGGGTCCCACTTGGTCAAGTATTCTGTCTCTCTTTTGTATAACCATTTTTCTCCTTCTGCATTTTACACATCATTTGTACTTTTTCTCGTAGTGCCTAACCACAGCTGCTTAAGAAAAATTGTTTTCATTATGTGACTGATACAAATAACAATGCATTTTAACAAAGGGGTCTTCCTTCTGCCTCCCTCCTGGATAAATGAAACAGAGTAACCCACATCTGCTTCATTCACGCCAAGCAGTGTGGAAATGAACCAGAAATTTAAAGGTACAAAAATAAGGCAGGCATATTATTATCCACAGTATACAAGTGCTCTCTCACACTTCCCTGCTCCCCTGTTATTACATAGTCACATGATCCATGGTTAGCCCATGGTCTCTGGAAGGAAATGGTATAGGCACCTCCTGGACCAAAGCATTTCCAAGTCCATTCAAGACCCTTCAATTCTCAACCTTTGTTAAAGAAGTCCCATGTTTCAGACAGTGCAGCTACAAGAAACAGAGCCTCCTTTAGCCTATGATACTTTGTGACTGTGAGGAGAAAGGCCCCCCACACAGTCACACATTAGATTAGATAAGCGAGAAATAAGTTTCATGCGTGGTAAGTCACTGAGATTTTAAAATTGTTTGCTACCATGGCTCAGCCACTCTTACCTGAATAAAAAGGAAAGATATATATATATATATATATATATATATATATCTTATATATATATATATGTTTAATAATGGCATATAATTTAATATAATATATAATTTAATATAATTTAATAATGGAATGATCCTGATATAAATAAATTAGTAATTAGGCATCCTTACCCTTAGAAAGATAATTATTTTCCAAATTAACTTTAAGGAAATTTGGAGAGAAGATTGAGGACATATTGAAAGAGCAGGAAACAAACAAAGAAGCACTGGATAGGATAAGAGAAATAACATCCAATTGAAAGAAAGTCAGTCAAAAATCGAAATTTATGTCACTGGCTCATAACACATATAAAAAGTAAAGCAATATTCTAGGTTTCAAATAACAGAGAACACACACCCTTGTTCAACAGTAATGGATACTATATGCTATGCACAATTCTTTTTTGGCACTATTATTGTTTGTATTAGAATTGTAGACAGATGTTCACCAGCTGACAACATAACTTTTGAGAATGTCAAAGAGAGACTATCTGAGATATTAGGCTGTGAATATGACACTCTTTATCAGTGGTTCTCAAACTGGAAGGTGAATAAGAATAATCTAGGGATTTGGTGAAAAATACAGATTCCTGACCACTGTCTCCAGCTATTTGTATACCCGGTGTCTAGAGAAATTCCACCCAAATGGCAATTGTAGCAAAAATCCCAGATGATTCTGATGTAAGCAGTCCGAGTACCATAACTTGGAAAAAAGTATCCTTTACTAGAGCCCATCAGTAACTGGCTCCAACATAAATGTAAAACATACTCTCCACACATACCCCAGTGCTTGCCCTTCCTTTAAATTTGTTTTATCAGAGTTAATTTTAACATTATATAGGAGATTCTTCACTCTCCTTACATGTTTATATACATTTCCTTACACTTAAACTGGTACCTACATAAATCTTCCAGTAACTTGAATGTATGATTAAAACAAAAATATTTCTCTAACAAGGATACATCTGTAAGGATGGGTTTTCATTTTTACTACTGGTGATGACATATTTTAAAGAGTTTTATTATCTGTTCAATGAGAACAGTCTATGAGGATTGTTAAAAGGATTAAATGAGGTATCATATTTAAAAGAACGAGAAGTCTGTTTAGAATATCCCAAGCCTGATGCCTGAATAACACTAGATATTATCATTCGCTAGACTATAAGTCTCATGAGAGTAGAGACTTCTATGTTTTATTCATTTCTTTACCTTCTGCTCTAAGACACAGAGGATACTTGGTAAGTATCTGCTGGGTGAACAGACAGAGGGACGGACCAACAAGACTAGAAAATTGTGATTACTATCACCTCCTTGCGGGGCGGGGGGGGGGGGGGGGGACACCATTCAAAAGTTCAAGGGTTAAAACCTCACAACTGGTGATACTTTTAGATTGTTTCACCATCTGTCTTTTCTTCCTGGCTCTCTCACCCTCCTCCTCACATTCTCACCACCCCAGCCAAGACACATAGTACTTTCTGTGCTCAGTTCTCACAGGATGGCATTTCAAATTGCCTCCATCTAGACTTCCCTGAAGTGGAAAGACTATTGCTTGAACCCACGACATCACTCAGCATTCCAGAATCCACACACATGAGGTAGAACTAGGGGGTCCAATTCTGCAGCCTCAGGTGTGCTAGGAATCCATGGGGCCATCCAGCCCCTGCGTGGAATTTTAAACAGTGTCTGGTAGTAGACACACAATTGTAAACTTGGAAGTTGGGACACACAGGCTGCTCCTGAGACCGTGAGCATACATCAACCTGGCAGAATGATGGGCCGCCACAGCCAAACCCGAGATCAGAGAGTGTCAACTTTATCTCTGTGCTGGTGAGCACGAAGAACAAAGTTGTGCAGAAGAGAAAACATTAGCTTAAATCTTTTCCAGTCTTCTATAGATGCCAGGCAGCTGGACTAAAAGAGAGTTTGATTAAAAAACATGTATAAGCCCTTCCAAAAAACCGTATCAAATGCTTACTATCAAACACTGAAACACATCGTCTAAAGAAATTTTGACTTGCAGCACAAGTTACAACACATCTGCTAGTAATTATTACAATGATTTTATTCCCTAATTTTGAATAATGGCTGTGTTCTTACCTTTTAAACCACACAGATATACATTGTACATGACATTAATGTTACATTTGTTTCTCATTATACGTGTTTCTCATTAACAACTAATTAGTCTTGATTTTTCCCCTTAAATTATGTAGTATTAAAGGAAATAGACCTTAAAAAATGTCAACAGCAGTCAGAGCTAAGTCAATATTAAAGAAACAAACAGTGCTGACCTATAGTTAACCTTGCAAGCAAGAGTAAAAATTGACCAAATTGCATGTTTAAATTAACCAAAAAAAGAGTGTGGGAAAAAAAAGAAAAACATGTTTCACACTACATTTTCCTTTGTGGAGAAAAAAAAAGATTAAAAATGCTACATTTGGGATGAAACTGGATAACATTAAATTTGAACCACCAAAATGTTTTCATCCCTCTTTCCTGACTTGAAGATCTGAATAGTGCATGTTTCTTCAACAAAAAAGCAAAAGAATTGCTTTCAATAAACTATGCCACATTAAAAAATTTTAATACATAATGTTATTTTATCTTTTTAATTCAAGTACAACTACATACAGTTTTATATTAGTTTCAGGTGTACAATATGATTTCATAATTCTATGCATTACTCTTTATGGTATGTTTTTTAAATGCTTTTTTTAAAGATTTTATTTATTTGAGAGAGAAAGAGAGAGCACAATCGGGGACGGGCAGACTCCCCCACTGAGCAGGGAGCCCAATATGGGGCTCTATCCCAGGACCCTGAGTTCCTGACCTGTGCCAAAGGCAGACACTTAACCAACTGAGCCACCCAGGTGCCCCAAAAATGTAATTTTTAAACTTTGAAACATCGACAGCCAAACTTAAACATCCTAATCAACTTAGACAATTCTAAACGTATTGGTATGTTAAAACTGGAGAAAAAAAATTCCATTTTTCTGTTATAAATTCTACAATGTTATGTATTACCTGTTAAAAATAAAGGTCATAATATTCATCCCATCTTTCATCCCTATGCCTGACTACACTAAATTTTAAAATATCAGGTGAGCCCAATGATGATATGTTTAGCCCACTAATAATTTTAAATAAATTTTTAAATCGTCCTAATTATTTGACTGGAAACAGAATAGTTCTAATCACTTACCCAGCCAACTAAATGGCATCATGGGAAGAGATGTCCATAGTTTTACGGCTTCCTGCAGTGTGGCAAGGTACAAGCTCCGCACATCCCAGATTTACCCTCTCCGTAAAGGGTTTATAATAAAACAGTCCTGACATTGATTTCTCAAAGACCCAACAGCTGAAACCACATTAACAAGGTATTAACACTGCAACATGCTCCATAAACTGTTACCAGCTGGAACAGGGGGTGAGCGCAGTGAGGTCTGGGAGCAAGAGGCTGAAAAAAAGAAGTCATTTCACAGTTGGAAGGGACAGAAAACACAATAAGAACTTAAGGAATATTAATTTAGAGGGGGGTTTTTGTATCATTGTTTATTTGGTGAACAAAGTCTTATATAGAATACTGTCCAAGTAATACAACAGCCAGTCAAACCACTTGGAGCTATTTTCTGTTTTCCCTTCAAATGAATTTCAATTTGGAGTTGGGAAAAGTTCAACTTTTTCCCTTTGTTGTTGTTGTTGTTGTCTCAAACAATTTTTCAGACTTCTTTCTTTAACCATATTCTCCCTAATGTTTTATGAAAATAAGGAAAAAGACGGAGGAAGAAGAGAAAGAAAGGGAAAGACTCCAGCATTCAAAACTTGATGCAACTGAATGAAACAGATAAAGTAGTCTTAATTCTAACCATGACCCACAGCAGTGTTTCTGAAACCATCATGTGCAGGAGAATCACCTGGAGGTCTTCCTGAGCAGCAACTTCTGATTTAGTAGATCTAGAATGGAGTCTGAGAGTCTTTTTTCTCAAGGGACCTCACTGACTCTGATGCTGCTGTTCTTTGGGCCACACTTTGAGCAACAATGGCCTAGATTTCCCTCATGTTGACAAGAGTTTCTACTAGATGGATTCATTCAAACAAAAAATTGTAATTGGTCTGTTTTGCTCTAAGGTGTCTAAAGAAGACTTAATAACTGGCTTTACTTTGTGCCTTTTTAATTATTTCTCTTTAGTATACTATCAGTCATATCCTTCATGTTTCCTAGCTGCATTCCACAGAACCATGGAGTATTTGATTATTGCTTTCCTTGTGTTCCATATACTCTGCATATTGGTTATTTGATTATTGATAAAACATTCAAAACCTATTTCCTACTGTAGAAAGAAGCAGGCAGTTTCAGGCTGAGTAACAGATAATCAAGTAGCAGGCCCACTAACAAGCCAGCACTGGCCACATGTAAGAAAAGCAGGATGCCAGCCCAGATGAGGTCTCCAGGACTAAGAAAAACAGTGTATCCTTATGTTGCAGAAATCAGATTTGGGGTGATGATTCTTGTTCCTGCTAAATAACTCCGCACTAAAAAAAAAAAAAAAAAAAACTCCGCCAACTCGGTTGGCAGCCGAATGCCAACATTCATTTACTGTGTCCTTAATAAAGAGAAATGGTGTAATTCATGTGTCATCTCTATAGAACTTTTGTATATAGAATATATGGAGGAAAGATTTTTAATGTAGCCTTTCTGCACAAAGTGAAGTTTTCAAAAAAGAGGAAAGGAATTAACCTATATCTAAATCTCAGGCATACGGTCTTCCTCCTATGTCTGCCTGCAAAATAGAAAATGCTGTTTAATAGTAGACTTGAAAAACTACCGTGAGAGGTGGCTGGGTGGATCTGTGAGTTAAGCAGCCAATTCTGGGTTCTGCCTCAAGGCAGGTCATGATCTCAAGATCCTAGTATCTAGTCCCACGCAGGGCTCCAAGCTCAGCATGCAATCTGCTTGAGATTCTCTCTCTCCCTCTGACCCTTCCCCTGCTCTCTTGCTCTCTCTAAAAAAGGAATAAAACAAATCTTTAAAAAAAAAAAAAAAACCTTGATGAGAAACCTTGTTCTCGTGTCTTTGCGTAATCCCTAAAATTCAGAACCATAAGGTAGAAACTCCCCTAAAGGCAGTAGGAAATAGCTGGATGAAGTAACAAGTGGGTAGTAACAGTAAAAAATTGGGAAACTGTAGGAAAAGGCTAATTCCACATGAATCCAAATATGAAGTCTTTTCACTGGGAATAAGTATCAATCCAAGTAAGTGATCAGAAGTTGTAAAAACTAGCAACTGGTCATCTCACTTTGTCAGCCAGTTACTTTGGTGTCACCTAATCACAAACATGACATGCAAGCTAAATGGGGGAAGTAAACTATTGCTATTTTTATCAGTTCTTTATTGTCATCAAAAGTTAATGACAGATGCTAGGAAAGAAAACTTGTAAGAAAAGGATAAGACTACATGACAAACTAAATTTAGAAGAGTGACTAAGGAAAAGGAAGCACTCACATCAGTGAGCATGGCCAGCCTGGATACAGCAGAGACGCCATTGTGATGGAATTGTTCTGCCGGCCACCAGAGAGGTAGCGAGCAAAGAATCCAGGCAAAGGAAGGAAGGAGAGAAGGGATTCCTAAGTCTGAGAAGGGATGAAACATGATAAAACCAGTACCATGAAGGAAATGATGGCAGAAAATATTAAGACTCTGAAATATTAAAAAGTGAAATCAGAAATCCAAAATGCTGAATATTTTATCCTAAACAAAATCTATGTGTTAATGCAAGGACTATGACGGGGCTTGGTGGGGGGGGGGGGGGGGGGGGGGAATGAAGTTGCATTCCTAATGAAAAATCTACTTTCTTTTAAACTCATTGAGACTGCAGAATCAAAAGAACATCTCACCAACACCTTATCACTCTGGAGATACACTGTTTTCAAATGTGGATAGCAGTAGTCATAGGACACTGTCTAACGTCTGCTTTCTTTTCATTAAAACCACAATTTAAAATACCATCTCAAACGAGCACGCCAAAGTGTAGGTCTAAAACTACAATCCTACTTTTGGGTGAATGAATACATTTTCAAACCAAAATTAATTTCATATTTTAGCCCTAAATAGATACTTACCAGGAGTTACTTTTCCTGTGATATAATTTTGTTCTCCAAAAGTAATGTGGTAGAATAAAATACATATTAAAGATAAAATCATTCACTTTTTAACAGCATCCCCCCTTAAATGTATCCCTTCTTAATACTTTTTAATCCACTTATTCCCTGAAAAATAAACGGGTGGAGGGTGCCGTAGGGCAGTGCCAAGTCAAGGCATTGAATTTTAGTCTTACAGTGACATCTAGTGGTGAACACTAGCTAATCTAGTTGAATCAGGGGTAAAAATAGAAATTGTGTTGAAAATGAGGTTATTTCAACGAATAGTTCCCATTTCTGTGTAAAGGCATAAAGCCCTTACCTGACTCTGTTTCTACCACCCTGTGTGTTCTCTAAGAGACTTAATTTTGTACTGTGTTTAGCAGCTGATTACTGGCTTGTCTCTCTTGCTTACATGAGACAAAAAAATACAAGCTAAAGCCTTGTGTTTGCTGTGTTCATGTTCTTTACCCATACCTTATGCTATGAATGTATAGCGAGGGTGATTCAAAATAAATAGTCAATGTATGGGCAATTTTTTTGCAACACATGTGCACCAAACCTGCCTTACGGCAGTCTCTTTTTGCATTCTCCCTCCTCATGAGCAACTGAGCAAACCTAAAGACAGATTCCTTAGCCTGTCTCTACCCAGCCTTCCTATCCTTGGCTTCACCACATTGCAAAAGTTGAGAGCATGAAAACTGAAGTCAAGTAAATCTGCATGTTATTCCTGGGTCTTGAATATTATCTATGTGATCAGGAAACATTGCTTAACCTCTACAAGTTTCAGCTTCTTCATTGAAGAAATGAGCTAGTCCCTACTGTGCCAGGATTAAATCAAATGATATATGAAAAGCTCCATAAACTTTGGTTCACAAGAAGTGCTTAAAATGTTTGGTAATTTGCCTTACTAACTTTCTTCCACTAGATTCACAACCAGTCAAATGTCCTATCAGTTCCCAAACATCCTGTGTCTATTCCAAGCTGTGTAACTTTACTCATGCTGCTCTCTTTGCTTGGAATCCTCTTTCAAGGGCTAACTCAAGTGAATCACCCCTCATGAAGACTCCCTCAATACTGTCTCTTCTGCTCTAATTTCTCCTTTCTCTGGTTCAGAGCAGTGAATGAGCTCTTAACATGACTCATCTGGTTTCACAAATACCCCCTCTACACTGGATTTTAAGATACTTTGGGAGAAGACTCCATACCAGAGTTAAACACTGAATAATCTCATATAATAGGCACTTAGTAGTCACCAGCCTTTTATAACCTTGACAATAGCTGGGAAGTGGATAAGTTCAGATGTGTAGCATTTCTGGAAGCAAGAGTATAAATGCCAGCCTTCATCCAGAGTCAACCCACAGACCCAATTTTATTTGATGAAAATCGGACTTTCAAATGTTTTAAGTAAAGACAGACTACGTGCTTTCAAGTCATTATTAGTGGAAACTTTTCTCCCGGACTCCTTCTTGTTTTCAGGCAGAGACCTCTGGTAGTATGCCTCACCTCTTGCCCCATTTTCTTTCTACAAATTAGGAGTAACTGAATTGCCTGGTGGGTGGTGGTAATTTATGAAGTTCTATAAAGAATGAAGATCGGGGATTTTCTTTCCTGATGCCCTGAACCAATGCAACCAGGGATCCAGGCAAATGGAACTCATCTAAACACCACAACTTCCTCCCCTTGAAGTGTGCTGTCCCAAGGGTTATAATCCAATGGGAGAGGGGCAGATGTGGAAAAGTGTCAATGAATCATTTCTAAACCACTTTCCCCAAAAGCTTCATGGGGTGGGGGGAGAGCAATGACTTTAAATCTTTAAATCTGTTTCTCCCTAACCATGTTGAGCTCTCAACTAAATTCAGACGGAGGAAAAGAGTATCAAATTAACATTTTTAAACCCTAACAAGTTGCATCTATGACTTTTACATCTTCTATATCCTCTTCGCCCCCAGAGACTTCTGAACAAAGTACCACAATTTTAAGAAAGACAGGATCTAACCCTGTACTTGCATGACCCTGCCTTCCTCATTATCCTAATCGCAGCCTTTCTAAATTATAAGCCTTCTTCTCAGGGTGCTTCCTAATAATACGTAAGTGAAAGGCTCAAGAAAGCACGAGCCAAAACTACCAAACTATAGTGCCCATCACTCTGGTAAGAGAAGGGTTTTTTATGCCAGCATTTAAGCACAGGATGTAATGGAGACCAGAGGCCTTCTTTAGAGCTGGACTGGCAGAGAGGGGTTCTTACTAAACTGGGATTGCTAAATCTGGAAGGTAGGACTCTGGGGAAGTCACCAGGCATCTTCTCCATGATTTGGAAAGGGCTTGTACGTAGAACAAAGCCTAACAGAGACGAGCAGAGATAAAAGTTCACTAGAATAAGAGAGTCCAGAGGTACAAAGACCCCTTCCAGGATGTGAGGTTCTAGTTCTTTCAGCAGCAATTCCTTCAGGCATGCGAGCTATTGCAGCTATAAGAGCCACTGCATTTCCTTTCTGCTCAAAGTAATTTGAATTGAACTTTTTTCACATGTCCAAAAGAATCTTGATCAATTTCAGGATTTCATCATTAAATGTTGGGGGTGCCTGGATGGCTCAGCGAGATAAGTGTCTGCCTTCAGCTCAGGTCATGATCCCAGGGTCCTGCAAAGAGTCTGCTTCACCCTTTCCTTCTCCCTCTGCCCCTTCCCCCACTCAAACTCTTTCTCTCTCAAGTAGATAAGTAAAATCTTTAAAAAATAAATAAATAAAAGTTCTTTAAGGTATCACTAAAAAAAAAAAAGGCATTTTCCTGAACTCTTTTAGCTGGTCTAATGCCTAGAACCTTCAGTTCCAGGATGGCAGATGCTCCTACATAAAGAGTTAACTATTGTCCCATGACAAATGGAAAAATATTTAATAGCTTGACATACGTCCAGTGATCCAAGACACCTGAGGAACTACTGTAAACTATCACAAGTTTCCGTTTAAAAACAGCACCAAGTGAAGTTAGGAACCAGATGAAGTTTGTCATTAGTGCCCTAAAACTTCTTTCCAAATTCTTCTATGTACTTTCAACCAAGCCTCATAGACTCTGTGTCTTGAAACATTCCTTAATATACCTGGTTTTAGGAGAAGCTATGGAATAATAAAATGACTACAGGATATGTAGAATTCTTCCCCCAAAGTGTCCAGGAAGCTTAATAAAGCTAGTAGCAGAGAAATCCTACTTTACATGAACCCTATCGAGAAAATTTGTTTCATAAAATGTCAGACACCTATTTCTTCAGGGAAGCTAGAACTCAGAGATAATGCGGTTATAGAGAAACTCTTCCTCCAAGGGTTCTTGGCTATGCCTGGGATCTCTCAGTAAGGTGATTCTGTAAGCCTACACAGATAATGGGGCACTCAGCCTGGATGCATCACAGAAGGTGAAGCCTCATTTATTTTTTAATCACCATAAAGTAAGATTGCTTATAATGACTTTTCTTTTAAAACAAAAAGATTAATTTATTTCAGTTAGAGAGAGAGAGAGAGTGCACAGTGGGGAGGGGCTGAGGAAGAGGGAGAAAGAAACCCAAAGAGACTCCCCACGGGGGTTTGATCTCAAGACAATGAGATCAGACCTGAGCCAAAACCAAGAGTAGGAGGGACACATAACTGACTATACCACTCAGGCAACCCCCAACTTTTTACCATAACAATATTTAACACGTAACTTGAGAAAAGTATTTTCAACATGTGTTATTCTTTCTCTAAGTAATTTTGAAGTTTGGAGAATTTTATGTCACCTAAAAAGTGTTCTAGGGGCACCTGAGTGCTCAGTGGGTTAAAGCCTCTGCCTTCAGCTCAGGTCATGATCCCAGGGTCCTGGGATTGAGTCCCACATTGGGCTCTCTGCTCAGTGGGGAGCCTGCCTCCCCCTCTCTCTGCCTGCCTCTCTGCCTACTTGTGATCTCTGTCTCTCAAATAAATAAAATCTTTTAAAAAAAAAAGATAAAAAGTGTTCTAATAATTAAAAGTGTTCTAACCTCTTTGGAAATACTCCATTCCTGATTAGCCTGAAAATCTGAGACTTAAATGCATCAATTAACATTTTTGTCATTCACTGAACAATATTTATTGAGCACCTACAATACACTAGGTTCCAGGCTAGTTGCTGCATGAGATTAAAGGTATATAAACTATCATCTCCCTAGCCATTTAGATAGAAAATATTGCTTGTAATGACTTTAAGTGGTCTTAGATAGCTAGAAATCTATAAATTTTTATTTAAAAATGCTTAAATTTTGTTTAAAGAGAGAGTGTAGTTTTGCACTGCCATCCATAGATCTCAGCAGAACGGGGTCCAGAGCAATTCTTTGCTCATTGCTAGAGTAAGCCCTAGGGAACTTCGTAAGACACAGGTCTTCCTGGTAGCTCCAACTATGGGGCAAACAAAGGATTAGGGCTTAAAGGCTGGAATCATGGGACTCAGTCTCTAGAAACTGCCAGTGACAAAGGAGGGCTGTTGTGTAGGTTGTGCCCTGGTGAGATGGTGCTGAAATCGGTCGTTTAATTTCTAACCAACCTGGGTATCCTGGCACCACTTTCTAATTGTCCACCCAGTGGAGGATCCCTTTCACAACTTGTCCAGGAAAAAAACAGGATATACTAGAGGATGCCCTAGAAAATGACAGACCCAGGGTTTGAAGTTTCTGTTCTCAAAAACATAAGCAAAGTTGAAGATGAAAGTAATTTGCTGATCAGCTGACCTTAAAACAGGGGAGTCTCCTGGACTATCACAAAAATCCTTTCAGAAGACACCTGGTGAAAAAGAATCTTATAGTTAAAAAGGCAAGGGGGGAAAGGGGAAAATTAAGTTAGGTAAGTATAAGTAAGGTCGTTAAAAACTTACACCTAGAAAATCCCAATTATCATGATATTTTTAATAAAAAGAAATTAGAAAAGCATATGTATTTTCTAACTTGTAAAAACTTCATAGGCATGTGTTTTTTTCCTGTGTTTAAAATTATATATATACACATATATGTGTATATGTATACGTGTGTATATATATACGTATATATGTGTATATGTATAATCACATGTACAATTATATGTATATATAATTATATGTATAATTATATATAATATCTCAGATTGTGCCATATGTTAGCCAATTTCTATGGTTAAGTAAAATAGTGAACTTATAAATCAGGTTTTGTTTTTACCATTTATAGAGGATTAGCATGTATTCAATAAAGCACAAAATATATGCTAAACCTGAGTAGAAGAAATCTAAGATATGTGAACTGAACTTATAGAACTGTACTGATATTTTTCTACTCATACAGCCACTAATGTCTTCAATAAGGCTTATTGATTTAGAGAAAACACTTGACACCATTATACTACATTATGCTAAGCCTCTTCTAACACATTTTGGGTAGGGGAGAGCTCCGTCTATAAACTGTGTCACAGTAGTGTAATGTGGACACATTCCTACCTATCCTGAAGTAATTACAGTAATGCACTGAAGGCTCTGAATTCATTCAGAACAGTTGCTTCCTCCTCCTAACCCCAGCAAAGCCCTGGCCTGCTATACTATAATGAAAATAATATTCCTATACCCAACTCAGGCCCTTGTTTCAGAGAAGAACAATGTGGTATAGGAGAACTAAGAGACTGAAATCATTAAAGATGGGAGGGGGGTGACTCAGTGGGTTAAATGTCTGACTCTTCTGCTCAGGTTATGTTCTCACTTGGGTCGTGAGACCAGAGCCCCACAGCGGGCTCCCTGCTCAATGGTAAGTCTGTTTGAAGATTCTCTTCCTCTGCCATTCCCCCCACTCATGCTCTCTCTTTTTTCTCTCTCTCTCAAATAAATAAATAAAACTTTTTAAAAAATCGGGGCACCTGGGTGGCTCAGTGGGTTAAAGCCTCTACCTTCGGCCCGGGTCATGATCTCAGGGTCCTGGGATCGAGAGCCCCACATTGGTCTCTGTGCTCAGCGGGAAGCCTGCTTCCCTTTCTCTCTCTCTGCCTACTCGTGATGTCTCTCTGTCAAATGAATAAATAAATAAAATATTAAAAAAAACTTTTTAAAAAATCATTAAAATGGGAGTGTACAATGGTACTTAGGAAAGTATCATTTGCTTGGACTTCGGAAAATGTTTATAAAACTAAATGTGTACCTTTACTATGAACAGACATTCCACTCTAAATTATATATGCAAGAGAAACAAAAACATATAGCCACACAAGGACTCGTAGTGGTTTAATTCATAATGGTCAAAACCAGGAAACAGGCATCCATCAACAAAGGATAAACAAATTAGAGTCATTACATTTGAGGTAGTACGCAACAATGAAAATACATGAGCTACTGATATGGTATCATGCTCAAAAACATGCTCAGTGAAAATCTTACAAAGAGTGTAGATATGAATGATGCCATTTGCAGGAAATTCTAGAACAGCACAACTAATCATGAAAAAAATCAGAACAGTGGGGTGCAAGTAGGAATTGACTGGGAAGGGGCCCAAAGGAAATTTCTGGGTGATGGGAACTGGTTTGGGTTACACAGCACTATGCATTTGCCAAAAGCATCAAACTGAAAAGTTCAGAAGAGAATTTCACTATCTATAATTTTACCTCAAAAAATCAAATACTAAATTCTAGTGTCTGTTTTGTTAAAGAACTCAGTAGGTAAGGAGTGTTGATTGGTATCTGTACCAGAAAATTTAATTTGAAAATGCATCAAAAAATATAGGATGGATTGATGGATGGATACAGCCTCAATTTTTAAAAGCAACAATTAATGGGTATCAAACATCCACAATGAAGTAACGAATCAAAGGAGCAATTTTTAGTTAGAATTTCAGTATTCACCAATCCTATTTGCCTTCATACTGCTGATTGTTGGAACTGCGGCCGGTCTCAAATCGTAGTCCACCTGCTGTGTGGATACCAACATCCACTCAAGGAGCTTTATACCTTGAGTATAAATCAGTCCCCCAACACTCAAGAATCACCCCAGGTCAAGGAGGAAGAATTACTCAGCTAATGCAGAATGAGAATTTGCCAAACTAGAAGGATTTTTCTATTTCAATTTCAAACTTCTTTTAAGTTAGGATAAGACAGTCCCCGAGTCCTTTAGAACTCATTCTTAAAACAAAGGCCTTGCCCATAAAAAATTATGCAATATTAAGATGATCTTATTTATCTCCTTGCGAGATCTTAGGACTTCCCCGTTGAATGCTCATCGTCCTGAGTACTGAGAGGACATTGTTAAGATCTCATTGAGCATATGCATCTCAACATTTGAATTTTTTTTTGTACTCAGCACATGATATAAAGTTCACCTAGTTATAGGAAATTCATCTAATCTTTTTTCTTTCTTTCTTTCATTTCACACAAATTAGGACTGCAAACTTTTATGACTTTGCCTTCTTTAGGATTTATTTTATTCCAGAATTTAGAGAATGACTACTTGTGTCATGCAGAATCCAAACAACCCCATCTGGGACAATGAGTAAAATAATTTTATGAATGATTAGAATTTGCTCTTGCATATGCCCTTTACCTTAAGTATTTCTTGCTTCTCCGAGGTAGAGCAGGACAGAAATTGCTGGGGTTTTCTCTTTCCACAACCCAATTCCTTAATAATGTCTCATAATCATCACAATTCTCAGTAGTCCTTTCATAGGAAATAGAGACTACAAAACCTTCTTGTCAAAAGGAACCCAATCCTCCAATATAATCCCACAATTCAGAGTTTGTCCAAAACTAAGGATCTATTTTTATAACTCCTAAAATGAACCCAAGATGAAGATTAGAAACAGAATTATTTCTTTGCTTTATGCTATTTTGAAAAATTATTTTTTTTTTGTCTCTAAGGATTTATCTCAAGGGCAAACAAAACTGAAAGTTAAAATAAAGTGGCACAATGAAATATCACCTCACGTCAGTCACAATGGCTAAAATTAACAACTTAGGAAACAACAGGTGTTGGCAAGGATGCAGAGAAAGGGGGACCCTCTCATACTGTTGGGGAGAACACAAGCTGGTGCAGCCACTCTGGGAAACAGTATGGAGATTCCTTAAAAAGTTGAAAATAGAGCTACCCTATGACCCAGCAATTACACTACTGGGTGTTTACCCCAAGGATACAAATGTTGTGATCCAAAAGAGCACCTACACCCCAGTGTTTATAGTAGCAATGTCCACAAGAGCCAAACTATGGAAAAAGCCCAGATGTCCATGGACAAACAGATGAAGAAGATGTCATATACATACATACAATGGAATATTACTCAGCCGTAAAAAGAATGAAATCCTGCCATTTGCAGCAACGTGGATGGAACTAGAGTTTGTGCTAAGCAAAATAATTAGAATTTGTGCAAAGCAAAATAAGCCAGAGAAAGACAAATACCACATGATTTCATTCATATGTGGAATTTAAGAAACAAAACAGATGAACATAGGGGAAGAGAAAGAAAAATAAAATAAGATAAAAATAGAGGGTAGCAAACCATCAAAGACTCTTTACCACAGACAACAAACTGAGGGTTGCTGGAGGGGAGGAGGGAGGAGGGAATGGGCAACTGGGTGATGGCCATAAAGGAGGGCACTTGATGTAATGAACACTGGGTGTTATATGCAATTGATGAATCATTAAACTCTACCCCTGAAACTAAAAATGCACTATATGTTAGCTAAATTGAATTTAAATTATTTTTTTTAAATAAACAGCAACAACAACAAAGTGGTAGATACAAATTTGATAGCTCTTACTGTTCTTCAGAGGTGGCTAAAATTAAAGAAATGTCCCTGAATTCAACTAGTTGTTTTCCTTCTATAAAACAGCCTGCTCAACAGATATGTAACATTTCCCAGAAACTTCTTTTAAGATTTGATTTATTCAAAATACGCTTTAGCCTCTGATATTCAAGAAAATGACACTGATACTGAAAGCTCCATGTAAATTATCAGAGGGTCAGAGAACCTAGCTTCATGCTAACCTTCCTTATCCTTGAATCAGAAAATGTTCCAAACATAAAACCTTTTCCACTTTTAATCCATGAATCTAAGCAAATGTGCAGACTGAACTGTAAATTAGTTGGATGCTGTCAGTGCCCCATTGGCCATGCAATTTTGAACCCCAAATGCTAGCCGTGTGCAATGAATTTTCCAGAGCCAATTTGATGGATACAAAACCTTTTTACCATCTTTAAAGGCTAATAACTCCTTTATTTGAGCACAAGTATGAGAGTGTTGTGTGTGGTGTGCAGAAGAGAAAGTGTTAACAAAATAGATTACTGGGAGTTAAACACATCTTACTTCATTTTTTTTTTTTACCGTACCCTTTATTTTAATTGTTTAGAACTAAACAACCCTGCAAGCAAACCTAAACTCAAAGACTTCACTGGCTCACTATTTAAAAAGCATTTATTGAGGTCCTATTTGTACCAGGACCAGAAGAAAAAACTACTGAAGATATATTTGCAGCCCTACAAAGTAATGATCACGGTATATGATCAGCTGGTAGAGCACAGAAAGGACTTTGATATTTATCCTCTCAGCTTTGAAATTCTTCATGGTAAAAATCAACAGAAAAACATTTTGGTAAGACATCTCTAAATTCTCTTACAAAGCTGAAATTCTGTGATCTTAAAAATTTATTATATTTTCTCAACTGTACTAGATTTTTTGAAATTAGAGGAAGAGTGAGAAGCCCAGTTTAATATAGCTGAAGTTCGTTTGCTGTATGAATTGAAGAATAACAAAACAATAAGTCTCAACACCTTTACCGTAGCAACCCAGCCCACATGTAGTCTTCAGAAATGTCAAGTTTTAATTTCCTAATGGCTCCACTACTTTCTATTTCAGCTTCCATAAAAGCTACTGCTCCTGCTACTGCTCTGTGACTTTGCTTTCTTTCAATGGCTTTTGCATGTGGTGGTCTTGGCAACCCTATGGGGTCTACTAATTGTTTTCATTTTGTGAGTCTCTCTGCTTCTGAGTTGTTTACCATTTGTGTGTCTCACCTTTGAATGCCTTAAGGAGATCTTCCAGGTCCAGTGTCCTCTCTCTGATGCAGAACATTCTGTTTCCTGAGGTTCTCACATCATGCCACGTCATCCACAGATCACTGGTTGGGACAGTGCTGCCCTTCTCTGATGCAGGTGCTAATCTGTGGTCCAGTCAACTGTGCTTCCAAACAGAGTCTCCTGTGCAGCCAGGATAAGAACCCACTATGCCTGTGTCCTTTGGAAACAAAACATGGAGGTAGTTGGCATTAAAACAATTATCTAATAGACCTGGACACCATAAGTTTCTCAGACTGTATCTAGACCATCATCAACGTAAATCTCATCTGGTATATACATAAGGATAAAATTCAGAAAAACTGGCTGGGCCATCTCTATAGTAATGGCAGACTAAGGAAGTCTTCATCTCTAAGTTAGAACACTACCTGGAAAATGTTACATGT
The DNA here is from genome assembly GCF_002288905.1 of Enhydra lutris kenyoni. NCBI lineage: Eukaryota > Metazoa > Chordata > Mammalia > Carnivora > Mustelidae > Enhydra > Enhydra lutris. Next base: position 16,032,964 of record NW_019154103.1, on the reverse strand, counting down.
AAAAGCGTAAGTTAAAAGAAAAATATTTTAAGACTCACATTTTGCCTTTTCAAATTATGAACTCAAAGTTTCTAATAAAAATATAGACATAGTTTCTGATGAAAAATCTAAATGTTAAAAAAAAATCTAGCCAAAAGATCAGAAACATTTATCAGAGGGGCTTATGTTTCTGATAAATATTTAAGTGTGTAAGGCAGAACCACTGAGAACAATAAATACTTTACAGCTGGCACTTTGTCAAACCTGTAAGTGGCTCTGCCTTAGAATTTTACATCATCGCTGAATTTACAGTCACTTGATAAGTGGAACAGGACAAGAATTACTTCTTTCTAAATCTAAACCAGGTAATAAATCTAACATCAGGATTCTTCTTATTGTCTGTTATCATCTGATGACAATGCCTTTTACCTTCATTGTCCTGGCAGAAATATGCTAAGTAAAATTATAATGTCATATCACTCATAGTGATTTAACACTATCCAGCCCATACCATTTTAATCAATCAAAATTGTCGCTTTTTAGTGTAATGATTTTGTGGTGAATTCCCTGTGTTTAATATGATATATAGTCCTATCTACCCATTGATTTACTATTCTCTTCCAAAGTCTAACAGCTCGGGAAGCTGTTCTTGCTTTTGGACATCTTTGGAATTAGCAAACAAGAATAATTTGTAGTAATAAAAATGCTAATTTCCATGGCACAATGAAAGCTGAAAAAATATCTCAAGTGATAGTAACTGCACTACATTTAAGTGCAAATAAAGGATGGTTTTGTGAACTAAAATCACAGAAGACCTGGAGCTTTCCTCTCTGTGTCCACATACGATCAAGGTATCCGTAATACTATAACCACATACCTCAATACCTGATTGTTCCCTTATACCATCAAGAAAACTCAGGAACACACAAACTATTACCCTTTGTTAAATGCAGGCATACATTGCACAAATTTGTTCTTCAAAAAAAAAAAATTGCAAGATAGTTTTAAATGATTTTATTAATATTTTTAAATCTTTTCAACTAGAGATAAGCTAATAAAAATCAATCCCAGTTCCTATTCCTCAACAATATTATGCATTTGGGATTGGCTACAATGCAGTAACAATCAACCACCAAATCTCAGTGGCCAAAACTATAATTTCTGGCTCATGCTATGTACCCCAAACAGATCCAAGATAGTCATTTAGGGACTCCATGGCTCAGGGACCCACGCTACAGACTCCACATAGGTCACCAGAGAGTGACTGAGGGAGCCCGGTTTACGGAGGCTCTACCATCTTATGTCTGCACCATCTGGAATATGTAGCCTCCTGAGACACCATAGAAGGGAAAGAGAGTGCTGCGGGTCCCGAGCCAGTGATTACATGACTGATTTACAAGTCTCTTGTGCTCATAGCCCATTGGCCAGAACGAGTTACATGGCTCTTCCCAACTGCAAGGATGAGAGAAAACATCATCCTTCTGTGTGCCTGGAAGGAGAAAATAGGATAGGGATGAGCTTAAGAAATCTAAAACTTACAGATTTTTAAAGAATGAAAAATTTCCAAGTTTATTATAGGCAACTCTCCTTGATTCTCCTTGTAGAATCTTGAATACCACATACTTCCTCTGGAATTTATAATGTTATGCATTTTCAGACAAAGTTACCTGTATGACAATAAATAAATGAACAACTGATTCCATTATTTAAGTTGCCATATATATTTAAAAGAGAAAGCAAATATTTTGCCTATAGTTTAAGCTAATGAAAGTGCTTATCTTTCAATTTTATAAACCTTACTCCAACTAGCAAAGCAACTAACGTAAATTTAAAATACAATTTTTCATTCTGATGCCCAGTCATTCCAATTCTGGCTTGTTGAAGCACAAACACGGATTTTAAGCACAAAAAATATTAATAGAAATCTAAGATTCCAACATACTTTATTTAATAGCAGCAGTGAGTTGAACTTTTTCAAACTTGTTAAAGCTCCCTACTGTTACTGCTTCCCCCAGCCAGGCCAGGTGCTATCACTGCAGTTCCCAGTGGGCAGAATCAAGAGATCCTGGGTTGAGCTGGTTTTCCAAGGCCCACCCTATGCTGATGGGGGAGAAGAATATGAGAGTTCATTTATTCATTCAACAAAAAATTGTTAAATACCTATGATGCAACAAGCATCTGCCATACTCTGAGAATACAGCGATAATTGAAATAAACTATACCACCCAAAAAAAAAAAAATTCTTCTTGGACTTCACACACTAGTGAGAGGGAAGCACAAACAAGATTAAAGGAAGCCATAGAACAAGCAAGCAAATAAATGAGGAGGAAAATTCCAAGTAATGATTAATGCTATAAAAATAAATTCAAATGAAAGGATAGAGACAGAAGTAGAGTTTGGAGCTACTTTGGAGTGGATGGCCAGAAAAGATCTCTGGGGATGTGACACTTGAGCTGAGAGAAGGAGGGTATGGAGGAGCCAAGACAGAGAATTTGGGGTTGGAAAAAACCTAGAGGCAAAAGTCCTAAGGCAAGGAAAAAGCTTGACATAAGACAGGAAAACTACCCGGGCCACAGTGGTAGGAAATGAAGAAAAGCGGTAGATGGGCGAAATCAAGACAGGATCAGAGAAAAATAAGAACACAGTCCCCAGATTTCCAAACCATTAAGGTGGTATAGAACAGAAAATTTCATGTGGCAATTAATAGTTGTTACTAAGCAAGTTCAGAAGGATTGACAGGACAACAGAGAACATAAAAATTCATCCTCCAATTCCAAAAAGCATTCTATAAGAGGTTTAAGTAGTTAAAATTATTGAGTGATCAGAATAAACTGGAGGGCTGTGAAGGAAGGAATAAGAGATTGAATCTGTCTTGAGAAATCCACAACTGAATGCAAAAAGTGGAGGATAAGTCACTTGAGAATGAATCAAGGACTTATTAAAAAAATTTAACTAAGTACAAATTAACATGAGACAAATTATATTTCAAGTACAAAGGAGTCAGAAACAAGTGACATACTCGGGAAAAAGAGAGTTAACTTTAGAGTTTTCAAGTAGAGGCCAGATGTAAGATTTACTTCTGGAATGCTAAAAAGTATCAAAGCAAGGCATTCCATGTGGAGGGAAAGAAGTGTGCTAACTGTGCAAAAATGATCCGTGTTTTGCTACATAACAAAGCACCATAAAATCCAGCAGCTTAAGGCAATTTATTGTACTCTCTCACAGTTCAGTGGATTGACTGAACTCTGCTGGGTGGTGCTTACTTGGGTTCTCCAGAGCGATTAGAGTAATACAATGGCTAAGGCTCAGCTGAGCAGCTTATCCAAAATGGCAAGTGATTCCAGGTCTTGGAGGGAGCTCAGTTGAGTGTTTACCTGGAATGCCTACAAGTACCCTTTTCGCATTGCCTAGGTTTCTCATAGCAGCAGCCAATTTCTAAGACAGGATGTCTCTTAAGCAAGCATTACAATAGAACAAAGCAGAAGTCCCATATAATCTAGCCTCAGAAGTCCCATATAATCCCATATAACCCCATATAATCATTTTCACTGCATTCTATTAGTGAAGCAAGTCACAAAGATCAACCCAAATTTAAGGGGAAGGAAACGAAACTGTATCCTTTGACATGAGTAGGAGCAGGTATACTTGTGTAAAGAAGAACAGAATTCAGAAGGACCATATTTTACTGTCTATCACAGTCTATCCTTGGGCCACCAAAATTCATGATTCTCCCATTCACTCAACACTCCCAACATTTTTGTCCCACTATATCATCAGTCTCAGCCTCCAAGATCTTGTCATTTCAGTCAGGTCCAGGTGCAGATGTGCTACGTTTCCTTGAGTTTAGTTCCTCAAGTATGGTTCCTACCAATCTGAAGACTGTTAACTGAAGAGACAAATTATCTGCCACATACACACCCCACATACTGATGAGAAAACTCAGAATAACTGAAGTAGATACTGCTTTTCACAAAAAGACAAAATGGGAAACACACAGCAGGTCCACAGCAGTTCTGAAATCCATTTGGGCACGTGTTGCCAATTTCTTGATAATGGCACAGTCATTCTTCTTGGGAATGATTTACTGGAATTTTGACTGCTCCTTCTGAGATGTTAGTTCTGCCCTCTGAGTTATCCTTTCACCATGAGAAAGAATAGACATCCCTGTTATATGTAGTTTTGTTCAGCCTGCTTCCTCCAGGTTAAGGAAACAACACCTTTTCATTTTATACTATCTCATCCTTTGCATACCAAGCTTACATAATTCCTTTAAAAGTTTGTTGTACTTCCTACATGCCGAATCATAATCCACTCCATTCAACAAAAGTTATACCTCTATTTCTTTCCAAAAAATACATGCCCTAAACACCATGGTTCCATAGGACAATGACCTTAAGATAGGTTGAAGCCCTGGGCCCGCAGGTGGCTCAGTCAGTTAAGTGTCCAACTCTGGATTTCGACTCAGGTCATTACCTCAGGGTTGTGAGAGCAAACCCACATCAGCCTCCACGCTTGGTGTGGAGCCTGGTTAAAATTTTTTCTCTCCCTTTGACCCTCCCCACCTCTAAAAAAAAAAAATAATTTGAAGCCTTGTCTCATTGAAAATATCTAAAAACTAGGCATCTAGGTGGCTCAGCTGGTTAAGCAACTGCCTTCAGCTCAGGTCATGACCCTGGAGTCCCAAGACTGAGTCCCGCACTGGGCTCCCTGCCCAGCAGGGGGTCTGCTTCTCCCTCTGACCCTCCCCCCTCTTGTGCCTTCTCTCACTCTCTCTCTTTCTCAAATAAAATAAAATCTTAAGGAAGGAAGGGAGGAAAGGAAAGGAAAGGAAAGGAAAGGAAAGGAAAGGAAAGGAAAGGAAAGGAAAGGAAAGGAGAAAAAGGGAAAGGAAAAGGAAAGGGAAGGAAAGGAGGGAGTAAATATCTAAGTCATACCCTTAAGATCCTTCAGGGTAAGATCCTTCAGGGTCTTTATTTTCTAGCACAGAAAGCATACCAGGATATTCTTAGAAGCCTGCTAAGCACACTGTTAATTTTTCCTCAGGTCACAAAAAAGGGTCACACAGGCATACTCTAGAAATCTGCATTTGTACCATCGTAGATTTGATCTTTGCTCAGATGTCACCACTGACTGAGAATCTTGTGTTGGGAGACTCTAAGGTGAGAAACTTTTTTTTTAATACAGAATACCATGACTACTGTATATTTCAACTTTCATTAAATCCATTCCTTAAGTCTTAACATTCTATTCAAAACAGTTTCTTCTTGAGTTCATCTCTCTCTTCTCATTTCGCTTTATCACCAGCAAACACACATACACACAAAAACCTATTTGGCAATATCTAAATATATTCAGCCAGATTCCTAAGTTCATTAGGTACATATATCAGTACATAATATCTGCTGCTTCACTGTTGCCCCCAAATCTCATTTACATTTCTCTTTTGGCAACCCTAACCCAAAACCACACAGGGAAAAGAACAGTGGGAAAGAAGCCAAGCTCAGTTGACACAATACAAAAAAAACCCGTAATAGTTATAGAAGCTGCAAACATTATTTCCCCCTTTTGTTATAAGCTTATCCCTCTTTTTCTACAAACACTGTGAAAATTAAAATCTTCATATTCCATAACAAATTGTGGTTTTTTCAACATGTCAGTAATTTTAAGAAAATTAGGAAAAACTATGAACATTTGCTGCAATATGTAATCACTTAGTATCTTCCTGTGCACCTGTAAGACCCTTCCATTTCCCTCTTCTCATTTCTCAGGTCTGACTGCTCGTCATTCAGAAATCCTTCAGCAGTTTTTGCTCTGCTTATGTAATTATAAATGTTCTTTGTAAATGAAATTTAATCAATATAGGAAAGCAAATGAAGCAAAAATGAAGCAAAAAGCATTAGAATTCCACAACACTGCGACATCCACTATCAACACTTTCAGCGTCAACTGCCCATGGTTCTTTTAATGCGCGTGTGCACGCGTGTGCGCGTGCACACACACACACACACTCTTACCTCTTCCAGGGTAATTTTTATTATAAACAACTCTTATAAACCCTTTCTTTATCTGTGTGTTTGTTTTTCTTGTCTTCTCTCTACCTATCTATAAATCATTATATCTCCATCAAGGTAATCAACATTAGGAACCTAGAATATATTTTTCTGTGGCTTTCACTGTGCATGTGTATATGTGTGCATGGTTTACTGTGATTTATCTTTACTTTTTGAAAATCTCTCCAACTCAGTTCCTCAAAAAGTTAAAAATAGAACTACCCCCAAGATCCAGCAATCACACTACTGAGTATTTACCAAAAAAAACAAAAATACTAATTCAAAGAGATACATGCACCCCAATGTTGACAGCTGCAATATCTACCATAGTCAAATTAAGGAAATAACCTGTGTCTATCAACTGATGAATAAATAAAGATGTCATATATATATACATTTACATGTATATATATATATACATATATATAATTTTTTTTTACTCAACCATATAAAAGAATAAAAAGAATGAAATCTTGCCATTTACAATGACATGGATGGAGCTAGAAAGTATTATGCTAAGTGAAATAAGTCAGTCAGAAAAAGACAAACACGATATGATTTCACTCATATGTGGAATTTAAGAAATAAAACAAAGGAGGAAAGGTGAAAAAAAGAGAGGGTGCCAAACCAAGAAACAGAATCTTAACTACAGAGAACAAACTGATGGTTACCAGAGGGGAGGTGGGTGGGAGATAGGTGAAACAGGTGATGGGGATTAAGGAGGATGCTTGTGGTGAGCACAGGCTGATGTATGGAAGTGTTGAATTACTACATTGTACACCTGAAACTAATATTATACTCTATGTTAACTGGAATTTAAATAAAAACTTGAAAGAAGGAAAGGAAGGAACGAACGAACGAACGAACGAATGAAGGAACAAAGGAGGAGAGGAGAGGAAAGGAAAGAAAAGGAAAGGAGAAAGAAGGAAAGAAAAGAAAGAAAGAAAGAAAGAAAGAAAGAAAGAAAGAAAGAGGGAGGGAGGGAGGGAAAATAAGTCTCTCCAACTCGACTGGTAGAAGGTAGAGAGTCAACTTACCTCAATGAATTAATAATATATAAATCTTTACTCCTATTCAGTTTTATATCTTGTATATGACAAAAGGAATAAAGAGCCCATTTTACTTTCTTCCAAATGAATAACCAATTTTATTCACACTGATTATACCAAACAAAGTTGTTTCCATAAAATTTCCATATATTAAATCCCTTGTATACTAACTTGAACTCTCTATTTTATTCTTCTAGTGTATATATATATATATATATATGTATATATATATATATATGGTAATATACTAATACACTATTGTTTGTTAAATATAGATTAATATTTCAATACCTATCAAGACATAGTTAATCTCACTGCTCATTTTTTCCTAACTTTTTTGGCCAACCTTGTTGTTCATTCTATAACATTTAAATGGTATCATTTTGTCCAAAGTGTTTTAAAAATATTGAGATTGTAGTTGGAGTTATATTAAATATATGTATGAGGAGCACCTGGGTGGCTCAGTGGGTTAAGCCGCTGCCTTCAGCTCAGGTCATGATCCCAGGGTCCTGGGATCGAGCCCCACATTGGGGTTTCTGCTCAGCAGGGAGCCTGCTTTCCTTCCTCTCTCTGCCTACTTGTGATCTCTGTCTGTCAAATAAATAAATAAAATCTTTTAAAAAAATGTATGTATGAATCTGGTATTATTGACATTTTATATTATTGAGTCTTCCCAGCCGAAAGCATGGTATCTTTCAGACTGGTTAATGTACTTAGATAGATTTTATAGTTTTCTTCATATAGGTATAGTTTCCTTCTTTATAAGTTTATCTCTAACATTTATAGTTTTCTTACTTAATGTGGTAGTGAAGAGCAAACAAGCCTAAGTTATAAACTTCATTTTTTAGCTCTTGGATAAGCAGTATGAGCCATGACCAAGTTCTTAACCAGAATTTTATTAAAGACCTGAGCTAGTGCGATCCCTGCGTTAACAAAGACAATTGTCTCAGTTGTTGACCAGTTACATCAGGCCAGCAAAAAGCATGAGTGAACCATAGCAAATTCATGGTCACTAACAGATACACACACACACAAAAAGAGCACACTATTTACTCCAAGGATTTGATAGGAACATTTTACAAGGAGCCAATTTATTTAAATATATATATATATATATATATATATATATTTTAATGATTTAAAATAAAATGCTGACTGGAGGCAAGGGCAAAAAAATCCAATCTGCAAATTTACAGATTTACATTTCACACAAACTGTCTCTTCAGCAAACTACCTCTGTCTTAATTAGAAATCACAAGTAACATTAATAATGAGTAATGAAAGAAAATGTTGGTTCTCTACCTCGGATATCAAGTTCATGATTTTTTTTAAAATCTCATTCTGAAAAGTCAGAAATGCAATCATTTTCATTTGGAAGATTCTATAATCAAGGACTAACACTAATCTTTTGAGAGACAGTACAAACAGGAAAAACAGTACATGAAATTTACTGCCTCTTCTTTCTGGCATTAATCTGTAGTTACAAACATTGTGTCCTAATTTCAAGACACATACAAAAAAATAGATCAATTGGTTAGCTGAATAGTTTCAATCAAGATGTTTCTGTGTACCCCTGACTACCAACTTATAAGTTGGTAGTAATTTATTATAGTATTCTAGGGTGGGGTGAATTTAAGAGTCCTGAAGCCCAGACATTTAAGCTCCACTTGATTTTATTATCTATCTTTCCAATAAAAACATGCCATCAAACCAAAGTTGTATTAAGGGGCAGATAGGCTGGAAAGTCAGAATGCCAGGCTGTAATGGACACCAAAAATTCTTTAAATAAATTGAAAATATAGCACTAGTCAACAGAAGTTTTATATATGATTCCTTACATAACTAGCTGTCAAATTGTAAGTGAATCCTTCCATTTAGTTCCTGGGGGTTTTTTTAAATGATTTTTTTTGAAGATTTTATTTATTTATTTGACAGAGATCACAAGTAGGCAGAGAGAGAGAGAGAGAGAGAGGAGGAAGCAGGTTCTCCACTGAGCAGAGAGCCCAACATGGGACTTGATCCCAGGACCCTGAGATCATGACCTGAGCTGAAGGCAGAGGCTCAACCACTGAGCCACCCAGGCGCCCCCCTGGTTTTAAATATATATATTTTTTTCTGGAATATATATGTTCAAAATATTGTTTCTGAATACATCTATTCAGAAAAATATATACATTATTCATAACCCCTACTGCCTTTTATGGATAATGGACCCTTTCAATTGACAGATCTTTCAATAGTTCTGTTAAAAAAAAAAAGAAAAAGAAAGAAAGAAAAAAGCTCTCTCATTATAATGGCCTCTGACACACTTGAGGAAAATCTTATGTGGCACACAGAGGCAGTGGTGAAATTCAAAATGTTTACTAACCAGTATAGCAATGATACCGGGGGCGGGGGGGGGGAATGTAAAGAGGACTAACACATCTATCTATGCCTTTCTCTTTCTAGACTAAACATTATCATGACTTCCAGAACTGACTTCATTATCATGGTTTCAAATCCTCTCCCAATGCTCGTTATTCTCTCCCTCTCCCCAAAGACACAGCCCTTACTGGTGAAGATAATCATCCATCCGTGCACCCACCAACAGGAAATACAGTAGCACTACCACCTCTCCTTTCTTTATACCATGATTTTTAAATAGTTAAAAATTATGCTTTCTTTGGCAGCCTCATCATCCTATGCCTTATGAGTTACCTTTCTATAAATAATCTTTTAATATTATCTTATTACGTTCAAAGTTTGTTGCAAAATACTTAATTAGAAAAACAGACATCTATTGGATGACTCGAAGATGGAACCTACCAACGTCATTTGTCCTCTATCCCAAAATACATGAGTCAGAATACCCTTATGTGTAATATATTTATTCTAACTCCTTAAATTAAAAATTGCTCAAAAGAAGTGTTTTTATACTTGCCAATTTAATTAACATTTCCATGACTGTGAGAAGCATCTTTTATACCAACGTTTAATTCACAGATCAGTAAGCACTAATGATAAGTGTATTACCATATCAACTTCTAGCAGTTAGGTATGTTAGTGATAGGCATTATAAAATTAGACAGATAACTAATATTCAAAAGAGACTGCAATAAAAAAATATTGTGATAATTACCAATGTTGAAAGTAAAGAGTTTTAATCAAATCATTTTCTTGGGTGACCATATTTTCATTTAAATATGAGTTTGAGAAATCACAGAGAAGGTTGCTGCTTTCAACACCAAATGCAAGTCTAATTAGTGCCTTTTTACTGCAATTAATAACATTATACTCAGCATTCTTTAAATCAGCATAAATAAGTTCTCTCTGGCTTTTCTCTCTCCATCTAACCCCATTATGTTTCTCATCCTTCCCCATTATGTTTCTCACTAATGTTTGATAATAGAGAAGAGTGTTGATTTCGCTTGAAAAAAAGAGTTACCGGGGCACCTGGGTGGCTCAGTGGGTTAAGCCGCTGCCTTCGGCTCAGGTCATGATCCCGGGGTCCTGGGATTGAGTCCCACATCGGGCTCTCTGCTCTGCAGGGAGCCTGCTTCCCTTCCTCTCTCTCTGCCTGCCTCTCTGCCTACTTGTGATCTCTGTCTGTCAAATAAATAAATAAAATTAAAAAAAAAAAAAGAAAAAAAGAGTTACCATTCCTACTGTCCCAGAGATTTCCACATGACTAGGCAGAGTAGATATTTGAAGAGACTTCCAACCCCTCTTTTGCTGATGTAGCTTTTAACAATTTCTGAAAGATGCCATCAATTTTATATGATAGTATATCCTAGTGTAAGTTCATCAAAATCTTGCTTCCCATCAATGCTCTATTTATTTGAAAATATAAATTTCCTTTTGTCCTCTTATTGAAATTGAGACTTCCAGAAACAAATAATTTTCTTTAATAGTATATCATAAGTTTCTGTCTACATTTATATCCTCTGGTATTTGTAAGAGGTGGTAATTATGAATGTTAAATCAACATGTACTAACTCATGGAATTAACCAAGATGATAAAGAAGAACTTTACTCATCCCCTTATACTATAAAATAGTATAATAAAAAGTATAATAGTAAAATAAAATAGCAATGGCCTGGAAATCAGAAGACTTGAACTGGAATCATGATGCCCCCACTTATTTTACTAGCTATGGGATCAGGTACACATTACTTAAACTCTCTAAGCCTCCTTTTCATTATTTACAAAATGGTGGTGAGTGTCAGCAAAATTGGATGTAGCATGTGAGAGAAAACAGGAGGTGAATGATGATTAAGCAAATTAAAAGATGATTTTGCTATTTACTGGGATAAGGAAGATGGTAGGAAAATAAGGGAAAATTGGAGTTATTTTGGTGTGTTCAATTTCAAATATCTATAATATATCCAAACCAAGCTAGCAAGTGGGCAGTCAAGGAAAATATCTGACTGAAAATACAAATATTACTCAGATATTAATAATAATTACCTTCACCCACTACACACCAAACAATGCAATGGATGCTGGAAGTAAGTTATTTAGCCCTCAAGACAAACTTTTGAGTTCATAATGAGTAGTATCATCATTATTATTATTTTCTAACACTTAACACAGGGTCTGGTTATATAAGCTACCAAAATTGTTGAGTGAATCTTCACATTACAAACAAGGAAGTCAAGACTCAGAAGCTTAACCATATCTAGTAAGAGCAGAACCAGAATTCAAAATTAAACTTGTCTTGGGGCACCTGGATGGTTCAATCCATTGAGCCTCTGCCTTCAGCTCATGTTTTGATCCCAGGGTCCTACTATCGGGCCCCACATCAGGCTCCCTGCAGCTTCTCCCTCTCCCTCTGCCTCTCTCCTCAGCTTGTACTCTCTCTCAAATAAATAAATAAAATCGTTTTTTTAAAGATTTTATTTGACAGAGAGACACAGCGAGAGAGGGAACACAAGCAGTGGGAGAGTGAGGGAGAGAAGCAGTCTTCCCAAAGAGCAGGGAACCCAATGCGGGGCTCCATCCCAGGACCCTGGGATCATGACCTGAGCCGAAGGCAAATGCCTAGCCAACTGAGCTACCCAGGTGCCCCAATAAATATCTTTTAAAAATAAATGAAAGAAAGGAAGGAAGGGAGGGAGGAAGGAGGGAAGGGAGGGAGGGAGGAAGTTAGTTGTGTTGAGAGCGGGACGTCAGGCTTGAGAGTGGGCACTTTCATCTCAAACACAATTCACACACAATGAAAGAGTGACTTTAAAATGGGCGATGTTGAGAAGGCAAGAAGATTTTTGTTCAGAAGTGTGCCCAGTGCCATACTGTGGAAAAGGGGAACAAGAAGACTGGGCCAGTTCTCCATGGTGTATTTGAGCAAAAGACAGGTCAGGCCCCTGGATTTTCTTACACTGATGCCAACAAGAACGAAAGCATCACCTGGAGAGAGGAGACATGAATGGAGTATTTGGAGAATCCCAAGAAGTACATCGCTGGAACAAAAGTGATCTTTGCTGGCATTAAGGCAGGGGAAAGGGCAGGCTTGATAGCTTATCCCAAAAAAGTTAAGACCACAGGGGAAGGGAGGGAAAAATAAAATAAGCTGAAATCAGAGAGGGAGACAGACCGTAAGAGACTCTTAACTATAGGAAATAAACTGAGAGTTGCTAGAGAGGAGGTGGGTGGGAGAATGGGGTAACTAGATGATAGGCATTAAGGAGGGCATGTGATGTAATGAGCATTGGGTATTACATGAACTAATGAATCACTGAACTCTACCTCTGAAACTGATGATACACACTACATCATAATTAATTTAAATAAAATTGAAAATTTTTTAGAAAAGCTCCCAAGGAGCTGTAGTTGGCTACTGCTTTATTCATTACAAAACAAAAATGTCTCATTTTGTGTGTACCATATTTAAATTGATTTCATACACTAGAATTCAGACCGTGAATGGCTGACAGACTATTACTTTTAGACAGTCCTGATATAAGTAAGATTGGCTTGTGGTGAAATGAATATGAGCAGCTTTTGGAACTTTGGTAGTAATTCTGGTTCAGCAAGTGCTACCACTGTTTTCCCCTTCAAGAGACCTGATTGGAATCGATTAGTAATGTTCGGCTTTTCATAGAGATGGCAAATGCCAGCTCTAAACCTGTAGGATATTGTTTTTATATTTAAATTTGTATATAACTTGTTATATTAATACATTTAAATACTGAGGAAATCCCTTCACTGTCCACAGTACAGCAAGACTCAGCTGTGCTCAAGCCATGTTCGTTAGCCTGTTAAAGAAAAGGACTGATGATAAGCTGGCAATGTCCATTTTACCTTTTTGATCTTAACTATGCCAGCTTAACTAAAATTCCCTGCATCTAAAATATTGCCTTTTTTGCTTAATGAAAGGCATTTAGTTTGGTTTATGTATAATATTAAGTAAAGAATATTTAACACTTCTCACATTTTATAGATGATCTATAAGGTCAGATCAGATGCTTTTAAAATTCAGTATGACAAGATATAGTAGCAAAAATGGCTTATAAATTCTTTACTAAGTCAGACAAATTTATAATTCAGGATTGTCTTCTAAATAGCTATTCAAAAACACAACTATAGAATTACCATATATGTATGATTGGTGATGGTGCTTTTGCCAACTCATTAGAAGGATTAAAGTAGAAGAGATATATCCTCAGCACAAATTTGTAAATCATGTGAAAAGGCTTAAAATAATTAAAAACAAAATCACAGATCATAAAAAATTTGTTTTGAATTACAAATGGTTATTCTTACCTTTACTGCAGAGTCACATCAGCTACAAAGCAACTTCAACTTCATATCCATTGGTTTATTTAATCAACACAATAATCATTCCAGGTAGAAGCAGATGAGAGACTAACACTCAGAGAAGCTGAGTGGTTTAACATCATTATGCCATCTGTTCACTATGCCAGGACTCTCTATCACCCATAGCTAAAGAAGATCACATGAGCTAACCACGCAAAACCTTCTCATGGAAAGATACTTTCGTACACTATCTATAGTAAACCTTCTACTCTGGGCCTTTTTGAAGACTAGTTTTTCATCTTTCCTAAACTATTGTCAATCAGACTTCAAAACATTTTTATCACATATAATATAGCAAGATAATCTATTACAATATTATTTGTGTTTTCTTCTTGTTTCTTTGAAGACCAAAAAGAATGAGAGAGATGTTGTTCTCTTCCACCTACTAGACAGCAAATGTACCTTGAAGTCCTAGAGGTCTGGAAACTCATTTGCCAAAGAGGAAAGTTAACAGGGCTCCATTTGGAAATGCTTCTGCTTACAGAGGCCCTAGACTTTGGTGAGGGACATAGGGTTGATGGCCCTACCTGAGAGCAAGAGGATAACTTTTCTGAGCCTTGAGAAATAAAAGGTATGCGGGATGTATGAAGGGTGGAGACTCTTCCTTTTTTGTACACAGTGCCCTGGATAAGGGGGAAGGTTTTAGAGTGGGCTTTGGGAGGTAAGTCAGGGCTCCTCACTCTGCCTAGAATGTTCCTCCCCCAAATACTCACATGGCTGGTTCCACACTTTATCCAGGACTGTGATCACTTGTCATGAGCTTCTGAAATCCTTCCCAGTCACTCAAAAATAACTACTTCTGACACCCCACCATCACCTTCTCTCTTCATGCTTTGTCTTTTATTACTTTCTAATTCTAATCTCAACCTGAAATTATAAAATATATATATTGCACCTATATCTATTTATATATTTATTTATGTAGAGCCTTAGTGTTCTTCTCCCCCACCAAAATTTATGCCCTTTGAAGGCAGGGATTTGGGTTTTTTCAACATTACATAACTAATATATAGTAAGGAATCAATAAATATTTGTTATGTGATAAGTTTCCTGTATCCTTTGAAAGGATATGAAACCTACAAATGGAATTTAGGGACCCCAAAATTTAACTTTTTGGAATTTTCAAAATTTTTGTTAAATGTTGTGTGTGTGTATGTGTGTGTGTGTGTGTGTGTGTGTGTGTGTATAACATAATATACTTATCTAGTGTTTGGCTGTATGGTGTTCAAGTTGTCCCCAATTTTTTGTTATTAGGGACAACAGGGCTATGAAACAGGTGGATATAATATATTTATAACATGTTCAAAAGTTGCTCTAATCTATATGCCATAGAGATGAATTGGGGGGTCACAGGGAGTTCGCATATTGAACTTGACAACACCAAGTTATCTTTCAAAGTGGGTTATGCGGAGCTATGGTTCAGCTGGTACACACAAGTATAGAGTCACTGGTTTTTAAAATATTGAAATAATTCCACATTTAAGAAATAACTGCTCCCCTGAGTCGCTTGAGGATCTCTATATATTTTCTATGGCCCTAGGATGACTAAACTATCCTGGTTTGCCTGAAGCTCAGAGAATTTCTGGGACAAAGGATGTTCAGTTTTAAACCAGAAAAGTTCCCAGCAAACCAAGACAAGATGGTCACCCTACCCTGCAGCCTCCCAGCCATCAAAGAACCTCTCACAATTCAGAGTAATGTCTGACACTGACTAATACGACTACTGTTTGCTGTTGTACCTGCTTGTACCCCCAGTGACAGATTATGTGTCTCATTTCACCCTCTCTTCACCACCACTTGTTATAGTCCTAATGTTTCATTTTTATTATCCAGGGGTATAAAATGTATTTTCATTACAATATTTTCCCTTTTCTCATGTGATCAATCATGTTTTTAATAGGGTAACTGGCTATTTATGTGTCTTTATGAAAGTGTTTCTCCATGCCAGAGAGGGGAAGATATGATCGGGCTACATAAAATGGCTCCAG
The DNA here is from genome assembly GCF_002288905.1 of Enhydra lutris kenyoni. Taxonomy (NCBI): domain Eukaryota; kingdom Metazoa; phylum Chordata; class Mammalia; order Carnivora; family Mustelidae; genus Enhydra; species Enhydra lutris. The sequence goes on along the minus strand of NW_019154103.1, from coordinate 16,017,102 downwards.
GCTGTTCAAAAATTTCATTTCCAATAGCCTTTTAAAAACCAAAGCTTTGGAAAATTTCTCTGTTCCACCTTTACTTAGACTGAGTGGGGCTCTGCATGTCCAAACTGGCCATCAAAGTTTATACCATCAGCATCAATCCCAATGGCAAAAAAAGTAAACTGATAACCAAGAACCCTTTCCTTTCTTTTTTTCAAATCATGTAGGCCACCTGAGCATCCTGTAGCAAAAAAGAAGAGACTAACAAGTGAATTATGACTAATATTGCATATCTGGCCAAACTAAGAGGGATAATTAATACACGGATTTTATTTTACTGAGAAATGTAGCAACATGATACTGCTGCACTTTCATCTCATGGCCCATTTATACTTCCTGTGCCGGACTCCTCGGACCACCAAACTGAACACAGTATAATCTGCTTTAAATGTGTAAGCCATACAAATTACTATGCGTCCAAAATCAGGACAATAGCCCTTGAAATAAAAAGCAAATCTAAAAGTAGTCAGAGACTGAAAATGAAGTACCATAGTTGGTCCTCTTGTTTTTTAAAGTGTTTTAATTATGTCGTGGGGAAAGAGTTAGGCACAATGAAGGTAACTGACAAAAGTCTTCACATAACTGCTGCAACCCATGTGTGATCTCAAAACAGTGACACTTCGTGGCGCCTGGTGGCTCAGTCTGTTAAGCATCTGCCTTCTGTCCAGGTCATGATCCCAGAGTCCTGGGATCAAGCCCTGCATGGGGCTCCCTGCCCCTTGGAAAACCCGCTTCTCCCTCTCCCACTCCCCCTGCTTGTGTTCCCTCTCTCACTGTGTCTCTCTCTGTGTCAAATAAATAAAATCTTTTAAAAAATAAAAATAAAATAAAAATAAAAACAGCGACATTTCCTGTTTCAGAAAGTTCTTACCCAAGTTCCTTGGCTGAGAGGAATAAAGCATGACTTTAACCCTGCTAAACAATATTTCTGTCACTTTTACATTCGAATCATACATTCATGATCTTCTACAACATTAGTGTATGATAAGAAGTTTTTTGCTTGTTTCCATGAAGTAATGGGTAAAAGAAAAAGAATTTCTTCAGCAATGTTTATGGTGCATTCTTCACAGTACTGGGGTATGCAGACAGGGAAGGCGACGCAGCAGCAGAGCTACAGAAAGAGAGTAAGTGTCTCACAAAACTGCTGAGAATAAACTTGCTCTCGAGGAACATAATTTAAGGGGTTTGGAAAAGAACCATCCAATCCCAAAATACCTCCTAACTCCTTGTTTCAGTGCCTGACATTCCATCATCCGACCCTAATTATTAGGCCTTGAAATCTCTTGACAGGAGCACCCTACGGATTTCTTTTTAAAGGCAGATACTTTCAGAACATGTGACTAGAAAATAACATAGTGGACGAGAAGGAAAGGGAAGAGAAAACTGCATCAACCAACACGAAGTAGAGTTCTTGTGATTCCTGTAAATGTTCTTCATGCCCCTCCTCAACTGACCGAAGAAGCATAAAGGAATCAAAGGCAAGGCCTGTCCTCTTTATAGGCCACCATGATCAATACTACTAATGAGTCATTTCCCCCCACAACCACCCCCCTCAGCCCCTCGGCCACTTTTCATAGCCAAGTGATGATCTCTTCTTCACTCCTGCCTCTTAAGATCCCCAGGGGAGCCCAATCAGCACCTGACCATTCATTCACCAAGCCTTGAGGATGGACTATCTGGTTGTTTCTTCTAGTTTGTAGGAAACCTTACACTGCTTCACTTACTAAATACAACAAATGGGGTTTTTTTTAAACATATTATTATTTTTAAAATATAATCTATCAGCGAAAATGAAATATAAGGAAACAGTTATGAATTAGAAAACTACTTTGTTGTTAATCTGAATTACTATTCATGCTGAACATCTAAGGGATTTTAATGACTACTAACTATGTAGATCATGTATTTTTCTGTCATTTTCACATGTCGTATCTTTTTATTTGAAGAGCTAAATCCAAAGTCACTTAAAGCAATAAGAAAAATACAACAAATTTCTACAAACATGGAAACATATAAACCCATGCCTGGAAAGGAAACTCCTTTTCTCTTTAAAGGGGCCTTAGATGGGCTGATATTTGGAGGTGGGGGCCCCTGGGAGGTTTAGATGAGGTTTAGATGAGGTCATGAGAGTAGTGCTCTCACAATAGAACTAATGGTCACAGAAGAGAAAGGCTCCCTCTGTGTGTCTTTCCATGTGCACCCACCAAGGAAAGCCACATAAGATCATAACCAGAAGACAGTCATCTGCAGACCGGAAAGAGGGCTCTTACCAGATACCTCATTGACTGGCCCCCTGATCTTGGATTCCTCAGCCTCTAGAACTGTGAGAAATAATGCTTGTCATCTCAGCCGCCCAATCTATGATACCCTGTTACAGCTGCCCAAGGTGCCTAAGACATCATGTTATACAAAGGTAGGAGAAATGTGCAGTTACTAATACATGTGGTTATATACACAGAGACACCTACACACACATAGGAAAATACATGTCCCCACTATTTAAGAGTCTCATGCTCTACCGACTGAGCTAGCCGAGCGCCTTGTCCCCACTATTGAAAAGGAAGAGATAAATCAAGCATTTTATATATTTTTTTAAATTGAAAGAATCAACAAAATCATATACATAGGATGAACACTGGGGGAAAACAAGGATTTGACATAAATCTAATTAGTCGTATTAGCAGAGAGAGGTGCAGGTTGGTTTTAGTAAACACAGGGTGGTTTTTGAGCGCAGAGTAAATAAGTGCACTGAGGTATGGTACTAATCACATTTGTTCTAACACTGACCTTATAATAATTAAAAATTGACGCCTGCAACATAATACAGCTGTGCAATCATATTTAAACCTAATCATTTCATAGAGAGAGAAAAGTTGTACAAAAAGGTCAAAAACACTTTAATTTCATGACAGCAAATTTACTCTTTATTCCCAAAGTGAAAATGTCTAATTTCTAAAAGAGCAAACCAATAATTACTTATTATAAAGCTATTTTAGTCAATACTTAATTTCTCTATATTGATTAGTGTTTAGACATTTAAAATGTACCCTACAGCAAGAATATGTGTTTACAATACTATTCTCTCCACTGATGTTTGTAAGTATTACAGGTATCGATTTAAGACATCTCAAAAATGCCAGACTTAATAGAATCATATGAAACAGGGTTTGACTCTTTTAAAACTGGAATTTAATTTTTAAATGTTTGAATAATAGTGTCCTTCAAAGGTCTCATGATCACTATTTCTGCCATTACATATTTTAATGAGTGCTCGATTAAACTGTGCATTATAAATTCCTCCCCTCTCCCAAAAGTAATAGAGAAAGAAAATATAAAAACGATCAACTCTAGCACTCACAACTGGAACAAAATGTTTTCTCTTTATTTTATGCACTTCTGATTGTAAAATAAGGACTGGGATATTATTCCCCCCTTAACTTGCATTCTGTGTAACTTTGAGCTCTTTGCAATAAAACGAAATGATGCTTCATCAGGATGTGACTGGGAGTACCAAGGCAATTTACAAACTTTCTATCATTAAGTCTGAGAACATCACTGTGAGGCAGGTATTAATATAACACTTCTCTCCTGAGGAATTCAATGCACTTTACATAACTTTATTTTATTAACTCTTCCTTGAGCTGGGCAAAAGGCTACACAAGATACCTTGCCAAAGCACCTCATATCCAATGATTGCATAAAAATTTAAAAGACTCTATCCAGCCACAAACTTTAAGTTTGCTTTTACTTCTAATCTGAAATTATGACTAAAGGCAAGGTCGATAGGCTTCACTCAATATATCTGGCTTTTGTTAATACTGATTTTTTAACAGGTTTCAATTTCATAAATGTGAAGTCAGAATTAAACACCTAAAAGAGTACTGATCCTATTAATTCTTAAGCAGTATTTGTTTCTGAAGATGGAAGAAATTCAAGGGTAACAATCAACTTTTCTCTCTATTAAAATACACTAGAAATGACAAAAGCATAGTATGATCTTGCAGACAGGCATCACAACACCTTTAAGTAAATCTATGCCTTTCTTAGCAAAAGTGCAACAATGCAAAAATGGAGACAGCCAGAAGAGAGATACAAAGTGAAGGGCATAGAAACACTAATAACATTTAACAGTGCTTACCAAGTGTCAACTGCTACTTTAAGGAACCCACATGTATTAACTCATTTCATCCTCATAACAACTCCCTAACACAGGTCATATTATGATAGGTAATACTATGATAGATAAGAAACTGAGGCTCAGAGAGCTGTGCCTGCCCCAGGTCACAGAGCTACTAAGTAGCAGAGCTAGGCTACAACCCAGAAAATATGACTCCAGAGCCCAGGTTCTTAGCCAATTTTCTAGAAAGGAAGAAAGCTGTTCCTAGAGGCCTCAATCCATGATACACCCTATCCTAGAGTTCCAAGTCCATAAGCTCTTTCCATCCAGCTGCAGCATTTCCTGCCTCGCAGTCAATCTCGAAATCAACAGAGAACTACTGTTCAAGTTTGTGTATTGTGATTTCAACACATGACACTAGTATTTAGAAGAGGGTCACAAGGAGGCAGTATAGTATAATCAGCAGTACGGTACTTTAACAGGCTGCCATTAGGCAAGTTACTTCCATCCAGGCTTCATAAAATAGAGATAATGAACTTACTTCCTGATGCTGTCAGAATTAAACTGGTTAATATTAAGTGTTTAACACAGGTGGTCACGGGTAGTAAGATCTCAATAAGTGGCTCCTATTACAGTAAGTTAATACAAAATTAAGTGTGCCATTCTCAAAACTCTGAAATTCAGAATTAATAGTGAATTTAGCACATCATGATACTGGTGACAAAACTAAATGTGATTGATTCTTTTACCAAATATATCTTCTGGGCATTACACATGATCTTATTTAATCCTCAGAATAAACCTAGAATTCAAGTGTGGTTATGTCTACTTTTAGATAGGAAAATAAGCTTAGAGACTTTACTTGCCCACTATTTTGCCAATAGCAAAATCATGTGATCAATCAATGAACTAGATGTTTCCCACAAAGCAGGATGAAAACCAGTAAGCAGGGAGATTATTTGAAAAACTCTTCTCTCTCAAAATATAATGAATCTGAAAAAGTTCCTGAACAAAAGTTCACCCTGCTTAGCTTTCCTGTAATTAGAGTAAAGCTGCACCCAGAGAATAGCTAAAACAGAGATGACAAAGAGGAAAAATACTGCCCCAAAATATATTTCTCACGCCCAGCACATACCAGGTGCTTCTGCTCCTTCCATCAGAGCCACCAAGGAAAACAGTGGGGGCCAACGTTAGGTAGGAGCTTTTTGGGGGGACAGTGTTAGAGGGAGGCAGGAAAGAACTCTGCACTCAGGGCATGGAGCCCCAGCCAAAGGGAAGTAAACCACGATACTGTAAAGCAGATTTGCCTCGAATTACCCTCACCTGCACCCAGACATCCTGTAGAGGTCTGCTTTTGGTCTATTCATAGAAATCTGCAGAAAAAGAGAAAATACTTTACATTAGTCTTTCTCTGACCTCCCTGAACCTTAACCTACACTTATTCCCTAAATTGGAAATGCCTTAGTTATACAAAACAAAAATACCTCCTGCTGAATTAGGACACTCTTTCTTCTTTTTCTCTTAATGCAAATAAAAAGATTTTGTCATTTCCATAATATCTACTGTGGATAGAAAGAAAATTACTTCATTCTCATTTAAAGAATATGATTCAGAACTGATTAAAATATATACTTTCCCTTATCCATTATCAGGCAGCATGAAACCTAACCATTTCTTCCATGTTTAGAATATGTGAGCTCTCTTGATAACGCATTCAAACTTTTAATAATCGTCATAGGAAAGTAAACCTTTTCTTACCTAACTCCAATCACTCATCATGACATGACTGAAACACCTAGCATGATGCTGACCACATACAGGGTACTCCATAAACCCTCGTTGATGGTATGGTGTGGTATGGTGATTTCAGTCTATTTCCCTTTTCTCTGACCTCCGTGGAGACAGGAGAAATACTTAGACAGAAACACTGGCAAAAAGTTAGATATAAGAGGAAGTTGACGAGGGACAAATGCAGAGAAGTGAGGAAAACAATGTGGAATGACTCACTGTGCCCTGGTACAGTATGATCTATTTTGGGAGACACAGCCAGCCACCAACAAAATATGCGCTGCAAGACAAAACTTGCTATCGCACGCGCTCAGAAAATCAACTGCTTCACTGCTTTCCCACTTGATTCCATGGACATCTCTTTCTAACCCTGACCTCTCCCAGAATTCCTGTTCCACTGGAGTGGTAAGATGGGATATTCTTTCTCCATGATGCACTTTGTCTTTCCTCCATGGCTTTGCTGCTAATATGAAAGGCATCTTTGGCGAGACCTAGTGAAGAGAATCATTGTGGGTTGCCATAGTGGCCCACTGACCTTTTAGTAGGAGTGGTAATCAAAATTAACAAGGAAAAATGTTTACTTGTCTTACAGATTCTTCAGTCTCTTGAATCTAACAACATATGGAAAAGACCTGACGACTCCCAGGCTAGAAGAAGTTAGAGAATCCTGAGGGAGGAGTTAGAGGGATCAATGGAAAAAGTGAAGTAGGCGATTGGTTAACAGCAGGACTGTGGTAATGGAATGAACTTGCCTGTTATCTCCTGCAATAAAAGATCCAACAAAGGGATTAAATTTGGATACCCTGAAAGCACCTCAAACTTAAAATTTCTAAAATTAAACTTCCCCAAGAACCAGTTTCTGCTGACTTCCTTGTTTGTTAAGGGTACACTTGTTCTCTCAGGCTCCAAACATGAGTCATCCTGCCTCATTCCTCACCCACCCCCAACATATCTAATTAAACACCAACTTGGGTCTGTTTTTCTCCTCAGCACTTTTTTGCAACTTTCTGCTGTTTCTTTTCCCATTGCTTCATCTTTAATTTGGTTTTGACCTCACATCTGGCTCCCTGACAAGAGCCCCTCAACTATTCCAGACAATCTATCTGGTAGGTGGCTTCAGCTTTGAGTTTGTGCTCTGCCTTCATTAGGTCACTATTCTTTTTTATTTTTTTAAGCTTTGACAGTTTTTTTTCTATGCACTCCCTTGTTTATTGGAGCATTATTTTTCAATAACTTAATTTTATTTTTTTCATATCTTTATTTTATTTTTATTTTCATGAAAAAAATTTTCATTTTTCATTTATTTTTTTCACATGAAAAAAATAGATTCATTGTTTATGCACCACACCCAGTGCACCAGGCAATACGTGCCCTCCTTAATACCCACCACCTGGCTCACTCATCCCCACACCTCCCTCCCCTCCATAACCCTCAGTTTGTTTCTCAGAATCCACAGCCTCTCATCTTTCATCTCCCCCTCCAATTTCCCCCAATTCACTTTTCCTTTCCTTCTCCTAATGTCCTCCATGTCACTATTCTTTTTATTTTTAAGATTTTGTTTATTTATTTGACAGACAGAGATCACAAGTAGGCAGAGAGGCAGGCAGAGAGAGAGAGGAGGAAGCAGGCTCCCCGCTGAGCAGAGAGCCCCATGTGGGGCTCGATCCCAGGACCCTGGGATCATGACCTGAGCTGAAGGCAGAGGCTTTAACCTACTGAGCCACCCAGGCACCCCTGCATGTCACTATTTAACAGAAATATTCTGGATTCCCTCTTGTCTACTATACACATACTCCAAGCTACTTCCAAGTCCACCCCAAACTGCCTTTCAGTCTTACTCCTGGCTTCCTGGACACCAGCCATGCTGGCTAGAATCCCACTCTCAACTGCACTCTCCTGCGCCAATGTCCCACCATTGCCTTTTTCTTTAATACAGTCTCCCCAGCCCCAGTGCATTCCAACCACTTGCACGCACACACACTCTTGTTTTGGTGTCAGCTCGGATGCCCTCCACTCCTGTAAGTCTTGCTTCACCTCCTCACAGATCCTCCATCAGAAGTTTTTCCTGCTGTTCTAGAGCCTTCAGTTGCCTTCATTTTACAGCAAAACATATTGCTTCATATCACACTTATATTTTTATTTAAGGATCTTACTTTGCCCATGAGGTTCTCTGTCCTTGCAAGAAAGAACCATGTCTTACTTCTTATATCCCTTAACACATGGCATGCTGGCCCTAGCACACTGAGTATTCAGGAGCTATTTTTTGTGAACAAATGCAGAAACAAAATGAATCTTCCAGATATTGTTTTCAAACAGTGCTTTTCAAGCTTTAGAGTCCTACAGAAATACTTGTGATGTTCACTCAGATATCCTGATTCAAAAGATCTGATCTGAGAACCAAGAATGTATATTTTAAGTGCTTTTTAAAGTAAAACAGCATTAGTTTCTATGGAAAAAAAAAGCGCTACCTCTATAATCCATAGTCTGAGATGTTGAGATAGATCCCACAATACCATTCAAAAAAAAAAAAAAACTTTAAAAAAACTGCACACCTCAAATTAGCAGAAGAATTGATGTTCAATAATAATAAACACCGATATCATTTGGAGTTAATTTATTTTTATTTTAAGGATCATTTATTAGGTCAAATAAATTGAGCAGGATAATATTTCAGTTGATAGTTTCTACAGAAAAAAATTCCATTTCAAGCAAAAAACTGTTCCAAAATAGTTCCTATAATACACTATCAAAAAGTGCACAAAATTAACACTTTCTTTCCTTACAGAAAGGATTTTGGTTTACTATAGAAGTTTTGTTGTTTCCCCAAAATTCAAAAAAAAAAAAAAAGTGACTTTAAGATTGTACAATAGTAGGAGCTCGTGGGTGACTCAGTCAGTTAAGCATCTGCCTTCAGCTCAGGTCATGATCCCAGGGTCCTGGGATGGAGCCCCACGTCGGGCTCCCTGTTCAGTGGGCAGCCTGTTTCTCCCTCTCACCTCTGTTCATGCTCTCTCTCTCAATGCTCTCTCTCTCTCACTATTTCTCTCTCTCTCAAATAAATAAATAAAATCTTTTTTAAAAAGATTGTATAATGGTAGATGATAAAAGAAAAAAATTATTTTCCCTCTCTTTATAATAAAACAAAACAGAACCTTTACTTTTTTTATCATAGTCTGGCCTCATCTTGCTTTTCTGCAACCATTTCCCATCTGTGTCAAGTTTACTTGCACCTTGGAACTCAGAGTCTGTGAACTCTGTGTGCTTTAGCCTAGTTTGAGTTCTTAAAGAATTCACAGGTTCTTAGGCAAGACACATGGACACTTGTCCATGCAAGGAGAGTAAGTAAAAATAGAGAAAAATGGAATTTATCCTTAAGAAGTCCATGAATCCAGAGAAAACTATATTTGCCATAGAATTTAGAGATGGACAATATAAATTATATTAAATTATAAATTCTAACAGTTTACATTGTATTACAAAGATTTTTTACAACTAATATTAAAAAGGAATATTTTACCTTTAAAGCATTAACTCTAGTTCTAAAAAGACAGCCAAGGGGTGCCTGGGTGGCTTAGTCAGTTAAGAGTCTTCCTTCCCCTCAGGTCATAACCCTGGGGCCCTGGGATAGAGCCCCATGCCTGCCTGATGCAGGCTCCCTGCTCATCAGGGAGTCTGCTTCTCCCTCTCCCTTTGCCCATCCCTCCCCCAACCTTGTGCTCTCTCTCAAATAAATAAAATCTTTAAAATATATTTATAGAGAGCCAAAGTAAATCATGCATGTTAAAAAAAATTGGTGTATAAGATTTAGTTACATTATTTTTAACAGTAAGGTAACTATAAATTAAGTGTCCAAAAATTTAAAAAACTAATTAAATCTACTATAACTTATTAATAAATTGAAATAGTATATAATCACTGAAATGCTGCTGTATAAATCTGTTCAATAAAATAACACTTAAAACTTTAAGAAGTTGATTACAAAAGACTATACAAAATATAACATTTTACAAGACACATCCAATCATAGAAAATAAACATTAGAAAGATATTTACCAAAATGTCAGTCATGATTGTTTCTGGTTTTGGAGGTTACTGTTTTCTTATTCCGTTCTTAACACTTTCTCTATTTTATACATTATAATAAATGTAGTATTTTTGTAACCAGTACACAAAGAAGGAAAAGTCTGGATTGTAGTGAGAGCTGGGCCACCTTGAACAACTTGCTTAAGCTCGCTCAGCCAGTTAGTCACTTCATCTAAAAAAGTGGGCCAGTAATTGTCCTAACTTTACAGAGCTGGGTAATAATTAAAATAAATGATATAGGGGCACCTGGATGGCTTAGTTCGTTAAGTGTTTGCCTGTGGCTCAGGTCATGATCTTGGGGTCCTGAGATCAAACCTGGCATGGGGCTCCTTGCTCAGCAAGAAGTGTGCTTCTCCCTTTCCCTTTGGCCCTCTCCCTGCTCATGCTCTCTCCCTCTCTCACAAATAAATAAATAAAATCTTTAACGAAATTTATAAAATAGAGGATATATATAATACAAGTAAAAGACTTAGCACTGGCACATGAATAAATAGGAGTTTGAAAAGACCAGCTAAAGGGGTTATATTGGTATTTCAAGTTTCCCCTCTTTTTTACTCTTAATCATTTTAACCATCAAGGCAGTCTGCCCTTGAGTTCAAACTCGTCTAAATCAAGTAAGTGTTTCACTAACGTGTGGGGGTTTGTTGATCCAAAGAACATAACTATGACTATGGCCCAAGATGATATTTTCCACTAGCTGCATTGCACATTGGTGGTTTCAATAAATGGCCATTATAGCCAACAGGGGAAAGAAAAGATTATCTTTCAAATCCATGCTCTTCGGGAATTCTACAAAAAATAACACACCTAATTGCTAGAATTTGGCTGTTGTATTGAACCTGGTGTGTTAAGAAAAGTCATGGGATTTCTAATGGTAGAAAATGGTCCAGACCTCAGGTTTATATGTCGTCAAATAAAAATAAATCTTTTAGGCAAAGTACACTAATGAAGCCATGTTTTACTTCTGGGTACACTTTTGTCATTTTAACTGGAAAAATATATTGTTATTTTGCATAATTATTATACTTTTATTTTTCTTGGTTGTATGTATCACTGTTAATCAGGTAATAATCTGACTGAAAACATTCATAAGTACAGGGATATACTCCTTCCTTCATTCATTCATTCACCCAACAACTATTTATTGGTTACTTAGTATATACCATTCACAATGTAGATACTAAGAATACAAGGAAGGTCTCTTCTAGCGGAGCAGAGCATAAGCGTTACAGAACCAGGTGAATGAAGAGTACAGGGCGTGGAATTAGAAGCATCAAGCAAGGCGTTAAGATGCTGATAATTCTCTAATATGTAAAGAGGTTTCTATCTCACTCCCCTCCATCCCCACCTCTTACTCTCACTCTGTGTGTGCATGTGTGTGTGTGTGTGTGTGTGCATGTATGTGTGTGCACGTGTGTATGTGTGTGTGTGTGTTGCTGTGTTCTGAATGTCCACCATGGACTATCTGCACCCATGCTTTTAACTTTCTATGGTGAAAATGTTAGCGGTGCAAATTAGTTTGCTAGAGCTGTCATAGCAAAATACCACAGACTGGGCACCTCAAACAGCAAATTTTGTTTCACAGTTCCAGAATGCTAAAAGTCCAAGATCAAGGTGCCAGCAGGATTGGTTGGCTCTGAGGCCTCTCTCTTGGCTTGCAGATAGGCAATCTCTTCCTTCCTTTCCCTCTGTGCCTGCCACCCCTCATGTCACTGCCACTCTTTATGAGGACAGTGGTCAGGTTAGATTAGGGCCCCACCCAAATAGCCTCCCTTTAATTTGATCGCCGCTTTAGAAACCTTGTTTCTCAAAAGCAAAAATGAACTTTTGGGACTTCATCAAGATAAAAAGCTTCTGCACAGCAAAGGAAACAGTCAACAAAACAGGCAATCCATGGAATGGAAGAAGATATTTGCAAATGACACTACAGACGAAGGGCTGATACCCAAGATCTATAAAGAACTTCTCAAACTCTACACCCAAAAAACAGATAATCATGTCCAAAAAATGGGCAGAAGACATGAACAAACACTTCTCCAAAGAAGACATACAAATGGCTAGCAGACACATGAAAAAATTTTCATCATCAATAGCCATCAGGGAAATTCAGATCAAAACCACACTGAGATACCACCTTACACCAGTTAGAATGGCAAACACAAGGCAGGAAACAACAAATGTTGGAAAGGAGTGGAGAAAGGGGAACCCTCTTACACTGTTGGTGGAAATGCAAGATGGTGAAGCCACTTTGGAAAACAGTGTGGAGATTCCTCAAAAAATTAAAAATAGAGCTACATTTGGGGTGCCTGGGTGGCTCAGTGGGTTGAGCCTCTGCCTTCAGCTGAGGTCATGATCTCAGGGTCCTGGGGTCAACCCCTACATCGGGCTCTCTGCTCAGCGGGGAGCCTGCTTCCCCCCCCTCACTCTGCCTGCTGCTCTGCCTACTTGTAATCTCTCTCTCTCTCTCTCTCCCTCTGTCAAATAAATAAATAAAATCTTAAAAAAAAAAAAATAGAGCTACTCTATGACCCGGCAATTGCACTACTGGGTATTTTACCCAAAGATATAGATGTAGTGAAAAGAAAGACCACATGTACCCCAAAGTTCATAGCAGCAATGTCCACAATCACCAAACTATGGGAAGAGCCGAGATGCCCTTCAAGAGATGAATGGATAAAGAAGATGTGGTCGATATATACAATGAAATATTACTCAGGCATCAGAAAGGATGAATACCCAGCTTTTGCATCAACATGGATAGGACTGGAGGAGATTATGCTGAGTGAAATAAGTCAAGCAGAGAAAGTCAATTATCATATGGTTTCGCTTATTTGTGGAACATAAGGAAAACATGGAGGACATTAGGAGAAGGAAAGGAAAAGTGAATCGGGGGAAATTGGAGGGGGAGATGAACCATGAGAGACTGTGGACTCTGAGAAACAAACTGAGGGTTTTAGAGAGGAGAGAGTGAGGAGATGGTTGAGCCTAGTGGTGGATATTAAGGAGGGCATGTATTACATGGAAGACTGGGTATTATACATAAACAATGAATCTTGGAACACTGCACCAAAAACTAATGATGTATTGCATGGTGACTAAGATAACACAATAAAAAAAAAAAGAAACCTTGTTTCTAAACATCATTATATTCTGAGATACTACGAGTTGGGATGTCAAAATATGAATTTTGCAGGGACATGATTCAGCCCATAACAGGGTATCAGGGGACAGAGTGGCCACATACAGGAGGGCCAGTTATGCACTACACAACTCCAGGATGCATCATCCACATCACAATTATCAATTTTTCTCATTTTTTATGGAAAATTTTCTCGTAGAAAGGTTTTTAATTGAAAACTTCCTGGAGAAAGACTGACCTTTTTCTGGCTTTCACAAAGGACCTCTTGGGCTAGCACTGTTGCTCTGTGGCAAGAAACCCTTCCTGGACCTCATTTGTCCCTCCCTCTACTCCTTCCTTGAAGAGTGATTTATTTTGGTTGATTGATATAGGAGAAGCTCCAAGAAGGTCCCATGTCTACACTACCATAATAAGGGCAATGTGGGGTAGCATTAAACAGGCAACTTCTAGAGTAACATGACCTAGGCTTCAACTCCAGTCCTACCACCTTGTGACCCTAGGCCTTGTTTAATGCATGTGTGCTTAAGATTCCTCATGCACAAAATAAAAGTGCTAAATGTACCTACTTTTTAGGGTTAGTGTAAGAATCCAATAAGACTACACCTATTTATTAAATGCTTTTTGTTTAATGCAATAAAAGCTGATGATGATTTGAATGTAGTTTCAAGAGGGCTATGACTACACTCCAGTATGTACCAAATACCTGACAGAACTCCTGGCATGGAGAAGATATTCCAGACTCGTTATACGAATGAGATTCCTAAAGGAATCAGGTCCAGACTGCAGAGTTCCTATCTACAATGGAGAGAGGGACTCTCATCTCATGAGTCCATACATCCTCTAATCAGCCTAGTATGGGATCTTGTGTCCAGGAGATTCCAAAATGTTTACTAGGTTGCCACCAAGTTAAGTAAACAGAAAATATATTAACATAATTTTTACCATTGCTCTTTTTCTGGGTGATTTTTCCTCATGAGACAAAGAACTCCTTGATTTATGAGAAGTGCTACATGATTACAAATGCCTGTGTTGGAGTTCTGGAGATAGACAGGGGCAATGGTTGCACAACAGTGCGACTGTAGTTAATGCCACCGAACTGTACCCTTCAAAACCAGTCAGAATGGTAACTTTTATGTTACATATACTTTACCACAACCTTTTTTAATGTCCACTGTGATTGCATGATGAGGAAAAAGGGAAATTTTGCTACTGAAATATAAAGTTGTTTTGAGAATCAAGTAAGAAGACATCACAGTGCCCAGCACATGGCAGAAGCTTGATAAAAGTTAGTTCCCCTTAACTATAGGAAACAAACTGAGGGTTGCTGGAGGAGAGGAGGTGGGGGAATGGGGGAATGGGGTTATGGACATTAAGGAGAGCACGTGATATGATAAGCACTGGGTGTTATACACAACTGATGAGTTACTGAACACTATATCTGAAACTAATGATGTACTATATGTTGGCTAATTGAATTTAAATTTTAAAAAAGTCTGTTCCCTTCTCCATTAGTTCTAGATCACAACTGCCCTAGATGGAGACAGTCACCCAGAATGCTCACTGTGGTTCCTACTGCCGGATAAAAAGTTTCCTCTGAGGGGAAGAAAAAAATCTCTAACACTTGTAATGTTTTATATCCTGATACTGTCGATGGTGGCAACCAGCCCTCTGTAAGATTGGTCTCTGTTATAGTCAACTCCAATACCATAAATTATAAAGTGTCATTGGACATGCTTGACACTATTAAAAGAAGACGTGCCATTTACTGTCCATTTTGGATAGGCATCTGTAACATTTGTTTCAAAGTAACACCGATTTTTTTCAACTACAGTTTCAGTGAATTTATGTGCCTCTTCAGAAAGTAATTCTGTAGGAAAGGAGGGATTAGAAAGTAGAGTCATTAACTCTTTCTTCAGAGAAAACCACAAGAACCTACAAAGAAGGAATGAAAGATATAAATGAGAATTTCCTATTTAATTCAGAGACAACAGCTTGTTTTAAAAGATATATTCCTATTCACCTACTAATCATTCTCCTTGAATTTGACTATTTAAAAAAAAAACCAACATTCTTGATTGCCTGAGTTTAAATAAATCATGGTATGATCCTGAGAACTTGGCAAGAACATCAATGATTTTACATCTGGTATCACACACCAGCTGCATGTCGAGGGAATGAAAAGCTTTTCTATTTCTTTACCTTGCTTCATTAGTGAATATGTGGTGATGCATGCATTACCGCGTATGTGCAGGCTCAGCTCCCCATATGGAGAGGCATCCAGCAATGTCACAAAATTCATGCATCATTTGCTATGATGTTGAATTTTCAAAAATAGTAAGATGATATTTTTACTGAAATCTTTTTATCTATGAATGGACATATGTTTTTATTGGTAGGGCTATATACTTAATGTATATTGATAGGACCTGTTGCAAATATCTCTAATGGAGAAATAACTTTAGCTATCACAGTTGAACATACGTACAGTATGGTGCCCATCTTCAAATCATCATACAGTAAAAAACAATAATTTCCTTGCCAAATCTATGTCCAACACATTTTCTACTTAGTTCTTGACAAATGTACTTCTTACTGGAAAAATATCTGCACTGCGAGCTTTGCGGTTATCTAATTAAAGAAATCTTTATGTATCCTCATTCTCATCCCAGTTACTTGCCTTATGTTTGCATATTGTAAGTTTAACAAACACCTCTTCTTATTAGTTATCTATTGCTGGGTGACAAATTATCCCAAATTTTAATGGCTTAAAACAACAATAAAAATTTATTGTTTTGAGCTTTCTTTGGGTCGGGAAGTTAAGAGTGGTCTGGCTGGACAGTTACGGCTCAGAATTCTTCATGAGGTTGCAACTGAGGTGCCAGAGCTGCATTTCTCTTAAGGTTTGACTGTGGCTGAAGGATCCACTTCCAAAATGGCTCACTCAGGTGACTGGCAAGTTGTTGCTGACTGTTATGGCAAGAACCTATCCATCTTTTTAATGTGGAACTCTCTAAAGGCTCCTTAAATGTCCTTATGACATGACAGCTGAATTTGTCCAGAGTAACTAATCCAAGAGAACAAGGCAGAAGAGGCACAGTCCTTTACAACCTGGATGTGAAAGTCATGTGCTGGCACTTCCACCGCAGTCTATTATTGGTCACACTACCAAACCTGGCACAATACAGAAGGGGACTACATAAGGTCCTAAATATCAAAGGTAAAAATCGTCGAGGACCATCATGAAGGCTGGCTACCATAGTCCTAAGTAGGGTGTTTTTTTTTTTTCAAATTTATAAATTTTCATTGTACATACACTTCTATTTGGTTAAAATCTGATTTTGCACACGTTCACTTTTCTATCTTGGCAGAACATTAAAATACCAGCATGAAAGTCAAAATAGAGTTCTCAACCATAATCAACTTAATCAATCTAAAAATTATAAGCCCATTCATATTTAAATAAAAAAAACATTTTTCTGATCTAACAGCAAAGCTGTTTATAATCTATTGAAAGAACTTACCTAATAAAACAAATATCACTTTAAATCACTGGTTAAAATTATTTAGACCAGAAACTAATTATTGGAAGAGATTTTGCTTTTCATCTTATTCAATATTCTGAGGTAATGCCAATCATTGGTAATTGGTAATCATTGGTAATACCAATCATTAATCTCAAACTCAAGTATTTTTTAAATAAAATAAAACTTCTGCATATATCTGATCTTCTGAAAGCTTTTAATGAATGATACCTTAAAGGAAAAGAATTTTTTTTTTATAGATTCTCCTGCTCTGATGACTGTGTCCTACTCTTCTTCCATCCTTCAACCAGTGCAACACTGGCATTACCTTCTACTGGCTTTTTGGTTCACATTTTTTGAGTCTGGTTTTCCTGACATTCCATCAGTACTATAATTCACACACTATACTTTCAATAAGTTCTGTGTGCTGTAATTAACCAGAGAGGGTTTCTATAAAAGATTTAAAATTTTAACTACTATGATACAGCTATTGTGTCGGGTTGCATTTTCCAACATTACCACAAAAATAGCCTGCACTGAGGTCTTAGCCCTACCCACCACCTGACTGCCACCAAAAGACTAATCTCTACTGAGAACTGCCTAGTTGAGCCCAGTCCACCTCAGAACCATTAGAGGTAATAATGTTTTCTTAAGCCATCATGCCTTGGAATGGTTTGTTTCAGAACAGTAAGTACTGAGGAGAGATTCTGATACCCAGAAGTGGGGCACCACCATAACAAAATCCTATAACATGTAGCATTATCTATAGGACCACGTTGTGAGCAGAAAGTGGGAGAGTGTTAAGGAGACTGTGAGTGGAAACCTAAAGAGCATCCATGTAAGTGTTACAGAAGCCTAGAGGGCTTCAAGGGGACTGTCAGCGAGAGCTCAGGCAAAATAAGGGAAATGTCATTTGAAGCAATAGGAAAGGCCTCCCTTGTTATGTAGAGGGTCAAGTATGGCAGCACTATTGCCTATGGTCATGTGGGAAATAGCAAATGTACCTAATGAACTCCAAGATCTAGCTAATGGAGATTTCACATATTTCATATATTTCAAATATTTTCATATTTGTCAGAATATTGAAATTGCCACCTTGCTTCTTCTCACTACCTAGGATAAAATGCAAAAGACAGAGAAAAGCTAAAGAATGAACTGCTAAACAGAGGAGCCAACACTTGCTGGGCTTGAAAATAAAACTATTTCATATTCTCAGCCTCTCTAGATAGCAAATTATTCTAAAATTAAAAATACTTTCCGGGCAGAGATGAAATCCAGTACACTATCAGGAAAACAGGGTTGAAAAATAAAATTAAGGGCATGGTGGTAAGTTCTTTATTATGATTTTAGAAAGATCTAAGGTGGTACCTCACAGAACCTTCCAATCAGACCAAAAGCTTTTCAAGGATTGTGGGAGTATTCTCTGCACATCTTCTCAGTAAAATATTGGGCCTTTAAGAACCTTAAAGGATATCATCCCACGACAATGCCATACTGGACCCAAGGTAAAGAAGTGCCTAGCTTGAAGAAATGGCATTGTAAAGTGATACATTTAAACACACACAAGCACACAATGTTTTTAAGAGAATTATTCTGGTGGAACCACAGCCAAGCTGGACTAGGAAGGACAAACACTAAATACTAAATAAAAAGAGGACTTTGAACCTGTACTCTTTCGCAGGCAAGAAGCAGGCTGAGAAGGCTATCCCATTGCAAACTCGGGATTTCTTATTGGGAAAAAGAAAAGGAAGGCTTTGAGGGCAGAACCAAAGGCTCAGAGGTTAGGACCAATAGCTATGACAAATACGTACTAGGCAAATGGACTGAGCCCTAATCCAAGCTCTGGAAATATGCTGAAAATCATTAACTGCTTAACCTCTCATTTTACCCTAGAGAAACTCTCCCACAGCTGTATGTGGGGTGTGGGAGGAAGATAGGTCTCTTTAGTTCTTAGGAGTTCAAATTGAGAGGAATGGGACACAAGAAGGTATACCCCCAGCAACCACATTTAAGAAGCCTCACAGCCCACGGGCCTGATTTTGATGACAAGATCCTGGACTTCGAGCAAATGCCATAATGGAATAAGACTCAATGGAAGGGGAAGGGATAAGTGTATTGAGCCCACAGGAGGGATATAAATAGCTATGGCCAAAGGGTGGACTGTGACTCACAGTACCTTCAACATGACCACAAAACCTCCCACTCCAGATGCTCTTCTTACACTGTGACCCTGAAAGATCATACCTCTCACTGAGAGAGTATATGTCTCCTCCTCCTTTAATCTGGGCTGGCCTATGGTTATGGCAGAAATGATGTGACTTCAAAAGAGAAGTTATAAGAGATAATACAGTTTCTACCAGAGCCCCTTGGGATACTTCCTCTTGGAACCAGTCACCATGTCCTAAGGAAGAGGGAAGACCTCACTGAGAACCATGTGAAGGTGTTCTAGCCAACGGCCCCAGCTGAGGTCACAGCCAAGAGCCAGCATCAACCTCCAGACTAGTGAGCGAGTGAGCCTGGGGATAATCCAGGCCCAGCCACTATCTGACTATACCACTGAATGTTGATCCTAAGTACAAACTACTTAGCTGAATCCAATTAACCCAGAATCATAAGAAAAGGGTACAAAATAAGTCCTGTTGCTTTAACCCCTAAGTTTTAGAACAATTCATTGTGTAGTAATAGGTAGTTAGAACAGTTATCTATTAAAGAAATTATTTACTTTAATCCTTAACAATGCCAAAAGAGTTAGAAACTAGGTTTTGTTTCTACAAGTACTTTTTAAAGTAATGTTTCCTCTTACATAAAAGTTTTCTTTTTCTCCTTTTATATAAAAGTATGTAAAGTCTCGGGGGTGCCTGGGTGGCTCAGTCAGTTAAGCATCTGCCTTTGGCTCAGGCCATGATCGCAGAGTCCTGGGATCTAGTCCCACACTGGGCGCCCTGTTCAGCAAGGAGCCTGCTTCTCCTTCTACCCCTACCCCCTGCTCATGATCTCTCTCTCTCTCTTTCTCACACTCTTCCTCTCTCTCAAATAAATAAAATCTTTAAAAAGAAAGAAAGAAAGAAAGACTCTTCAAAAAAAAAAAAAAAGTATGTGAAGTCTCTTGTAATCAATGTATGTTGTTTGATGTCTGCATACTCTACCTCCAATTGAGGTTGTTCCATGAATGGTTCCCATTATTCAGAGAGTGCCATGTGGCCCACTATAGTAAGACAGTCTATCTATAGAATGAGCTAATTAGGTATAAGTTAAATTGCTGTAACAAAGAATCTCCAAAATATAGTTAGCGAAGCTAAGAAGATTATTCACTCTCATTTAACAGTCCAGAAGCAAGCATTTCAGGGCCAGCAAAGGGGCTCTGCTTACAAGTTTATCCAGGGAGGCAGTCTTTTCCTGCTGCTTGTCTTGCAGAAACCTCCTAGGGTTACTTATCTTCATCTGCAGGATCAACACCACTCCCTAGCACCATATTTACATTGCCATTTGCAGGAAGGGGTGACAGAGCAGAATGGATGACAATAAAACTTCTTTATTAAAATAGATTCCAGAACTTCCACCCCATTATTTCTGTTGTCCTCCCATTGGCCAAAACTTAGAGCCACCCCAGCTACCAGGAAGGCTAGGAAGTGTAAACTGCACTTAAACAGCTATATACTTAGTTTTGGTGCAAAGATTCTAAAAAAAAAAAAGTCCTATTATCCCTGCTTCTTGCTATTCACACCCTTGTATAATCTCCTTACCTTGAGTGTGAGTGGGACCTGTGACTTGTTTCTAACCAGTAGAATATGGTAAAGATAATGGGATGCACGTGATTACATTACTTAAGACTACAGTGTCCATTTTGATAGGAGATTCTTTCCCTTGCTGCCTTCCAAGATGCAAGCTCCCATTTTGTGGGTCACATATAGAAAGGGCCATATAGAGAAGGCCACACAACAAGGAGGTGAGGGCAGTGCCTGTCCAACAACCAACATGGAAGTGAATGCTACCAAAGGCCATGAAATCCAATAGGTCAGAAGACAGAGAGTGGTTCCATCCTTCAACAAGAGAGCAATAACAACACTAGTACCAGAGGGCAAACTTAAGGATTAAGTGAGAGAAAACAATCACAGGGAACCAACCACTTGGTGGGCCGGGCCAGCCCAAGTCATAGAGGTCAAATTACAATTAACAGGTGCGCATCCAATCGATACAAAAAATTGTAGAAAGAATTAGATGCTAAAGAATGCCACAGCAACTTAGTGTAATGTGACTATTGCACAGTAGGGACAAACAAATCCACAAAGCTGACTCCCCAGAACAATGACTGGATGAACAATGTTAACAGTTTTTTTCCAGGGACTCTCTATTGTGGAGTAAGCCGACCAACCCCTTTTGACTGACACATTCTTTTCTGTATATTCTTGCAATCTGATGTGCCAGGTAAAACCGACCATGCAGTTATATAGACTGCTTGGATTATACAGTGTAGAGTGACTACATATGACCTGACAACATTGACTTTCATGTGGATTTTACATATTTGTATATTTATTATGAAATTTATCTGAACAGATGGAAGTCATGTGTTTTGAGGAAAGGATACCTTTTGTAGTAATTCCATAGAACTTTACAGATGGTTTGAGCAGTTGACTGAGGAGAACATTTTCTAAAATGCATTCAAAATTTACAAATAGACATACTCTATCTGACAAAAAGTGTACTTACGACATGAAGAGAGGGGAGTGAAGAAATGCCTTTTGGGAGGTGTCCCATTTGGTCATTATCTTATTTTCTCTCAATCATATACTTTCTCATCAACCCTCAGCCTCAACTTAGGACCCCACTCTGGTCCAGAGTCTCAAATACTCTCCTGAAGATTTTCCCCCATCCCCAAATATGAGAAACCCCATACCACTGTCCTTTTCTGTGCCTTTTGAACTTTGATGCCTCCAGTTTCAACCTGATTTTAATGCTCATTTTTCTTTGCTCCAGCTCCTGCCTTCCCTAAAAAGAATGATGGACTTTGGTCCCACGAGCACAAGGAAGAAAGTAGGTGCCATGATTCCATATCAAACTTTCTACAAATAATAGCGGCAATACATCTCCTCCTGAATTATCTAAAGGCAAACACACCACCTCTGATTCCAAGTGTATTAGTTCCCTAGGGTTTCCATGACAAATTACCACAAACTTGGAGGGCTTTAAAAAACAGAACTTTATTGTCTCACAATTCTGGAGGCTAAAAGAAATTAAGATGTCACCACAACCATGCTCCCTCTGAAAGTTCTGGGGAGGGTCCTTTCTTGCCTCTTCCTAGAGCTCACTTAGATTTCTGCCTCTATAATCACATGGCATTCTTTTGAGTCTGTGTTCTAGTTCCCTACCTCTCAAATGACTTTGGTCATTTGATTGGGTCCCACTGTGAGTAGTCTGCCCCAAAGGTGTTTATTCAGAGAATCAATTGTACTATAGATTAAAGAGTGCACAGCGACCAGCATATAGTAATTCCTCAGTAGCTGAAGCAAGGATCAAGAGAAGGTTCCTCTGAGGTCTCGTGAGATTCTGTAATTTTAGGTATCTATTTAGAAGACAGTCATTGAGTAGCCCTAACATTTTAGGACTGTAGTATTTTTACAAATACTATTATTACTACCAACAATAATAGCTGCCAACAGTATTTCTGAGGTTTTATACTAAGTGTCTTACTGTTGTCTCAAGTAACTACCTCTAGGAGGTAACTATTATCATTCCCAACTTACAAGTGAGGAAACGGAAGGCTCAGCCAGGTTACTTGATGTATGCAAGGTCATACAGCTAATAAAATATAAAACCAAGATTCGATCGGAACTGTCTGGCTCTAAAGTTGTATTTACCACTCATTACATTATTTCAAAAAGATGATGACCCTTCAGAGACATAATGCCAAATGGATAATAATTTTCAAGTAACGTAGAAACCCAAATGTCCTCAAAGATAGATATTTACATTTTTCACTTAAATCAAGGAGATACTATTGCTCTTCCTTGATGAGGTCTCATGAAAGAAAAACACCACACGGTTAGATCAGAAGGGCGTTTGACCTTTGCTGAGCTCCATCCTTGGGAACAAAACCCAAGAAAAAACTACACTAAGGCTTCCAGCCAACACTTTAAAGAGAGTTTGGAAATATGGACTAGAGATAACTGCTAGGAGAATTTGCAAACTTTGGAACTTTCTCCAGTGTATTTACCTCCTTAAACTCTTTTTTTTCCAAATGATTACCTGAAATTCATAAAGAGAAAAGGACTTGAGTGCTTATCTTCAGGTATAATAAAGAAAAGGGAGCTACTTTTTTTTTTTAAACCAACCACACCACATGGAGAAAATAAAAAAGACCTTTCATGACACAGTTGGCAATGGGAATGGAAAGTCTAAAAGACAGAAACACCTAAGTTAAGTGCCTAAGCTTTGTAGCAAAATAGAAAGAATTTGGGTGACCTGGAGCTGGTTGGAGCCTGTCTCAACAAACAGTAGAACATTTCACTGTCTCCCCTGAGACATAAAGATGACTGACCAAAGGACAGGCATTCAGAGTTGCACAGCAGGAGTGGTTCTCAAAATGTGGTTCCCAGGCCAAAATATTACCATCACCTCTGAACCCATGTGATACGCAAATTGTGCAGCCCCATTCCTGACCTACCAGATCAAAACCTCTGGGGATGAGGCCCAGCCGTCTGTATTTTAACAAGCCTCCAGATGATTCTGATAGATGCTAAAGTTTGCGAACCATTGCACCAGGGAAGAAGATTTGGCTCATTATAGAATTTTACCTCAGGAGGTACTGCTCCCCGGATGCAAGGTAAAAACAAAAACAAGTTGATTAGAAAGTAGCTGTGCTGTAAAAGCTAGAGAAAATGATTCATTTCTTCAAAATTCACCAACAGAAAGTATCACCAAAGAAGCAAAGCAAATAATCCATTGAATGATCATTAGTCATCACTCCCCATAGCATCTATCCTCTATGAATACTGCTGCACAATCCACATTTGTTTGCTGACAGTTTTACTTGTTAACCAAAACCAAGAATACTTACTATAAATGATATAAAAATAGGACTTAAAATTAGTGAGACTTACCATACCAGTTAGCAATGAATTTGGCTGAAAACAACATATGCCTAAGATAAACACATATTATTCATTCCAGTCAGGCACATTAAAGAGAAAAAAATGAAAATTAAAAAAAAAAATCCAAACTCTAGTTATCAGTGGAATACCAAGCACTGATGTCCTAAAAGGAAAGGTTCATTACTCATATATGCTCATGAACTTGCTTAAAATGTGACAAATCCTACTGCTCAATACACTGGGAAATGTTTGTACATTCTAATGAGTTGGAAAAATGAAGAAAAAATAGTATACAAGATCACACCCAAGCCCATCTGAAGACATGATGTTTTGCTTCCCAGATTTTAATATGAATTTTTAAATTTATATTTCTCATAACAAATAACCAATGTCCTTATTATTATATCACATAGAACCCATTTTCAACCTTTTTATTCAGAGACAGAGTACATCAAAAAAGGAAGAAATATTTTTAAATAAACCTTTTTATTGAAGAAAAAAATCCAAGGCCTCTTACCATGAGGATAAATCATGAGGTTGCATAAAGAAAGGTAGCTAAGCCATAGATAAAAGCAAACTCCCAGCTGCAAAACATTACACAAATGTCAGTGATGCTGGACTGATGCCAAAATTCCTCAATGAGAGGGACTGAGAACAGGAGTCACAGAGGTTTACACAGTGAGGGACGAGGAAGCCATCCAAGAATTCTATCTGCCATAACTATAGTAGGTGACAGCAGACAATCCTCATCTTCAAGTGCTTAAAATTTTTCTTTACTACAACAATGATAACCCAGAGAAGATACTGATGTTGATGGGGAAGGTGGGGGATGACATGAGAGCAGCAAATTGTTTCAATTTAGTTCAGACAGTTCTCCTTCCAACCTTACTGTATTCAGAGACACCTAATTACATCACCATATGTTTTGAAAAGAACATTTTTTCACTGCATCTAAAACAAACATATGGTGAAATATTTTTTCAGTGTTATCTTTTAAATAAAGTGAAGAACTGACATAGTGTATAATACTTCTAATATATAAGAAGTTTGAAGACCTTTGAGATCTAACATCAGAATAGATGGATTAATAATTTTCTTGACATATTTTTGCATGTTTGATTAATTAATTGGTGTCTTGAGACTATGTCATTTTATATCAAGAATTTGAATGTACATGGGTTAATTTAGTAATGGATATCATTTTAATTGGATTCAAAATTGGGGTATATGTCTCTGAGGATCTTAACCGGTCAGGGTAGTCAAAAATATTAATTAATGCACTTCAGAATATTAACTTATTTTCTGAATGCCTTATGGTCCTCCTGAGTTCATAAAGTTTTCCTCTCAGCACAAATTCATGCCCATACATTTGGGTGTTATAAAAAATTAGTCAAATGTAAAATTACAAAAGAAAAGCAAAAAAAAAAATTATCATAGGCCTTCTGTTACTGATTTTTAAATTAGTTTACTAAAAATGCACTTGCAGTGTCTAGAAAAAATTCCGCTGTGTGTGTCTTGGATGCCTATGTCTACTTTCCATCAAACAGCAATGCATCAGCCAGTGTCGTCAAACCAAGATGTTGAAACAATAATTTTCATCAACCTTTTTGAAAATGTATGTGTTACAATGATGGCAAGTAGTTTGGTGGTCAGAAAACAAGTAGTCGTGGCTCTTCCAATCACTATTTTTGCAACCCTGGCCATGTTACATTTCTTTCCGTATCCGGTGCCCTTATTTGTAAAATGCTGCTCACTCTCACACGGCCGTGGTTCATTGGAGTCTGGGTCTGTGAAGTCTGCAGAGAAAAGGGATTGGGCCTATTTGCTAACTCTGTCATACTCACTAAGAGCCCCACCAAACACTTACGGACACCAAATACAAGGTATTGCATATCCTGCAGTTTGCAGATGTGAGGTTTGGAGAAATTTAGTATTAATATTCCACCCAAAAGAGCAAATTTTTTTTTAGATGAAGAGAGAAAAGCTTGAAAACAGTATCTATAATTTTGTTTCTGTCAAAATTAATATATCCCCAAATTCTTTGCATGTTCTTAGATAACTATGGGAATAATATTTTAAAAGGTCAAAAAGGATGCAAACTAAACTGTAATCATGCCTGCCATTCAAGGGGAGAATGGGATGGAACGAGTTGGAGGGAGGAAAATGTGAAGAGAGATGTTGACTTTTTCCTCTGTATAATACTATATATTGTTAAATTTTTACAATGAGCATATATGTTTTAAAAGACAAGGTTTACTAGTTTTTAATACACAGAAAACTAACCTGTTGTATGTCAAAAACCTAAGAAACAACAAATCTCATACACAAAGGATTTCCTTCAGCAAATGTATGGTCTTACCTAAAACACAACCTCCCTATCCACCCCCACCCCCACAAAACTTCAAGAACTACGAGAATTTGTTAAAAAAAAAAAAAAAAAAAGGTCACTATAAGAAAGTAATAAAAGATATAACACAAAATAATTCCTATTTTAAATTTTACTCACGGTTTGCTTAACTTGCTATCACCTCTGGCTGGGCCTTTCCTGGAACTAGAGTATCAAACAATAGCTATTTTGAGTGACGGATGAAGGATTATGAATTCTCTAAGAACAAAAGGGAGGCTATAGTTCACCCAAGCAGAAAATGATGTTTGTCTTCTGAACTTCTGAACTGAGGGCATATTAGCACCAAGTGTTACATGTCATATATATATATATATATATATATATATACATATCTCCCCCATATATAGCCATAGAGCATGCAAAAATACATATGTATGTTAATACAATTCATACAAAATGGTGACCTGACACCTTAGCATCAACACAAATGTTCTAAACTAGGTAAGAATATTTAGCTACCATCGATTGAATGCTATGCTGGCCACTTAAATACATTGTCATTTATAACTTAAAACTTACTAGGTAGGTATTATAGCCTGAACTATATTCTCCCCAAATTTATATGTTGAAGTCCTAACCCCCAATACCTCAGAATGTGACTCTTTTTGAACCTAGGGTCTAAAGTGGAATTAAGATAAAAATGAGTGGGTGGCCCCTAATCCAATATGACTAATGTCCTTATAAAGAGAAGAGATTAGGACACAGTCACATAGAAGCAACAGCTTGTGAAGACACTGTAGGACAACCATCTAAGACAACCCAAGAAGAAAGCCTTACTTGGATTTTCAGCCTCAGAATTGTAAGGAAAACCAATTTCTGTTCTTTAAGCACCCAGTCTATGATAGTTTGTTACGGTAGCTTTAGCAAACTAACACAGTAGGTTAGTTAATTTATCCTACTACCTGATTCTTTTGAGATTTATTCAAGTCCAGGCAATGTGCCCCAAAGAACTTGTAATGGATATCTGTTTTGGTCACAGTACCTTGTTCTTTCTAAGGGTTTCTATCCCATGGAGTTCTGATGTGTCTATTACAACAAAGGGTGAGTACATGATCAAGACTATGACATCCTGAGATTCCTTCCCACTGCATCTGGGCCAAGGGGAGTTTCTGGCCCAAACTCTCAATCAGCTTTTCTCTCTTAGTATCTAAAACTTGAGTAGAGTCACACAGGATAGAAGGAATTTTTCAAGCCCTAAATAGACCCTCCATCAGTTTTTACCATAGAGACCCCTGGGGCCACCCTGGTTGTTGATCTTCCCAAAGTCTTAGATTTTCAACCTTTTCTCTGCTTCTGAGTCGATTCATTTCTTTTGCCCTAAGCTCACTAGAGATAGTCTTTGTTCCTTGAAGCTAAAAACAGCTCAGTGATACACATATTATTTTGTACAATTGAGTCTCTCGCATGATAGTCTCTTAATAAATGAGTTAATTGTATATTCCCAGGTCTCTTAAGGGAAAATTTTTGAAAATGTCTCACAAAATAGAACTTTTCATCACATCTATCCAATGTAGGTAGGTGACAATGCCATTTCATGGATGAAAAGGGGTCAAAGAACAGATACTAACTTACAAACAGACCTTTGCAACATATCAAACAAAACTTACTAAGAAAATTAGGGGCAAAAAGAAACAGTACATGGAATTCTGCATTGAACTGCAGAAGTATAGAATTTGCTCATTAACCAGGTTGGAGTTTGTACCTGCAGCACGCTAGGACACAGCTAACCGGGAGCTGGAGAGTGAATGAGTGCCAGAGTTTTGCAATGATACCTTGCCCTACTGAACTCTCACCCACCAAAACTTGATGGTTTCCACAAAGAATCCACTTCATTACCAATGCGACTTAATGTTGTGATTTGGTAATAAAATTTTTAAAATCACTTTCAATAGTAGTGATATCCCTACATAAGTGATAAGCAAAAAAGTTCCATTTGCCAACAGTGATTTACCACAGTGAAAACTACTTATTCTGCACTTATTATTTATATCATTTGCATTTTGTTGGCACAAAGTTGATAAAAAAATACATAATCTCCCAATCCCCTATCATTTATAATTTTAAAATTGCCTAGATCCATATAATACAATTAAATCCCTGAATTAACATAACCCTTTTCTGCTTAAATTTTCAAACATCAATATAGCTTTCATTTACTTTTCTATCCTCCTTCAATATTAGAAATTAAATTTCACTAACTGGCTTTTTTTTTTTTTTAAATACCTAGGAGATTTTTACTTGAGGTCTCTGATTCTCTTCACCCAAACAACTACTACAAAAGTTTTCAAAAGGTTTATAAGCCACAATTTAAACTGATTTGATCATTCATGAAACTGGTATCATGCACACTGCCAGCTTGCTACCTTAATTAGTAAGTATGAGGAATGGCCTTTACATTCCACTGGATTAAATCACCTCCTGAGATAGGTTAATGAATGGAATCAGCAGTAGTCTTACTATCATATCCTACACCTAAGGAAGTCTTCAGGTGTCCCCATTATTAGCCACAGAGCTAATATTTATTTGCCCAGCTACAAATCTACACATCCAAATCTCTCCTCTCTCCTCCCTTCCTGCATCCTTCCCTCCTCTCTCCCCTCTAATAGCCTCACCCCTGCTTTAGTTTCTGAATGTTTCATTTCAGTATTCTGGATCAGTCAATCCCAACTCAACAATTTATCTTCCAAAGAGAGACAAACACAGGAAGAGAAAACAGTTATGACTTACGAGGTGCTAAAAGCCTCCATGGCGCTTTTTCCTTTATGTAACAGTTAACATTGTCCCCTAATTTCCACACTAATAACCACAGGAGATGTTCAAGGCCTGGTCTCTCCAGATCAATGCTGTTAAAAGAGACACAACTGCGGTGCTAAGTTAGCACATGAATAGCACAGTAACATGGTAGAGGGCCCTGTGCTAGGGAAGAAACCCAAACAATAAGTAGTATAGACCCAGACATTTAAGCCCTGACATGATCTAGTCAGCAGAAGAACCACAGATTTAAAGATAGGAGTGGGGGTGCCAGTGTGGCTCAGTCCATTAAGCGTCAGCCTTTGGATCAGGTCATGATCCCAGGATCCTGGGATGGAGCATGGGGACTCCTGATTCAGCACAGAGTCTGCTTCTTCCTCTCCCTCAGCTCCTCCTGCCCTTCTTGTGCTCTCTCTCCCTGCTTCTTGTGTGCGTGCTCTGTCTCTCTCTCAAATAAATAAAATCTTAAAATCTAAAAAAAAAAAAAAAGGCAGGGGTGAAGAAAAGAGATGGTATAAGTTATGCTCTATAAGGAGATAAGGAAGTCTGCACAGTACAGTAAACTGTCTCAATGAAAATGAAAGGGGCAAATTCACATTTCTGTGGTCCATGGAGTGACAAATTTTTTAAAAATAGCACAGAAGTGAGTATTTATTTAGAATGAGAGAAGAAATAACAATTTACTCATTTTTAAAAAGCTGACAAATATGAGAGGATAAAATTTACTCATTTTTAAAAGCTGACGAATATGACAGACTTATAATACTGTATTTCAACATTTTTAACCTGCATACTCATCGACCACTTCTTCAAATGACAACAATTAGGTCATATTTTCTATAAGGAGAATAGAAAAGTAATTCAATCTTCTAGTATGGCTGGCAGATTTTTCATTTTTTTAAATTAATGATAAATTCTAAAAGTTTCTTTCAATTTCATAATACCTGCTTCTCTTCAAATTCAACAAAGCTTCTCATTAAGTCTTTTTCATATATGATTAGTTTCTGGTTCAATACATTTCAAACATTGTTTCTCACCACTGCCTACATACTTTCCGTGCCAAGAACATGTTCACATGGCAACATGCTCCCAGATCTTGCACCTTCAAATCCAGCTGCCACTGTCAGAAGCAAGTTTCTACAAGGGGACAGTGGCTTTGTTTATGAAACCACATGTTAAAAGTAGCACACACATCAACAGAATTTTTCTTGTTACAAAATTTCTCTGTAACCAAGTCATGAGATACGGAAGCATTTAGAGAATCAGGCAAATCTACACCCACTTTCAATTGTATGTTAAATGGAGTAAATCACATGAATTTGCCGATAATTTCCTCCTCACCAGAACAGTTGCTTCTTGTGTGATCTGGCTTTCTTCCAGCCTTTTTAGATAGCAATGCTGACCAAATTATCCTGTTATTCAGAAAACTCAATGAAACATTAGATCATATTTATTTTCAATAATTAAATTCATACCCAGCTGCCGAACAAGAAAAGCATTCTTTCTAATGCAAACTAAAATCAGTTTTAAAAAGACATTGCTCACAAAGTGTGCATGTAATGAACCAGAATATCCTACATTTACAGCTACACATAGCCGTGTAGACAACTATGGATGCATTAATTTGCAGGCAGTAAGGGGAAGTCCTAGTCACATTATTTCTTTCTTATAAAATGTAATGTTCTATCATAAACTAAATAGTTAACTAAAGATTTGATAATCATTCCCAAAATGCCTAATATAAAAGCTAGATTTAAAGACCACAAAATAAAAACAGTATTTCCATAGACTTAATTGAAAGCATCTATTCACACTATTAGGATGACTGTGAAATTTCTGATTTATGTCACAATGACTTCATAATAAAATTAAAACTATACCAGTTTTTTACTCTAAATTTAATAATTTGCTAAAACATGGAAATCTAACAAAACTTCTTTATCACTCATTTGGTCCTCTAGGAAATTCCCACATAAATAAAGGTGAGAAGTTCAAGACAAAATAAGTAGATTTTAAAACTTTCTTTAATTATTAACAATAGTAAAATGTTATTTAAAGGCAGCTGTTCTCAATCATGGATGCATATGAGAATCACCTGGGGAGCTTTTAAAACTCCTACTGTCCAGATCACACCCCAGATAAATTAAATAGAAATTCCTGCGTATAAGACACAGACATCAGTATTTTTAAAAGTGCCAAGTGATTCTGGTGTGTATATAAGAACAATTGCTTTATAGTATATTCATAATCAGCTGGCAGGCAAGAACAGACAAGAACACATTTAAGAATATTTGCTATGATTTAATTCAGAGGGAAAGCTGTACAAAGTACCAAAGTCATTTGGTACCCAGCTTTTCCAGATGGCAAGCAATCCACAAAGCAGGAATAAGAAGGGGAAAGATTACTTCAATGTGGCTATAAGGTTTTTTGTTAAGACTTCAGAAAAATTACCCCTCTCCACTGGACAAGCAGCCTTTTATGACTAATAGGGGCTTTGTCTCACAAACCTTAACGGTCAATCAGGCCAGAGACAGACCTGTCTGGCAGAGATTTGTAGGTGTGGCTCTTACCTAATGGTGTAAACTCCAAAAAGATTTATAGAAACTTTTAGAAAAATTGTACCTAACAAAAGCCCCACCAGCTTAAACAAAAGGGGCAAGGCAGAAGAGGCCCTAGTGCCACCACTGTTCTACAGAGAGTAAAAAGTCGGCTTAATCTGACCACTACCACATGGGACACAGACGAGGATGGATGACACGGAAGGCAGGACCAGCGAATTCAGAAAGAGTTCAGAATTGCTCTTGGTCAGAGAACTCGTCAGGAGTACCGGTCAGACGACTCGTTTCCTAGCAGTACCATAAAAAAATTACCACAAATTTGGTGAACAAACACAAATTTATGATCTGACAGCTCTAGATCAGAAATCTAGTATGAGCTTTACCAAAATAAAACCAAGGTTTTGGCAGGGCTTGAAGAGAGAATCTGTTTCCTGCTCATTAGAATCTAGTACCCTAAGTTTATAAGAATGAGTTCCCTATTTTCTTGCTGGCTATAAATGGAAGGAAGTTTCCAACTTTTAAAGGTCATCATATTCCTTGGCTTATGACCTCATTCTTCATCTTCAAAGCCGACAGCAGCCTCTGTCTGGCTCACTTTTCTGCCTTCCTCTTCCACTTTTAAGGACTCAGGTAACTAGATTAGGCCCACCTGGACAATCAGAATGATCTTTCCATCTCATGCCCTTAACCTTAACACATGAGCAGAGTCCCTTTTGCCATGTAAGGTAACATGCTCACAGCTTCTGGGAATTAGGACATGATCTTTGGGGGCCTTTTTTCCATGTACATTGATCACCGAGTGCTATAAACCTTCTGTTCTCCTGCTTTTAATGGAAATGTCTACTTTGGTGACCCTATCTCTGTCCTACAAGGGTACAGGTTAAGGGTGGAGACAGGGAGGGCTGACAGCAGCAAAGAGGGACAGAAAACCACTCTTTCTAATGCAAAGTCTTCAGAGCAACTGGATCTGAACTCAAGGAGCTATACCCAAGCAACGACACATGAGAAACCTCAGCCACATCTGGATCTGATTCAGATGAAGAGCTCTTCAATTTTGAGCTGACGCTGTCACAGAAGGATATTTTGTAGGACCTTAGAACATTTTGCATGAGAGAGGTATATAAATAATCTGCAACCAGAAGACAGCCTGTGGTGGACTGAAGATGACGTGCTACTGAGGAGGAGGAGGAGGCTGCATCCCCTCCCCTTGAATCTTGTGACTACTTTGACTGACAGAGTATAGCAGAAGTAATGCAATATGACTTCCTCAGCCCATTATTGTGCCTGTCGGTAACAATGCTCAAAAAACAGGTGTCGAGTGGGTGGATAAATAAAAAGCCTACCCTTTGCATAAGTCAGGGAAGAAGGGTCCCTTAAATATTAACGATAGTTTATGGTCACATAACCACTTATTGGAGACCTACTACATGCCAGGCAGTATGCTATGTGCTTTAATCCATGTATTATAATTGTATTATCTGTACTTTATAGATGAGCGTGGAGTGATAAAGCAATATGAATATAATCACATGGCTAGGAAACAACTTCACAGATATTCACACCTGAGTCCCTCTAATGCCAGTAGCCTCCTTTCTTTCTTCCTTCCTTCTTTCTTTTCTTTCTATGTTCCTCTTTCTTTTCTAAGTTCCTTTTAAGTTATTCACATAAATGGCAAAAAACAAAACCACAAACAGTGCAAAAGAGTGTATAGTTAAAATGGAATACTATGCAGGCATCAAAAGAACTGAAATCTTACCATTTGCAATGACGTGAATAGAACTAGAGGCTATTGTGCTGAGCGAAATAAGTCAATCAGAGAAAGACAATTATCATGAGATTACCCTGATACGAGGAATTTAAGAGGCAGGGCAGGGGGCTTGGGGGGGTAGGGAAGGAAAAAATGAAACAAGATGGGATCAGGAGGGAGATAAACCATAAGAGACTCTTAATCTCATGAAATAAACTGAGGGTTGCTGGGGGGTGGGAGGGTAGGGATAGGGTGGTGGGGTTATGGACATTGGGGAGGGTATGTGCTATGGTGAATGCTATGAAATGTGTAAGCATGATGATTCACAGACCTGTATCCCTGGGGCAAATAATACATTATATGTTAATAAAAATAATACAGTATTTAAAAAAGTGTATAGTTGAAAGTATATCTCCTCTCGCCACAGATCCTAGTCTGTTCCGCTCCACAAAGAAAAGCACCACTACTAGTTTCCTGTGTATCATCCTAAATATATCTTAGGCTTTTTTTTTTACACAAATGGTAACATTTTAAACATAGTAATTCAGCTTTTTTTATATAACCATGTCTCCAAAATCCTTAAACTATATACTGCATACATATATACAATGGGAAATCTCAAAGTAATTTGAGGCAGTCTATTTGTTTAAACTATAAAATAGTTATGTGACCCAAACAAATCAAATATTTTGTTCCTCCAGTTTTTGGGGTTTTTTTTCCAGTTAAATCTCTTAAACATCTAGTCCATACTTTATAATAGTTTAGGGGCATCAACTATTATGTTCATAAAGCAAATTTTAAAAATGTGACATAATTTAAGTAATAACATTAAAGTTTTATTCAAGATATAAAGTTTTATTCAAGTCTATAGACACCTATAAAATCTTGAACAAAGGAAAAATGGAAGAGGTTTAGGTCTGACACTACTGATTTTTACTAACCATTAGGGAAATAATATGAGACATATACAAGGAAAACATATGGGCATTTTCCACAGAGTTAAGAAATATTTATTCTTAAACATACTGAACCTATAGCTAATTATCATATGGAAAAAAAATCTCTGGGCTACTTCTTATGCTGTATTTGTTTCCATGTATTATTGATGCAAAATACAATTTGAGTGGAAATTTTCTAAAGATATAGTAAAAAGTTTTATTAGTAAAAAAGAAAATATAAAAATTTTACAAAGGATGAAAGGAAGATTTTACAATATGAAAAATTAATTCAATACTTCAAGAATAACTCTCCTGGAATAAGCATTATGTTCAAAAATATGAGAAAATTATCAAGCTGCATGTTTCAGGATAAATTTGGCCAATAAATGTCACATGGAATAAAACTATCAATTAATAAAAACCTGTCTTGCCTTTAGTAGTAAGAAAAAAATGGCCCAAATGTTTGGTTATAAATTTTTCATCACACCTGGGTAGTTTATACATCAAAGTGACACCCTAAATAATAATATATATATACACAAATAATTCACATTTGTCTCAGTATGGATGTCCCCCAGAAGCATACTCTGCAACAAGGATTCTAGTACAAGCAGCTTATTTGAAAGGTGGTCCCAGGAAAAACTGGTGGGGTGGGAAGTCAGAAAGGGGTGTTTTGTCCAGACAGTTAGCACTATGGCCAACCAGACTTGAGACCCCATTAAAAAAAAAAAATCTTTTGGTACTGAACATGCCTAATCTACGGGTATTTGTCTACTATCATTTGTTGAGGGCTGCTGATAAGTGGACACTTTTGACCTGCAGAGAACACAGGCAAGGGTGCTCAGACCTAGAGACCTGGACAGTGACAAGGCATTTGCAATACAGGGGTGGAACCTGAGGGAATATGGGCAGTCTTGGCTATAGTACTCTAAACCAGGGGTAGGCAAATGTTTTCTGTAAAGGTTCAGAAACTAAATATTTCAGGCTTTGCAAGCCATTTGCAGCTGCTTGACTGCGCACCTGAAGTACAAAAGCAGCCAAAGGTAACACACAGACAAAGGAGCATAGCTATGTCTTTTTTTTTTTTTTTTAAGATTTTATTTATTTATTTGACAGAGAGAGATCACAAGTAGACGGAGAGGCAGGCAGAGAGAGAGAGAGAGGAGGAAGCAGGCTTCTTGCTGAGCAGAGAACCCGATGTGGGACTCGATCCCAGGACCCTGAGATCACGACCTGAGCCAAAGGCAGCGGCTCAACCCACTGAGCCACCCAGGCGCCCCAAGGAGCATAGCTATGTCTTAATAAAACTTTATTTATAAGCACTGAAATGTTACACTGCCCATAGTTTGCCAACTCTTGTTTCAGACTGTAAAAATATTTACTAAACATTTATAAAATCCCAGGGGAGATAACATTCAATCTGCAAGAATATCATAAGATAATATTTAATAACCAACCTAATACAAAAACTGCCCTAATGTTTTGAAAATAGTTTATTTCCACTTTAGTTTACTGATCTACAATGAAGTTACCAATGAGTTATTAAATAAAGTGAAGATATTTGTGAAAATCCAAGTGACATAAATTATCTTCTATTTGTTTAAAAGTTGATAGAGTTTAATTTCATTCTTTTCAGTCAAAATAATCTTGTATCTGATGACTACAAACATATATATATATTTATATTTATGTTTGTTTATATTTATATATAAATTACTAGATCAGAGAGATTTTCATCAGTCTTAACTGCACAATGCTAATCTGCATATTTAAATTAACTGTGAAATATATATAACACAATCTAAGTGAGCAAGTATAGAATGTCATTTTATAGAAGGAACTTGGGTGAACTGCTTGGAAGGCAGGGCTAGTCTTGGGCTATGTTTGTATACAAAGCTGTTACTTTTCTTTAGTTCACATTGGGATTGAATTATAGGATAAAGGGAAGAAATAGTGTAGATTGCAGAAAGGTATATTACTCGGCCATCAGAAAGGAGGAATACTCAGCTTCTGCATCAACATGGATGGGACTGGAGGAGATTATGCTAAGTGAAATAAGTCAAGCAGAGAAAGTCAATTATGATATGGTTTCACTTATTTGTGGAACAAAGGGATAAGGAATAGCATGAAGGACATTAGGAGAAGGAAGGGAAAAATGAAGGGTGGGGAATCAGAGGGGAAATGAACCATAAGAAACTATGGACTCCAAGAAACAAAGTGAGGGTTTTAGAGGGGAGGAGTGTGGGGGGATGGGTTAGCCCAGTGATGTGTATTGAGGAAATGTATCACTTGGAACACTGGGTGTTATGCACAAACAATGAATCATGGAACACTACATCAAAAACTAATGATGGGAGGAGTCAAGATGGCAGAGGAATAGCAGACTGAGATGACATCAGGTCGCAGGAGTTCAGCTAGTTATCAAACCATTAAGAACACCTACAAACCCAACAGGAGATCGAAGAGAAGAAGAGCAGCAATTCTAGAAACAAAAAATCGACCACTTTCTGAAAGGTAGGACGTGTGGAGAGGTGAATCCTAAGCAGAAGGAAGATAAACCACGGGGGGAGGGGCCAGCTTCCAGCAAGCCCAGGAGCAGTGGAGCACAAAATCTGAACTTTCAGAAGTCTGCTCTACTGAGAGACATTGCTCCAGAGGCTAAGCAGGGGTGGAGCCCTCGTGGGACAATGTGGTCTCAATTCCTGCAGGGTCACAGAAGGATTGGGGGTGTCTGGTGTAGCAGAGCTCGTGGGTATCAGAGAGGGGAAGCCGACTACAGAGACAGAGCCAAGGAGTGAGCTCTCAGCTTGAGGTTACCTTAAACTGATCCATGGCACAGTCAAGCCGCTGCTCTTTCAGCAGGGAACCCACAAGTCGCAGATCCTGGGAGACCTCCCTGGAAGAGTGGCAGTGATCTGCTGGGTTTGGAGAATCTAGGCAGGGCTGTGTGCCAGAGACAGAGATGCTCAGTCATAGGCTGGGTGAGCTCGGCGTGCAGCCAGAGGCCAGGGAGATGGGAATGATTGACCACCTTTCTCCAAGGGTGCACTGAGGAGTGGGGCCCCAAGCTTTCGGCTCCTCCGTGCCAGAGACTGGGAGGCCGCCATTTTCATTCCCAGCCTCCAGAGCTCTACGGAAAGTGTTCAGGGAACAAAAGCTCCCAAGAGCGAACCCAAGCAGATTTTTTTTTTTAAGATTTTATTTATTTGACAGAGAGAGATAGATCACAAGTAGGCGGAGAGGCAGTCAGAGAGAGAGAGAGGAGGAAGCAGGTTCCCCACTGAGCAGAGAACCTGATAAGGGGCTCGATCCCAGGACCCTGGGATCATGACCCGAGCTAAAGGCAGAGGCTTTAACCCACTGAGCCACCCAGGCGCCCCCCAAGCACATTGTTTAACCCGGCCCCTGGCAAGGCTGGCGCAATTCCACCTTGGGCAAAGACATTTGAGAATCACTGCAACAGGCCTCTCCCCAAGATCAGCAAGAAATTCCAGCCAAGACCAAGCTCACCAAGGAGAAGAGCAGAGTTCCAGAGGAGGGGAAAGCAAAGCATGGAATTCATGGCTTTCTCCCCATGATTCTTTAGTCTTGCAAAGTTAATTAAATTTTTTTAATTTTAATTTTTTCTTATTCTAAGTTTTTAAAACTTTTCCTGTTTCCTCTTTTAGCGTTTTTAAACTAGTTTATCCTAACAATACCTTTAAAAAAAAAAAAAAAGCTTTTTAAACCTTCATTATTATAGTCATATTTTATCCTTCATTGTATCTAACATTATTTTTGGTATACACATAGGGTTTTTTCTTTATTTATTTATTTATTTTTATTTATTTATTTTATTTATTTTTATTTATTCATTTGACAGATAGAGATCACAAGTAAGCAGAGAGAGAGGAGGAAGCAGGCTCCCGGCAGAGCAGAGAGACGGATGCGGAGCTTGATCCCAGGACCCTGGAATCATGACCTGAGCCGAAGACAGAGGCTTTAACCCACTGAGGCTCCCAGGCGCCCCAGGGTTTTTTTCCCAAAACAATTTTGGGATACAATTACTTCCAATACATCAAAATATACCCTTAATCTATCACAGGGCTTTGTTCTAGTCTCCAGCCTGAGCAAATTCCCTCAACTTTCTTTTTCTTTCTTGTTCCAACCAACTTATCAATTCCTTTTTTAGAATTTTTTTTTTATTTTCATCTTTACAGTCACATTCCATCCCTTCATTGTGTTCACTCATATTTTGGTATATATAATTTTTTCTTTCTTTAAATTTTGGGAGGTAGTTTCTTCTCAGGGACCAAAATACACCCAAAAATTGAGAAGTGGGTGGCTCTGTTTATTCACCAGTCTAATACGTATATATATATATTTTTAATTTTTTTAAAATTTCTTTTTATTCCCTTTCTTCTCCTCCTGATTTAGGGTCTCTTCTGATTTGGTTAGTGTACATTTTCTTGGGGTCTTTGCCACCCTTTCAGTACTTTATTCTCTTGTTCATATATTCTTTTTTTTTTTTAAGTTTAGACTATTTTATTTATTTATTTATTTATTATAAACATATAATATATTTTTATCCCCAGGGGTACAGGTCTGTGAATCGCCAGGTTTACACACTTCACAGCACTCACCATAGCACATACCCTCCCCAATGTCCATAATCCCACCCCCTTCTCCCAACCCCCCTCCCCCCAGCAACCCTCAGTTTGTTTTGTGAGATTAAGAGTCACTTATGGTTTGTTTCCCTCCCAATCCCATCTTGTTTCATTTATTCTTCTCCTACCGCCTTAACCCCCCATGTTGCATCTCCACTTCCTCATATCAGGGAGATCATATGATAGTTGTCTTTCTCCAATTGATTTATTTCGCTAAGCATGATACCCTCTAGTTCCATCCACTTCGTTGCAAATGGCAAGATTTCATTTCTTTTGATGGCTGCATAGTATTCCATTGTGTATATATACCACATCTTCTGTATCCATTCATCTGTTGATGGACATCTAGGTTCTTTCCATAGTTTGGCTATTGTAGACATTGCTGCTATAAACATTCGGGTGCATGTGCCCCTTCGGATCACTACGTTTGTATCTTTAGGGTAAATACCCAGCAGTGCAATTGCTGGGTCATAGGGTAGTTCTATTTTCAACAGTTTGAGGAATCTCCATGCTGTTTTCCAGAGTGGTTGCACCAGCTTGCATTCCCACCAACAGTGTAGGAGGGTTCCCCTTTCTCTGCAACCTCACCAGCATCTGTCATTTCCTGACTTGTTCATTTTAGCCATTCTGACTGGTGTGAGGTGATATCTCATTGTGGTTTTGATTTGTATTTCCCTGATGCCAAGTGATATGGAGCACTTTTTCATGGTCTCTCGTTCATATATTCTTATCTGGATAAAATGACAAGGCAGAAAAACTTATCACAAAAAAAAGAACAAGAGGCAGTACCAAAGGCTAGGGACCTAATCAATACGGACATTGGTAAAATGTCAGATCTAGAGTTCAGAATGACGATTCTCAAGGTGCTAGCTAGGATTGAAAAAGGCATGGAAGATATTAGATAAACCCTGTCTGGAAAAATAAAAGCCCTTTCTGGAGAAATAAAAGAACTAAAATCTAACCAACCTGAAATTTTAAAAAAGCTATTAATGAGATACAATAAAAACTGAAGGCTCTTACTGCTAGGATAAATGAGGCAGAAGAGAGAATTAGTGATATAGAAGACCAAATGAGATGGAGAATAAAGAAGCTGAGCAAAGGAGAGACAAACAACTACTGGACCATGAGGGGAGAATTCGAGAGATAAGTGATTCCATAAGATGAAACAATATTAGAATAATTGGGATTCCAGCAGAAGAAGAAGGGGGGTGGGCAGAAGGTATATTGAAGTGAATTATAGTAGAGAATTTCCCTAATATGGCAAAGGGAACAAGCATCAAAATCCAGGAGGCACAGACAACCCCCCTCAAAATCAATAAAAACAGGTCCACACCCTGTCGTCTAATAGTAAAAGTTGCAAGTCTTAGTGACAAAGAGAAAATCCTGAAAGCAGCTCGGGACAAGAAGTCTGTAAAATACAATGGTAGAAATATTAGATTGACAGCAGACCTATCCACAGAGATCTGGCAGGCCAGAAAGAACTGGCATGATATATTCAGAGCACTAAATGAGAAAAACATGCAGCCAAGAATACTATATCCAGCTAGGCTATCATTGAAAATAGGAGGAGAGATAAAAAGCTTCCAGGACAAACAAAAACTAAAAGAATTTGTAAACACCAAACCAGCCCTACAGGAAATATTCAAAGAGGTCCTCTAAGCAAAGAGAGAGCCTAAAAGTAGTAGACCAGAAATGAACAGAGACAATATAGAGTGACAGTCACCTTACAGGCAATACAATGTCACTAAATTCATATCTTTCAATAGTTACCCTGAATGTAAAGGGGCAAAATGCCCCAATCAAAAGATACAGGGTATCAGAATGGATTTTTTTTTTAAATCCATCAATATGCTGTCTACAAGAAACTCATTTTAGACCCATAGACACTTCTGGATTTACAGTGAGGCATTGGAAAACAATTTACCATGCTAATGAACATCAAAAGAAAGCTGAGTTGGCAATCCTTCTATCAGATAAATTAGATTTTAAGCCAAAGACTATAATAAGAGATAAGGACACTATATTATACTCAAAGCATCTGTCCAACAAGAAGACCTAATAATTTTAAATATCTATGCCCCTAACATGGGAGCAGCCAACTAAATAAACCAATTAATAACAAAATCAAAGAAACACATCAATAATAATACAATAATAGTAGAGGGCTTCTACACCCCCCTCACTGAAATGGACAGATCATCCAAGCAAAAGATCAACAAGGAAATAAAGGCCTTAAATGATACACTGAACCAGATGGACACCACAGATATATTCAGAACATTCCATCCCAAAACAACAGAATACACATTCTTCTCTAGTGCACATGGAACATTCTCCAGAATAGATCACATCTTGGGTCACAAATCAGGTCTCAACCAGTACCAAAAGATTGGGATCATTCCCTGCATATTTTCAGACCACAACGCTCTGAAGCTAGAACTCAATCACAAGAGGAAAGTTGGAAAGAACTCAAAAACATGGAGGCTAAAGAGTATCCTACTAAAGAATGAATGGGTCAACCAGGAAATTAAAGAAGAATTGAAACAAATTCACGGAAACAAATGATAATGAAAACACAACCTTTCAAAATCTGTGGGACACAGCAAAGGCAGTCCTGAGAGGAAAGTATATAGCGACAAAAGCCTTTCTCAAGAAACAGGAAAGGTCTCAAGTACACAACCTAACTCTACACCTAAAGGAGCTGGAGAAAGAACAAGAAAGAAAGCCTAAACCCAGCAGGAGAAGAGAAATCATAAAGACCAGAGCAGAATCAATGAAATAGAAACAAACAAAAAACAAACAAACAAACAAAAAAGATAGAACAAATCAATGAAACTAAGAGGTGGTTCTTTGAGAGAATTAATAAGATTGATAAACCCATGGCCAGGCTTATCAAAAAGAAAAGAGAAAGGACCCAAATAAATAAAATCATGAATGAAAGAGGAGAGATCACAACCAACACCAAAGAAATACAAACAATTATAAGAACGTATTATAAGTAACTATACACCAGCAAATTTGACAATCTGGAAGGAATGGATGTACTCTTAGAGACATAAAAACTACCAAAACTGGACCAGGAAGAAATAGAAAACCTGAATGGATCCATAATCAGTAAGGAGATTAGTCATCAAAACTCTCCCAACAAACAAGAGCCCAGGGCCAGACGGTTTCTCAGGGGAATTCTACCAAACATTAAAGAAGAATTAATACCTATTCTCCTGAAACTGTTCCAAAAAATACAAATGGAAGGAAAACTTCCAAACTCATTTTATGAAGCCAGGATGACCTTGATCCCAAAACCAGACAAAGACCCCATCAAAAAAGAGAATTACAGACCAATATCCTTGATGAACACAGATGCAAAAATTCTCACCAAAATAATAGCCAATAGGATCCAGCAGTACATTAAAAGGATTATTTACCAAGACCAAGTGGGATTTATTCCAGGGCTGCAAGGTTGGTTCAACATCCACAAATCAATCGAAGTGATACAATACATTAATAAAAGAAAGAACAAGAACCATATGATACTCTCAATAGATGCTGAAAAAGCATATGACAAAGTACAGCATCCTTCCTGATCATAACTGTACAAAGTGTAGGAATAGAGGATACATACCTCAATATCATCAAAACCATCTATGAAAAACCCACAGCAAATATAATTCTCAATGGGGAAAAACTGAGAGCTTTTCTGCTAAGGTCAGGAACACAGCAGGGCTGTCCACTATTACCACTGCTATTCAACATAGTACTAGAAGTCCTAGCCTCAGCAATCAGAAAACAGAAAGAAATTTAAGGCATCCAAATCATCAAAGAAGAAGTCAAACTATCACTCTTTGCAGATGAAGTGATACTTTATGTGGAAAACCCAAAAGATTCCACTCCAAATCTGCTAGAACTTTTACAGGAATTCAGTAAAGTGTCAGGATATAAAATCAATGCATAGAAATCAGTTGCATTTCTATACACCAAGAACAAGAGGGAAGAAAGAGAAATTAAGCAGTCGATCCCATTTACAATTGCACCCAAAACCATAAGATACCTAGGAATAAACCTAAACAAAGAGGCAAAGAATCTGTACTCAGAAAACTATAAAGTACTCATGAAATAAATTGAGGAAGACACAAAGAAATGGAAAAATGTTCCATGCTCATGGATTAGAAGAACAAATATTGTGAAAATGTCTATGCTACCTAAAGGAGTATACATGTTAAATGCAAACCCTATCAAAATACCATCAATTTTTTTCAAAGAAATGGAACAAATAATCCTAAAATTTATATGGAACCAGAAAAGACCTTGAATTGCCAGAGGAATGTTGAAAAAGAAAGCCAAAGTTGGGGGCATCACAATTCCGGACTTCAAGCTCTATTACAAAGCTGTCATCATCAAGACAGTAAGGTACTGGCACAAAAACAGACACGTAGATCAAAGGAACAGAATAGAGAGCCCAGAAATAGACCCTCAACCCTATGGTCAACTAACCTTTGACAAAGCAGGAAAGAATGTCCAATGGAACAAAGACAGCCTCTTCAACAAATGATGTTGGGAAAATTGGACAGCCACATGCAGAAGAATGAAACTGAACCATTTCCTTACACCGCACACAGAAATAGACTCC
This sequence comes from Enhydra lutris kenyoni, assembly GCF_002288905.1. Classification (NCBI taxonomy): domain Eukaryota; kingdom Metazoa; phylum Chordata; class Mammalia; order Carnivora; family Mustelidae; genus Enhydra; species Enhydra lutris. Next base: position 15,973,653 of record NW_019154103.1, on the reverse strand, counting down.
AAATGGATGAAAGACCTCAATGTGAGAAAGGAATCCATTCAAACCCTTGAGGAGAACACAGGCAGCAACCTCTTCGACCTCAGCTGCAGCAACATCTTCCTAGAAACATCGCCAAAGGCAAGGGAAGCAAGGGCAAAAATATACTATTAGGACTTCATCAACATCAAAAGCTTTTGCACAGCAAAGGAAACAGTCAACAAAACCAAAAGACAACTGAGACTGAAGGGGAGAAGATATTTGCAAGTGACATATCAGATAAAGGGCTAGCATCCAAAATTTATAGAGAACTTATCAAACTCAACACCCAAAGAACAAATAATCCAATCAAAAAATGGGCAGAGGACATGAACAGACATTTCTCCAAAGAAGACATTTGGATGGCCAACAGACTCATGAAAAAGTGCTCCACAACACTTGGCATCAGGGAAATACAAATCAAAACCACAATGAGATACCACCTCACACCAGTCAGAATGGCTAAAATTAACAAGTCAGGAAATAACAGACATTGGCAAGGATGTGGAGAAAGAGGAGCCCTCTTACGCTGTTGGTGGGAATGCAAGCTAGTGCCACCACTATGAAAAACAGCATGGAAGTTCCTTAAATTGTTGAAAATAGAGTTACCCTATGACCCAGCAATCACACTACTGGGTATTTACCCTAAAGATACAAATTTAGTGGTCTGAAGGGGCACATGCACCTGAATGTTTATAGCAGTAATGTCCACAATAGCCAAACTATGGAAAGAACCTGGATGTCCATCGACAGATGAATGGATCAAAAAGATGTGCTGTATATATACAATGGAATACTATGCAGCCATCAAAAGAAATGAAATCTTGCCATTCACAACAACGTGGGTGGAACTAGAGGGTATTATGCTGAGCGAAATAAGTAAATCAGAGAAAGACAATTATCATATGCTCTCCCTGATATGACGAATTGGAGAGGCAAAGTGGGGGGTTTGGGGAGTAGGGAAGGAAAAAATGAAACGATGCGATCGGGAGGGAGACAAACCATAAGAGACTTTTTTTTTTTTTTAGAGATTTTATTTATTTATTTGACAGAGAAAACAAGTAGGCAGAGTGGCAGGCAGAGAGAGAGGGGGTGAAGCAGGCTCCCTGCTGAGCAGATAGCCCAATGTGGGGCTCAATCCCAGGGTCCTAGGATCATGACCAGAGCCTAAAGCAGAGGCTTTAACCCACTGAGCCACCAGGTGCCCCCCATAAGAGACTCTTTTTTTTTTTTAATTTTATTTTTAATAAACATATATTTTTATCCCCAGGGGTACAGGTGTGTGAATCACCAGGTTTACACACTTCACAGCACTCACCATAGCACCTCCCCCCCCCCATGTCCATAATCCCCCCCCCCCCCCCAACCCCCCTCCCCCCATCAACCCTCAGTTTGTTTTGAGAGATTAAGAGTCACTTATGGTTTGTCTCCCTCCCAATCCCATCTTGTTTCATTTACTCTTCTCCTACCCCCTTAACCCCCCATGTTGCATCTCCTCTCCCTCATATCAGGGAGATCATATGATAGTTGTCTTTCTCCGATTGACTTATTTCGCTAAGCATGATACCCTCTAGTTCCATCCACGTCGTCGCAAATGGCAAGATTTCATTTCTTTTGATGGCTGCATAGTATTCCATTGTGTATATATACCACATCTTCTTTATCCATTCGTCTGTTGATGGACATCTAGGTTCGTTCCATAGTTTGGCTATTGTAGACATTGCTGCTATAAACATTCGGGTGCACGTGCCCCTTCGGATCACTATGTTTGTATCTTTAGGGTAAATACCCAGCAGTGCAATTGCTGGGTCATAGGGTAGTTCTATTTTCAACATTTTGAGGAATCTCCATGCTGTTTTCCAGAGTGGTTGCACCAGCTTGCATTCCAACCAACAGTGTAGGAGGGTTCCCCTTTCTCCGCATCCTCGCCAGCATCTGTCATTTCCTGACTTGTTCATTTTAGCCATTCTGACTGGTGTGAGCTGGTATCTCATTGTGGTTTTGATTTGCATTTACCTGATGCCGAGTGATATGGAGCACTTTTTCATGTGTCTGTTGGCCATCTGGATGTCTTCTTGGCAGAAATGTCTGTTCATGTCCTCTGCCCATTTCTTGATTGGATTATTTGTTCTTTGGGTGTTGAGTTTGCTAAGTTCTTTATAGATTTTGGACACTAGCCCTTTATCTGATATGTCGTTTGCAAATATCTTCTCCCATTCTGTCAGTTGTCTTTTGGTTTTGTTAACTGTTTCCTTTGCTGTGCAAAAGCTTTTGATCTTGATAAAATCCCAATAGTTCATTTTTGCCCTTGCTTCCCTTGCCTTTGGCGATGTTCCTAGGAAGATGTTGCTGCGGCTGAGATCGAAGAGGTTGCTGCCTGTGTTCTCCTCAAGGGTTTTGATGGATTCCTTTCTCACATTGAGATCCTTCATCCATTTTGAGTCTATTTTCGTGTGTGGTGTAAGGAAATGATCCAATTTCATTTTTCTGCATGTGGCTGTCCAATTTTCCAAACACCATTTATTGAAGAGGCTGTCTTTGTTCCATTGGACATTCTTTCCTGCTTTGTCGAAGATGAGCTGACCATAGAGTTGAGGGTCTATTTCTGGGCTCTCTATTCTGTTCCATTGATCTATGTGTCTGTTTTTGTGCCAGTACCATGCTGTCTTGATGATAACAGCTTTGTAATAGAGCTTGAAGTCCGGAATTGTGATGCCACCAACTTTGGCTTTCTTTTTCAATATTGCTTTGGCTATTCGAGGTCTTTTCTGGTTTCATATAAATTTTAGGATTATTTGTTCCATTTCTTTGAAAAAAGTGGACGGTACTTTGATAGGAATTGCATTAAATGTGTAGATTGCTTTAGGTAGCATAGACATTTTCAGAATATTTATTCTTCCAATCCAGGAGCATGGAACATTTTTCCATTTCTTTGTGTCTTCCTCAATTTCTTTCATGAGTACTTTAGAGTTTTCTGTGTATAGATTCTTAGCCTCTTTGGTTAGGTTTATTCCTAGGTATCTTATAGTTTTGGGTGCAATTGTAAATGGGATGGACTCCTTAATGTCTCTTTCTTCTTTCTTGTTGTTGGTGTAGAGAAATGCAACTGATTTCTGTGCATTGATTTTATATCCTGACACTTTACTGAATTCCTGTACAAGTTCTAGCAGTTTTGGAGTGGAGTCTTTTGAGTTTTCCACATATAGTATCATATCATCTGCGAAGAGTGATAGTTTGACTTCTTCTTTGCCGATTTGGATGCCTTTAATTTCCTTTTGTTGTCTGATTGCTGAGGCTAGGACTTCTAGTACTATGTTGAATAGCAGTGGTGATAACGGACATCCCTGCCATGTTCCTGACCTTAGTGGAAAAGCTTTCAGTTTTTCTCCATTGAGAATGATATTTGTGGTGGGTTTTTCATAGATGGCTTTGAGAATATTGAGGTATGTGCCCTCTATCCCTACAGTTTGAAGAGTTTTAATCAGGAAGGGATGCTGTACTTTGACAAATGCTTTCTCAGCATCTATGAAAAGTATCATATGGTTCTTGTTCTTTCTTTTATTAATGTGTTGTATCACATTGATTGATATGCGGATGTTGAACCAACCTTGCAGCCCTGTAATAAATCCCACTTGGTCGTGGTGAATAATCCTTTTAATGTACTGTTGAATCCTATTGGCTAGTATTTTGGTGAGAATTTTTGCATCTGTGTTCATCAAGGATATTGGTCTGTAGTTCTCTTTTTTGATGGGATCCTTGTCTGGTTTTGGGATCAAGGTGATGCTGGCCTCATAAAATGAGTTTGGAAGTTTTCCTTCCATTTCTATTTTTTGGAACAGTTTCAGGAGAATAGGAATTAGTTCTTCTTTAAATGTTTGGTAGAATTCCTCCGGGAAGCTGTCTGGCCCTTGGACTTTTGTTTGTTTGGAGATTTTTGATGACTGTTTCAATCTCCTTACTGGTTATGGGTCTGTTCAGGCTTTCTATTTCTTCCTGGTTCAGTTATGGTAGTTTATATGTCTCTAGGAATGCATCCATTTCTTCCAGATTGTCAAATTTGTTGGCGTAGAGTTGCTAATAGTATGTTCTTATAATTGTCTGTATTTCTTTGGTGTTCATTGTGATCTCTCCTCTTTCATTCATGGTTTTATTTATTTGGGTCCTTTCTCTTTTCTTTTTGATAAGTCTGGCCAGGGGTTTATCAATCTTATTAATTCTTTCAAAGAACCAGCTCCTAGTTTCGTTGATTTGTTCTATTGTTTTTTGGTTTCTATTTCATTGATTTCTGCTCTGATCTTTATGATTTCTCTTCTCCTGCTGGGTTTAGGCTTTCTTTCTTGTTCTTTCTCCAGCTCCTTTAGGTGTAGGGTTAGGTTGTGTACCTGAGACCTTTCTTGTTTCTTGAGAAAGGCTTGTACCGCTATATATTTTCCTCTCAGGACTGCCTTTGTTGTGTCCCACAGATTTTGAACTGTTGTGTTTTCATTATCATTTGTTTCCATGAATTTTTTCAATTCTTCTTTAATTTCCTGGTTGACCCATTCATTCTTCAGAAGGATGCTGTTTAGTCTCCATGTATTTGGGTTCTTTCCAAATTTCCTCTTGTGATTGAGTTCTAGCTTCAGAGCATTGTGGTCTGAAAATATGCTGGGAATGATTCCAATCTTTTGATAACGGTTGAGACCTGATTTAGGACCGAGAATGTGATCTATTCTGGAGAATGTTCCATGTGCACTAGAGAAGAATGTGTATTCTGTTGCTTTGGGATGAAATGTTCTGAATATATCTGTGATGTCCATCTGGTCCAGTGTGTCATTTAAGGCCTTTATTTCCTTGTTGATCTTTTGCTTGGATGATCTGTCCAATTCAGTGAGGGGAGTGTTAAAGTCCCCTACTATTATTGTATTATTGTCGATGTGTTCCTTTGATTTTGTTATTAATTGGTTTATATAGTTGGCTGCTCCCACGTTAGGGGCATAGATATTTAAAACTGTTAGATCTTCTTGTTGGACAGTTCCTTTGAGTTGATATAGTGTCCTTCCTCATCTCTTATTATAGTCTTTGGCTTAAAATCTAATTGATCTGATATAAGGATTGCCACTCCTGCTTTCTTCTGATGTCCAATAGCATGGTAAATTCTTTTCCACCCCCTCACTTTAAATCTGGAGGTGTCTTCGGGTTTAAGGTGAGTTTCCTGTAGGTAACATATAGATGGGTTTTGTTTTTTTATCCATTCTGTTACCCTGTGTCTTTTGATTGGGGCATTTAGCCCATTAAAATTCAGGGTAACGATTGAGAGATATGAATTTAGTGCCATTGTATTGCCTGTAAGGTGACTGTTATTGTATATTGTCTCTGTTTCTTTCTGATCTACTACTTTTAGGGTCTCTCTTTGCTTAGAGGACCCCTTTCAGTATTTCCTGTAGAGCTGGTTTGGTGTTTGCAAATTCTTTCAGTTTTTGTTTGTCCTGGAAGCTTTTAATCTCTCCTTCTATTTTCAATGATAGCCTAGCTGGATATAGTATTCTTGGCTGCATGTTTTTCTCGTTTAGTACTCTGAATATATCATGCCAGCTCTTTCTGGCCTGCCAGGTCTCTGTGGATAAGTCTGCTGCCAATCTAATATTTTTACCATTGTATATTACAGACTTCTTTTCCCGGGCTGCTTTCAGAATCTTCTCTTTGTCACTAAGACTTGTAAATTTTACTATTAGGTGACGGGGTGTGGACCCATTCTTATTGATTTTGAGGGGGGTTCGCTGAACCTCCTGGATTTTGATGCTTGTTCCCTTTGCCATATTGGGGAAATTCTCTCCAATAATTCTGTCCAATATACCTTCTGCTCCCCTCTCTGTTTCCTCTTCTTCTGGAATCCCAATTATTCTAATGTTGTTTCGTCTTATGGTGTCACTTATCTCTCGAATTCTCCCCTCGTGGTCCAGTAGCTGTTTGTCCCTCTTTTGCTCAGCTTCTTTATTCTCTGTCATTTGGTCTTCTATATCGCTAATTCTTTCTTCTGCCTCATTTATCCTAGCAGTGAGAGCCTCCATTTTTGATTGCACCTCATTAATAGCTTTTTTGATTTCAACTTGGTTAGATTTTAGTTCTTTTATTTCTCCAGAAAGGGCTTTTATATCTCCCGAGAGGGTTTCTCTAATATCTTCCATGCCTTTTTCGAGCCCGGCTAGAACCTTGAGAATCATCATTCTGAACTCTAGATCTGACATATTACCAATGTCTGTATTGATTAGGTCCCTAGCCTTTGGTACTGCCTCTTGTTCTTTTTTTTGTGATGAATTTTTCCGCCTTGTCATTTTGTCCAGATAAGAGTATATGAAGGAGCAAGTAAAATACTAAAAGGGTGGCAACAACTCCAGGAAAATATGCTTTAGCCAAATCAGAAGAGATCCCAAATCGTGAGGGGGGAGAAAGGGGATAAAAAGAGGTTCAGAAAGAAAAAAAAAAAAAAGAAACAAAAAAAAAAAAAAACAAAAAAAAAAAAAAAAATAAAAAGGAAATATATATATATATATATATATTAGATAAACCAGTTTAAAAACGTTAAAAAAGAAAAGGGTAAAAGTTAAAAAAAATTAGCAGAAGAAGAGAAAAAAAATTGAAAAAGAAAAAAAAATTAAATTTACTGCAAGGCTAAAGAATCATGGGGAGAAAGCCATGAGTTCTGTGCTTTGCTTTCTCCTCCTCTGGAATTCCGCTGCTCTCCTTGGTATTGAAACTGCACTCCTTGGTAGGTGAACTTGGTTCTGGCTGGGTTTCTTGTTGATCTTCTCGGGGAGGGGCCTGTTGTAGTGATTCTCAAGCGTCTTTGCCCCAGGCGGAGTTGCACCGCCCTTACCAGGGGCTGGGCTGAGTAATCCGCTCGGGTTTGCTTTCGGGAGCTTTTGTTCCCTGAGCGCTTTCCGTAGAGTTCCAGAGGGCAGGAATGAAGATGGCGGCCTCCCAGTCTCTGGCCCGGAGGAGCCGAGAGCCCGGGGCCCCACTCCTCAGTGCGCCCTCAGAGAACAGCGCCGAATTACTCCCGTCACCCTGGCCTCCGGCCGCGCTCCGAGCTGACCGAGCCTGCAACCGGTTCAAGGTAACCCCGAGCTTAGAGCTCACTCCTCGGCTCTGTCTCTGTAGCCGGCTTCCCCGTTCTAATACCTGTAAGCTCTGCGACACTCAGACACCCCAGATCCTTCTGTGACCCTGCGGGACCTGAGGCCACGCTGACCCCGCGTGGGCTTCACCCCGGTTAAGCCTCTGGAGCGATGTCCCTCAGCGGAACAGACTTTTAAAAGTCCTGATTTTGTGCTCCGTTGCTCCGTCGCTTGCCGGGAGCCGGCCCCTCCCGCCACAGTCTATCTTCCCGTCGCTTTGGATTCACTTCTCCGCCAGTCCTACCTTTCAGAAAGTGGTTGATTTTCTGTTTCTAGAATTGCTGTTCTTCTTCTCTTCGATCTCCCGTTGGATTTGTAGGTATTTGCAATCTTTAGATAAGCTATCTAGCTGATCTCCCGCTACCCGAAGTAGTCTCAGTCTGCTACTTCTCCTCCATCTTGACTCCTCCCTCCCATAAGAGACTCTTAATCTCATAAAACAAACTGAGGGTTGCTGGGGGGTGGGGGGGAGGGAGAGGGTGGTTGGGTTATGGACATTGGGGAGGGTATGTGCTATGGTGAGTGCTGTGAAGTGTGTAAGCCTGACGATTCACAGACCTGTACCCCTGGGCAAATAATACATTATATGTTAATTTTAAAATTTTAGGAAAAAAAAAAAACAGAAAAAAAAACTAATGATATTCTGTATAGTGACTAACATAACATAATAAAAAAATAAATAAATAAAGTTGACAGGGACCTCAGCTTGCATTTCATCCAATCCCCATGTTTTAGAGTTGAAGAAACCCAAACAACCAGTCCAAAATAAGAGGCTGCCAGGAAGCAGAAGCAAAAACCAAGTTCCCTGAATTCCATTATATTGCTCTGTTACTTAATGAATATTTGGTGAATATGGAATAAATGCAGATATATATGTAAAAAAAAATCTCCTCCTGAAAGTGCCCCTTTATGCCAACACTGCAGCAGGCAAAAGAGTCAGAAAACCTAAGTTCAAACATTTCACACAAGACCTATTACCTTGAGGAACCCATCTGACCTCTCTGATCATCGCTTATTTTGAAAATAGTCATTAAACTCCAACTACAATGCAAAAAGCATCATCATTAATGCTGGATTTGGTCAGCAGGAGTATGATAGGGAATCAGACTGAGAGACTATCTGGGCTAAAGTTGGCTGGACTTCACTGATTAGTTGTGGGATGAAACAGAGCAGTAGTCCATGAGGTCTCAAACTGTTAGCAGATTTGGTGAACTAGGTGAATTGTGTTGACTCTGATCTAGATATATTATACAGAAAGAAAAGAAATTTGTAGAGAAAATCACAGTTTAGCTTTGAAAGAAGTATTTCAGTTGCTTGCATTATACCCAGAACACTCACAGTAACCAAAGCCTAAAATTAAAGAAATGTCTGAGTTAAAGGGTTAGGTTTAGGAGTCTCTAATCCATGGCGAGCTGTAAGAGAAAAAAGAAGAGGCTGAAGACAAAATTCTGATAGACACAAAAAAAGCCCTTGTTTGCAAAATGGACATAATTATAGGCCTCAGAACAAGCATTCTGAATGCACAGGCATACTACTGAACATTATTTGTGGATTCAGCCAGTACCTATCATGTTTCTTCTCAGTACCAAGCCCAGTGCTAAGTTATCACAGGTTTGCAGCAATGAACCAGAAAGACAAATTCAATGAGTCAAGGAATTTAGTCTTTGTGAAGACACATTTAATAAGTAAACAAAGAAGTAAAATAAGTCCAGACTGTTCCAAGTAGTAGGAAGAAAATGAACGAGTACTATGATACAGAGAAGAACAAGGAAACTACTTAGAATTTTTTTTTTTAATTACAGTTTGTCAAGACCAAATATCTCTGAGGAAATTTCGTTTAAGAGGAGACCTGAGAGAAACAATGGAGGAATCATTCTAGGGAGATGATATCAAGTACAAAATATTTTTGTAAGGAAGAATTTCATCTGTTCTCAAAACTGCCAGAATGCCGGCATGACTAGCAAATGGGAAGCAAGGCTGGTAGAGATGGCGACAGGGTATGGATCTTATAAAGCCAGGTAAAGCAAGAGGATAAGATTTGAGAGTTAAAAAAATAAAGGAGTTAAGGATGATTCCCAGTTTTCTGATTTTATTAGCTATATGGATAGTTGTATAATTTTCAGAGAAAATAAAGACCCAGAAAAGGACACATTTGGGCTAAAATCTAGAATTTTATTTTTACATATTAGGTTGAAGTATGTACAGGCTGCCAAGTGGGAATGTCAAAAAGGCATGCTGGTATACATGTCTAGTGTTCAGAGGACAGGTTTTGACTAAAAAATACTTTGGTGCTACATGTGACACTGTAAGGTAAGAGAAGAAATGAGACTCTCTCAGAAGAGTGATACATCAATCAGTAAATGTTTGCTAAATGAGTGAAAAACCCATTAAACATATAAGTCTTATAAGACAGATACAGATTTAAATCTTGACTGTGCCACCTGTGAGTTTTGTGACATTGGATAATCAATTTAACTACACTGAGCACGATTTTCTCATCTGTAAAATTGGAAACACTAATAAACAGCTCACCTGATAGGTTTTAGGACTAAAGAAGTTACAGGTGTAAACTGCCTAACAATGCAGGTCATATAGCAAATTCTTTTTTTTTTTAAGGATTTTATTTATTTATTTGACAGACAGAGATCACACGTAGGCACAGAGGCAGGCAGAGAGAGAGGTAGAAGCAGGCTCCCCGCTGAGCAGAGAGCCCGATGCGGGGCTCGATCCCAGGACCCTGGAATCATGACCTGAGCTGAAGGCAGAGGCTTTAACCCACTGAGCCACCCAGGCGCCCCCATATAGCAAATTCTGATCAATGTCAACTCTCTCCCATCCCACTTCCCCAACACTGCAATGTTATAGGTGAAAGTTACTCTATCTTTATCAAAGCTTTTTATGTGACAAGCAGCAAATTATCTCATATCCATCCCTTCCCGCCTTCTTCCCTTTTTTGCCCCTTCCTTCCCCTCTCTTTTTCTATCCCCTTTCTTTCTCTTTTCTTTCTTTCTATTAAAACCCACTGAGTGCCTACTTGATATTTAATGTTTCAATTGGTTACTGAAAAGAGAGCAATGAGAAAAAGTGTAGTAGGAAACAACACAAACAACCCTGGCCTTTCATTATCTCCAAAATAGAATTAAATAAAATACCTACATATTCTAACAATGATAAAAATCAGTCACTACAAAAAAAAAAAAAAGACTGGGGAAAAAACCTGCTAACTCAGTTTTCTGTGATAGCTTAATAAATGAGCAATTGCAATCATTCTATTAAACTTGATTTTCTCAAAAAAAAAAAAAACTTGATTTTCTCCCAAAACATTCACATTTGTGTCCTTAACCTCTTAGACTTAATTCTTGAACAGTAAAACTGAGTTCACACTGCTTAATATGAAGTGTGATTGTAGGGCTAAGGGAGACCATCTACTTAAAACATCCTACACAATGCTGAGTACAAAGCAGACAGTTAGCAAAGTTATTTCCAGCTCCATTCCCCTTCTTACATTTAAAAAAGAATTTCTGATATTAAACACACACACACATGCAGACCCCTACATCAATCTTTTATAGAAATATGAAAAAATTAATTTAAATTTTAATGAACATAGAAAAATCTGACTTTTTTGGAAATTATCTTTTATATTAAGAAAAGGGTGGCAGTTTTAACTGTGCAAGGCTCTCAAAAATCAAGTATAAATACAAAACACTCAGGATCGAAACTCTGTTATATAACTATCGTTTATACTGTACAAAAATATGTCTTCGTTCTTAAAAGTTCTTGAAATCGGCATTTGAAATATTTTTACTTACTGACTTAACACTATTTACTAGAAAGTGTAAAGTAATTCATAGTATTTCTTGAAGAAAAGGTCACAAAAGGGAATCTGAAAAGCTGGTACTTGGCCAGCAGATGGCACCATGATCCCAAATATCTTTGCACTAGGCAAACAAAAGAGCGTTCAAAAGTTAATCTAGAGCTGTAAGGTTAGTCAATTGCTTCTGTTGCGCTTTTGTGGTATACGCACAACCATCTTGAAGAATCATGGAAAATTATTTCCTACCGATCAAGAATCTTTTATGGGATCCTATCAGATCACTGCTTTAGCTGTTCATTCTTTAATCTGTCCAGTTTTCAAGATACTTTTCACTGCCAGATCTTTACCATATAAACTTAGTGAAGAATTTATTCATTTAATGTTAGGCCATGAATGAAGAAAGAATTATAAGTAATATCACTTACAGATGTCAAATTTTAGTTACTTTAAATCCAAAGTAACATGGTAGAAACTGATTCAAATCAGCTTTCTCAAGATTAAGATTTGTGGTAGGAGGCAGAATTTCAGATGCATTAATGAGACTTGGAAATTCCATTCTTGAGAACTACATAGCTGCTTCTTTTCAAAGGAGTTAAATCTTCATATGTGTTTTAGTTTTCAACTTGCCAATTTCAATATCAGGTGTGTTTTTCAAATCTGTCCTACATGTTTCTGCATGTTGCTATGAAACTGAGTCTTTATTGTTGATCTCACTAAAAAGATTCAGGTTTGGATTTTAATTCCACTATAACTAACATACAATGTTATATTCACTTCAGGTGTACAATATAGTAATTCAACAACTCTATATTATTCAGTGCTCATAGAGATAAGGGTACTCTTAATCCCCTTTACCTATTTCACCTGTTCCCCTCCCTTACCTCCCTTCCAGTAACCATCTGTTCTCTATGGTTGGGAATCTGTTTTCTTGGTCTGTCTTTTTTTTTCCTTTGTCCATTTGTTTTGTTTCTTAAATTTTACATATGAGTGACATCATACAGTATTTGTCCTTCTCTGACTTACCTCGCTTAGTGTTATTTTCTCTAGTTCCATGTATGTTGTTTTAAATGGCAAGATTCCATTCTTTTTATGATTGCATAACATTCCATTGCTATACACACATACACACACAAACACACAACACCTCTTCTTTGTTCATTCATCTATCAATGGACTCTTGGCTGCTTCCCTACTTTGGCTAATGTAAATAACGCTGCAATATACATAGGGATGCATATATACCTTTGAATTAGTGTTTTTGTATTCTTTGGGTAAATACCCAGTGGAGCAATTCCTGGATCATAGGGTAGCTCTATTTTTTTTTTAATTTATTTATTTGAGAGAGAGAGAGAGAGAGAGAGATCACAAGTAGGCAGGGAGGCAGGCAGAGAGAGAGGGGGAAGCAGGCTCCCTGCCGAGCAGAGAACCCGATGTGGGGCTCGATCCCAGGACCCTGAGATCATGACCCGGGCCAAAGGCAGAGGCCTAAGCCACTGAGCCACCCAGGCACCCCGAGTAGCTCTATTTTTAATTTTTTGAGGAATCTCCATACTGTTTTCCACAGTATGCACCAATCTGCATTCCCACCAACAGTGCACAAAAGTTCCCATTTCTCCACATTCTTGTCAACACTTGTTTCTTCTGTTTTTGATTTTAGACATTCTGACAGGTGTGAGGTGATAGCTCATTATAGCTTTGATTTGCAATTCCCTGATGATAAGTGATGTTGAGATTGTTTTCATGTGTCTTGTCAGCCATCTATATTTCTTCTTTGGAAAAAAGTCTGTGTTTTCTGCCCATTTTGTGATTGGATTATTTGTTTTTTAGGTGTTGAGTTGTATAAGTTCTTTATATATTTTGGATAATAACTCTTCATCAGATTGGTCATTTGCAAATATCTTCTCCCAGTGGGTAGGTTTTTTAGTTTTGTTGATTGGTTTACCTTGATGTGCAAAAGATTTTCGTTTTGATGTAATCCCAACAGTTTATTTTTGCTTTTATTTCCCTTGACTCAGGAGACATATCTAGAAAGATACTGTTATGGCTGATGTCAGAGAAATAGCTACCTGTGTTCTCTTCCAGGCTTTTAATGGTTTCAGGTCTATTTAGATCTTTAATCCATTTTGAGCTCATTTTTGTGTATGGTGTAAGAAAGTGGTCCAAGTTCATTCTTTTGCATGTAGCTGTCCAGTTTTCACAACACTCTTTGTTGAAGAGATTGCCATTTTCCCATCACAGAGTCTTGCCTCCTTTGTTGAAGATTAACTGACCATATAATTGTAGGTTTGTTTTGGGGGTTTCTATTAAGTTCCATTGATCTTTGTGTCTATTTCTATGCCAGTACCATACTGTTTTGATGACTATATCTTGAAATCTGGGATCGTGATACCTCCAGTTTAGTTGTTCTTCAATATTGCTTTGGCTATTCAGAGTCTTTTTGTGGTTCCATACAAATTTTAAAATTGTTCTATTTCTGTAAAAAATGCTATTGGTATTTTGATAGGGATTCCTTGGAGTAGTATGGACATTTTAACAATATTCATTCTTCCAAAACATGAGCATTCCATGTCTTTCCATTTCTCTGTGTCATCTTTAATTTCTTTAATCAGTGTTTATAATTTTCAGAGTACAGATCTTTTACCACTTTGGTTAAGTTTATTCCTAGGTATTTCATTATTTTTGGTGCAATTGCAAATAGGATTGTTTTCTTAATTTTTCTTTCTGCTGCTTCATTATTAACGTATAGAAATGCAATGGATTTCTGTATATTGATTTTGTATCCTATGACTCTACTGAATCCATTTATCAGTTCTAGTAAATTTTTGGTGGAGTTTTTAGGGTTTCTATATGTAGTATCAGGTAATCTACAAATACTGAAGGTTTTACTTCTTACTATTTGGATGCCTTTTATTTTGTTGTTGTTGTTGTCTGATTGTTGTGTCTGAAGTCCTAGTTTCCACTATTGTGTTGAATGAAAGTGGGAAGAGTGGATATTCTTGTCTTGCTCCTGACTTTGGAAGAAAAGTTCTCAGTTTTTCCCCATTGGGCATGTTATTAGATGTGAGATGAAAAGATTCAGCTTTAAATCTTCTACTCCTTATTTTTAAATGCAAGAAATAGCATTTACTGAAAGTTGATGTATTTGAAACTTTAAATGAATTACATTATAAATTTAATAAGGAAATAAAATTAGAAATTCTATTTTAAAAAAATTATGATTCGGGGCGCCTGGGTGGCTCAGTGGGTTAAGCCGCTGCCTTCGGCTCAGGTCATGATCCCAGGGTCCTGGGATCGAGTCCCGCATCGGGCTCGCTGCTCAGCAGGGAGCCTGCTTCCCTTCCTCTCTCTCTGCCTGCCTCTCTGCCTACTTGTGATCTCTCTCTGTCAAATAAATAAATAAAATCTTTAAAAAAAAATTATGATTCATAGACATACCAATAAATTATGTTATGCTGCTGTAATCTACAATCTTCAAAATCACAGTGGACTAAGAGACAAAGGTTTATTTCTCACACACACTACAAGTTCACTGCTGGTTCTCTCTCTTTCACATTACACTCACTCTAGGACCCAAGCTCGAGATCATTCACCAACTGGAATATTCCTGGTCTCTATGCACAGGAAGGCAGTAAATCTACATTGGCTCAAAAGATCTGGAATTAACATATCATTTTTACTCACATTTCATTGGCCAAAACCAGTCACATGCATATACCTAATACCAGGAGATCTAGAAAGCAGAAAGCTGGAAATGTATAGTAAAGAGTCACTATAATTCATAAATATTCAATCACTATACCCATATATATATATATATATATATATATATATATATAAAATATCTTCAGGATTACTTAACATAAAACACTATATATGAATTTTATGTCCTTACCACCAAATCCTCTATTAAGGAAATGCAAATGTTCTTTCTTTTACAGGCATTAAGACTAGCTAGAGAGAAAAAAATGTATTAGAAAACAAAATTACTATGCAATAATGCCAGAGGTTTTAACAGATATTCTCATAAGTGCAAAGGAAGATGAGTGAGGAAGTACAGGTGTCACATAAAGAAGACTGACTAGAGGAGAGGAGATTTGATCTTGGCATTATAGGAAATGTAGAATTTGTACTGAAGTAGCAGGAGGACATTACACACAATAGGAACAACTATGAGAAAAGACAGAGAAGTGGGGAAAAAATATGATTACTGAGAATGAATTATGTAAAACAACTGAAATCATTAAGTTTTCCTGACCTGCAAAAATGTTAAGAGTGTGTGTGTGTGTGTGTGTGTGTGTGTGTGTGTGTGTTTCTGCAGTAGGGAGAAGTGGAGGGGTAGGGAAGTAGGAAGAAGGCAGCCATAAAAGTTACCAACTTGTACTTTTCCCAAGAAAAATCTTTTTTAGAGTTCTATCATCAACTATCACTATTTTATAAAGAAAAAAATTTTATCAGGAGAAATATGTTGGTTAATTGAATTTAAATTAAAAAAAAAAAAAAAAAAACCAGGGGCACCTGGGTGGCTCAGTCGTTAAGCATCTGCCTTCAGCTCAGGTCATGATCCCGGGTTCCTGGGATCAAGCCCTCTGTTCAGCGGGAAGCCTGCTTCCTCCTCTCCCACTCCCCCTGCTTCTGTTCCTTCTCTCACTGTGTCTCTCTGTGTTAAATAAATAAAATCTTAAAAAAAAAAAAAAGGAAAAAATCTAAAAAGTTCACATTTGAATACACACAACTCTAGCCATACACAACTCTAACCACATTAGCCGTATTTTTATCATTTTACTGTGGGCTGGTGAAAACTCTGTCACAAACTAGCTTCTGTGAATACAGTCCTAAAAAATGGACAGCCCAAATTGAGATTAATGAGAAAATCAGCATACCTTCAAAATGAAACTGAGTAATTTCATCTGGTTGGCAAAACTAAAAGGCAGCATACAGAATGGGAGAAGATATTTGCAAATTACATATCTGATAAAGGGTTAGTGCCTAAATTTTATAAAGAATTTACCAAACTCAATATACAAAACATATAATTCCATTAAGAAATGGGCAGAAGACATGAATAGAAATTTTTCCAAAGAAGACATCCAGATGGCTAACAGACATATGAGAAGATGCTCTACATCACTCATCATCAAGGAAATACAAATCAAAACCACAGTAAGATACCACCTTCCACCTGTCAGAATGGCTAAAATTAACAACACAGGAAACAACAGATGTTGGTGAGGGTGAAGAGAAAGGGGAACCCTCTTAATCTGTTGGTGGGAATGCAGACTGGAACAGCCACTCTGGTAAACAGAAGGGAGGTTCTTCAAAAAATTAAAACTAGAACTACCCTATGATCCAGCAATCGGACAACTAGATATTTACCAAAAAAATAAAAAATACAGATTGGGGTGGGTATATATACCCCACTGTGTATAGCAGCATTATTGACAATAGCCAAACTGTGGAAAGAGACCAAATGTCCATCAAATGATGAATGGATAAAGAAGAGATGGAATATGTATACAATGGAATATTACTCAGCCATCAAAAAGAATGAAATCGTGCCCTTTGCAATGATGTGGATGGAACTAGAGGGTATTATGCTAAGTTAAATAAGTCAGGGGACGCCTGGGTGGCTCAGTTGGTTAAGCAGCTGCCTTCGGCTCAGGTCATGATCCCAGCGTCCTGGGATCGAGTCCCACATCGGGCTCCTTGCTCATCAGGGAGCCTGCTTCTCCCTCTGCCTCTGCCTGCCATTCTGTCTGCCTGTGCTTGCTCTCTCTCCCTCTCTCTCTCTGACAAATAAATAAATAAAATCTTTAAAAAAAAAAAGTCAGTCAGAGAAAGAGAAATACCATATGATTTCACTCATGTGGAATTCAAAAAATAAAACCGATGGGCACCTGGGTGGCTCAGTTGATTAGATGACTGCCTTTGGCTCGAGTTATGATCCTGTAGTCCCAAGATTGAGTCCTGTATCAGGCTCCCAGCTCCATGGGGAGTCTGCTTCTCCCTCCAACCTCCCCTCTCATGCTCTCACTCTCTCCCTCTCAAATAAATAAATAAAACCTTTAAAAAACAACAACAACAGATAAACATAAGGGAAGAAAAACAGAGAGAGAAGGAAGCCAACTATAAGAGACTCTTAATGATAGAGAACAAATTGAGGGTTGATGGAGGGAGGTAGGTAAAGGTTGGGCTAAGTGGGTAGAGGGTATTAAGGGAGACTCTTGTTATGACAAGCACTCGGTATTATATGTAAGTGATGAATCACTAAATTCTACTCCTGAAACCAATATTACACTATATGTTAACTAAATAGAATTTCAATATTTTTTTTTAATTTCATCTGGATGGCAACCAGTAATTACTATTTTTCTTTAAGTAGAAGACTAATTAAATTGGGGAGTGGAGTTGGAAAGAGAAGCCTAGAAGACAGAACTTCCAAAATGATCTGTGATAACCCATAAAGTTACAGGGACCTGGATTAGGATGCAAATATGGGAAAAGAAGAGGCAATGTAAATGAGAAACCAAGAAAAAAAACCTGAAGAATAAGCTTCTTCCCCTAAACCCCCCTACCCAGAAAAGTTTCGTTTGGGGTTTTTTTTCGTGATTTGTGTAACAGAGTCAAATGTCTAATATGTCAAAATGTTCCATAGCTCTTGAAAAAAATGCTATATGAACAAAACTATAACTAGCCATGAGAAAGAAGAGTATTTTAACATTCCTCCACTGGTGGCACCTTTCACTGAAACCTTCATTTAGCAAACAGTCCCAATCTTGTTTATGTAAAGCTCTTCTCACTTTGCTTTTACTTTCATTGTGAACAATTCAACCACACAGTTACATGAAAATTATATTACTTAAATAATAATTAGTTATTTGTACCTGTCTAATGCTGAAGAAAGCATTAGATTAGACTACAAGTTTTTATCAAAAGAAACTAAGAGCACTTTCCATCTTTAACTAGTTTTAACCTAACTCTAATTCAGTGTTCTCCTTTGAAGTAAAATAATACTCATTATTTGTGGGGGGGGCTTTTTTGCATTAACTTTTTAAAAATTTTTTATTTTACACAAAACTTTCTTTTTTTAAGATTTTTTATTTGGACGGGGAGGGGCAGAGGGAAAGGGAGAGACAGAGACAGACCTCAAGCAGACTCTCCACTGAGCCCAGGGCTTGATCCCAGGACCCTGAAATCACAACCTGAGCCAAAATCAAGTGTTGGATGCCCAACCAACTAAGCCACCCCCCTGCCCCTTGCATTATATTTTAAAAACATATTTATTTATATGGGGCTTTCTTTTCCACTCAAATATATCAAAAGATGGCTTAATTTTGTTATTTTTTTTTATACAGTTGATATACAATGTTACATTAGTGTTAGGTGTGCAACGGTACAACATAGTGGTTAGGCATTTCTATATTATGCAATCAATAACAGATGGTTTAATTTTTTTAAGATTAATAAAAATCCAAAATCCAATCAAATTGATTATAAAGCTTAGATATTATATATATAATTTCCTATAAATAAAATCTTTATATTAGATGAAATTTGGGTAAATGCCTACTGCCACATGTTTTTAAAAATTAACAATAGTTGGGGCACCTGGGTGGCTCGGTTGGTTGAGCATCAAAAACTCTTGATTTCAGCTTGGGTCATGATCTTGGGGTCATGGGACTGAGCACCACATGGGGCTCCGCACTTAGTGAAGAGCCTTCTTGTCCCTCTCTCTCCCCACTGCCTTGTGCTTTTTCTCTCTCTAAAACCTTTTATTATTTTTTTATTTTATTCGACAGAAAGAAACAGAGGGAGCACAAGCAGGGGGAGTGGGAGAGAAAGCAGGCTCCCAGGGGAGCAGGGAGCCCAATGCAGGGCCCCATCCCAGGACCCTGGGATCATGACCAGAGTGGAAGACGGATGTTTAAAAACTTGAGCCACCCAGGCATCCCCAAATGAAACCTTTAAAAAAAAAAATTGGGGGGGGGGCGGTCATCTGGGTGCCTCATTGGGTTAAAGCTTCTGCCTTCGGCTCAGGTCGTGATCCCAGGGTCCTGGGATCGAGCCCCACATCTGGCTCTCTGCTCAGCGGGGAGCCTGCTTCCCCTCTCTCTCTGCCTGCCTCTCTGCCTACTTGTGATCTCTGTCAAATAAATAAATAAAATCTTTAAAAAATATATATATTTTTTAAAATAACAATTGTGTGGGGCTCCTGACTGGCTCAATCAGTGGTGCATGCACCCCCATCTTTTTTTTTTTTAGATTTTATTTATTTATTTGACAGAAAGTGAACAAGTAGAGGAAGCAGCAGAGAAAGCAGGAAAGCGGGCACCCCACTGAGCAGGGAGCCTGACGTGGGGCTTGACCTGGGGCTCTATACGGGGCTCCATCTCAGGAGCTGGAGATTATGACCTGAGCCAACAGCAGATACTTAACTGACTGAGCCACCCAGGTGCCCCTGGTACATGCAAGTCTTGATCTTGGGGTTGTGAGTTCGAGCCCCACATTGGGTGCAGAGATCAAAAAATAAAATCTTAAAAAAAATAACAATCATAATTTTTTTTGTTTTAATTGTAGAATTCAGGGCTATTAAAACATACAAAAAGTAACAGTAGAAATATCTAAGTACCACTCTCCGTGAGCTTAAAACATAAAACAGAATAAAATTTGCTAATCTGCTAATTTGTGCTAATTCCATCCTCTTTTTTCCCATTGCAGTAATAAACACTATCTCAATTTGATGTTTCTCATTATGATACTACACAGTTGCTATATCTTTATTACATATGTAAGCATCTGCAAACAATGTACAATGTTGTTTAGTGCATTTAAAACTTTATACATATGGTATTCTATTGTACATATCGTTCCCCATTTTGTTACTCAGCTTCATGTTGGAATTTAGCCACAAGTTGAAACATGTAACTATAGGTCATTCATACTTTCCATCACATACTGTTTGTTTCTCTGTTTTACTGTTGGACAATTAGATATATTTCCATACTTACATTATGAACATCAACCTTTTTGTCCCAATCTTCTCACATACATATGACTTTCTCTAACCTCTATATCTTGATGTACACCCTCTCACCACTATATTAGTTCTTTTAGCTTCTCCACCTCACCCAAACTTCCATGAAATTTTCGGGTTTTATGCAAATCGGATGGGTGTGAAATGGTGTTGCACTGAGGTTTTCATTTCCTTTTCCTTGATCACAAATTAGATTGAGCATCTTTTTTGTGTTAATGGACATCCCATTTTTCTCAGGTGTGAAATGCCTCATCAGAACCTTGCCTATGTCTCTACTGGGTTGCTGATCTCTTTATTATTGATTGTGTAAGATTCTTTGTATATTTGGAATATCATTTGAAAGTCAGTAATAAGCATTACAAATATCTTCTTTCAATGTTCAGCTCATATTTTTACTTTTTAATTTTTTTTTCTAATGCACATAAATAGTAGGAATATCTACCATGTAGTTTCATCTCTTTTGCTTTATGGTTGTGTCTTTTATATCCTGTTTTGTTATATCTTTTGTTTGTTGTGTTTTTTATATATTATATCTTCTTTAAAATAACAATCACTATTCTGAAGGTATAAAGATATTTCATGTTTTCTTCTAGAAATTTTAAAGACTTTCTTTCACATTAAAGACTTTAATGCATCTAAAATATATTTTTGAATATGATGTTAGGTAAGAATCTAATTTTATTTTTCCACATGAGTAAAGAATTGTCTTGGCATTATTTATTGAATAGTGCATCCTTTTCTCCTTGATTTTTTTAAATATCTCTGTCATATATTAAATTTCTACATATGTAAGGATCTGTGTCTGAGGTTTCTATTATTTTTAAGCAGCAGGAAACTTTCAAAGAGCAAAACTTTATCTAACTCTTATCACTTTCCATCTGAATTTTTTCTCCATAGGTGAATACAAATTTTAAGACACTTTACAACTACGTCTTTAAAAAGGTTGAGAAATCCACTTCATTAAAAAGTCTATACTTTATCTTCACCAACTTAGCAGCACAACTTTTAATACAAGACTGGGTCTTGTATTAAAATCAATCTAAAAAATATTTTGCAGGGACACCTGGGTGGCTCAGTGGGTTAAGCCTCTGCCTTCAGCTCAGGTCATGATCTCAGGGTTCTGGGATCAAGCCCCGCATCGGGCTCTCTGCTCAGCAGGGAGTCTCCTTCCCTCTCTCTCTCTGCCTGCCTCTCTGCCTATTTGTGATCTCTGTCTCTCAAATAAATAATTAAAAAAAATATTTTGCATTCTTATACTCATTTCAAGTCAAAACAATCAATTCAAGATTTTCCCTTTCCCCGTTCACCTGAGGTGGCAGTCAATATGAGGAACCATTGTCAGCAATGGTACAATTTACTGAGAAAGAGAGAAGAAAGGAGGGTGGGAGAGAGAGAAAATGAGAGAGAGGTTGGGAAAAGCTCACACACACACACACGCACGCACACACACTCACACATGCACGCGCGCACACACACACACACACACACACATCCATATACACGCGCACACACACACCACAGTTCAGTGCTCACCTTGTTTCTTCTCTCTCTGGTTCATCTGTTGTTTATTTAGACTCTTTTCCCCACATGTCTTCTCAAATACAATACCCCACCTGAAACTCAACTGGTCATGTTAAGGTGTGGTGCCTCTGTAGCTAGACCACTTTTGTGGAGTCCTGGCTCTGTTGCTTTCTAGCTATGACACCTTGGACTTATGATTTAAACTCCATGTATCTCAGTTTCCTCACTGGTAAAATGTAGATAAAAATGACTCCTACCTTATAGGATTGGTGTGAAGAATAAAGGCATGTAATTAATATTTCTAAGTCACTTAAGAAGTATCTTAAATACCATTTTTCCTCTTTGTAGAGTTTGTTCTTTTGGCCTAAAATCTTCCACCATTTTCTATTAATGATTAGAGTTAAGGACCTCTATCAGGACATTCTAAGTATTTTTTTCTTATCTACAAAACCTATAACTTGGCAAGATATTAGAATCTGCGAGCTGATCTCTTTCTTCAGTGAAGAGAAAGTAACTTCCGTATTTGTTTAAGTACTTCCTGACTTCCTTTTCCTTCTACTAGAACTACCACTATTCACATGTTAGACCTCTGGACACACTTCCTAAGTATCTAATTGCTTTCCTCAGATTCCCATCTCTTTATATTTTACTCTATCTTTAAGATATGTCTTGGCACTGATTTCTAGTTGACTATTGCAAATTTCAACAGTGAGCATCCTCGTTCCAAATTCCCCTAATTATTTATTTGAAAAATTTTTTTTTCCACAGAAAGCCTCTTTCATGCTGCATTTTTATTTCCTTGGGTACTCTTCTTACTTTTGAGTTCAGGATTTCCTTTTACTCCTCCCAAAAGCTTTACTGCACGGATTATTCTGCCTGATCTTTCCCTCTCTGGCTTCTGGCCCCCTTTACATAAGATGTTATTTTTCTTTGGGCTCAAAGGGACTCAATTCTACTTGTTAGAGAACGCTACATGGAAAAATCCTGCAGGGTGAAAGGCTAAGTTCTCTCCTAGGCAGAGTAGCAGGCAGAGGGCCAGTGGCCTACTTGAGACAACACCCTGTTATCTGTCCCTGCCAAATCAGCTAGCCTCAAGCTAGCCTCAAGCAAGCCTCAAGAAGAAGTTAGAGCATAAAACTCCTTGACTTTTTGGAAGCCAAGGAAACTAGGTTTCTTCCTGCTAAGTCTGTGATGACCTTGGCCCCATGGGTCCAAAGCCTTCCCTGAATGCACTGCTTTCTGGTCCTCAGCTGCCTGTTCTTCCATTGGGCCTCACTCTTTATCGGCACTCGTCCCTCTGAATCTGGTTGAGAAGAAGCTCATAGACTGGAACTGGGAGTGGAAGTGAGAGAAAAGATGCTCTGGTCACCATCTTCTTATGCAGTTTATAAAAACTAAGAAGAAAAAGGCTAGGAAAAAAAAAACTCAAATCGCAGAAGTATGTATGCAAGATACAATTTTAATGGGCGGGCATGTTATTTCTATAATTTCCAAATATTGTAAAACAAATATTTGTCACTTAATAAGCAAGAAACTTGCATGCTACTATTCATTTGAAATCCAAATATTGGCCACTCCTATGCCGTATTAGAAGTCTAAGTTTATTATTGACCAAAATGTGTCATATGTTTTAAATGTTAAATAAGTTACTATTATGATTTGTTTTCAGTTAGTTAAATTTCTTTTTTTTAATTTTTTAAAGATTTTTTTTTTAGGTTCAATTAGCCAACATATAGTACATCATTAGTCTTTGATGTAGTGTTCAACGATTCATTAGTTGCATCTAACACCCAGTTCTCATCACAACATGTGCTCTCTGATCCAAATTACTGAATTAAAGACTAGGATTAAAATGAGATCCAACAAATATTTCACCATAATATGATCCCATAAATTATTATATATCATGACATGTATTTTATACAGATGTCACTATATATATATGTATTTTACACATATATATGTCTATATATGTATTTTATAAAGATGTCACTTTATACAGATGTCACTGTTCAGTCATATATACTAGAATTGCTAAGGATCATTGTCAGCCATAGCTTACTTTCTTTTCTTTTTTTAAGTTTTTATTTAAATTCCAGTTAGAAGACACCTGGCTGGCTCAGTCAGTAGAGCATATGACTCTTGATCACAGGGTTGTAAGTTCAAGCCCCACACTGAGGTCAGTGAAAATAATAATAATAATAATAATAATAATAATGCAATAATAAATTCCAGCTAGTTAACATGGAATGTAATATCAGTTTCAGGAGTACAATACAGTGATTCAACAGTTCCAAACATCACCCAGTGCTCATCACAAATACTGTTCTGAATCGCGATTATCTATTTCAACCATCCCTTTACTCATCTCTCCTCTGGAAACCAGTTTGTTCTCTATACCTAAGAGTCTGCTTCTTGATTCTCTCTCTTTTTCCTTTTGCTCATTTGTTTTGTTTCTTAAATTCCACCTATAAGTGAGATCATATGGTATTTTCTCTGACTGACTTATTTCACTTAGCATAATACCCTCTAGTTCCATCCACATCGTTGTAAATGGCAAGATCTCATGCTTTTTGTGGCTGAATAACATTCTATTACATATATATATACACTACATCTTCTTCATCCACTTATTGATGGACACTTGGGCTGTTTCCATAATTTGGCTACTGTGAGCAATGGCTCACTTTCATAATTTACCAATGAAAATTTTCTATTTCAATAGGTGAAATAATATATTGAAAAAATGTCTAACCAAAGAGATATTAACTTTTATATATCC
Source organism: Enhydra lutris kenyoni (assembly GCF_002288905.1). Taxonomy (NCBI): domain Eukaryota; kingdom Metazoa; phylum Chordata; class Mammalia; order Carnivora; family Mustelidae; genus Enhydra; species Enhydra lutris. The sequence continues at coordinate 15,949,330 of NW_019154103.1, read as the reverse complement.
TAACTTTGAATTTGTTCTTTTTTTTTTTAAGATTATGTATTTATTTATTTATTTGACAGACAGAGATCACAAGTAGGCAGAGAAGCAGGCAGAGAGAGAGGAGGAGGCAGGATCCCTGTCAAGCAGAGAGCCCCCTGTGGGGCTCGATCCCAGGACCCTGGGATCATGACCTGAGCCAAAGGCAGAGGCTTTAATCCACTAAGGTACTCAGGTGCCCCAGAATTTGTTCTTTTCAATTAAAAACTCCAGATGCACGATTGAAAAAATCAAATAGTACAAAAAGGTATACATTGAAAATTAGACTCATGTCACACCCAGAAGCTCCCATCTCCCTCCCAAGTATTAACAGTTTGGAGTGTCACTTCTCAAAAATGTATATACTCATACAAGCATATATGCAATTAACTATCCTTTTTAAAAAGAGAAACATACAGTACATACTGTCCTGCACCTTACTTTTTTTTCAAGCAACACTATATTTTGGAGATCATTCCATATTTTTGATTTTCCATACCCAGTCATTAACTGGGTTTTTCATGTCACTGATCATCCATAAAAATAACTTTTTAAAAAAATAATAAGAGTTAAAGGGTGCCTGGGTGGCACAGTCAGTTAAGTGTCCAACTCTTAATTTCAGCTCAGGTCATGATCTCAGGGTTGTGAGATCAAGGCTCCATCGGGCTCCACGATGGGCATGGAGCCTGCTTAAGATTCTCTTTCTCCCTCTCCCTCCTTTCCTCTCTAAAAAAATAAATAAATAAAATTTAAAAATAACAAGAGTTAATATTTGCAAAACACTATATATCAAACACCTTTTTCTAAAAGATTTTATTTATTTATTTGACAGAGAAAGAGACACAGCAAGAGAGGGAACACAAGCAGGGGGAGTGGGAGAAGGAGAAGCAGGCCTCCCACTGAGCAGGGAGCCCGATGTGGGGCTAGGTCCCAGGACCCCAGGATCATGATCTGAGCTTTAGGCAGATGCCCAGTGACTGAGCCATCCAGGTGCCCTGTATCAAACACCTTCTATAAAATATGAATTATTATCTCCATTTTATTGATTAAGAACTGGGGTCCAGGTTTCACAGGAGAGTCAGGATTCAGAAAAGATTTTATATATTAAAATATTCTATCCTAATTTCAGTTTTATACTTCAAAATGTATTTTTTCAAGCTTTATTTATTTTAGAGAGAATGCACACAAGCAGGGGGAGGGGCAGAGGGAGAGGGAGAGAAGCAGACACCCCACTGAGCATACAGCCCGACACATGGCTTGATCGACGACCCTGACTGAGATTATGACCTGAGCCAAAATCAAGAGTCAGACACTCAACCAGGGATGCTTGGGTGGCTCAGTCACTAAGTGTCTGCCTTTGGCTCAGGTCATGACCCCAGGGTCCTGGGATAGAGCCCCACATCAGGCTCCCTGCTCCTCAGGAAGCTCTCCCACTCCCCTTGCTTGTGTTTCTGCTCTCACTGTCTGTTTCTCTGTCAGATAAATAAAATTTAAAAAAAAAAAAAAGGAAAGAAAAAAGAAAACGTATAGACGCTCAACGTACTGAGCTACCCAGGCACCCCGCAAAATATATTTAGTCATTTATGCTCCTATATAGAAAAAGATACCACAAAATGGTTGTTATTTCAGCAACTGCTACTATTTCTGCATGATTTGGATTCCCAACACAGAATTCTCTTGCACTTGTGCATGTCCTATCTTGCCTGATCTGTAATCAGCAGGGACTGGTACTGGCCTGCAGAGGGCTGTACTGTGGAAGCTGAGGCTAATAGTACCTCCATTTCCCAGCCCAGCTCCTCACATGAAATCTTGATTTCATTTTCTCCAGCTCCAGAGAAACTCTTCCATCTCTGTCCTTTTAACATAAGGTTAAAATAAGAAGGTCTTCTTACAGGGTGGTAGGTACTAGATGAAGTTAGTTGACTGTAGGTGGAAGCTAATTTGGGTGGCCCACTTCTCTAGGTCATGTTTTCATTGTGATCTGCAACTGCCTTGAGGGAAGAGCAGCTAGTTCCAGTTGAGGGCCTGACAGTGGCTGGAGGGCCAGTGTAGCCTCAGGCAAAATGACAGCCACCACTCCTTGTTCCCCTCCCCAAAGCGTCCATCTCTAGTTGATCCCTGCCTCAGATGCTGCTGAGACCTATTCGGGATTCACAGTCTTTCCCAATACAGCATTCTAGGCAGGCACTCCGAGTGACTATCAATGAGATTACACTCTATCCCAGGTTTATGCTAAATCACAGATGAAGCAAATTATATTCTTCTACAGTGACATTTCTTTCTCATTATACATAAAGTGGTTCAAATATTTTGTTCTTATTCTCCTGTTTGTTTTCTGAACTTGATTATTTTTTTAAGATTTTATTTATTTATTTGAGAGAGCATGAGAGTGGAGAGGTCAGAGGGAGAAGCAGACTTCCCGTGGAGCTGGGAGCCCGATGTGGGACTTGATCCCAGGACTCCGGGACCATGACCTGAGCCGAAGGCAGTTGCCTAACCAACTGAGCCACCCAGGCGCCCTGAACTTGATTTTTGATAAGTAAAGTATTATTATTTTATTTCATTTGGACCCCAGTCATAGGCAATTTGTCTTTTTAATAATTGGATACTTTTAAGTCTAATAATAATTACGACAACAGTTTAGTTACTCAGTTCTCATAATTAATCCAAATAAATCTATTTAAGTTGTCTATGATCAGGGCTTTGCTGAAACGACTGGCTAAATTTATCCGTGATCTCACTCGTAAAATTCAGTTCAGAAATGCACACTTGCAGGAATACCAAGTGGTAGCTACACTTACTATGAAACAATATTGTGTGTTTTTATATCTAACAAGGCTATAAACATTTTTGTTTATTATAACTATATAACAAACTATCTAATATACCTGGATTCTGGACACTATTGGATAATGTCTGAGCCTTAAAAGGTGAATAAAAATTGGTTTATATTTCATTGTAATGGAAATGGAAACATGTCTATATGATTGAAGAATATTTATCAAGTTTTAGCAAAAGGACCATAGCTTAGAGAATCCTGGCTCATAAAGGCCCAAGTTTACCTTATAATGGCATTGCCTCTGAAAGGTACTTGCCCCAAAGAAGAGGACAAAATCTAACCCTGGGCAAGAGCGGAAAGAGCTGGGCTTTGGAATTAATCACTGCTCACTTACTAGCTAAGACAAGTTATTAATCCTTAAGTACTTCAGTTTCCTCATCTGTAAGATGGAACTAATATCCCCAAACTTGCAAGGATGAGGTTATAAAGATTAGAAATAGGTTTAAAAAAACTTAAGATAAAACTTTATCAGTTACTTAAAAAGTTTTCATTTCTGATGTCTTTGTTAGAAATGAAGCTACAAAGACAGTATGACATAGGCCTGCCTTTGAGAAGTGGCCCCAGAGTTAATAGCAAGAGGTCCATAGAGAACGGTGGCCCTCCTCTCCAGCTGGGATCCCTGACTCAAGCTCTCAGTCCCAGCAATTGGCTTGTTCCTTCCAGGGAGAGACATGACTCCCCAGATGCTGACCCTTGGAATATATACACCAAATATTTCTTTCCATTCTATCCCTGTGTCCACGGAGGCTTCCCTGCTGCTCAGCACCTTCAGGTGCAAATGCTGTCTCTGTACTTTATTCTCTTTGTAGCTTTTTCACTACTGAGATTACATTCTAAGCATCTAAGCTAAATTGCTCATTATTTGATCCTACCATTAAAAATACAACTTCCACAAGGGAAGGCAATTTGTCTCTTTTTTCTTACCACTAGATCCTCAGTGCCTAGAACAGTGCCTGAACATACAATGAACTCAGTAAATAAGTGTGAAATGAATAAATTATTTAAATAATGTATTCAATTGTACAGCTGAACATAAAACTCAGCTCTGATTCAAGAACTACTAAATAATTCACTCACAAAAAAATATTATTGGGCAATGATGATTTTACTGAAGATTTTATATGGGAAATGAAGAAAGGATTTATATCAGTGCTCTTCATTAAAATTGCTCAACCTCCCTCATTAAAAACAAAAAAAAAAATGCCAATTAAAACTTCACCAAGAAACTTGACTTGTTAGAGCCTAAGAAGAGTGAAGAGAACTTCTGCAGGAAATGGAGGGAGGGAGGCAGGGAAAGGGAAGTATCTGGCACAAAGCCCAAGAAGATTGAGGAAAGTATTAATGCAGGAGAGGAGCAGTGAAGGGAGATGTGTTACATATAGGGGAAATCATTAAATAAGTAAATATTTAAGGATAATGTGAAATAAGTTTCTCACTGTCATAGAAGGAAATTAAAAAATATAGAAAGGGAGGTAACTAAAATGAATCATGTGGTATTAGAAAAGAACTGAAGTTATTAACTAAAATGAATTAGATAAGAATTGAAGTTAGAATATCAACCTATAGTTTTTAATAGAGATGAAGAAAAAAGGAAGGAAGGGAGGGAGGGGAGGGAGGGAGGGAGGGAGGAAGGAAAAAGTACTTGTTTATTGAGACAGTCCAGGAGGAGAGACACCCTAATAGCAAGGAACACACCTAGCACCCGTATCTTGGTGTCTGAATACCACTCTTCACTAAAAGTTTCCTTGAAGAAATGGATGACTCCAGATCTGGGACAAGCAAAGTACAAGATGAGCCTGGAACATTTCTTTGGATCAGAAAGAAAGGAAGTGCTCACAGATGATGGAGATAAGTCAAAAGGACAAAGGAGCCAGCTTGAGGAAACTCCCTCAGACCACATCTAGGACAATTTGACCATGAAAATAATGATAGTCACAGATTATGACCTATTAAATATAATAGAAACCATGAGTCCACAGTGATATTACTAAAGGAAACAAATTGTTACACTGAAATTTTAACACTGAAGCTATATACATAATTTCAAAGTACTTTATAAAAACACTTAATTACTAAAGGAAAAGACTACATTTACAGTGGAGAATCTGGGCAGCCAACAATTTAGTGAAATGATCAGAATAAACATCATCAGTAATACAAGAAATCAAAATTGTGAGTCACCTGATAGGTTGCAATGAAAAAAAATACATCATTTCTGCCATATTTCTGCCAAATATATATAATCTGAATTGAGTCCCCCAAATATGTCAGACAAACCCAAATTAAGAAGCACTTTATAAAATATCTGGTCTATAATCTTCAAAAGTATCAAGATCATAAAAGTAAAAGAAAGTAGAAGGAACCATTTCAAACCAATTTCAATCACTAAAGAGACCCAGCAGCTAGGCACCACACATGAATATGGACTGTATGCTTTTGCTGTAAAGGCCATACTTAGGATAATGGGGAAAACGTGAATGGAATCTGAGAATTAGATGATGTTAATATATCAAAACTAATGCTCTGATATCAATGGTTTTATTTTGGTTATGCAGAAGAATGCCCTTGCTTGTAACATATACACCCTACAGTATTAGGGGTATAGGGACATGATATTGCCAACTTATTCCTAAGTAGTTCAGGGAAGAAACATTCTCTATACTTGCAACTTTTCCCTACACTTGAGAGAGTCTGCATATTTTTAAAAATTGAACTTAAACAACAACAACAAAGACCAATAAAACTAGAGACCAAGATGCTATTTGTCTCCTCTCAGGTTTGGGAAATGTAAAAGTTTGACAATACACTGTGTGGGCAAAGCTTTGAGAAAAGGGGTACTTATCTCTGTTGGGAGTATAAAATAGTACAACTACTTAGGAGGGAAATGTAGTAATGTTTATCAAAATAACAACTGCATATATCTTGTCCAACAATACCACTACTGGGAATTTATTCTGTTGGTAAGCATACACTAATGCAAAATAAAATCTGTATGAGTTTACTTGTTGCAATATTATTGTAAATGCAAACAATCAGAAATAATCCAATGTCCATGGATAGGTTAAATTAATTATTGTCCTATACTTTAATTTTTTTTCTCTGTTCTATATACTTTAGATATCTTTCCTATCACTACATATGGAGCTTTCTAATTCTTTTTCATTGTTCCACTGTATTCCATTTTATCTATGCACTGTAACTCCCTTAACCTATTTATGGACATTGGGTCCCACAGAATAAGTTCTCAGTAATGGTATTGTTGGGTAAGATATTTATTTGAGAGAGAGCAAGCACATGAGTGGGAGCAAGGGGCAAAGTGGGAAGAGTCAGAGAAAGAGGGACAAGCAGACTCCCCATTGGTGTGGGGCTCAATTCCAGGACCCTGAGGTCATGACTTGTGCTGAAGGCAGACACTTAACCAACGGACCCACCCAGGTGTCCTTCTTACCTTATTTTTTTCAAGTTTTATTTTAATTCCAGTTTGTTAACATACAGTGTTATATTAGTTTCAGGTGTACAATATAGTAATTCAATATTTTCATATATCACCATGTGCTTATCACAACAAGTGCATTTATTAGACTCTTACTTTTTTTTTCTTTGCCCATTTGTTTCTCAAATTCCACATATGAGTGAAGTCAGGTGGTATTTGTTTTTCTCTGACTTACTTTGCTTAGCATTATACTCTCTAGCTCCATCCACGTCATTGCAAATGGCAGGATTTCATACACACGTACACACACACACACACACACACACACACACACATCTTCGTTATTCATCAAGTGATAGATACTTGGGCTGCTTCCATATCTTAGCTCTTTTAAATAATGCTACTGTAAATAGAGGGATTTGTGTATCCCTATGAATTAGAGTTGTTGTATTCTTTGGGTTAATACCCAGTAAATTCATCACTGGATCATAGGGCAGTTCTAGTTTTAACTTTCTGAGGAACTTCCATACTGTTTTCCCGAGTGGCTGCACCAGTCTGCATTCCCACCAACAGCGTGAGAAGGTTCCTTTATCTCCACATCCTTGCCAAAACCTGTTGTTTTTTATGTTGTTGATTTTAGCCATTCTGACAGGTGTGAGGTAATACCTCATCGTAGTTTTGGTTTGCATTTCCCTGATGACAGTGAAGATGAGCATCTTCTCATGTGTCTGCTGGCCGTCTGGATGTCTGTTTTGGAGATGCAATTGTAATTTCAATAAACATTGCTAAGTTTCCCTCCTAAGGAGTTGAATCAAGTTATACTCAAAACAGAAATAAATGACAGTCCCTATTTTGTCAAAGCTTTACCAACACAGTGTATTGTCAAATTACCTCCAAGTAGTTTATCAAATTGTCTTTTCTATATATATACATTCTTTGCCCAAGAGACACTCTGATGAATGGGATTACTTCCACTTCATGAGGTACTCACTGACTTATTAGTGGCACCCCTCTTCCCATACAAGTACCATTTTTTACCCTTGTGACCTTCTCCTGCTCTTAATTTTGGGGGGTTCTGATATGCATGGGCCTCTACCCGTCTTATCTAATGCTGGACAAAGCAGCATCTATCTCTAAATAGGCAAAAGGCTCTGCCCAAATTTGGAGAAACATTTAAAACTAGTCAAAACTAAGGATTTTGGGCTCAAACTCAAGATGAGAAGAATAAACAAACCCTCCCAAATGGAATCTAGTTCTGATATATTTTCCTGCCTTTCTAATTAAAGCCAAATGTTCAAATATTTCCTAAATTACCTCTGAAATTCATTGCATTATTTTGCCTTTTAAAAGCAGACAAACTTATACATACATTGTTTTTTTTTTTTTTAAGATTTTATTTATTTATTTGACAGAGCGATCACAAGCAGGAAGAGAGGCAGGCAGAGAGAGAGGAGGAAGCAGGCTCCCTGCTGAGCAGAGAGCCCGATGCGGGGCTCGATCCCAGGACTCTGAGATCATGACCTGAGCCGAAGGCAGCAGCTTAACCCACTGAGCCACCCAGGCGCCCCTACATACATTGTTAATAGATGTATTTTAACACATGCTCACTTTTCTGTTTGTCATGGGGTATCATGAATCTCCACTGTGGCCAGCCTGACAAGCTCTATTATTGGATGGACTGATTGATAAATCTGCCACCTAGGCTACACATTTACCAAAGAATTATGGGAGCCACAAGTGGTCAGAACACCCTCTCACTCAACTTTTTGCCATCATTTTGCCCTCTGATAATGATACAAGGGAGCCAGTGAAAGTATCCAGGATATCAGTCATCAGTTAACATCAAGAATACAAGAAGTAAAATCTTCTGAATTGACCATATTTCAAAATAATACAACCCAAACATTATAGCATTATATTTCAGAATCCACTATAGGTGTTATCACATTTGATTTCTACAATTTGAAGTGAATATAACTATTCCCATTCTTTAAGTCAGGAAATGAAAACTCAAGAGATGAGAACTGAACTTCCCCCAGATCACACAGCGAGGAAGAAACAAGCCTACAAAGTACCTGAATTAGTCTAATCTTCAATGATCTCAGAGTAAATCTCTATGATTATTAAGTTTAATAATTATATCAGTAATGGATATTTCTAAATTCAAATGAGTTTAAAATTTTATGAGGCTATCTAATGCCTTGAGAACAGTGTCTACGGAGGCTGGGAATTCCAGAAAATAGGAGCTAAAAAGGTTAATTTATTCTGACAGAAGGATGATTAATACAAGGTAAGATTACCTATCTCTAATTAACCTAGTCCATTATTGAGTTCTTAACAAGAAGGATATGGATAGCAGAAATGTCACTCAGAAAGATTTCAGCTGAGAAAGTTTGAAGACAGTACCGCTCTGGGAATGATAATCATTATATTTGTTCGCCATTGGGAATGCTTAAAATCATCTTCATATTTAAGCCAGAACCTAAAATACTTCTTTATTCAAACCTCTGTTAAGGGGACTATGAGGCATAAGATTAACAAGTACATTTTAACATCTATTTAAATTTTAAAAACATCTTTCAAAGGTCTTAAAGGGAAGTCTGTTTTTTGGGGGGGGGTTTTTGTTTTTTTTTTTTTTAAAGATTTTATTTATTTATTTATTTGACAGGCAGAGATCACAAGCAGGCAGAGAGGCAGGCAGAGAGAGAGAGAGGGAAGCAGACTCCACACTGAGCAGAGAACCTGATGTGGGACTTGATCCCAGGACCCCGAGATCATGACCTGAGCCAAAGGCAGTGGCTTAACCCACTGAGCCACCCAGGCGCCCGGGAAATCTGTTTTTTAAATAGTTTTTAAATCAATGTCAATCCTGCTTATTATATTCAAAGCCTACTAATAGAGACAGTTAAAGCTAAACATTATTACTGAGTTATAATCTTGACTAATCAATGATTTAATAATAGGCCTAACTCCTCTCCCTTATTCTGACACCCATCTTACACCTGACCTATTCCCAAAGGAAATCAGACAAAACAACTATAATGTCATTCACTAATAGTAGTTCTGATGACCTTGGAAAATCAGTGCTGCTCTAAACATACCTAACTTAAAATCTTGGGCACTGGAAAAATTTGGTTTGTCATATCCTGTGCGTTACTTTGTGGTTTTTTTTTTTTTTCTTTTCATTGTATAAGGCAAAGTCAAGTAAGAATGAAGGATATCATTTACTTTAGTTTTATGCTCTAATAATAGAATGTTAAATGGGATTTTTCTTGCTGTCTTGGAATTGGTTATTCTAACTGAAAAATGATGACAAAATAGTATAAGGATTCCATACTTTTAAAGGCCTCTCCAGGGGCATGGGTGGCTCATTTGGCTAAGCATCTTTTGGCTCAGGTCATGATCCCAGGGTCCTGGGATCAAGCCCTGCACAGAGCATCTTGGTCAGTAGGGAGCCTGCTTCTCCCTCTCCCTCTGCCTGCAGCTCCCCCTGCTTGTGCCTGCATGCACTCTCTTTCTGTCATATAAATAAAATCTTAAAAAATAATAATAAACAAAGGCCTCTCCACCCATCGGAGTCAAAAGCCTTCCTGAGGACTTATTCAGAGGCAAAGGAACCACCTCTCCTATTCCCAATCAACATGTCAGCCTTGGGGTGCCTGGGTGGCTCAGTGGGTTAAGCGTCTGCCTTCAGCTCAAGTCATGATCCCAGAGTCCTGGGATTGAGCCCACATCTGTCTCTCTGCTCTGCCTCTCCCTCTGCCTGCTGCTCCTCCTGCTTATACTCTCTCTCTGTATCAAATAAATAAATAAAATCTTTAAAAAAAAAAAAAAAAGCTCTAAGTGGGCAAAAAAGTACATCCCCTCAACCCACCAGAAGCCAAATGAAGAGGGAGTTCCAGTGAAATACACAATGTGAGTGCTGGCAAGGCGGAAAGACTGACAGCCCACTACTTAGCTAAATATTTATAGTAGGGACCTAGAGACCAATTTGAAGCTGCCTTCAAAGTGTAGTGAGCCCTATGAGAGAATCTGGCAAAGAACCTGACCTATGTCTTTTGGAATTTGGGAGCATATCTGAACACGAAGAACTGTGCCTCCTTTTTTTCTGGAGATTTTGAAGTAGAAGGATGTGCTGGCTAAGCCCAGGAGAAAGGGACAAAATAAGACCATGTCATAGGGAATTTAAGAAAAACGTGGAAGAAACTTCCAACTTATTCCCAGTTTCCTGAGCTAACAGAAGGTGCAGCAGAGGACCTGCATGTTTGACTCAATACAAAGGAATACAAAGGAGAGAGGGGAAGTTACCTAGAGTTACCTGAAAGCTTTCTTCTTATGGGGGTAGAATGTGGACCAAAGGCAGGACTAAAGGAAGACATGGGTGCCTCCTCTGCCATATCTTCAGAGAGGTGCCATATCCTCCAAGGTGAAACTACACAGTGCAAACCATTGCACAAAGTTATGAGGAGACTACAACATCCTCAGTGACCACCAACAGCAACAGAGTCATGCACTTTTTGTGGGTAGCAGTACTTCCTCATCTCCAGTAAGCAACCCCTGGCATCGCTCATATTTCTCCTCCCCAACAAAGGAGTGAGATGCTAGTAGAGGGAACTGAAAGGATTATATTTGAATCACATTTAGACTGAACTTTTACACTGGAGTGAAATTAGTTTGGTATAGCTTTTTTTTTTTTTTTAACAACTGATTTTTTTTTTTTTTTTTTTTTTTTTAAACAAGTGATGAGAAAGATGTGGAATATGCCAAAGAAATTGTCTTGGGAGATTTCTACAAAGAACTACTGGGGATTGTGATTGGAGAAAAATAAAAACATTATTGTGTTAATATTCACCAAGTAGAGCCTACTCAATAAAACTGTTTACATTAAAATACTGATTTTCTAAAGCAGGCTGGGAGGGGTTTTGGGGGGTAGGAATGAAAGGAGCCACACATTGTCTTAAAAATAGTAGACATTGAAAACAAAAATAATTTAAAAAAAAACAAGTCAATTCTTAAATGTAGGAATTAGGAAAGGAAATTTTAAAAGAACAAAAAATTATTCAGATTTGATTTTATTATATAAATTGAAGACACAAACTTATTTACCTATATCTTTGTTAAAAGGAGACATTTTTAGGGGTACCTGGGTGGCTCAGGCAGTTGAGCGTCTCAGTCTTGGTTTCGGCTTGGGCCATGATCTCAGAGTCATGATCTTGGGATTATGAGATTCAGCTCCAGGTATAGCTCTGTGCTCCACTTGAAGTCTGGCTGAGATTCTTTCCCCTTCCCTCTCCTTCTGCTCCTCCCCTGCTACCTCCAAAATAAATAAATAAATAAAAACCCTTTAAAAAGTGAGAGACCTTATTAGTAAAACAAACCTTGGATTTGTATTGAGACCTTGATGTTTTCAGTGTCCTGTTTTGAATTATACCTTACAAGCAAAAGACCAAACTCTCATATCCACTGTGTACACAACAGATCTGAACCGTAGAAAATGTTCAAATCATGACTTTCAAATAATTCTGATGAAGGATAGTTGGAAGAAAGACAGGAGGGACAAGGGACCCCGCTTTCCCCCTCACCCTAAGAGGAAACCACCCTTAAAAGAATTTTACACCCATCCTGGAAGGAGCCCTCCACCCTTTCCCACGTGACAGATGACAAAAACCTGACTGGATGACAGGCTGTTGGAGAGTTAATCAGATTAAAACAGCCCACCAAAAAGCCCATAAAAATTCCTAGACTTAGAAATTCTGGTAGCAACCTTCTCAGGTCCCTTCCTTCTTTGGGAAATTTATACTATCACTTTAATGTCATTCAATAGACTTTCCTTTGCTATCCATCACTCTGTCTGGTCTACCTCTTCGTTCTTCAAAGCGGCGTGACCAAGTACCGTGGGCACCGAAGGAAAAGAGATCTTATAATAATTCTATCACCTTTTACCCACTTCTCCCTTTTACTCTCCTATCTTCACATTCATTGAAGATATGGGGAAGGGGAATTATTTTAATTATTTTTACAAGATACATGTATTATTTTTGTAATTAAAGAATAAAAGTAAAAAATATGATTAGCTTTCTATCCATCTTTCTCTCCATATGAAATTATGCTTTATCCTACATAAATTCAATACCACACATGCAATCTGCCAATGCTGAACATCTCTTGTTTTTGGCACCAAAAGCATCCATCTCCTCCTTCTCTTTTGTTTTCCTTTAGAAACTACTTCTATCCCATTTCATGCCTTCTTGTTAGAACCCTTAATCTCCTGGCCAAGGAGGTGAGCACAAGTCCAAAGCCATTTAAACTAAGTTTTCTTCTTGGTATCCGAATTCTGAGCAGTAACACAAGAACAGATGATAGTAGAGCTGATTCATTCTATTATTGGTCACCTGAAGAGGTTTCGTACTACCTGCAACACCAAAGCCACATGCTTCCTCTATTTCTAAGTCATGATTGTTCAGCCTGACTTTTAATTCTCTGAGCTACCCAATATACTCATAACAAATCCTTCCTCTCCCTACACCTATACAAATACCTTTAGGTTAGAATTGGTTTCTGATTTCTTGGGACCAAGTTACACAAGGACCTTGAGATAGGCCATTGACCCATCTACTATCTCTCTTCCAGACCCCACTTCTCTTCCTTTATTTTCTTAATAACTATTCATTTCAACATTTCAATATTCAACATTCATTTCCTTCACATCAACCTCTCTCTACCCAATATCTTCAACTTACTTGTGATAAAAACTGCCTTCTCCACTCCTAGTGCTGGCACTTGCTAGAGAAAACCCTACAACCATTCAGGTGGGTATCTCAACTCATTTTCAGTTTCAATTCTCAGATTTTCCATAATACTCAGAAATCTGTGTTTGTGTTGTTTTTGCTCATTTCACTTTCTCATTCTCTACAGTGATTTCAAAACTCTACTTTCCTCATACCTCCAACTAAATCACTCCTTCTCAGCAATCTCTGCACAGAGAAACTAAAAGCTGTAAGATAGAAAGCTGAAATTCCTCTTCCAGCTAGGAAATTTTCAAACCAACCTGTATTGAAGCCATTCTCTACTCCCATTCTATTGAAGTGGGAACTTGGTCCTTTCTCACACCTAAAACTGATCCTGTCTCTTCTAGATCTTTAAATTTGCCCTCAGATTGGCATCTTATCAAAACCAAGTCTTTCCTGAATGAGTGACATTTTAGCTACTGCCCTCTATTTCTTTTTCATTCACAACTAAATTGAATTAATTGCATATCTGCCCTGCTTGTGGATGGAGTTGGGAGAAAGTGGGGAGCCCACCTGATACTGGGTAGAGATGTCTCCACACAAAGATCAGTACAGTGCAGAGAGGCCAAGTCTGAGTAGGGGAAGGATTTGTTCATAAAGAAGGGCAGTCTGGTATGGATGACAGAGCCTGCACAGGGGAATAGTGCACCTACGGAAGAGAGGGAATGGCAGTGGAAAGGAGAGATTGATTACACACAGAAGGACTGGGAAAATAAGTGATCCAATTAGGCCAAAGGGAGCCAGGTTTCTCAGCAACAAGGAAGGGGGTTACATATATGGAAAGGGACAAAATTAGAATAAACCCTGAGGTGCTAGATTAAAGCTAATGCTATCAGTATACATTCGTGGTTTGAAAGATAGATCACAGAAAGATGAAATGCAAATGTCTGGACATACATTCATATATACAGGCATATATATCTTAACTCTTTCCACTGAAAAACTTTGAAGCACCACACTCCAAAGGCATACCTATTGCCCAGACTTTGTCTTATAAATGTTATTCTCCATTTAATGTTATTCAAGGCTAAAACGGCAAATTCCAGGGTGAGGGTAGGCAAAGTACAAGATGACCTTTTTCATATCTTATGCCAGAAAGAAAGAAGTCAAAAAGTAATGGAGGGGCACCTTGGTGGCTAAGTGGGTTATGAATCTGCCTTTGGCTTGGGTCATGATCCCAGGGTCCTGGATCTGGCCCCACGCTGGGCTCTCTGCTCAGCGCAGCGGGGAGCCGGCTTCCCCTTCTCCCCCTGCTTGTGCACATGCGCTGTCAATTAAATAAATAAAATCTAAAAAAAAAAAAAAAAGTAATGGAAATGTGTCAAAAGAAAACATAAACCACCTGCAAGGGGCTTCTACTAGCTAAATATGGAACAATTTGAACACCAAAATAAATGACAGTGAAGAATTAAGACCCATATTAATCACTAATACTACAAATAAATAAATGAGTAAATTGAAAGTTTAATGAGAAATGGGCTATTTGCACAGTCTTTTTTTTTTTTTAAGATTTTATTTATTAGACAGAGATCACAAGTAGGCAGAGAGGCAGGCAGGGGGGGGTGGTGGGAAGTAGGCTCCCCGCTGAGCAGAGAGCCCCATGTGGGGCTCGATCCCAGGACTCTGGGATCATGACCTGAACTGAAGGCAAAGGCTTTAACCCACTGAGCCACCCAGGCACCCCCTATTTGAACAGTCTTAAAGAACTTCCCTACAAAATATTTACTAATTACTAAGTAATTAATAATTAATTTTGTTACTTAAAAAAAAAAAACTAAAGAAAAAAAACCAAACAAAATAGTTGAGAATCCTAAGAGACACATCCTTAATCAAGTGAATATTAGTAATGGGACAAATCAAAACTCCGTGTCATCTGATAGGATTCAATGAGGAGAAAACAGCAACATTTCTGAGGTATTCCTCTCAAAATCTATTAATTCAGTCCTTTTCAAATGAATGAAAGAACACAGTGACCATTTTTACAACTCTCTCAAGAATAGTACATAATTAACACCATTCCAGGGGTACTGAAAGAAGTTAATTTTTTCATAAAACAGATGCCCTAAGATGTTAGAGTCTAACTCTCTGTAGTTGGAAAAAGCCCAGAGGTACATTCTATAAAATAACTGGTCTGTAATCGTCAATATGTCAAGGTCACCGAAGACTAGGAAAGATTTTATTGCTGCTCCCAAGTGAAAGAGACTAAAAAGGTATTACAACTATATGCAACAGTTGACTCTTAACTATATCGTTCTGCTTTAAAGGACAGGATTTAGACAAGTGGCAAACTTAACTGGGATTTGAGATTAGACAGCAATAAGGTATAACATCAATGACTTGATTTTTATGGTTGTATGTAGTTGTATAGGCAAATGTCCCTATTGGTAGGAAATAGAGAGTAAAGTATTTGGGAATAGTGGAGCATCATACTGGCAAGTTACTTTCAAATGGTTTTGGGGGGAAAAAAATGGTCTGTGTACTGTGCCTGCAAACTTTCTATACATTTTTCATTGTTTCAAAATTTTAAAAATCAATAAAATTAAAAATGATCAAATATAAAACTGAACAACAGTAAATTCATCATCGTCCTTACTCCTCCCCATATTCTTCATCTCAGTGAATGGCTCCACTATTCACTCAAGTTGTTAATCAAGAAATCCAGTGTTGGGGCGCCTGGGTGGCTCAGTCGTTAAGCATCTGTCTTTGGCTCGGGTCATGATCCCAGGATCCTGGGATTGAGCCCCACATCAGGCTCCCTGCTTAGCGGGAAGCCTGCTTCTTCCTCTCTCACTCCCACTGCTTGTGTTCCTGCTCTCTCTCTCTCTCTGTGTGTGTCAAATAAATAAATAAAATCTTAAAAAAAGAAAAAGAAAAAAAGAAAAGAAATCCAGTGTCATCCTTGACTTCCCTTCCCTCCACTACAATATACATCCAATTACTATGTCTCCCTCTGTACCTAAATCCAACTACACACCAAGTGCTAATGAGTCTACATCCTAAATATCTCTTGAACTTAAGTCATTTCCCTTTAGTCTAATACCATCCAATTCTGACCACCATCATCACTCTCCTGTGTTACTGAAACAGCCTCCCAAAATAATCTACAAGTTTCCTCCATTTTCCAGTACCAGTCTCAGTTATTCCAAAACATAAACCTGTTCATGTTATTCCTTATAAAAGTCCATCAGTGTTCTTGAAGGCTTATAGAATGAAGACCAAATTCTTTATACTGCCACACACTCTGGTTTGCCCAGGATGGTTGTTCATATCTGTTGTACAAGTATGTTTTTGGCCTCCCTTTCAGACTCAGTAGTGTCCCAACTAGGACAATGAATCATATGTTCCATTTATTTCACAGATTGATTCTGACCTCCCTCTCATCTCTAATGAATCTCAACTCTTCTGGGAAAGCTCTGCCTGAGCACTGGATCAGGCTTTGATACCTCTGCTAGATGCTTCCTAACACTATACTAGTCCTATTAGTAATACATATCTATCACACACATGTCTTTATTTTAATGATTTGCTTATATTCCCCCCTTAAACAGTAAATTCTGTAAAGGTAACTTTACCACATGGGGTGTGATCTTGACCAAGCTATAAGACCTAAGCCTCAGTTTTCACATCTGTAAAAGAAGATAATTGCTTTATTGTTATGATCAAATGATATAAAGCAAGTAAAGGCTTAGACCACCATATTCATCATTTTATGTTTTAAGAATTTTGTAAATAGCTGAAAGCATTTTTTCTCCTTAGAACTGTCTTCTTTTCATCGTCAATCTTTTGATTTTTTTAATGTACCTTACTTATCAAGCAGAGATAAAGACTGCTTCTTCTTAACACAAATATAACAAGTCTCTTCACAGTAGTTATTTTTCACTTTATTATTTATTTGCTTTTAAAAAAAAAATGTTCTAACAGAAAGTTATCTTCCGAGAATGAGATAATACTAGAAACTATTAGCACTGCTCAGGCATGGAATATTTCTTTCCTCTCTGTCCTAATGAGTAAACTCATATCAGTCCCCACAGCAAATTCTACACATACACTGTATGGTAAATATAGTATTTTTATAAGAAAATATGCTTTTAAAATATTATAAAACAATGAGGGCCAAATATATATATTTGTGTAAAACAATGTCTCTATCATTTAAATAAATGTTTATTAATAACTAAACATTGTTTGGGGGGAGAAAAGCCCTATTATTAAAAAGAATAACAATTCAACTAATTAATGGGCCCTACAATGACCGACTGGACATCGTTTACAATACACTTAAAGCTCTTTTGAATCCCATAGTTGTGAAGAAACATATGTGGGTATTTTCCAGCTCTCTTAAATTGTATTTCTTTTATAAGTTTTAAACTAAAGATTCTGGCTGCCAGAAGTAAACAATTACATGATTGTACATTTCTACTCATTGACCACACTCTTCCTCTAAATTTAACTATCATATTTTACTTTTGTTAATTGTACCTTTTTGTCACTGAGTTCCTTTATTTAGGAAAATATGTAAGATAATACATTAAATAGATACCTAGAAGGAAAATTAATTAACCAGTTCAGAACTTAAATGTATACAAACAAATTTAATCCACAGCAACTTAAGAAATAAAACAAACAAGCAAAGGGGAAAAAGAGAGAGAGACCAAGAAACAGACTCTAAACTATAGAGAACAAACTGATAGTTACCAAAGGGGAGGTGGGTGGTGGGGATGGTTGAAATAGGTGATGGGGACTAAGGATTTAGTGCACCTGTCCTCATGAGCACCAGGGGATATATGAAACTGATGAATCACTTTATTGTACATCTGGAACTAATATAGCCCTGTATGTTAACTAACTGGAATTTAAATAAAAACTTTTTAAAAATGTAATCCACAGCTTTTGGCTTTCTTGCAAGAATCCAGAACATTTTATCACATTTTCACTCATAAATCCACAAAATTTTGTTTCTCCACAACAAATATTATAGTATTTTCCATCTAATTATTTCACTGTTTTTAAAAATAAAAGTTTGTTTGAGAATATATACAAATCATTTTTAAATAATATAAATTTTTAGTGGTCAGTTTTTCACATACCCAACCGTCAAATTAACCAAATTTAGGAAGAAGTGTTTGTCTTCAGAAATGTTTTTAGTGATTTTAATATCTACGACAGACATCACCTGCATATAATCTCCATATATATATAGCAAATAAAATATTACAAAATCAAGATCTTTGAAATAAATCTTTCTATGACCTACCTGCAAATCTGTTCTGAATACTTCTATTAAATGTTAGCTGTGTCGGGATACCTAGGTGGCTCAGTCAGTTAAGTGTCTGCCTTCAGCTCAGCTCATGATCCCAGGGTCCTGGGATTGAGCCCCACATCCAGTAGGGAGCCTGCTTCTTCCTCTCCCTCTGCCATTCCCTCTGCTTGTGCGCTCTCTCTCTCTCTCTGTGTCAAATAAATAAATAAAATCTTAAAAATAAATAAATAAAGTCAGCTGTGAAACTATGTTAAAAATATAGGAAGCAATATTGCAAGTTTCATTTAACTTCCCCAAATTCTTAGAGTTATGTATTTTGCTCTCTACTGTGGCACACAACAGCATTTTTTCTAAGCAATCAAAATTTGTTCATTAGTTGTAAACAATGTACCAAGTACAAAAATGCTGAAAGATAACTATGTATTTTTTATATGATTATTACTTTAAATACATAAAACTTTAGCAAATGCAGTAATCTCTATTTCAACAGGGATTAGACAATCATCAGGATGATGACCTTGTGGCAATCAGCACACATTTATAAAATGATGGTTTGAACTTATATTTTATCTTTAATTCATCAGCCTCATGTGCCTTCATATTGGTATCTGGAAAAATTTCCCTTAAGAGTCTACAATCTTGGGGCACCTGGGTGGCTCAGTGGGTTAAAGCCTCTGCTTTCGGCTCGGGTCATGATCTCAGTGTCCTGGGATCAAGCCCTGAATCGGGCTCTCTGCTCGGCGGGGAGCCTGCTTCCCTCTCTCTCTCTGCCTGACTCTCTGCCTACTTGTGATCTCTGTTTGTCAAATAAATAAACAATATCTTTAAAAAAAAAAAAGAAATGGAAAATTGTTTAAAGATCCCATTCCTCTATCAATTTATCACATATCAATAAACATTTACTGAGTGTGTATTATGTGCCAAGCACTATGCTAAGTCCAGGAGATATAAAAGTGATTAACACTTGAGCCCTAGATAAGACATGAAGAGTGCCCCCGAGAAGTTTGGAATATTATGGAAGAGACAGTAAAACAAACCAAATCAAATATTGTTAAGACATAGCGTTTTCAAAAGGTGCTGTGAACAAGGAAGAGAAGCATATAATCCAAACTAGGGAAGGGAAGGATGGCTACAGAAGCCTTCTTGGAGGCTTATTGATAAATAAGCCTACTGCCTTGCTTTCAGCATGGCCTCCTGATTAAGAGCATAGGTTCAAATCCCAGTATCATCTGTTACTAGGTGCATGAGTTTGGGCAAGTTATTTCATCTTTCCAAGTTTGTTTCCTTGTTTATAAGATGGATATGATTGTATTTACCTCCCAGTGCTATGAAGAGGACCAAATAAGATAATGAGTAGAAAGCACAATAGCTGTCATAAACTATGCTAGTCTTCTGCTTGTTAGAAAGATGACTTCTTTCTCTTTCTCTCACAGACCCACCCACCCCACTTAGCATACAAGCTGGTGGTTTCTGGACTTCTTGGACAATGTAAGTATGTCCTATATACCTGTAAAAGAAAAACCTTCACTGTTGGTGGGAATGCAAGTGGGTGCAGCCACTTTGGAGAACAGTATGGAGATCCTCAAGAAATTAAACATAGAGCTCCCCTATGACCCTGCAATTGCACTACTGGGTATTTACCCCAAAGATACAGATGTAGTGAAAAGAAGGGCCATCTGTACCCCAATGTTTATAGCAGCAATGGCCACGGTCGCCAAACTGTGGAAAGAACCAAGATGCCCTTCAACGGACGAATGGATAAGGAAGATGTGGTCCATATACACTATGGAGTATTATGCCTCCATCAGAAAGGACGAATACCCGACTTTTGTAGCAACATGGACGGGACTGGAAGAGATTATGCTGAGTGAAATAAGTCAAGCAGAGAGAGTCAATTATACGGTTTCACTGATTTGTGGAGCATAACAAATAGCATGGAGGACAAGGGGAGTTAGAGAGGAGAAGGGAGTTGAGGGAAATTGGAAGGGGAGGTAAACCATGAGAGACTATGGACTCTGAAAAACAATCTGAGGGTTTTGAAGGGGCAGGGGGTGGGAGGTTGGGGGAACCAGGTGGTGGGTATTGGAGAGGGCACAGATTGCATGGAGCACTGGGTGTGGTGCAAAAACAATGAATACTGTTATGCTGAAAATAAATTTAAAAAATTAAAAAAAAAAAAAAAAAAGAAAAACCTTCATCTTACCAAGCCTGCCCACCTTCATTTTCTGTTATCAGTCAGGCTTTCTGATCCCCTGAAAAGTCTCCTTGACTAGCTTTTCATTATCAGACATGCCTGTGCCATGTCCACTCTCTGAATGTGGGCTTGACCACTGAGAAATCTCCGGACTAACAGACCTCTCCTGTCATTCTTCTCTGTCCCCATATCCATCAGGAGACAAATCTCTTGGCCTTCACCCTCACACTATCTCTAATGCGTCCTTCTTACCAGTGTTTTGGTGATTTTTCCATAGTTCACTTAACTGGCTTTGTCCTATAACAATTGGCCACCACTGGTTTCTCACCCAGCAGCCAACGCTTCCTTTCACTTCATTTCATTTGGAGTGAACATCACTTCAGAGACAGACTGAAGTATAATATAATATAATATAATATAATATAATATAATATAAGTATAATAACTATATGTGATTAGAACACAAAATCAGGGGCATCTAGGTGGCTCAGGGAATGAAGCCCCTGCCTTCAGTTCAGGTCATGGTCTCAGGGTCCTGGGATCGAGCCCCACATCAGGTTCTCTGCTCAGCGGGGAGCCTGCTTCCTCCTCTCTCTCTGCCTGCCTCTCTGCCTACTTATGATCTCTCTCTCTGTGTCAAATAAATAAACAAAATATTAAAAAAAAAAAAAACACAAAATCATTGAGGTTCCTGAAGATGAGAAAGGTTAGCACTAGAAGCAAGAAGAGTATGGTCTTTTGTTCTTTCCTCTTTAGGATCATGACTCCATTTTATAATCATTCTTTCCCTTCAGCAATCTCCCATTGGCCACTTATCTATTAAGTGACTCTCTCTAAAAGGGTTCTCTTCTTCCTCATCATTTGCATAAAGACCTAAGAGGTGGCCACGTTCAGTTCAGTTTCTTCTTATACATTCACCTTTCTTAGGACTTCTCCCAGGTTTCACCAAAACAGATCCAAATGAGAGCAAAAGATAAGAATAAATGAAAAATTAAAGTGTAAAGGCTTCTCCCTATTCACGGGGCCCTCTGGTAGAAATAGAGTGTTCCTTATTTGTAAACGTGTAAAAATTTTTATTTAAAAATTAAAATTATTACACAAAATGCAATCTACTCTGTCTTCCAAATTTTGCCTTTAACCCATACCTTACAAAATTATTTTGGCTTTACCAAAGCTTTACTCCTACTTTCTAAAGACCAAGGCAGACAATATTATTTCAATTTGTAAATTATTCATAATTTAATTGTTCCTCACTTCAGACAATTTGCTTTGTGCATCTTTAAGATAACATGTATACCTCATGTCTATAAAATTCATTATATGCTTCAAAGTCCAAAATATTAAAGCAGTCAGATTCTCCACAGCAAAATAATTTCAAATTCATACATGACTACAAAAATCAATTCTCAATGGATTATATCAATTACATATCAATTTGGAGCAGAAAATTTCAGTTACCTCATATTTCCACTGAAATGTATTGATTTAAGTAGTTTATACATGAACTAAAAAAAAATTCATGTTGCAAAAACAAAAATAAAACCAATTGCTGATTAGCCACATGTGAATTTACTAAATCACAGATTAAATGTGTGATTTCAAAGTTTAGCTATCATCTAACCTGTTTCCTGACCCTGACATAAAAAGTCATTTGAAACACTTAGAATTCTGGAGGCAGTGAGTTCCCAGCAAAATTTTAAACTTAAATTGCCCCTCCTCCTTACAGATTTTCCCAACAAACACTTCCTTCATCAGAGCTACTTCTTCAAAGCGGTAGCAAGTAAAATTCCTCAACAATAGGAAAAATAGTAACATGAAAACTGAGCTCCTTCAGATGAATGACAAGTAATAATTCTCTTACAGTTTTTAAGTTATGATAGCAGAAGTATAATAACTAACAACAATAAATAAAACTAACAGTACATAGCAGACCCTTGGAATATGCTTCCATTAAACAGTATTGAAAAAATATTGACAGTAAACAAGTTTGGGGGTTTGTTTTTTAGAGAGGGAAAGAGAGAGAAGTAGGGAAGAGGGGCAGAGAGAGAGGGAGACAGAGAATCTTAAGGAGGCACCACATCCAGCACAGAGTCGGATGCCGGGCTCAAACTCACAACGCTGAGCCAAAACCAAGAGTTGGACGCTTAACCGACTGAGCCACCTAGGCACCCCAAGTTTTCGGTTTTAAAAATCACCAATAATAGCGATCCTCTTCATCAACAAGAAGAATGTAGATAACTGGAAAAGCAATATTCTCTAAGTAAGATATCAAATATGAAATTCCAGTTAGCAAAATACAAATTTGAGGTTAAAAAACAAAACAAAACTGAGAACTGGTTGCATTCAATTATATTTTGCTACTAAAATTCAATACCCATCAGAAAATGTTTGTTATTATAACTAGATTTTTTTTTTTTCTTTTTTACCCTCATTACATAAAGTTGTGACTGGTCAAAAGTCATAAAGTAGTTCAGAAAAGAAACTTAGCATTGGGGCACCTGGGTGGCTCAGTCAGTTAAATGTCTGCTTTCAGCTTAGGTCATGATCCCAAAATCATGGAATCAAGTCCCATGTCAGGCTCCCTGCTCAGCGGGGAGTCTGCTTCTCTCACTGCCCCTTCCCGCTGCTTGTGTGCTCTCTCTCTCTAATAAACAAATAAATCTTAAGGAAAAAAAAAAGGAACTTAGCATTTCTGATCCTTCCCATAGGCCCAGTGCCACTTAGGGCTAGATAAATAAACTTTACAAAATCGTCTAACTTAGCAGGACCTACGTGTTATAAATTCATTCAAGAGATTTTTCCCTTTAAGCCACTAATCAAACCTGTTGTCAAAAATGTTCTAATGATATGAGAAGCATTGTTTTTGCTTCATAGGCAATGCTTTTCTCTACTAGTTGTATACCTAGATGGAAATGTAACAAAATGTTAATAGTGTTATCTCTGGGTGATCAAATTATGGATGACTTTATTTTAAATCAAAAAATCAAAAATAAAAGATTAACTGCATTCACATAATACATATCACACTATATCTTAATGCGGGAGAAGAGAAATAAAAATTTGGTACTGAATTTTATGATGAAATTCACCACACATTTAAATGTTCATTAAGTATGAAAAATATAACAAGCATACCATATAATTATCAAATATTTAAAAACCTCACTCATTTTACTAATAATGTAGCAAATCTTGCCTCCAGTCTCCACACCAAAGTCATTGTTGCATTCTGAAGATATTAGAATTAAGTCAGAGGCACCTGAGTGGCTCAATTGGTTAAGCAGCTGCCATCGGTTCCAGGCCTAGGATCTCCGGGTCCTGGGATGGATCAGACTCCATACCCAGTGGAAAGTGGGCTTCTCCCTCTTCCTTTGCTTCTCTCCTGCTCATGCTTTTTTTTTTTTTTTTCTGTCTCTCTCTCTCTCAAATAAGTAAAAAAAAATCTTAAAAAAAAAAAAAAGCCAGAGTTACAAAATCTTGAAATACACAATTAAGACCAAAAAAACAAAACAACAATAAAAACAAAAACAGAACGCCCCTAGTTCTACAGTATTTAGGCCTATCAAGTGTTAGCTGAAATAAGGATTAACCATGGATTTAAAAAAAACTGCTGGTATGGTTTTTCTTACAACTATAATCAAACTTTCAGTTGAGATGGCTTGCCTTTTTTTTCAATAATATTGAGCATTTTGATATGTGAAAAATTCCAGATTTGGCAGTATTTCTACATACCACATCAATATTAAATATCTTGATAGTGATTATCATTTGTCAGTTTTAGACAAGTTCTTGAGATTGAGTTCAAACCTTTGTACAGTAAGGTGCAACAGGCATTGAATTTAAAATTTAAGAAACAAATACCATAAAGACAGATTTCTATTTAAGTTCTGACACAGCTATAAAAAGGGAAGGGGGTGCTAGTTACTCTACCTGAAATTTTATTCAATTTTATTCAGCTGAGTCTAGTAGAGGGGTTAGAAGATGGAAAAGGAGATAACAGCAGTGGGATGTTGTTCTGGGCACAAAAAGCAGCACGTAACTTCACATTGGCAACAGCGAGATAGCCTAACAAAGGGGACAGAAGATGTACTTGACAGGAGTATAGAGAGTTAGCAGATGAGTAGGAGGAGATGGCATATGAGACGTAGGCTGGGGTGCAATAGGAAAGAGCCTTGGTGGTAAAGATGAATAGCTTAAACTTAACGCAAAATACAATAAGAGCCTAGTGAGACAAGTCCAGAAGACCAAGATAAGAGCTACAGTACATTTCAACTTATCTAAAGGGCAGATTTTTAGACAAGGAGTTTTGAAAAGGGAAGGTCACAAAAGTCAGGAGAGAAAACATTTAGTCCAAAATTTAGTCCAAGTGGGTTTTTTTTTATTATTATTTTTTCTTTTAGACCGGAAAGCATAGGGGCACCTGGCTGCTCCAGTCAGAAGGGCATGTGACTCTTGATCTCAGGATTATGAGTTTGAACCCCACGTTCAGTGTAGAGATTACTTGAATAAACATTAAAAACAAAAACATAAACAGGAATTTAAAGGTGCCAGAGTTGTTTGTTCATTGTTGTTTCTGGTGTTTCCATAGTTGGAATGAATGGGGGTAAACAAAATGAACACGTAAACTCAAGTTTAGACACTTAGAAACAGTTATATGACTAAAACCAAAGTGAAGAAAGGTGATAATTAGGTTAAGTGAGTAGGATCTTAAGTAAAAATGACAGGGAATAAAAATTTCCTGGCAATTTGTTGGTTACCTAAGTGTTTAGGAAAACATAGTAAAAAAAAAAAAAAAAAAAAAGAGTGAGAGAGAGAAATGGCAAAATAAATAATAAAGGCAATAACTTATAATATCCTATCATAGCCAATAACTTATAATATCCTAAAATAACATCCTAAAGTAACCTATAATATCCTAAAAGCTTCAAAGAGCAGGAATAATGCATTATAGTCACAGAAATTAATTATTTAATATGGGAAAACAACTTTCCAAACTACAAGTAAATCTCTTAGGGTTCTTTCTGGTTAAATGCAATTCTAGTTTATTCAAAACGCTGATTTTTAATTTTCAGAAATAAGTTATGTTCCAACTAGAAAAATTTTACTAAAAATTCTGAAGAATTCAATTGTTGTTCATTAGCCCCAAAATAACTTAAAGCAAATTTATTAATGAATGCCTCATTGTTTACTGCACTTTCATATCTGTTTCTTGTCCAATGTCATTTGAATGCTTAATAAATGATTCGACCTTAACGCTGAGAAGCAGACATTTTAGCAAATTCACGTTTTACCACTAGGTGGCGAAAAAAACCAAGCAGTATCTGTTAACCAAAGCTAGTACAAGATTCCAAGCACTTGAACAACTAGGATTTCCACCAGGTATCAACCAAGAGGAGAAAAAAAAAAGACTTTTTTCCCCCTTAAATACACATATTCATAGTTTTAAACATAACCATCTAAACTCTGTTAGAGATAAATGGTAATAAATCCATTACCATTAATGGAGATAAATCCATTAACTCTCCAGTTTGCATATTTATATACAACGCTGAATCTAATTGCCTTGTCAACTAAAATCCAACTAAATAAAATTTTCTTCCCCCAAAAGCAAGAAAACAGCAAGACCAATGAGTATAGTCAAAAGATCTGCCAAAGTGTATTTGTTTATGAAAATAGTTCCAGATTCATATTTTTTCCTTCTACATTTCCCTCTTAGAAACAGTTCTGTTGATTGAAATATCTAGAAAAGTGTAAGTTGTTATACCTTGAGTCCCAGTGTGATTTTATGAAAAACTGCCATTTGTTACCAAAATGTTCACAAAAAAGAGATAACTGTACTTGTCTTTAAGATGTATTATGAGAATTACTATGTTGAAGAGTCTTAGGCTATTGGTCTGGTAAAAATTAATATTAGAACTTTACAAAACTAAGCTCTACTTATACACGAAATCATGCTTTTTTAAAAAACCATCTTACAGGCTTCACTAATTTCTAACAAAGATTTTTCTATTATGCTGTGGATATGATGTCAACTAAAACACTGTGTCATGCCGCTTCTTAATAAGGTGGTACTTTTTTAGGCCGAACTCTATTTTTAATCCTCTGGACACAGGAGTTGTAATCATGTCAACATTGTACATCTAGCTGTAGGTGGTGTCTTTAAAAAGTCTCTTTTCTTCCTTCTGGGAAGTGGTCAGGCCTTTCCCCCTTGGTGTCATCATGCAAACAACTTCGTTGCTTTTCGTTGCTCTGTGATTAAGAGATGGAAGAGAAAACAGTTGAGGAGAAAAAAAAAAACCTATTGATTAAATTACAGTTGCTTCTCTTTCTTACTCCCTTATGGTATTCTCTTTGGCCTCTCTTAGGTTCCTTTGGCCTCGGCTGAGTTAATTTCCCCACTGCCTACAACGCACTGGTCTTTTTAAAAATCCAAACCAAGAATGCTCTTGTCTACGAACATTATTTCTTGTCTGGGTTTTATTACTTTTTTTTTTTTTTAATTCGTTAGATCATGCTCAGCAACCAGTCGCTCGCCCAACCGGTTTCTTCCTCCCCTTCCCCCATCTCTCTTCATACACCACTTCTTCCACCTCCCATCCAAGCAGTGGCCAAAACCCTGCAGTGCCGGTAACGCACGCTTCGGGTTGGTCACTCAGCAGTTTATCCTTACGTGGCTTTGCAAACAGCTTCCCACCCAGCCCTTGTCCCCCAGTGCCCCCACTCTTTCATTCTCTATTAGAGTGTGCTCGGTAAGAAGGGGCTCCAGATAGCACGTCGAGGGTTTACGGTAGCCTGCCTACCAATAAGAGCCCAGAATGAAGAGAAGTCAGGTTCAGCCTCCCGACAGCCCCAGTGTCTTCTTCCCTCAGCTGTACACCTACTGTACCCGCGAGCGAGCGAGGGAGCGAGCCAGGCGCGGGAGGGGACGCGCAGAGAGGGCGGACAGCAGCCGCGGCGTGCGCATGCGCAGTGGGGTTGTTTTTCACAAAGCTGCTCTTAAAGTGAGCTGGCAGCCTCCAGCCGCCCGTCTTTGTAAGGAGACCACTGAGACTAGCAGGATCGTGGAGCAGCAGCCTCTCTGCTGCCCTGACTTTTTAAGAAATCTCAATGAACTATTTGTAAAGAATCACTGATCTTGCCTGCAAGCTTTTTGCACGGCAAAGACATCGATCAGTGTTAGGTGAAGATCACGTTTTATATGTGATCTCGACTTTTTTGTCTTACATTATATTTTTATAGATTTTGTTATAAACATGGTGCTGGGAAAGGTGAAGAGTTTGACAATAAGCTTTGACTGTCTTAATGACAGCAATGTCCCTGTGTATTCTAGTGGGGATACAGTCTCAGGAAGGGTGAATTTAGAAGTTACCGGGGAAATCAGAGTGAAATCTCTTAAAATTCATGCAAGAGGACATGCGAAAGTACGCTGGACCGAATCAAGAAACGCCGGCTCCAATACTGCCTATACACAGAATTACACTGAAGAAGTAGAATATTTCAACCATAAAGACATCTTAATTGGACACGAAAGAGGTAAGTTTTTATATTATTCAGAAGTCATTAGACCTTTTTTCCTTTGGGAAAGTACCTTTTCAGTTTTTCTGAATTAATGTAATTCAGCACCTGGCATAACACATAGCAGTTAAAGATTAGCAAAGTTGGAAGATTTGGGTTCTCCTTGACATTCATCGTGTTTTAAACCGTAATGCATGCAGGCATCTGCAAAGTGACTGCAAACTGCACTTAATTCAACTACCTCTATACCCGGCTTGGTTTGTTCCATACGCACTTGCAATACCTTTCTACCTTATTTGTAAATTATACTTAAATCCCATTCAGTGATTTTATTAATAAGTTTTCAAATGAAATGCTAAAATCTGCAGTCCAGTATTCGATTTTTTCCTTGCAGTGTGCAACCGTAGATTTTAAAAACTAAGCTTCAGTGAAGAAATGGAATAACATTTAAGTGGATTAGTAGGTGCTTTTCATTTTTAATATTGACACGCAAAATAGTGTAAGGAATTCATCATTGTTCTTTGATAAAGGATTTCTGTGGCTTATTTTGACATACGGTATCAACACCCCACGTGTTTTTTCCCTATTCTCTCCAGATCCTTTTATAAATTTACATCAAGCATTCTCTATCTTAAAGGACAGTATCTATCATTATGATAGGTTTCAAATCAGTTTTAGAAACCATTTCGGGTCAATAATTTTCTTTTCCGAGTATGATGCCTAACTTTGGAACGTGCATTCAATGAAACCCGTGCCAGTCAAATGGAATTGAAAAGTATTCGGCACATTGGATTTGATTTTTGGTTGGAAAAGGGAGATAAACGGTTGTCAAAGCGAGAAGAGGTCCTGAGATTTCCAATCTATTGTTTAAATGGTTACATTGTGGAAATATAGGAGACTCTAAGCTTGTTTTTCTAAGTTTCCACCCTTTGTTAGAAGCGGTTCAATCCTGTTTCGGACCAGTTCTGGGGGGTGGTGAGGAGGGGCGCTTGTTCTGCTCTCAGCAGATTGGTTACACGCGTCAGGTGGTGGCGATGACTTAATTCCTAGCCCAAGAAGAATATAATGTTAAAACTGGTTATGTAATTTTATGCTTCTCCTTTTTAATGCAGTATTTAGTTCAAATGTTAACGATTTTTCAGAAAGTACAGCACGTCTTTAACCTTTTATATTAAAAAAATACACATCCCTGAGGAAGTGCAAATGGAACTAAGACAAGTGTCGAAATGAAGGATGCTTTGAGTTACCGCATGTAATCATTTTTTTAAAATATTAAAATGAAATTACTTCTTCAGTTGGGATTTCACAGTTACACATAGGTAATCTGCATCCTGAAATAATTTTTAGTTTGTATTTACAAGCAGTAACACTGGTAAGATGCAAATGCCGAATGACAGCCTTGGTATTTTTTGGAAAGCAGACACGAGTTTGTCTTTGAACCTTTCTGAACATTGCAGCTTTTTATAAAATGGATAAGAAACAAAGGTTTTGAGGGAGTTGAGGCTTGCAATGGAGTAAAAGTAGAATAATGACTTACGGGGACAAACACAATTTCATTAGTTGTTCCAGGATTTCTTCGTAAACAAAACTATGTACCCCGGACCCCACAAGATACCCCTCTACCCCTGCAAAGCGTGGACAAGCTCTTAGCTGGAATAGTTTCAATGACTTAAAAAGTGGGACCTCTCAAACTAGCCTGGTAACTGAGACCCCGCCCCGGGCGCCCGGCGATAGGCGGAGCCGCGTTTGTTAGCCTGTTGCTAAGGCGATGCCAGGCTCTGATTGGATTGGGCGCGGGCGGGTGGGGAGAGTGGGCTCGCGCCGGTTGGGGCGAGGCTTGGAACCGGCGTGCGCCGGTAAAGGTCCCTCCAGAGTGGCTGCCCCCGCCCCTACCCGCGTCCCTCCCGCAGCTTCTGGAGGCGTCGTGGCTCCTGTCACAGAATGTTGTCGCCCCTCACCTTCCTGCTTGGCGCCCCAAAAGAAGCGATCTCGGGTTTCCGCAGAGTAGATGGGGAGAAGCTCCTGCTGGCCTCGCAGGTGCCGAATGGCCCCTGGGCGTAACTTTAACTGACAAATCTATTCAGAAGGAACTTGGGTACGCAGGGTTAGCGGGACCCCATTTTCCTGATTTTCGGCTGGAAGAAGTCAGGTGGCTTCTGGAGGCGTTCACTGCCTCTTAGTTGAAAGAAAGCATGTTTCCTGACCTGTGTATTCACCAGACCGGCTACCTTGATTTGACCTGGGAACAGACCGTAAAGGCGGGCCAGAAGAAGGAAAAGTGATACTGACACTGAAAGCTCGTGGAGAGGCCTCAGCGAGTATCCTCTGACCTCTCCCCATTGTTTCCCAGAGACACTGCCACCCTGGCCTTCCTCCCTCCCCCACGCCCCAGTTTCTCTCTCCGCAACTGTAAAGGTGTCAGGGTGGCCCGAGCCAGATCGAACCGGTCACCGGCTGGGGCGTGTAAAGCGGAAGCGCCGCGGTGCCATCGCCCCGCCCCCTGTCCAGCAGGCTAGGCTGCGCGCAGGCGAGCGCGAGCGCCGCGCGACGTATGCCGTATGTATAGCGGAGCGCGCGGGCGGCGGCGCGCGCGGGCGGGCCGGCTGGGATCTGCTCGCGCCGGTTTAGGCCGGTCCTCTCCTGCTCCGGTCTAGTTCTTGATTGACAGCCCGGCACTTGTTTACCACGGCGGGGCCGCCGCCGCTCGCCTCAATGAGAGTGCTGAGCTGGCACAAAAAGGAAGCGAGAAGGGACGAAAAGGAGAGGGAGGCAAACTTCGGGCGCCTTCGAGGGGAGCGAATTTAAATGGCCCCCAACTCACCGGTTTTCGGTGCTGAAATTCGTTCAGAGGATTTGCACAGGGGGGCGAGGAAAAACAGTGAGATAAAAAGGAATTATCATGGTTT
This sequence comes from Enhydra lutris kenyoni, assembly GCF_002288905.1. Lineage (NCBI taxonomy): Eukaryota > Metazoa > Chordata > Mammalia > Carnivora > Mustelidae > Enhydra > Enhydra lutris. The sequence continues at coordinate 15,918,380 of NW_019154103.1, read as the reverse complement.
CTGAATAAAAGTACCCGCAGAAACACGCTTTTTTCCCCCTTTTCTCTTTTGATGTAACGGAAGCATCACGTTGTGTCCCTTCAATACTTTGGTGAAAGAAAGTTAAATGGTAATACCAATTTCATCTACACTCATGGCTAATGCTGGCTTCTACACTGAAAGACTACATCAGTAAAGACGTGTATGTAATTACACTACTCAGCTAAACTAAAAGTCAATTTAAGAATTCAGAATCCTCCCACATTTTCGTTAAATATGTATATGTTTTGGAGAAATTTAAAAAATATTTGGCCTAAAGAAAATTGGTTTTTAAATGAAAGGTCATTCTCCTAGCAATTGGGAACAGCCTAATTAGAGTTCATTTTTCAAGGATGTGGAACAATGTTGTTTCCCAGTAAGCAGGAACCTTTTAAATCGTAAGATATATTTTTATGTGCAGATTTTTAGCTGTTGCTAGGACAAACTTAGTGTGAACATTTTAGGTTCAATAAAGAATTTTTATTTTTAGCTCTGAAACTGACATTTAAATATCACTTCCTTTTTTTTTTAACTTAAGCATTTGACGAAGTTTTCTAATGGTTTTAAGTTGTAACATTCATGTCATCTGCATCAAAACTGACAGACTTTAAAGGTTTGCACAAATTTTAATCTATATATAGTCTTATGATAAATTTTTAAGTAAACCATTGGAGATAAAGATAACCTCTTAGAGACTTGAGCTCTGACTCTGGTTGAGCATCTACTATGTTAGACACAAATGCTTTACAGTTTGGGTCATTTACCATTAAAAAAAAAAACTGCCTTTAAGGGCATAAGTATTGATTATCCCCATCTTACAGATGAGGCCACAGAAGAGTTGGAATTTGTAGTAACTCACACAGAGGAAGTGACAAGTTAGAATTAAGATCTCTCAGACTCCAAAGCTTGTGGCCTTAATTAATTATTATAGGAGTACCTTTAGAGTACTGCCACCAGGGAGAGTGTGTAAAGGTTTAATATAAAGTCTTTTGTTTTCTCTTTGTTTGTTTTAGATGATGATAATTCAGAAGAAGGTTTCAACACTATTCATTCAGGAAGGCATGAATATGCATTCAGCTTCGAGCTTCCACAGACGTAAGTATTATGAGTAACAGGCATTTTTCATAAACCTCCATTCTTTTAATTAAAATTATTCTAAATTTAAATATTTTTAGTTTTTAAAAAAAACCCTTTTCATCACTGAATCTTGCTAGAGGAAAACAATACACTGAAAAAGAAGCTGCTTTTTAATATAGCCTGGCAGAATTATAGAAAGCAAAGCTCAATTCTTCGTACTCTGTCTCAAAATCTGTGAGGTATTTAAAACTTAAATAGTATTTCATGTACCCTGAGTGAATTGGAAGGTGCTAGTCAGAATGTAAGCACTTTCTATTTTATCATCAGTTGACATTAGTGGAAATTTAGAACTTAACAAAACTCAACTCAGTAATTTGTAAAAATCCAGTCTTTTATCTTTTCTGCTAATGCTAACCCACAGCAGTAATGTAAAAAGATAAACATATTAACCCACAGCAGTAATGTAAAAAGATAAACATAATTAGGAATAATCTAACTTTATGATGATCTTTTGATAATGAATTTAGTAGCTTCTGTGCAAAGACCTATTATAAAAGTCATACAACTGATTCTGTGACCTGGATTTAAAAGGAAACACCTATCAGATAATTGAATATAAGGCATGGAATATAGTAAGGAAAAAGTTAAGTGGTTTGTTCTTGATGTAAAAATAGATCTTCGAAGCGATTATTCCCTCCCCGCCAAATTTTCTTAGTATCTCTGTTAATTGTAGTACTTGAATTGTTACTATGCGGATAAATTCATAAATGATATTTTTCAGAGTATTCTATTTACCATATTATTTAACGTCATTCTAAACGTAGTGCCCTAATCTGCTTTAAGAGAAATACTGTAAGTCTGTGAATATATTGCTAATATTGGGTCTGACTAGTTTATTGCTAATATTGGGTCTGACTAGTTTATCAACCAAAGTCACTTAAAATAGACTCTGGAAGACTTACATAAATACTACATTTCATTTTTCCATGCTATACACGTTAATGTAAGAGTCTAAAATGCAAAAAAAAAAAAAAAAAAATCTAAAAATCCCACTACTTTTCATGCTAATCTAAGCTAGCACTTTACCTTGTAAATAACTGAACACTGGGCATTTTGCTAGTGAAATTATGAAAGAGACTAAACTCACTGCAGTAAAACCTTCCACAATTAATGAAATCTGGGAGAGGTGAAAACCAGTTCTGGATGCCCTTGATAGAGATTAACAGAATTGTTCTTTCTCTTATTAAGCCTGTACAGTTAGAAAACATGGCCACAAAAGAGTTAGAACGTGAGAAAACTAGGAAATGGAAACACAGCTTTTTTAGATTTTCAGTAGATTTTGTAAAAGGTGAAATTTTTGAAATTAAAACAACTCTTCTAGATACTCTCTAGATCTTATTATAAAAAAAAAAAAGAGAATTCCTAAGCCAGTGTATAAACTTTCTCAATAGAAATATTAAAACCGGGGTGCCTGGGTGGCTCAGTGGGTTAAGCCTCTGCCTTTGGCTTAGGTCATGATCCCAGGGTCCTGGGATCAAGCCCCACATTGGGCTCTCTGCTTGGCAGGGAGCCTGCTTCCCCCCGCCTGCCTCTCTGCCTACTTGTGATCTCTGTCAAATAAATAAATAAAATCTTTAAAAAAAAAAAAAAAAGAAAGAAATATTAAAACCATTCTTAACTTTGTTTTTAAATTAAATTTTTGATTTCAAGAATTGATTTCCAGACTTTCATAATTTTGCCACCAGCGTTAAAAGCAGCCTCTTCTTAGTTTAAAGGGATTGTATTCTTCTGGCTTTTTAAAGCAAAATTTCTATAATACTTTAGTGTTAGCTATTGTTTTTTGGAAAACAGAAGATTTTTTTTCCCCAATGACTTATCCCTTTAGAAATTAAAAAAAATTCTGTTTGCTACCTCATTGATATATAAGCAGTGGAATATAGTAACACTTCTATGCTGACCAACTGTATAATTCTTAAAAAGAGGTATAAAATTAATATATTGAATTTATATTCTGCACAGACCACTTGCTACCTCATTCGAAGGCCGACATGGCAGTGTGCGCTATTGGGTGAAAGCCGAATTGCACAGGCCTTGGCTTCTACCAGTAAAATTAAAGAAGGAATTTACAGTCTTTGAGCATATAGATATCAACACTCCTTCATTACTGGTAAGAACTGACTGAATTCTTCATTCTTCGTTTTTGGCATATAAATACTAAAGAATAATCACCTAAACTATGCAGTCTCTATACTTTTACAAGAGTGATTTTAAATTCCATAAATACTATTTTTAAAAACAGAGTCAAGAGCACACAAATTAGTGAAGAATATGCTCACATTTTCTGATATTATAATAACTTTAAGAAAATTTAAGAAAACTTTAAAAGTAAAAACAGCATATGGTACAAAATAATTCTCACTCAGAAGTTAAAAGAATAACAAAAAATAGATTTGTTCCCTGGATAATTTCAGTGGAGAAGGAACAGTAGTATCAATTATTATAAGACAGTATCACTTACCATTGAAAGATCATAATCTAAACCTTGGACTGCATTGCATATTCCAATATAGGGATAGTTGTCAAGTGTTGGGGAGATTGTCACTTTCATGAAAAATCAATCATATTTTAAAAGAAATCCTTTTTAATTGCATTTTTTCACAATATTCAAATTTGACTTTAAAAACTTTATTTGGTCTAAACAAATGATAACATCTTTAAGCAAATAAGAATCTTAAAAATGAGAGTTTTCCTTTTTTCACATAACTAATTTTTATATTCTCAAAGAAAGATGTTAACATTTGGGATTGTAACCAAGTTGCTTTCCAAGCTGCCTTTTTTTTTTTAAGGCAGTTGAAGTGGAATGTGGAAAGGGTTTTTTTGTTTGTTTGATTGGTTGGTTGGTTTGTTTTTAATTACTTTCTTTGTAAATAGTATGAGCTAAAACTGTGTTTATGGAGTATGTTGTTAAGCTCTCTACCCTTTTTTAATTGGATGGAGAATATATATAAAGATGAAAATAATTGTATAATTCAGAAGCCATTGGCTAGTTTTTTTAAAAGTATATCTGAATACACCTGGAAAAAAAACAACACTGTTTTTAATTTTAATTCTCCAAAAATTTAGGGTTTTATTTTAAAACATTGTGTAATACTGTCTTAATTTGTGCATTGACCTTTTTCTCTAATTTATTTCTTACAGTCACCCCAAGCAGGCACAAAAGAAAAGACTCTCTGTTGCTGGTTCTGTACCTCAGGCCCAATATCCTTAAGTGCCAAAATCGAAAGGAAGGGCTATACCCCAGGTATGTATGAGATGGACTCCCACAGAAAACGATCCTTCTTTACTCAGCTTTTGTGTATTAAGTATTTAGTATTTCTACTAAATGCACATATAATATGATATTCTTGGTAAGAATAACCCAATTTTCTTTCATAAATGTGAATGTAATATCTGTTCTTAAACAGCTACTAAACATGAGTAGTTCATTTTTACAATTCCAAATTTCTTGCCACTTTTGGGACTGTTTTTCATCCATGTAGTCCATTGACCTTTCAGACTTTGGCTTAAGAATCTACATTTTTGGAGGTTTGGTTGTTTTTGTTTAACAGTAGATACATATTTTTTCCCTCTAGGTGAATCAATTCAGATATTTGCTGAGATTGAGAACTGCTCTTCCCGAATGGTAGTGCCAAAGGCAGCCATTTACCAAACACAGGCCTTCTATGCCAAAGGGAAAATGAAGGAAGTAAAACAGCTTGTGGCTAATTTACGTGGGGAATCCTTATCATCTGGAAAGACAGATACATGGAATGGAAAGTTGCTGAAAATTCCACCAGTTTCTCCTTCTATCCTCGACTGTAGCATAATTCGTGTGGAATATTCACTAATGGTAGGTATAGATTTAAGGGTTTGTTTAGTATTAAAGTCATGATAGTAAGTAAGTCATTATCTTACTCTAGGATTTGGTTTTTGTATTCTATATATCATATATACAAATACATGTAAACCTTTAATTTGAATTACAATTACTAATTTTACCTCACATGTAAACTACTACATGTAGTACTACACGTAGTGATGGAACTTTTTTTTTATATTCTATGTATATGTAAGTAAATGAAGGCCTAAGATAACATTAAAGTTGGGTTATCAGTTTTTAAAGAAAGAAATAATGCTTGTAATACTAAACCTACCATCTCCTTTCAATGTTTAGGTATATGTGGATATTCCTGGAGCTATGGATTTATTTCTTAATTTGCCACTTGTCATTGGTACCATTCCTCTACATCCATTTGGTAGCAGAACCTCAAGTGTAAGCAGTCAGTGTAGCATGAATATGAACTGGCTTGGTTTATCTCTACGTGAAAGACCTGAAGGTAATTTGATAATGCATGTTTAAGCCTATTCTCTTATTATTATTTTGAAGAACATAATTTTGCCTTTAATATCTTATGATTAAACTTTTGTCTATATGTGTAGAAAGTAGATGTGTCCCTAATATTAGATTTAAAACCTATATCCCCCTAGTTTTAATCACAAAACAATTACTATTTTTATCTTGACATTCCTTTTTAATACCTACTATTCTGTGTATTTTGACATGCATAAGAACGTGGTGTTCGAATTGCGTGTATCTTTTTCCTTCAGCACCACCCAGCTATGCAGAAGTGGTAACAGAGGAACAAAGGCGGAATAATCTTGCACCCGTGAGTGCTTGTGATGACTTTGAGAGAGCCCTTCAAGGACCACTGTTTGCATATATCCAGGAGTTTCGGTTCTTGCCTCCACCTCTTTATTCAGAGGTAAGCACTAGCTCAAGTCTGAAATGGGCTGACTCTCCTGGGAAACAGCATTACAGACTTTTTTTAAAAATACAGTTAGATTTTGATTATCATTATATTAATAGAAAAATATAAGTAGGATTCTTACATTATTGGGGAAGTAGGGATAATGATTTAATATCATGCTTACAAAATGCCTGTTAAAGGAATAATTCATATTTTAAAGCATCAATAGGAGTGGCATTTTACATGCATGAACTAAAGTAGCTAGAATTTCTCTTATTTATCATCCTTTTCCGATTTAATTCTTGCATATTTTAACATTCCCAGTCATAGGGGAAAATAACATATTTGCAAAACAGGTTCTACAAACATTTCTACACTGATTATTTTATTCATCTCATGTTGATGACCACTAAGCATTACGTGAATAAAACATGGCTCTTCTTGCGAGAAGCTCAGACTGATGCGAAGAACAAATTTAGAAGCAAAATATTCCATAACAATAGAAATGCACACAGTTCATTTGAAGAGTAGTTCATTAGGCCCTGGAAATCAGGAAAGGCTTCCCTGGGAAGGTGATTGAAGTTCTTCAGAATACATCTTAATATATGTTGTGCAGGGCTTTAAAGTTGGCATTGATACCAATATAATGCTAAGTAATTTTGTAAATCACTAGAATTAGCCTTACCCTTTTGGTTATCACAGATTAGCTATTTAACAATGAAATATTACTCCCAAATAAGACCTAAGTGGGATTGCTTCATTCTGCAAGAAATTGTTGCTTTTCCCCCTTTAATATCTGCTGGAAGAGTCCATTTTCCTCCAGATGTGGTTAATAGAAGATCACTTTATTTGTTGATTATAGGATATTTAGAATTTGTTCTTTTGAATTTTTTTTTTTTAAAGATTTTATTTATTTCTTTGACAGAGAGAGATCACAAGTAAACAGAGAGGCAGGCAGAGAGAGGGAGGGAAGCAGGCTCCTTGCTGAGCAGAGAGCCCGATGTGGGACTCGATCCCAGGACCCTGAGATCATGACCTGAGCCGAAGGCAGCGGCTTAAACCACTGAGCCACCCAGGCGCCCCTGTTCTTGTGAATTCTTAATTAGCCATACTATCCCTCTGTTCTGTTTCACAGAATTTGTCCTTATGTGCTAAAAGTTCTCCCACTTGCTACAGATTTTATGTTACATTTTTATGCTGATGTTTCTATCTTAAGTCCGTAATTTTTTATTTGATCTGAGACTTCCTGCCTTTACAACAGTCATTTTAAAAGAAAGACAATCTCCGTTATCCACTTTAAAGCAATTTGTGGCAAAATTCTACTACCACCTTTTAAAGTGAACTAAAGATAATTAAGAGAATTAAAAATTTCTAAAATCCTAAAGTGGTTCAGAATGTGATTCAGTTAATAGTCACATAGAAGGGGAAAAGTTCTAGACTGCATTAAAGTGTTTTTCTCTTAAGTCATTAAAAGAAAAGTTACTTGGTTTTTTCCTTCAAAAACATGTTTTACCTAAAGTTCTGTGAGGCACTCACAGAACTTAAATGTTCATACCTAAATGTATGCTACATTTAAATGCAAATAAAAATGGGTCTTACCCAAAAGATGTTTAGTAAAAGAAATATTTTAAAGCCAACCAGTTGCCTTCCTGAGCTCATTCTCTGAGAATCAACTGAAATATATTAATTTTGCTTAAATGTATGTGCATATTAAAGTCTCTCGTCATAGAGAAGGTGGGCAGACTCTAGAGCATTCTGGGTTTAGCACTGCTATTTCTTGATACACAGTTTTCTTAGGCCTTCTCTAGTGTTTAACATTCATAGGTTATTACTTCAGATAACCACCAAGAACACTGTTCACACAACTGCATTCTTCCCAAAGCCTAGAAAAGAGTTGACTTTTTTTGTAAAAGGATGAAAAGGGACAAAAGGGAGATCATTACTATGAAATTGTTCTCTACTCCGTATTTTGAGTCTTAAGTACTACTGACTGCTGAATAAAACACCGTATGGGCATACCTTTAAAAATTTTACTAATTTCGGGGGCACCTGGGTGGCTCAGTGGGTTAAGCTTCTGCCTTCGGCTCAGGTCATGATCTCAGAGTTTTGGGATCGAACCCCGCATCGGGCTCTCTGCTCAGCAGGGAGCCTGCTTCCTCCTCTCTCTGTGCCTGCCTCTCTGCCTACTTGTGATCTCTATCTGTCAAATAAATAAATAAAATCTTTAAAAAAAAATTTTTTTATTAATTTTGTAATTAAGTATCAGGCACTTTATAGATAATATTTGTATCCTTTTCTCCCTTCCCCTACATGCTGTGTATGTTCTGACTCAATTCCTCAGTAGTACTTAGAATGTTAGTCATTGCTGCATTTTTACTAGACTTTATCAGATAACTTTGTAATTTTTTTTAACTCTTCATTTTAGATTGATCCAAATCCTGATCAGTCAGCAGATGATAGACCATCCTGCCCCTCTCGTTGAAGGAACACTTGGTTAAATCAAGTTGATGTGGGTTCCGAACTGTATCTCTTCCCAGCTGAGGACAGAGAAGTATCTTGGAGACACGTTTTCAGAGGAAGTGGAATTGCTTTTGCCCAGAAAAATGGCAAATACATGAAACAACCAGTGATCATGCTTTAGAAGCCTACAGCAACATTCTGGGACTGCTCCAACATGCTTGAAGATCTAAGCTTTTCTCCTTTAAAACAGGCACATACTTAAGAGCAGTCTTCTTAGCCTATGGTCATACGTGTCAAGACACCACGTTGTAAAGAAGGATGGTTTCCTTCTTTTGATTTGAAAATTTGCACATGCTCAATGCTTACATTGTGCAGTTCTGATGTCACTACAGCTTTTTTTTTTTCCATTTATGCCAGACTCTTGATACTGTTTAAAAACTTGTTTGCGGTCAGCACAACAAGGAACAAAAGAAAGCTTTGAAAAAACTTTAACATGAAAAAAAACGCACTGACTTTTTTTTTTTAATTTAATATAGCCTGGACTTTACCTGCGTATGCACATGCTCAGAAATGTCCTACTAGGCTGACCATGTATCACCTCTTCAGCTTGGATCCTATTGTGGATTTATTTACAAACATCAAATGCCTTCAAGCCAATCCTTCTTGCTGTATGTTTTGCAGCCTACTGTAGTAGATACGCAACAGATATGTGGGAAAAGAGATGAGGAGGAAGCTAATAAGAGACTTTGTCAAGATTGTATACCTTCTTGGTTTCTTTTAAGAATTTGTTGCCTTTCTACTATTACAGCAAAGCAGCATTTTGTTACTGACTGCCTAAAATCACTTAATCTCAGGTGAACGCATCACTTGCCAAACTGTTGGAATGCTATTTGTGTTTCGTTGCACTGTTGAGTTACTTTTTTTTTGTTTGGTTGGTTGGTTGGTTGGCTTTTTGGAGAGGGAAATTTGGAAAAGGGACATACACAAAAGTGATAACCCACCCACATTCCCTTTTTATCATTACATAAAAGAAGAAACTAGCAGAGCTAAGAATGGAGTAAAGAAAGGCAGTATGGCAGGCACCAGCAAAGAGTTAAGGGCTTGTTGCTCTTAAAAATTATTATTTTTATTATTTTAAGAGTATGGAAATTTTCCAGTCACTGGAGAGGAGGAGAAAGTGCATTTATTTTTATAACAGAGTTACTTAATTACCTCCAAAACACATATGTTGGAAATCATTTTGCTGATGCAGTGTTTTCTGAGCAGGAATATATATATGTATATATACATATATACATATACATATATACATATATATATATATTCAGGTTGTGATTAGAGAGCTTACTTCATACATTTCCTATCCCGCTCCCAACTTCTCAGAACTCGAAAACCCAAGTTTATTCTGAAAGTGTACACAAAATTACAAATACTAGAACGTGTGCTGGAATGAGAACTGTTTTCTATTTTTGTGGGGTTTTTTTAGTGACAGTATTTTTTCCATTATCTAAAGAACATTTTGCTAAACATGAGAAACCACTCACTTTGAGTATATATAGATAAGACCAACTACATCAGTAAATTATAGTTTGTATTAAAGATGATTTACAGTTGGCTCGTAAGAAATATACCAGCATTCGTGATGACACTTAAAAACCATTTTCCAATGTACCAAGTGTACAAATGGTCTTATTTTAGAAGGAATTCAGCTCTGACGTTTTTAATGAAAATCAGCATCTGTGGTGATGCAACATACGTGTGAAATGGGTGTTACATCTATCTGCCATTTAACCCCACAGTTAAAGTGGCTGAAAATAATAGTAACTCTGGCTTGGTGCTTGACCTGGTTAAATACTGTCTTAAAGCTTCATACAAAACAAATAGGCTTTTCCATAAGTGGCCTTTAAGAAAACATGGAAGACAATTCATGTTTGAAAAATGCTGACAGGGTGAAGAAAGCCCAGCGTAAAAATGAATCACGTTTTAAGTGATTCAGTAAAGGGTTTGGGCTCCCGTAGCAAACTAATACTAGATAATAAGGAAATGGGGGTGAAATATTTTTTTATTGTTGTTAAATCATTTTGTGAATGTCCCCCTCAAAAGAAGCTAATGGAATATTTGGCATAAAGGGCATTTGGTGGTTTTATTTTTGTTGGGGGGGAGGTTGTCTGAAAATCCCTTTTCTTTTCTCTCTTATGTCTAACTGACTAGGGAACAATTGTTGATATGCATAGCATTGGAATACTTATCACCATATACTCTTATAAATAACACATGAAGTGAGAATGACCAATATTCTGATAATTGGCACTGGGTCACAAAATGTGATTAAATTTTAAATATATATAAAACTTTATCAAATAAAGTTTTATTTACCCCATTAAAGTATTTGTTTACTTTTCTTATTTAGAGGCATTACTTTACTCTTTTCCAAATATTGGTCAATTCCTGACATAAGATGTGAGGTTCACAGCTGTATTCCAGTATTCAAGATAGAGTCCTGATTTTGCAATTAGGAAAAGTAAAATCCAAAACATTAGCAAAACAAAGTGCAATATTAAATGTATGCTTTATAGATTATATTCTATGGCTGTTTGTAATTTCTCTTTTTTTCCTGTTTTATTTGGTGCTGAATATGTCCTTGTAGGCTCTGTTTTAAGAAAACAATATGTGGGAAATGATTTAATTTTTCCTATTGCTCTTCCTTGTGGAAAATAAAGTGTTTTTTGTTTTTTTTCTTTTTTGTAAAATTGTTTGGAGACTTAATTGAATCTTGATCGTGTTAGTAACTCATCATACATGCAAACATTATTAGGACTACAGTTAAACTCTATTTTTAAGCCAATCTGGTTAGGAGTTGCTTCAAGCCACCAAAGGGAATTACTGAAGCCTTAAAGGAATTTTTAATACTAATTATCATGGCATAATAATTCATCAAATTTTTAGATGCTTTTTTAGATGAATTGTCTGTAAGTTCATTCTATAAATGCCAGTCCTCTGTATGAACTAAACTTAACCAGGTAAAATAGTTTGACCTTCAGGTACCAATTCCCTCTTGCAGTGATGTGTCCAAGTTTCTAGTATTTAAGAGCACATAACTTTAAAAGTTGTATTAACTAAACTTACAAAAATACTTTTTTCCAAATTTTTAAATAATAATATTTTTTCAAAGAATGTGTGGATTTGGCATTAATTTATAACATTAGAATTACTAATCACATTTAGAAAATGTGGGATCACGTTTAGAAAATAACCTTACTTCAGTATTTATATTTCAATATTTATATATCCATAGACCAGCTCTCAGGTTGTATATGTGCCTTACTATATCATTCTCCCATATTTTCAAATGTGTATACACATATAAAGTGTGTTAGAAACACTTAGACAATGTATTTATAGTCAATCTTATGGAAATAAGAGCTAGCAATCTATACAATGTTTTTATACAATAAAGAGTAAAAATGACTGGGGGAAGAATTATACCCTGAGAAAGGGAGACACAGGTTTTGGGTTCTGTAACTTTAGATGTAGCCTTAAACAAGATGTGTGAATTTGGATGCGTTCATCTACAAAGTGGAAAAGTAGGTATCCAAATTCCCCTTCGTCAGTGAAGGCACAAGGTTGTAATAATAAAGAAGTAGTTCTCTACATTGGGAATGGAACTGCTTCAAAATTTGTATTAGAATACTTAGAAACTGACTTACGTACATGTTTCAAGTTACATAAAATTGACAGTTACTGGCCCTGCTTTTGTATTGTCATCTATACTTAACCAAACTCTTTATCACCAATTAGGATTTAATGAATGGCCAAGCTTACCTGTATCTTTCAGGTTTATAATGTAACAGGAAGAAACTCAGACTAGCTTAAGTAAAAAACTGTATTAACCAGTAATTCCAAGGATGATGTATATTAAGTACATTCGGATCCAGAAATCCAAATAATGCTCTGAGGACACACTCGTGTCTCATCTCTCTTCACTTGCCCTTTTTCATATTAGCCTTATTCTTTCATATTTGTTGGGCCACGAAAGATGATCCCAGCTTCTATAGCTCCTGGAAGAAAGCTATCTTGACTCCAAATCACTTGTTAGGGGAGATTCCGATTGGCCAATTCTGGGTCATGTCTCATGCCACATAGAATGGGTTTCCCAATAGAAAAGAAGGGAGAAAAGAGGTTACTGTATATACTTGCTATTTCAAATGTTGTCCAAACCAGCAGCAATAGCATCCACTTAAGTACACTGAAAAGCAGAATATCAAGATCTATCCCAGAATACTGACCCCAATACCTGTTTACATGATTCCCAAGTAATTTGTAACCACAGTAAAATTTAAGCTCTGTAGCACACCAAAGAAAAGCAAGAGATGGAGACACAACAGGCAACTCTGTTTTCACGAGTCCCAAACTCTCAACTGAGCTGAGGATTTGGGGTACTTAATAAATGAAAAATAATCATGCCATTAAATTTTTTTTTAAGATTTTATTATTCATTTGAGAGAGCGAGAGAGCATGCGTACGTGGGGGTGGGAGGAAGGCAGAGGGAAAGAGAAGCAGGCTCTCCACTGAGAGCCCTACACAGGACTCAATCCCAAGACCCTGGGATCATAACTCAGCCGAAGGCAGCTGCTTAACCTACTGAGCCCCCCAGATGCCCTGCTCCAATCATGCCATTTTAAATCCCGAAGCCAGTTTACGGCTTGGTATTTGTGAGATACAACTTTGTAACTACTATAATAATAACTATTATATCTTCAGAATTCCTGTATCAACAATCAGCATTTCTCAAAACAACCATGACTGAATGATGAAATATTCTGCCTTTTTATTTCTTGATTTCAAAATCAACAGGAGAGAAATATTATTGATATAAGAAAATTAATTTGACTCTGAGGAATGTAGTCTACAATTCCTTTTTGGAAAAAAAAATTTAGGAAAATGTGGGAAATACACAAATATGGAAATCCGATACATGAATATGTCAAATCCAAGACAACCCATAGTTTAAAAATCCAAATGCACAATCCTAACTGGAAATAGAACCAGTATCACTGTCTTTGTTGAACAGCACGAAGTTAAACATTTAAGTAAGAAAATATATTTTTTCAAACCAGCTTCACAGACACCAACTTAGGTAAATGAAGTCCAGATATTATAGACCCAAAAAGCAAAGTTGCTTTAGAATAGGTCTAGTATTTATATACTATTATATAATATTTACATGCATATAAAAGAATATATAGCCTAATGTGATTCAAGAAAACAAGTGTTTATGACATTAGGAATTTCTTTTTCTTTTTTTAGATTTTATTTATTTGACAACGAGAGAAAGTGAAAGAGGGAACACAAGCAGGGGGAGTGGGAGAGGGAGAAGTAAGCTTCCTGCTGAGCAGGGAGCCTGATGCAGAGCTCAATCCCAGTGCCTGGGATGGTGACCTGAGCCAAAGGCAGACACTTAACGACTGAGCCACCCAGATGCCTGACATTAGGAATTTCTGATACATTTTAGTTAATTCTAACTGGAAATGGATTTTTGCTACTTCTAACTTAAAGACTTATGTAAGTTCTCAACATCAATTTCCAATCTAAACAAAAAGATTATTACCTCTGGCATTGATAGGTTACTAGGAACATTAATAAAGTTAAAATAGTGAGTTAAAACATCTTTGTATAATTTAGAGATCTATTTACTAGTTACACAAAACAGTCTTACTGTAAACAGAAGGATTTGAAAGATTATATATATTGTCCTAACGTAAGTCTGACGATGATACAACACATGGAAGCAAATTATTGCACTGTTATTATTTTAAATGACATGAACTTTTGCCAAAAGGGGAAGGTATCTAATACTTACTGAATACAGGAAATTTGTACTTACTAGGTAATTTTTCTCTAATGAATTAATAGAGTAAATAATGATAGAAATGCAAAAAAAAAAAATTGCTAGAATGAGCAGCCAGTTTCTGCTTTGCTTTTTTTATTTTAAGGAAATCAACATTTCTACCTTCAAATGCAAGACACACTTCAATAACCTGCACCTCTTGACAGATCTGAATCCCAAAAGGTAGTACTCAAGATGTTTAGAACAATAGGAAAATAACAGGAAACTAAGATACCGCGCACATATCACATAGAAAAACAGGATGCTGGCAGCCTAGAAAAGCATACCCGGAACCCATAATAACAAAATCACACACGCATTCTCTTCCAAGACTATTGATTCCAAAATTATAAAAGCAAAGGAGAAAATACTTTCCCCTTACTATTCCTCTTTCAATTTGGAGAGTCAACTTGAGGGAACCCTTGTGAAACAACAGCCATAGGAGTGCATGCTGTGTAAGGAAGCAGTGGACAAGTGCCTCCTCCAGTGGTGAGATTTTTTGAGTGCCTTGAGCAACTGACCAGGAAAAGCCCAATAAATTCCCTCATTACATTGTCCTTGGTATTAGTTTCCTATTGGCTGCCTCAACAAAATACTTTAAACCAGCAGACTTAAAACAACTGAAATTTATTCTCTCACGGTTTGGGGGGCTGGAAGTACAAAATCATGGCATGTTCCTTCTGAATTCTGTAGAGGCCGACCTTTCCTTGCCTCCTCTTGCTTCTGATGGCGGCTGGCAATCTTTGGCAGTCCTTCTGCATCACTGGATTATCTCCTTTTTTTATCTAATGGCCCTCTTCTCCCAGTATTATCTGTCTCTTCCTATGCATTTCTCCTCTGAGACTCTCATCTTATACAGACATAGACATGCCGGATTAAGGGCCCACCCACTCCAGCATGACTTTATACTAACTAATTACATCTGCAGTGACCCTGTTCCAAATAAACTAATATTCTGAGATACTGGGGATTAGAGCTTCAGTCTATCTTTTTGGGAGACACAATTCAACATAATAACTTCCCTTCATCCAAAAAACAAAACATGGTAACAATACTATGTAGTGCCTATAAGGAAAAGCTACCTATTTAGAGGAAATACAGTTGGCTACTCCTCACTTTAGAGAATAGATTTAGTCTTAAACTATAAAATCACTACAGATCAAAGGAAACATTCCTTCCCCACTACCCTCTTTTTTCCTGATGTGATACTGTGGGAGGTGAGCACTCATCTGGGAGACAAGAAACTTAAGCTCTGATCCACAGACACTAAGTGGCTGAATGAACTTGAACAAGTCCTCTGACTTTTCTGATGTTCCATTTCCTGCTTCCTTTTTTAAAATTTAAATTCAATTCACTAACATATAATGTATTACTAGTTTCAGAGGTAGAGGTCAGTGATTCATCAGTCTCATGTAATATCCAGTGCTCATTACATCACATGCCCTCCTTGATGTCCATCACGCGGTGTGCCCATCCCCCACCTTCCTCCCCTCCAACAACCCTCAATTTGTTCTTATGATTAAGAGTCTCTTATGGTTTGTCTCCCTCTCTGATTTCATCTCCTTTTATTTTTCCCTTTCCTCCCCTATGATCCTCTGTTTTGTTTCTTAAATTCTACATGAGTGAAATCATACGATAATTGTCTTTCTCCAGTTGACCTATTTTGCTTAGCATAATACACTCTAGTTCTATCCACATCATTGCAAATGCCAAGATTTCATTTTTTTGATGGCTGAGTAGTATTCTTTTGTATATATACACCATATATACATTATCTTTATCCATTCATCTGTCGATGGACATCTGGGCTCTTTCCATAATCAGCTATTGTGGACACTGCAGCTATAAACATTGGGGTGCACTTGCCCCTCTGAATCACTATTTTTATATCCTTTGGATAAATACCTAGTAGTACAATTGCTGGGTTGTAGTTCTATTTTTAACTTTTTGAGGAACGTCCATACTATTTTCCATAATAACTGCACCAGCCTGCATTCCCACCAACAGTATAAAAGAGTTCCCCTTTCTCTGAATCCTCATCAATATCTGTCATTTCCTGACTTGTTAACTTGAGCCATTTCTGACTGAGGTGGTATCTCACTGTGGTTTTGATTTGGATTTTCCTGATGCCAAGTGATATTGAGGATTTTTTTCATGTGTCTGTTGGCCATTTGGAGAAACACTTGTTCATGTCTTCTATTTCTTGACTGGAGTATTTGCTTTTTGGGTGTTGAGTTTGATAAATTCTTTATAGATTTTGGATACTAGCCCTTTATCTGATAAGACATTTGCCAGCATCTTCTCCCATTTTGTTGGCTGTCTTTTGGTTTTGTTGACTGTTTTTGTTTTGGTTTTCTGTGCAAAAGCTTTTTATCTTGATGAAGTCCCAATAGTTCATTTTTGCCTTTGTTTCCCTTGACTTTGGAGATGTGTATAACAAGAAGTTGCTGCAGCCAAGGTCACAGAGGTTGTTGCCTGTGTTCTCCTCAAGGATTTTGATGGATTCCTGTCTCACATTTAAGTCTTTCATCCATTCTGAGTCCATTTTTGTGTATGGTATAAGAAAATGGTCCAGTTTCATTCTTCTGCATGTGGCTGTCCAATTTTCCCAACACCATTTGTTGAAGAGACTGTCTTTCTTCCATTGGACATTCTTTACTGCTTTGTGGAAGATTAGTTGACCATAGAGTTGAGGGTCTATTTCTGGGCTCTCTGTTCTGTTCCATTTATCTATGTGTCTGTTTTTATGCCAGTACCATACTGTCTTGATGATGACAGCTTTGTAATAGAGCTTGAAGTCTGGACCTGTGATGTCTCCAGCTTTGGTTTTCTTTTTTCAACATTCCTTCAGGTATTTGGGGTCTTTTCTGGTTCCATACAAATTTTAGGATTATTTGTTCCAGCCCTGCGAAAAAAGTTGATGGTGTTTTGATAGGGGCTGCACTGAATGTATAGATTGCTCTGGGTAGTAGAGACATTTTAACAATATTTGTTCTTCAAGACATTTTAACAATATTTGTTCTTCCAATCCATTAGCATGGAATGTTTTTCCATTTCTTTGTGTCTTCCTCAATTCCTTTCACAAATGTTCTACAGTTCTCTGAGTACAGATCCTTTGCCTCTTTGGTTAGGTTTATTCTTAGGTATCTTATGGCTTCTGGTGCACTTGTAAATGGGATGACGCCTTAATTTCTCCTCTCATTGTTAGTGTATAGAAATGCAACTAATTTCTATGCATTGATTTTATATCCTGCCATGTTGCTGGACTCCTATATGAATTCTAGCAATTTTGGGTTTTCCACATAAAGTATCGTATCATCTACAAAGAGTGAGAGTTTGACTTCTTCTTTGCTGATTCGGATGCCTTTTATTTCTTTTCATTGTTTCATTGCTGAAGCTAGGACTTCTGGTACTATGTTGAACAACAGTAGTGGTAATGGTCATCCATGTTGTGTTCCTGACCTTAGGAGAACATGGGCTTTCAGCAACTCGTAATCTTTTGGTGGTGGTGGGGGTTGATGGCTGCTGCCTGATCAGGGTGGTGGTTGCTGAGGACTGGAGTGGTTATTGTAGTTTCTTTTCTTTTTTTTTTTTTTTTAATGTAAACTATGTGTCCAAAACAGGGCTCAAACTCAGAACTCTGAGATCAAGAGTCACATGTTCTACCAACTGAGCAGCCAGGCACCCTTGGTTGTAATAATTTCTTAAAATAAGACAACAGTGAAGTTTGCCACATTATTTGATTCTTCCATTCACGAATGATTTCTCTGTAGCATGTGAGGCTGTTTGACAGTATTTTAACCTATGGCAGATCAAAATGGAAATCAATCCTCTCAAGCCCTGCTGCTATCTTATAAGCTAAGTTTACATAATATTCTAAATCTCTTATTGTCATTCCAACAGTCTTCATAGCATCTTCCTCAGGAGCAGATTCTAGCTCAAGAAACAACTTTCTCTGGTCATCCGTAAGAAGCAACTCTTCCTCTGTTCAAGTTCTTTCATGATGTTGCAGCAATTCAGTCCCGTCTTCAGAATCCACTTCTAATTCTAGTTCTCTTGCTCTTCCCACCACATCTGCAGTTACTTCCTCCACTGAAGTTTAAACTCCTCAGTGTCAACCATGAGGGTTGGGTAACTTCTTCAAAACTCCTATTCATGTTGGTACTTTTACCTCTTTTCATGAATCACAGATTTTCCTAATGGCATCTAAAATGACAAATTCTGGGGCGCCTGGGTGGCTCAGTGGGTTAAAGCCTCTGCCTTTGCCCTAGGCCAGGATCCCAGGGTCCTAGGATCGAGCCCCGCATCGGGCTCTCTGCTCGGCAAGGAGCCTGCTTCCTCCTCTCTCTGCCTGCCTCTCTGCCTACTTGTGATCTCTGTCAAATAAATAAATAAAATCTTTTTAAAAAAAAAATAAAATGACAAATTCTTTCCAGAAGGTTTTCAACTGACTTCCCAGATCCATCAGAGGAATCACTCTCTATGGCAGCTATAGTCTTACAAAATATAGTTCTTAAATAATCAACACTTAAAAGTTGAGGCAGCTGGTTGACTCAGTCAATAAAGCATGAGACTCTTGATCTTGGGGCTGTTAAGTTCAGGCCCCACGCTGGGTGTAGAGATTATTTAAAAATAAAATCTTTTTAAAAAATACATACATGCATACCCACGTGGAAGTCAAAATTACTCCTTAGTCCATGGACTGCAGAATGGATGTATAGTACTAGCAGGCATGAAAACAACATTCATCTCATTGTCCATCTCCATCAGAGCTCTTGAGTGACCAGGCACATTGTCAATGAGCAGTGATATTTTGAAAGGAATCTTTTTTTCTGAGCGGCAGATCTCAACAGTGGGCTTAAAATATTCATCAAACCATGAAGTAAACATATGTACTGTCATCAGGCTTCGTTGCTCCATTCATAGAGCACAAACAGAGTACATTTAGCATAACTCTTTGGGTCCCTGGGATTTTCAGAATGGTAAATGAGCATCGGTGTTAACTTAAAGTCACCAGCTGCATTAGCCCCTAATTAGCCCCTATCTTATGAAGCTTTGAAGCAAGGCATTGACTTCTCCTCTCCATCTATGAAAGTCCTAGATGGCCTCTTCTTCCAGTGTAAAACTGTTGCATCTATACTGAAAATCTGCTGGTTAGTGTCACCACTTTCATGAAGTATCATAGCTAAACCTTCTAGATAATTTGCTATAGCTTCTCCATCAGCACTTGCTGCTACACCTTGTACTTTTATTGTTATTGAGACAGCTTCTTTCCTTAAACCTCATGCACCAACCTCTGCTAGCTTCCGACTTTTCTTCTGCAGTTTCCTTACCTCTCTCAGCCTTCACAGAATTAAAGGGAGTGAGGCTTTCTCTGGATTAGGCTTTGACTTAAGGGAATGTTGTGGCTAGACTGGTCTTACACTCAACCACTAAAATTTTCTCCCTATCAGCAATAGGCTATTTCACTTTCTTATCATTCACATGTTCACTGGAGTGGCACTTTTAATTTCCTTCAAGAACCTTTTCTTTGCATTCATAACTTGAGTAACTGTTTAGCATGAGAGGCCAATCTTTTGTCCTATCTCAGCTTTTGACATGCCCTCCTCACTAAACTTATTTATTTCTAGCTTTTGATTTAAAGTGAGAGACATGTGACTCTTCCTTTTCCTTGAACATTAAGACGTCATTGTGGGGTTGTTAACTGGCTTTACTTCAATATTGTTGTGTCTCAGGGAATAGGGAGGCCAGAGGGGAGAGAGAGATGGCTTGTCAGTGAAGCAGTCAGAACACACACATTTATCACTTAAACTCATTCTCTTACAGGGGTGTGGCTGATGCTGTCCCAAAACAATTTTAATAGCAACTTCAAAAATCACTGACCAGAGATAATCATTACAAATATAATAATGATGAAAAAGTTTGAAATACTGGGAGAATTACCAAAATATGCAACAGGGACACAAGTGAGCAAATGCTATTGGAAAAATGGCCCCAAATAACTTGCCTGACACAAGGCTGCCACCAACCTTCAGTCTGAAGGAAGGAAGGAAGGAAGGAAAAAAGGAAGAAAGAAAGAATCCACAAAGTGCAATTAAGCACAGTGCAATAAAATCAGGTATGCCTAGGTGCAATTTGGGATTGGTTTGGTTATTTAGGCAAAAGTCTCTTTCTTCCTTAATGAATCTTCCCAATTCTAGCATGAAGATGTGTATTTTTACCTATAGCATTGAACAGTTTTAATATATACTCCTAATGCTAAGATACAGATATAAAACATTTCAGGTCGTGATTAGTAAATTAGGAATATATTTGGTTTCTTAAACTTATGACAACAAACATTAATTCATAGAGTAATTGAGTCTTGCTTGGTTTAAGAGTCAGAAGAGAGTAAAACTTCTAAAAAGGTCTGGTTGTTATTCAGGAGCAGCTGCAAAGTCACCTGCCTGCTTATTTATGGGAAAGATACCACGGACTCTGGCTTACATAAATGGAAGGAGGAAGATGACAGGCAAGTCGAAATGTTTCTTCGAAGGGAAGCTGAATATATCTCTGTTCTCCTTAATGTTGTTTACTTCAAAGATAATCTCCAATTTAGTGTTAACACCAGATTCTCTCAAAAGTAAAAAGTGAACCTGGTATATTTCCATTTGGGACAATGCTACTAAGGTACACAACAGAAAAACCTGGAGAAAAACACAGTATAAAGTTCAGGCTACAATCCCCTCTTATTACACAGTGAAATTTTCTTCCAAAATACCTTTGGCTCAGCTCTAATGGAATACAACATAATAGAGTTTTGTTACCTTAGGGTATTATCTACACTGTTCTATGCTTCTTTGACAGTTAGCTTTCTTGATTCAATAAAGGAGCAGAAAACTGCTCCAATTTAAGGAAAATCTATTAACTTGTTTAGTTCTCTAAGGTACTATTCTTCAGGATGCTGAAGCACTAGCTAACAAAACAACATCATAGAGATCGAAAAGCTCTGACCAGGTAGAACCTGGAGTATATTTTCCTAAATTAGGGGAAAGACTGCATGACTGACTGCCTTAATCTTCTTCCTCATAAGCCCATGTAGAGTGAATTGTGAAGTGGAGAAATGGCACACCTGTATTTTGCTTGGCGTGTCATACAAAATACCATCCTATGAAGCTCCTACAATATGCCAGGTACCGTGCAAGGTCTCTTTATGTCCATCTACCTTAGTTATCCTTATAGCCAATTTCAAAGATAGCTGTTACACTTATCCTTTAGTTGGGGAAACTGTTTTCAAGATGGGTTGGGCAGCTGTCTCAAATCACACCCCTGTCAAATTAAAGCCCAATGACTCACACCCAAGGTTGCGTGGATTTTAAGTCCTAGAATTTTCTTATAACATCACATATATTATTAACTCCTTATCTAAACCAAGGCTTTGTCTTCAGAAAGCCCCAAGGTAGCATAAAATTCATTCTTCCACACCAGGACTCACAAGAACTAGACACTGGAATGGCAAATATTGCTAGTAGAAAAGAAGAGGTTCGAGGATCTAAAATACCGGGTTCAGTTGTGAGCAGCTCTGAGATCCAAAGGGAGGAGTAGGAAATTCAAAGGCAGACCACTACACATTGTCTTCACAGAGACCCAATCAGCAGCAGCACCTGCTCATACAGGGAGAAAGGTCATGAGAGCAGAACTGCCAAGGGAAGGCTGAGGTAGGCCCAGAAGAAAGGACCTGGTTCAAGGGGAAAACTAGGTCACAGCACAGTGCTCTTCCAGGATCCCCACCCACTGGGAATGCCTCAGTGAATGTACTTGGACTAGTATGACAGTCAGATGACTCCTCTAAAAACTGAGCTAATTAACCCCTTCATGTGATGGGAGAACATTTTAGCTCATCATTTCTTCAGCTTGTAAGTCATAAATAATGATCAAAACAATCAATTAAATGGAAGTGGGAAAGCTGCCTGACCTTAAAATAGCTCTGATGTGCAGGAGGCATTTTGGATTTTAAACTTCTAACACTCATCCATTCAGTCCTCAAACTGGCCAACAAATGTTCATTTTACATAACATTAAGTACTGTGTATACTGAGAAAATCAGAACTAAATCCGTTAAATTTGTATAGTCATATACCATTATGCCATGTGCTGTTGCTAGATCCTTCGGGGTCATGATGATGATTCAGCTCTTTTCTTTCCATACACCTCTCTACATACTTACTCATGGAGATCATTCATTTCCTTAGCTTCGATGATCAACCTATGATAATGATACAAATACCTATTATCTCCAGTCCTACTTTTTCTCATCTCCTTGCCCTTATTCTCAAAGACATCACAGATATTTTACTTGGTAAATTCTCTAGCTTCTAAAAAGTGTTATTTCTAAAATGAACTCCTCATTTTTCCCCAGGTACCTCACCCCACCCCCCCATAACTTCCTTCTGGAATTTCTGATTTCTCTTTAAAGAACAACTCACCTCACCCATTCACTCCTTGCCTCAGTTATTAAGTCCTCTCCATGCCAGCCAATTATAAATTATATATTATTATATATATATAGTTATATATATATAAATTATAAAGTTTTCTCAGTTTTTTCTGTAAGACCTCTCTGGTACCTGGCACTTTCCCTTCATCCCTATTGGGATCCCTATCCCTAGTCTGGATTTCTACCCTGTCACACAGTTCTTACTTCCTTTCACGGATTCCAAAATCCTGACTTACGCCTCAACTCCTCCATAAAGCTTTTGGGCCATTCCACTCTTCATTGATCCCTGCCACTCTGGAGTTTCCTCGGCATTTATTCTATCTCACAGCATTTGTTCTAGTTTATGACTGCCTCCTCATTGATTATTTCATCCCATCCCACCGCACTCCCAACAATCACAATCCCTGGTCCAGCCTAAATACAGAACAGATGCTCAAAAAATACTTGGGAATGATTAACATTTGGGGACTGATATATACTGAGTCTGTCCCCTAATTAATATGGTGAAGCCCTAACACCCAAAAGGACTATCTGAAGACAGGATCTTTAGAAGTGAATTTAGGGTAAATAAGGCCAAAAGGGTGGTGCCCTAATCTGGTAGGATTAGGGCCTTAGAAGAAGAGGATGAGAGATTTCTCCCTCTGCCTCTCTCTTTCTCCCCCTCCCTCCCATTCTCTCTCCCTCTCTCTCTCTGCCATGTGAGCACACACCAAAAAGGTGGCCATCTGCAAGCCAGTAAGAGACTTCTCACCGGAACCCAACAACTGGCATCCTGATCTTCAACCTGCCAGCCCCCAGAACTGTGAGAAAATAAATATCTATTGTTCAAGCTTCCCTGTCTACAGTATTATGCTATGGCAGCCTGTTGGTATAACCAGTACTTATACTTTTATGATTAAGGTTTCATCCTCATGATAGAAAAGAAGGGCTACCATACAAAGAACTTTTTTTCAGTATGTGAGGTAGCAACTGAGAGGATGGTCATAATTAAATGAAGCTTCTTCCTGGCTGTATAACTTCTTTTTTTTTTTTTAAGATTTTATTTATTTACTTGAGAGACAGAGATCACAAGTAGGCAGAGAGGCAGGCAGAGAGAGAGAGGAGGAAGCAGGGTCCCTGCTGAGCAGAGAGCCCAATGTGGGGCTCGATCCCATGACCTGGGATCATGACCTGAGCCAAAGTCAGAGGCTTTAACCCACTGAGCCACCCTGGTGCCCCTGGCTATATAACTTCTAAAGAAGGTATCTCAGTCCAGCTTTCTACCCCACCTTCACTGTAATAGCTTTCCCTACCCAACCCATTCAGCCATGAAGTATGGATGAGCTAATACAGAGTAAGCCCTGATTAGCTCTGGCTGGTTACGCTGGTACACTGAATCATTCAAAGATGGCCAAATGACCCAATGCTGACCAGGGATGGATATAAAAAGATTTTTATGAGGATTTGTGGGAAATTTCCTTATTCTTACCAACTGCTCAGGAAAGATATTCTCTTGGCCACAGGGAATTGTTGTATGTGGAACTATTTTAGCTGTTTATTTACTGTATAGGAAGCAAGGCTAAAAATGAAGCAGACACTGAGAGGGGCAGAGGTGACAGACTCAAAAGAGAAGCAGAATTAGAGCCTTGATCTGATTATGCCTGAAGCCTGATCTCCCACTGCACTTTTTAACTCTGTGAGCTAGTAAATTTTCTTCACTGCCAGTTTGAATCTGGTCTTCGATTACACACAACCAGAAACATCTTTTGTACAGAAAGGAAAGCTAAGCTAAACCTGTTACAATGAGGAAATTATTATTCACCAGAGGGAATTCAGAACTTTTCATTCTTTGTGTCTCAGTCTGACCTAATTCATACCCCAAATGCTTTCTAAGGACATTTGTAACTACTCTCCAATACTGTATATTTGTCAGTGCTGGTCCATTCCATAGCCTGAGGCACTCTGAGTACACTAAATTGACATTACATTAACTTGTCCCCTCAGAACAACAAACTAGTTTCTGATCGAATAAATAAAACAACAGGATAACATCTGAAGAGGCAAAGCAATGGTATCTATTTAGGAAAACTAAAACCCCACTAGGAAGAATCAAGGAACAACCACAAGACAACTGAAAAAAAGCCTGAGTCCCACTTTCTTCAAAGCAGAATCGGAGTCAGCAGTATAAAAACCGTGGAAGACAATTAAGCAGCAGGCAGTCCAGAGCCATGTATTTTTGCCATAGTTGAGATAATACACTTTTGCTAAATTCTGTTGCTGGTGCAGAGCCTATTTTTGTTTTTTAATCATTCTCAGTAGGAAAGTCCAAAGAAGATCTAATGACCACAGATTAAGATCTACGAAGAACAATTTAAAATCAGGATAATAGGGGCGCCTGGGTGGCTCAGTGGGTTAAAGCCTCTGCCTTTGCCCTAGGCCATGATCCCAGGGTCCTGGGATCCAGCCCTGCATTGGGCTCTCTGCTTAGCAGGGAGCCTGCTTCCTCCTCTCTCTCTGCCTGCCTCTCTGCCTACTTGTGATCTCTGTCAAATAAATAAATAAATAAAAATCTTTTAAAAAATTAAAAATAACAAATAAAAATATAAATAAAAATAAAATCAGGATAATATATATAGCACAGGGATCACAAAATCAAATGGTTTTAGTGACCAAGCAGGAACTATGTATGAGAAGACTGTGTGTGGTGGGGAGTGGAGAGGACTGAGGATCAGTGCTCTGTCCACAGGGCACGGACAGTACTCAACTCCAGCCGACTGCTGCCTTACAGAAATGTTAGCCTCATGTTGTCAGATTTTCCAGTTTTTTTAAGAGAAACTGGTAATGTGTACGTATAGAGTATGTGAAAATCAGCTAATCAGGAAAAAAAAAAAAAGAAAAAATCACCATTCAGTCCAAAAAGAGAAAAAGAAGAAAAAAGAAAGTCAGTGAGCAGTTTCTCTGAGTTATTCCATAGGGAAGGCAACTTAAAGGAACCTGGGAGCAGATCATTTGAGCACTGCTTTCCAACTACATTCACTTCTCCTCTCCCCCCACACCCTGAGACTATGGTGTGCAGGACATGTGTAATTAGGCAGAACATAGCCAGCATCATAGCAAGGCTTCTTTACCTTCAGTGGCCACACAAGAAATACCTGGGTATCTTGTTACAATGCAGATTCCCAGGCAGCAAGTCCTAGGGTGGAGTTGGAGTTGGTATTTCTAAGGGGCTCCCAGAGGTTGTGAGGCTGCTTGTTCACTCTTTGAGTAGCAAGAGTTTATGGCAGGTTTTTCTGACCACGACCTAAAATAAAAATACGTTTTACTTGAACCTAGAACAAATAAGCAATACAAACATGTAACTGAAATGGAGACATAAGTTACTCTAAGGGGTACACTTGATGTTTTTTATTTTATTCCATCGCTCTATCTTATCCTATTGTATTATATTTTGTCTTTTTAAATGCTGGTTGTGACTCGTTAAATAGATTTTTATGACCCACTAATAGGCTATGACATAAAGTTTGGAAAACACGTCTATTCAATTTTTTTTCAAACCCCTTCTATACATTTTTAAAATGCACCTTTCTGTCTCTTCAAAGAACAAGATGACAAAAATTTGTAAATGTTGCCTGAGGAAGGTTAGGTCAGCACAGATGACAGTCATAGCTCACGGGGGTTGAACACTTACTATTTAACAGGAGCACGGTTAGCCCCATGTGCTCCAGACCACACAGCAGGATTCTAATCCCAACACAGCCACCTACAAGCTGTGAAACCTTAGTCAAGTTACTTAACCACTCTGTGCCCAGTTCCCCCATGTGTAAAAAGGAGGTAACAATTACACAAATGCCTCATGAGGCTTTTGTGATGATTACTGTATGTTTATAGCACTACACGGATAGGACAATGGAGCGCACACAGCAAGTATCATAGAAGATTTTGCCATTGCCATCGTTATTACCAAGTACTTCATAAAAGTTCTATCACTTAGATTTCCAATAATCCTAAGGAAGAGTATAACAGAACTACTTAGTGGGCCAGTGTGCAGCCATTTCCACCTACTCCTCTGTTGACAGAATTCCTCTTTATTCAGAGTGTCCATCCCTCACAGGTCACTCAGGAGGGAATCCTAGTTGGTAAGTGATGACCATAAACCCTCTCCACTTGCCAGTGATGGGTTAAGAAAGATCCTGTCACTTAATTCTAGCCAATGAACCACAAGGCATTTGGGAAATAGTTCCTCTCCCTTAAAGGAAAATGGAAGGAAAAAAACATCCTGTCTTCTTCCACTGAATGTTATGTCTAGAAGTGACCCCAGAAATGGCCTCATACATTCAGCAACCACAAAGATGGCCAAGAGAGGACAAAGTGAACAGAATGCTCATGCGTACAAGTAAGCACAGTTACCACCCCCATTATGGGTGGGGAAGGTGAGGGATAAAACTGGTATAAGAAGATCTCAAAAATCACACTCTGCAAGTTGCCCGCTCTTTATCCACTATGCTACAATAGCCCCATCTTAAAGAACATGATTCTTTTTTTAAACGCCCTGAAGACATGACTTGATAGATACCAAAAGTATTTCCAGAATCAGGTGTCCATTTCAAGACCTTTAAGGTCAGTTAACATTGTCATTTGCTGGGGGTAGGTAGGCTGGCATCCTGGTAACATATACAGCATTGATATATTTCTTTTATGCCACACTCTGCTACTTTGTATGTTTATCACTGTGCAACTAGTCTCTTCTCATTACATGTCTATAGATATAGTTTCTGTCTTAACTAGACTGTTGATTCTAAAATTATTCAGATAAACAACCTTAAGCTGAGGTGTTATTGACTAATAACAGATTACACACCCCTGTTTCTAGACTATGTTTTTAACATGCATCTTCCCAAAATGAATTTCAGACAATTTCGGAGACTGACAGGGATGTAAGACATAGTAAGGAAGAAAGGTGACCACTCTGACCCATGAAAATAACACCCCTTGAGAAGCTGCCTTGCTTGGCCTGTGAGTCTGACATTTTTCTTCTAAAACCTAGCAGACATAATATTCTCCATGGCAACCTCTTTTATTATTCCAGTGAACACGGGAATGCTGAAATTTACAAGTCCTACATAGGCATGATTTTTAAAATGTACTAAGCCATTTTACAAAGTCACAACAACCTCATTTGGTTTTGTGAATCAAGACTTTGACTCTAAGAAACGCGCTTTTTTCACATTTTAACATCTGTGAACTGGTTAGTATCTTGCTATCCTTGCCGGCCAGGCAGGAATCACGATGCCCTTACCACTGACAGTGCACTAACTTGTAGTTACTTCTGGTGGCAACACTTAAAACTCTAAACTCATGTCATTTCAGGACCAGCTGAGTTGCAGCTCTTGTCCAGAAGCCTTCTGATGACACCTTTGGATAAGATGAAAAAAGCCAGAGCTTCAAGACTTGTAAATAGTGTTAGAAGCTTGGGGGGGGGGGATGTATAATAATTATAGTAAGGCTGTTTTTGTTTTTTTTTTAATTTTTTAAAGCTGCATTAACATCCAATATCCAAAGACATTAATAAGTGGGATTCGAAAGTAAATCTGAAAAGCTGCACTCCAGGGAGAATTTCAGAATACCTTAATTGATTATTTGGTTTCTATTTTCCTTTTCTCTATACAAGAGTAAAGCACTGGGTCACCTGGGTGGCGCAGTCAGTTAAGCATAGGACTCTTGGTTTCAGCTCAGGTGGTGCTCTCAGGGTCGTGAGATCAAGCCCCGGGTAGGGCTCCATGCTCAGTGCAGAGTCTGCTTGGGTTTCTCTCTTCCTCTCCCTCTGCCCCTTCTCACCCCTCTTTCTCTCTCCCCCTAAAATAAAAAGAGAATTTTAAAAACAGTAAAGTATGACAAAAATTTATATTTAAGTCTAAAAGAACTTTTCAAATATTAAAAGTAGATTTCAGGTCATAAGTTCAAGTCTCACATTGGGCATGCAGCTTACTTAATTTAAAAAAAAAAAGCTAACTTAAAAAACACAAATATCAAACATAAGCAATAATTCTAAGCGATAACAAGAATTATGTCATACTTTAACTGGCACTTTTTTCTTTTTCTCTTTTTATTTTTTGTGTTAAGGGTCATGCTTATTTCTTCCATATAGAAATTCACATATTCCAGGACCATTTAAATTAAAAAAAAAAAAAAGCTATCCTGTATTGAATTACCTTCCTGGCTTTGTAAACAAATGAAATCAATTGATGTTTTGAATGTGGGTCTACTTCTGGACTCCTGATCTTATACATTGACCTAGCTGTCTACATCTATTTTTTTTTTATGTTTTTATTTTAATCACCGGGTGCTTATCACAACAAGTGCACTCCTTAATCCCCATTACCTATTTCACCCATCCCCTCACCCACCATTTTTTTTTTTGTTTCTTAATGATGCCTAAAGTAATGGCTCATCTTCAAGTCAAAGACATCTTCAAGAGTATGAATACGATGTTATTCATAGACGAGCTATCAGGATCAGAAAGGCTAAATGATTTACACGCACACACACACACACACACACATACACACACAGATTTCCACAGGACTAGAAGACAGGTCTTCTCTACGCACTGCAATATTCTGCCTCTCTTTTGATGACTATCTGGGTATGAACCAGTTTCCTATAGCTCCCTCTCATCCAAAAATTCAATTTGGAGACAGTATTTGCCACCCATAGACTTGTTATGTATATTGTTTTTCTAAGACATAGTGTGTATGAAATAGAAAATGACACTGCAGGGATACTGTTTTCTCTTAAGATAAATCACTCTGAAGGAAGAACTTGATTGTCCAGACTGTAGGCTAGGACTACGATCTGGGAGACACAGCTTGTGTATGTTAGAGGAAAAGCCACATTGAGCACACGTGCTCGGTCTGCTGTGACACGTATGCTGCACCGGGGCCTAGCGGCCCCTGGAGAAGGTCATGTGCTTTTGCTAGGCTGACGTGCAAAACACACAGTGCAAAATGTTCTGATGATCTGACGATTATGTTTTGGAGTTTAGCTTCAGTGATCACTTGTGTAAAGGAAAGATCAAAATCTTCCCAGATTTTAAAATGTGAAAGTGCCTAAAGGGAATTCTAGTGTGATCCCACAGTGTTTGTTAGCTCAGACTCTTACAAGCTCCTGCTGGACTTGCAAGTAAATATTTCTCTGAAAGAAAAATATCCTGGGGGAAAAGCTGGAAACAATATTAAGAGCTCCTGCACTGTGTGATGGTGCTGAAGTGCTTGGAGTTTAAGAAATGGGCCTAGCAAAGACTGTATTTTGTAGTCTACATTCAGAATGCAATGCTTTAAATTAAAAACAATAAATCTTTCTAAACTCCAGTTTTCTGCCAATAATGATTTGGAAACTGAAGCACAGATCATTCAGTTGAACAGATCTATGAAAGGGGAAGGACAAACAAGATCCAAGGGAATTTTTCCTGCCATGAAGCCTTTGGGAGCCATCTGCCAAAAGGACAGTTTATGGTTACACTGACTTAGGGAAGCTGGGAGGTCCTGAGGAGGTGGAGGCAGAGACAAGCGAAAGCCCTATGGACTACAAAGAGACCAAAAGATCCACTCTCAGTCAGAGACCTTATTCTAATTTGATTTTACTTTCTTTGAAGCAAGTTATGAACTACTTAACTAACTAACTTAGGGCTAGATGCTTTGGTCTGCCTGTGATTGCAAACAGCTAGTTAAATTCAGAAGTTTTTTTTTTTTTAAGATTTTATTTATTTATTTGACAGAGATCACAAGTAGGCGGAGAGGCAGGCAGAGAGAGGGGGGGAAGCAGGCTCCCCGCTGAGCAGAGAGCCCCATGAGATGCGGGGCTCAATCCCAGGACCCCAGAATCATGACCTGAGCTGAAGGCAGAGGCTTCAACCACTGAACCACCCAGCTGCCCCCAGAGGTTTTTTTTGTTTTTTTTTTTTTTTAAGATTTTAAGTAATCTCTCTACTCGATTTGGGGCTCGAACCCACAACCCCAAGATCAAAAGTCACACATTCCACTGAGTCAGCCAAGTACCCCAAACTTAGAGATTTTTAGATGGTAATTTACTTAACACAATTTTTTGCTAGTCCTCAATTATAAAAAGCACTTAGTGGAGTCTCTAATAGCCTTAAACATGAATTATTTTTTGTGTGAATCTAAAATATCCAGGCCCTATACCAAAACATCAACTTAAGTTCTTTCATTTGTACCCTTCCTTCAAATAAAGTAATTTGGTATCTTCCCCCAAATAAATAAAATTCCAAAAATAAATAAATAAAATAAAGTAAAATAAATTCAGGCCCTATGTTCAAGAAGAGGAAAAAAATAATCATCAGCCAAAATGTTTCTAAGTTATTGTCAGTATTTGTTTGCAATCTGCCTGCTTCCTCTTAAGGAAATGTGTAAATAATCAGGAGCATATCTCACTTGTTCTGGAAGTTTGTGTCAGAGTTAAAAGAAGAAAACCTTGAGAAATATCTTTTTAAAAAGCTTAGGCAAAAAAGGTTTTGGGGAGGTGGCGCCTGGCTGGCTCAGTCAGTAGAGCACACTACTCTGGACCTCAGGGTTATGGTCTCAAGCCCCATTTTAGGTGTAGAGATGACTTAAACATAAAATCTTTTTTTTTTTTTTTTTAAAGATTTTTCATTGTATTTTCTTTCCTATAGTGATAGAAGGCTTTTAAAAAATTTAGTTTAAAATATTGAAACATAATATTGATAATGGACAAAAACCCCTTTTCCAAGTCAGTGTCTTTTTTTCCTTATTACCCACACAACTTGAAATTTCAATGTTCCAAAAACATTCAGTTTTGTCGTGCTTTTCATCTCAATTATTTTCAGAGGAGGCAGTCTGGAAATTTTGAACATTCCTCAGATAATTTCAAACAAATGAGTATCTATGTTTAATATAGGCCAGTTTTCAACTGGGGTGATTCTGCATCTCCCCTACCCTTGCCAAACTCCAGGGGACATTTGGCAATGTCTGGACAGTTTTGGTTGTCATTACCGGGGGAGAGGGGGAGGTGCTATGGGCACCTAGTGGGTAGAGGTCAGTGAGGCTGCTAGCCATCCTATAATACACAGCACAGCTCCTCTAACAAAGAATGGTTCCATCCAAAATGTTCATAGTGCTGAAACTGAGCAACCCTGAAACAGACATATCTTTGTTTCTCTTTATTTGAAGAAGGGGATGTGCCGCAGGTCCCGTGGGGTGCAATTTAGCACACAGAGAGAGAGAGAGAGAGAGAGAGAGAGAGAGAGCAATCTGACACACACCCTTCCTACCATGTGCACTGTTGGCCCCTTAGACTTTTCCACCATAAATTCTTGCTTGGACTTTTCCAACAGGCTCCTCACTGGCTTCCTGTTTCTACTTCTGCTCTTTCTATTCCATTCCGTCCCCGAACAGCCAGAGTGCCTTAAGTGAGGGGTGGTTTCCCTTGCTACAGACCACTATCAGGTCAGTATTTTCTGAGACCATGAGGATTCACCTTCTGCCTCACTCTCTTGCCTAAAACACACTGGTCTTCTACTTGCACATTTTGTTCTCAGCCTTCAAGTTTTGCTCCCTTTATTCGTTCTTATCTTTCAGATCTCATCTCAGTTGCGGGAAGTCTTCTTTACCCATCTGCACTAGATAAGCTCAATCTGCTAGGAACCCTCCCAGCTCCCTGTACTTTCCTGTTAACACTCTTCATAATTTGCAGTACATGCTTGTGTAAATTTCCTTTAAATATCGTCTACCTGCGCCAGCTGACCATAAGTTTGTGTGGGCGAAGTCACTACCTAATTTGCTTGCTGTCACCTCACCTAGGCCCAGCCCAGTACCTGACATAGGAGTTCAACTAACATTACTGAATGAATAAATCCCAGATTTTGCCTTCGAGGACAGTTGGCTGGGGTTGGAATAAATGTCTCTTATGTTTACCAACATACTAATATGATGCTTGCTGTGGAAGGGGAAACACTGAAAGACACAGTTAACAAGGCAAAAGTTGACCTCAAGTTTAAACTGCTCTGCAAGATAAAAGAATTTACAAGGCTTGGAAATACAGACCACTTGGGAGAGAAGAGAATTGAGGCCTCAAAAATTTAACTAGAAGCAACATGCTGAGGAGACACAGAAAGTCTCTATGATAGGAATTAACTGCTGGATTGTAGGAGAGTCACAATAATGATTTTGAAGTTGTTTCCTGCACTGTGCAGCTCTGTAACCCTTTACTGTTAATACAGATTCCACTCCCAATAGAGCCTTTGTGCACTTGACCTTGTATCAGTGATGTTTTGTGAAATGGGAGTAAACCAGCCTGTGTCCAATGCTGGGAACAGGATGGAAAAAACACATCAGAGAGGGGCGGAGCCTGAGATCTCAAGAGAGAACCACAAATTGGAAAAGAATGAAAAGAAATGTAGTAAGCCCCTCAAGGGTGACTGAAGATATTGAGGTAGACACTGAGTTTTTCCTGTATTTATAAAAAGGGCTTGAGTTGATCTTCTGTCTATATTAGAGGTTGAGTTGCTCCTGAGCAGGCGACACCTGGAAACTGTCATCTAGGTTACATAACAACGCGGAATGAAGACAGACAGGGTTAAATTGGATGATATCTAAGGTCTCTTTTTTGAACATTTCCCCTCTTTATTCTAACATATTTAAAGGCTGAAGCATAAATCTGAGAATAATTGCTTTTAATGTTAATATTTGAATGTGTGTGTGTGTGTTTCCTCTGGCATGTGCAAGTATTACTTCTTTTGTTCCTCTAACACTCATCTGACAAACAGGCAAATGAAAATCACACTTAACCTTTATTCTGGAGTTCCCAGAAAGGTTTACAACTTCCTAACTCCAAGTCACCAAGTGACTCACTATGGCCAGAAATGGGAAAAAGAGTCACCATTTCTTC
Source organism: Enhydra lutris kenyoni (assembly GCF_002288905.1). Classification (NCBI taxonomy): domain Eukaryota; kingdom Metazoa; phylum Chordata; class Mammalia; order Carnivora; family Mustelidae; genus Enhydra; species Enhydra lutris. The sequence goes on along the minus strand of NW_019154103.1, from coordinate 15,884,776 downwards.
ACATCTAGCATAGTGACCGCACACAAGCAGGGGGAGCAGCAGGCAGAGGGAGAAGCAGGCTCCCCGAAGAGCAAGCCCCATGCAGGGTTTGATCGCAGGACCCTGAGATAACGACCAGAGCAAAGGCAGACACATAACCAACTGAGTCACCCAGGCGTCCCCTGACTGGCTTTGAAAGTGGTACAGAGCTAGGTGAACGCAGGGTGACATCTTAGTTAATGCCACCTCGGTCCTTTGTTTGCTCAATCCAGAGACAATTCCTTGAAAGCTTTCTCTTATATTCCGTGTCTAATGTATTAGGACACTTCCATGGCTCTGCCTTCAGAATATACCCATATGCACCCGCTTCTCCTCCTCTTCACTGCTACTGACTGCCCTGGTCTACCTTAACTTCGGGACGTCCCAAACATTTTCCCTGTTTTCAGCCCTGCCCTCCAGTAAGATCCTCTCAACACCAAAGCCAGAGTGCTCTTTCACAAACAAAAGTGAGACCGAATCAATTCTCTGCTCAAACCCAGTTAATGGTTCCCTATCTCGTTCACAGTGAAAGCCAAAATCGTGACGGTGGTGGGTGAGGCTCCGCAGTCTCTGGCCATCACAGCGACTTCCGTCTCCCCCACCAGAGCCATCTGGCCGCATTTCATCACTTACTCTTCCTCTCCATGACTATTCCACACAGGCTCTCTGCCTTAGGGCTTCTGCCCTCGCCAGTCCCTCTGCCTGGAATCCTGCATGGTCATCTGCCTCATTTTCTTCAAGTTTTTATCCAAATGACAGGCCTACTGTGAAACCCAGTGTAAAACTAAAAATGGCTACTGCCCTGGTCCTGGGGAATCCCATCTCTCCGTCTACTTTCCCATGTATGTCTTCCCGCGGGATTTAATACTTTCTGATATAGTATAGAATTTACTATTTATTGTACTTGCTGTTTGTCTGTCTTCTCTACTGGAACATAAGCTCATCAACACGAAATGTACTTTAAATGCTATACTGAATTGTTGATGAAACAAATTTGATAACGAAAATGTGGTCATAGTAACCCCAAGGAATGAGTGCAGCTAGTTTTTAACATCAGGAAGTTGTCCACGGAAGTATATGAAATGTATTATGATTGGGCACATCCATTTTTTGGCATGTAGATGTAAGTGTTTAAAATTTTAGGAAGCTAAATTTTCCTTCCCATGAATCACCAACATTAAAGCATAAATTGAAAAGCAATGAATATTATCACTTTAATTGCAGAATTCCTCATGTCAGCACAATACCCACATATCCTCTTTCCACTGACCTTTGAGGCCCCCAAAGGAACAGGAACAGTTATAGAAAAATTATAGACAGGCAAATTTTTTCAGAACCCATCACCCTCCCTGTCTGCTCACCACGTCCTTGAAAATTTTCTTCTCCCAGAGAATCACTCCACCGAAGCCTTATACCCTTGGGATAATGCAGAGAAATGTATTCAGGTGAGTGGCAGGAAGGATTCTATGAGCCAGCACCCCAACTCCTCCACGGGGGGCCACGCATACCATCAACACCTAAACTGTCATCCAGGACACTCTGCATCAGGCAGGATTCCTGGTACTCCAGCTATTCCGACTCAGAATCCCTGGCAGTTTGCATTTTAGCTTTTTCTAGTATATTTCTTAAATCACTCTGATTTAAGAATTGCTGTTTTAGTCTAGACTTTTCCTGATCTTTCTCCCGGGTTCAGATTTGCCCTTCCCAATTCTCACTTCCTTGTGTCTGATTCTCTGCCAAGGCTAATCTTCTGAGAGATGTTTAGGTGATAATTATGGATAATATTTTAATGTGTTAACTCCCAAGATCCCCTTCTCCATAACTATATTCAAAACCTTTCCACAAACTTGAAAACTCACCAACTTGGTAACCAAAGCCAGGGGCTGTCCTCCGGCAGCCTCACAGGGGAGCGGATTTTGGACAACCTCTCTCCCACTCAAGGCAATTCTTGTTCTTTCATGTCCTGCTCTGGGTGTGTAGTTGAGGGGAAGGATGCTTCTGTGAGAAATGGTTCTCTTTCCAATGTTTTCTCATTTATGTCATGTATTTAGAAATAAAAGCCATGTTCCTGTATATCCTGTTTGTTTTATTTTACCACCTACCAGTTTTGATTGAGACTGAACCTGGAGAACCTTAGTTAGAGCAGCATAAATTAAATTTGACCTTGATCCTTAATTATATCAAATACTGACATAGGTAAGTACTTCTGGTATTTTTTTTTTTTAATTTTATTTATTTATTTGACAGACAGAGATCACAAGTAGGCGGAGAGGCAGGCAGAGAGAGAGAGGAGGAAGCAGGCTCCCTACTTGAGCAGAGAGCCCGATGCGGGGCTCGATCCCAGGACTCTGAGATCACGACCTGAGCTGAAGGCAGAGGCTTTAACCCACTGAGCCACCCAGGCGCCCCACTTCTGGTATTTCTTAGAATAAAGTGATTCTGAGAATTCCAATAGTCTTGTTTATGTAGCATTCCACTAAGTAGCAGGCGTTTTTAAAGCAAGGCTCCTATACAAATATTGTTGATTCTCATTATTCAGGGTAGCTATGTTCTGTGAAGTTGCCATGAACACTGAATTAGTGAACAGTGAAGCACTGCTTCTAGGGAAAATACAAGGTTAGGTTCCTGCAAGTCTCTGGTCACAGTATTTTTGTCAGCTGATCAATACGTAACTTTATTTACGTATTTTTCTTTTAAAGACGACTTATTGGGGCGCCTGAGTGGCTCAGTGGTTTAGAGCCTCTGCCTTCGGCTCAGGTCATGATCCCAGGGTCCTGGGATCGAGCCCCGTATCGGGCTCTATGCTTAGCAGGGAACCTGCTTCCTCCTCTCCCTCCTGCCTGCCTCTCTGACTACTTGTGATCTCTGTCTATCAAATTAAAGATGACTTATTTAATAATATCATGGCTGCCCACACTAGAATTCATGCCTCTTTGATAGATAACACAGAAGGCAGATGCCAGCCTTCTTGCACTTGAGACCAGCACTTCAGGACTATACTTGGGGCTGTTTGAAATAGTGAAATCGCAAAAAAAAAAAAAAAAAAAAAAAAAGGCACAAAAATGAGAAAAACATGACACTAAATGGACCACAAAAAGGGCATTTTACACTATAAGAGCTAAAATAAGAAGGCATAGTGTCTCCTTGTTTGATTGCAGTTAGAAACATGTCCTTCAGATAACTCAATTTTTCACTACTCTGGGCATACCATGTCTGCAAACGACTGTGGAAGTGCCACAGGTATTGATTTTAGCATTATAAGTAAACTGTAGGAGTAGGCAAATTTGTAAATGTGGAATCCATGAATAATAAGAATTGACTGTATTTCAAGAATAAAACGATAATAAAAACAATACAGCTACCACTCACTGAGGGCTTATGTTGTGCCAAGGACACTTATTAACTTAACTCAATTCTTCAAACAACCCAAATTTACACCTGCAGAAATTGGAATTTAGTGAGATTATCTTTCTCAAGATCACCGCACTCTAAATATCAAAGCAGAATTCAAGATTTTATTTAAGACCAGGCACCCAACTGGCTCAGTTGATACAGCACACAGCTCTTGATCTGACTCTTGAGTTTGAGCCCCACACTGGGTATAGAGATTACTTTAAAAAAAAAAATTATGATTTTTATTTATTTGTCAGAGAGAGACAGAGTAAGCACAGTCAGGGGCAGTGGCAGGCAGAGGGAGAAGCAGGCTCCCTGATAAGCAAAGAACCTGATGGTGGAACTCGATCCCAGGACCCTAGGATCATGACCTGAGCCAAAGTTAGATGCTTAACCAACTCAGCCACTCAGGTGTGCCTAAATAAAAAATTTTTAAATAATAATAAAATAGAGAAATAAATAATTTTTTAAAAAAAGATTTACTTTAAGACAACTTAAATATTCTAAGACATGAAACAAAAGGAAGGAAGGAAGGAAGGAAGGAAGGAAGGAAGGAAGGATTATTCCAAGACATACAAAGTTTTGTTTGGTCTTTTTTTCATATTTAAAACCTTAATTCAAACATTATTAGTCTTTTTTTGTAAGCTTTTATTTATTTATTCGACAGAGAGATAGAGAGCACAAGTAGACAGAGTGGCAGACAGAAGGAGAGGGAGAAGCAGGTTTCCCCACTGAGCAGGGACCCCGATGTAAGGCTCGATCCCAGAACCTCAGGATCATGACCTGAGCCATAGGCAGGCGCTTAACAAACTGAGCCATCCAGGTGCCCCCAAACATTATTAGTCTTAAGTTAATAGAAGGAATTTTTTTTTTTTAAAGATTTTATTTATTTATTTGACAGACAGAGAGAGATCACAGTAGGCAGAGAGAGAGAGGAGGAAGCAGGCTCCCCGCTGAGCAGGGAGCCCCATGCGGGGCTCGATCCAAGGACCCCGGGATCACGACCCGAGCCGAAGGCAGAGGCTTAACCCACTGAGCCACCCAGGCGCCCCTAGAAGGAATTTTTTAATACCACTTTATATCAGTGGGGAAATCAAAGCACAAAGACAATTACTAACCAGGCTCACAAATTCAATTTGTTAAGAACAGGAATTTCAACATCCAGTGACAGAACCAGGGCATAATAACAGTCATACTCTGTATATACAAACAAATAGAACTTCTACTAAAATAAGTGGCAGGGCATCTGGCTAGCTCAGTCGGTTGGGCGCCTGACTCTTGATTTTGGTGAAGGTAATGTCTTTGGGTCCTGGGGCAGGTTCCATGCGAACTGGCCAGTTTGCTTGAGGACTCTCTCTCCCTCCCCTCTCTCCCCACTTGCATGTGCTCTCTCTCTCTCCAAAATAAATAAATCTTTAAATAAACAAAGCTATAAATAAATAAATGGCATATGAGTTAATTTGAATTTGCTGAACTATTCGAAGATCTTACTAGAGTGGTAACACTTTTCTGAGGATATCTGAAGGATCACTGTAATCATAGCAGAACATAAGCTTCACAATTTAGCACTTTTACTATATCGAAGTATTACATAACACATATTGTTAGTGTAATAGCAAATCTAAAGTTTCACTAATTCCTCTGTCACTCCCATAGATAGCACTTTTGCACCAATCTCTATTTTACCACATACTACATGGGACCATAATTATAGTCTCACATGTCCTACTGTCCCACCACAAAAGGGGTGCCTCAATGGCTAGGAGCCCATGTTACTCACTTTTGCATTGTCTAGTACAGTGCCTGACTCGTAGGAGGTGCTCAGTGAAAGTAGAATGGATTTGTAAATGAATGGCTGGATATATGGATTAATGACTGACTGAATGAGGTTTGTCTACCATTACATATGCAGTCTCGAAGAGTGAGAGTGGGTTGAATGTTTCTTATTTCTACTCTGTTCATATATTTAACACATATTTCCTGAGCACTGCTACATGCCAGCCAATGCACTAGACACAGGAGATAACAGTGCAAAAGATAAAAAAAAAAAAGTAGTCCCTGTCATACGAAAATTAACATTTTAATATCTTTAGTGGAGGAGAGGACACTAAATAAACACATAAGTGACTTCAAATAGTAAACAGTGCAATGGAGGGAAAAACCCAACAAGGTCATGTGGGCAGCGTGACTGGGCTGGGGTGAGGGGGCTCCCTGACTGGGTGACATTTGAACCAAGACCTGAATGGTGATGGACAAATCTGTCTTGCAAAAGTCAGAGGGTCCACCAGCTCAGCCCAGAACTAACAGATCTCACTTATGCTCGCATCATAGCTAGTACAACACATGGCCTCCACTGACTACAAACATGCTGCGTGGTAGTAGAGTCTCCTCTATGCCCCAAAACAAAGGGAAGATAGATCACGGTGAACCAGCTACGTCTACCCAGTGGCTCAAAGGGAATGGCTAAACTATGGCTTTGTTCTCCGAAGATAATCAATATTGAGTATTTTGTATGGCTAAAGGAACACTGGTCCAGGCAGATGGGTCAGCAAGCAGTTGTACATTAAAGGAATGGAAAAGACTGGTGCACAGCTGGGACATGATGACTGAAATGCAGTGTGGTAGGGTATGTGGAACTAGATGACAAAAAGCACAAAGCGGGCCATGTCAGGGCTTTCCCTCTAAATGCAGTGAGATGCTGTTACGAGGTTTTAAGAAGGGGAGACAGGTAATCTGATTAAAAACTTTAAAGTATCTCTTTGGCTATTATGTGCAGAATAGATTTCAAGGAGGAGAAGCATAAGGGGGGACAGTAAGGGAGTTCTGCACTAGGCCAGATGACAGAGGGCGGTCACCAGGCCTGGGGGAGTGCACCAAAGAGGATGAAAGATGGTTAATGAAGAACAGATAGAACTTTGTGGTAAACTGGATGTGAGTGGTTAGATAATAGATAATGTTCATTCACAGACAGTGCTGGCCCCTTGCTTTTCTTCCCATTCTTACTTTCATCCATAAAGATGTCAGAATATATGCAATACTATGCTCTTCATGGTTCAGTTTTATGAATTGTATGAAATAAAGTAGATGAGACATGATGAGGCAGCAGCAAACAATTTTAAGCTTCAAAGTGAAATAGCTAGCTAGTCCTGGCCAAGCCAACTGTTATCTTTAAAGAATACAGCATATTCTAGAGTTGGGATTTAAAAATATCCCTTATGATTCAGGATGCACAACTGCAGAGCATGAGTTGGTATTGAGAGTTTTCTAGAAATTACTTTATGATCGCCTGATGTAGTCCAAGTATTAGAGTAGCAATTAAATTTTACCAAACCTCTGCATTCAATGGCAATGCCAATTACATGCTACAAATGCAATTTCCTCATTCACTACAATCACTGGTGGCTTTGTAATTACATTTTAAGAGCAACATTCCTAACCTTATTTTTAGAAATGCTAACCACAGTCTTCTATCCTTTTACATTTTGTATAGAAACATTGAGGTTATTTTTGCGTAACATTTTTTAAATGTTCAAAGCTTTTAGTGAATGGAGATGTAGGCAAAAAAAAAAAAAATTAGATGTATGCATTGGCTCTTAAGATATACTGAAGTTTGCGTTTGTGTTACGTTCTAGGCAAGAATCAGGTGCAACAGGACTGGCTATTTGCAGTATGAACCACAAATATACTAGGCTGGACTGAAGCAGAGCTACTGAAATATCTGTTTTGTAGTGCAATGTGACTAGAATTGTTTAATACGCAAAAGAAGCTGAGTCATGTCTTCCATGAGGTCGAGCACCAGGGCTAAGCAGCTGTATGGTGTGATCACAAGACAAGGCTCATGGTAAGTGGCTGCTTGTGATAGTTTACCTGTTCTTCCCTACTTTAAACAAGGATTCCTCCAGTTCTAGATCTATCTATATACATTTTTCTGATGCATATTAAGCGCAATTTGCAGAAACCACTCCAGGAACATAGAGATGGTCCCAGACTGATCCAGAGACCTGCTAACCTTAACCTGTCTTGCTCTTTGCTTGTGAGACTGGCTAATTCTTCAAGTGAGCAGGAATCATTCCATTAAAAGAACATATTACTGCCTTAGTTGCCTGGATGGTACTGGTAAGACTAGGCTGCTTTCAGTAACACTGCCTGTGGGAGGAAACCTTTTTTTTTTTTTTTTTTTTTAAATATATAGTGAGGATCTAAAGGGATTTACCAAGATAAGAGATACAGTGGCTAGAGAAATGGAATGACCAACAATGAAGAGGAAAAGAAAATTAGGGAAAGGGGACATTCCAAGTTTGGAGGACTTTGTTTTGGTTCTTTTAAGAAATGATTTTGCAACTTTGGGTTGGGGGGATTTTATATCTTCCTCTTTTTTAGATTTGGAATGTGTCTCTGTGAGGTAAGGACTTACTGTAAATGCATACATCCATTTTCCTCTTTTTGCTAAGAAAATTCCCATTAAACGTGCTGCTGCTGCTCCCTTATTTTGCACCAAGTAAATGTTTAAATATTTTAAAATAAACATGTTTCAGCTGACTGCTGGGTGAGATTCATTACAGCCAGGAGGAACTGAGTGGAACTGTTCAAGGAGATCTGGTTAATATCCCCATGATTTATGCTTACGGTGGAAATTGCACTAATATTTACATGAAGGGCATGGTTTGGGGGCCAATGGCAAGGCCCGATTGAAGTGGGAATTTGCACAGTCAATGCCCACTAATGAAAATAGCTACAGTTCAGTGCCTTTTCCAAAAGCATAATTAGGCCCTTCAAATGACATGTTATTTTCACATTTTTACTCTTATGCTGCAAACTTTTTCTTGCCATCCAATGTCTGCATTATTACTTTCCAAAACAAATTAAGCAAGATAATACCAAACTACTAGGCAAGTTTTAAAGAATGTGTCTTGGTTTTTCTTTCTTAAGCTTTACCAATGAGGGAAAAGTCCTATTTTCTTGATATATATATATATATATATATATATATATATTTTTTTTTTTTTTTTTAATGGTCTATGAATTATCTGCATAGTGTCTGAGTAACATTGTAGAACTGCATTTCTTGGTATTATAAACACCTGAACAACTTCCATGTGGGTGGAGGAGAAACGACAGATCAAAAATTACACTGAAAATACAGTGGTGCTAAGGTCCTTGTGGATGTCCTCATCTAAGTGATGAGTGATCCAGTGGGAAATCTCTGACACTGAGTTTGCTAGGTTTCTACTTGTTCTTTGTTCTTGCTCTCCAAGTTCAAAAGTTCTCTCTTTTGGGAAGCAGAACATCCTGGAAGTCAAGGTACTCTTCATGCCACATGATAAAACACAGCTATATTTATTCCAATCCAAAAAACTCAATTTAATACAAAAAGACTTCTGTATGTATCTGTATCTAGATACAGATAACCAAATAGATACATAATTATTTGTGTTATTTATTTTATGTATTTTTCAAGAATATTCAGTGTTAGTGTTGTAAATCATACTCCCTGGATCTTATAAATAAAACAAAGCTGCTTCCTGGTTTCCAGTTGAGACTGTTTCCATCTTTTCCTGTTAGTATTTGTTTGCTACTTGTTTGCTCACTTTTGTCCTGGCAGAGAAGATGCAAATGTTGATGTCCTAAGAAAAATTCATGAGAGAAAAATCCAAAATTTCAGATTCTATCCACTTATTTGAGATTTTTCTGAGAGCTGAGAAAATTCCTTTTTTTCTGAGAAAATTCCATTCCACTTTGAATCCAACTCAGAGTCCAGCAATAATAGATCAGAGCAAAGCTTGAGAACTATTCTCCTAATCTGCAATTGAAAACCCACTAAAATATCTAAGTACTGCTCAGAAGATAGAGAGTACTATCACAGGCGACAGGTAACTGCAAGGCAGCCTCCTTTTTTAAAAAATCTTTGTGAGCTCTAACTGTGTGCCAGGCACAGACTGATGCCCTTCGCTCATACTAGTACTTTTAATCCTCAAAACTCAAGAAGCACATAATATCATTTATTCATTTATTAGTACTTTCATACTAGGCACTATGCTATTCCCTGGGGACAGAATGTGAACAAAACAAAGTCCCTGTTCTTGTGCAGAAGCACAATTTTTTTTTTAAAGATTTTAGTCATTTATTCGTCAGAGAGAGACCACAAACTGGGGGAACAGCAGGCAGATGGAGAAGCAGGCTCCCCGCTGACCAATTCTATGTTTAAACCTCTGCCCATAGTTTTACAAGTTCTGTGACCTTGGGCAGATTACATAACTTCTCTGTGCCTCAGCCTCTTTATCTGTAAAGTGTAGATGATAACAGTTCCCACTTTGGGAAGCTGATATGAAGTGATATGATATGAAACGACTGAGTTATTAGTTGTAAAGCTCTTAGAACAGTGCCTGGCAGATAGTAAGCATTACGTGGTGCATGTTCAATGTCAGGATCATTGTCATCACAAGGTGCTTCCTCTGTGTCAGTCACTTTTTAAAACATGGAACACACCCATGTAGTGGTAATAAGTGATATGAAGAAAAACTAGGTAAAAGAAATAGAGAAAGACTGAAAACAGAAGTGGGGGGGGTTCATTTTATATAGGTAGATGGAAGAAGCCTCACGGTGACAGTGACATTTGAATAGACACCTTACAGACATGAGAGATCAGATCATGGGGACCATGAAGGGGAGGAGTGGTCTGGGTGCAGGGAACTGCATGTACAAAGGACAGAAGCAGGAGCGTGTATCACACATTTAAAGAAAGCGAGGAAGGGGCACCTGGGTGGCTCAGTCAGTTAAGTGTCTGCCTTCAGCTCTGGTCATGATCCCAAAGTCCCAGGATTGTGCCGGCATCGCACTGGGCTTCCTGCTCGGCAGGGGGCCTGCTTCTCCCTCCCCGTCTCCCTCTGCCTCCTCCACCCTGCTCTTTGTCTCTCTCACATAAATACATAAATAAAATTTTTTTAAAAAGCCAACGAAATGGAGAAAGAGTGTGATGGGAGATGAGGACAGAAAGAGCAAAGATCATGTCAACAGCAAGACAGACAGAGGTTAAGTCTATCAGTTTTACTTCTTAGAAACTAACTAATAAATTTCTGGAACTGGAAAAGAAACAAACTCCTCCTGGCCCAGACAAATTAGAGTGTGACCACCAGGGCAATGCTTGCAAAGCTGAGCCATAAAGTGCCCGACAGTTATCACAACCTCATTAGAATGTTAAGGTCCCTGCCCTGGGAGAGGCGCGAGCTTCAGTAACGTAACATACAGCGCGTGTACAGGCAGATTGTCTAAGGGCACACACGCAAACCTCTGCCTGCCTTTTACACACAATGACAAAACTCTCCCTCTGAATATTTTTCACAAACCCCAAATAAAAGGAACCCCTTTATCCCTGCTCAGGGAACCGTGGCTTTAGAAATTACTCCCCATGATCTCCTTATTTACCGCAAAGAAAGTTGCCTTTGTGTAACAACCCCATCTAGTGTAGTCCGTATCTGTAGCTAAAAAGCGAGCACACATTAGTTTCGTCACAGTATCGGGAAGAGCCTTCTATGAGATCTGTTTTAATCAGAACTTGACTCTGAATCAAGCTATGAGCCTTGGAACAGATTCCAGTAACTTGTACCCATCTTCCTGATGCAGGTTTTAAGTAACTGGGTGAAATAAAGCAAGACATTTTTATCTGTTTTCCCCCTTCTCCCTCCCTCTCATGAATCCTGAGTAGGAGAACAGTAACAAGTATAGAGCATTCTCCCAAAAAACATGTGATGAATGAATAAAGTAAGAAATTCTGTTCTAAAGTAAAGACGGAAGCCAACACACCAGCTTCATTACCTAGTGAGGCAGTCGGTAGCTGCTGCTTTGGGTTCACCAAGTGGACTTGCTAACGTTGAACCCCAGCAGCAGGAAGAAAGCAGCAGTGATCAGTGCATCCATGAGCAGGGCCAAGACAGCCTGAGGAAAGAATGACATGACGACAGAGCAGGAGAGAGCGCCTGGTCACTCCCCGGGGTGGGGGAAGCGCCACACATGGTTTTCTGTCCCACACTTGTCAATCCGTCTTCCCAGGAGCAGAGTATCTAGAGACAGAGAGAAGCTTGGATCCTATTTAGGAATTACTCCCCCCATTCAGAAACCAAGAGGAGAAAAAATGTCTCCCACTAATGAAGGAGACAGGCACACATTCCGGGGTCTGGAGTGGGTAGGACATTGTCTGATTTACATTTTTAAATATTTTATTTATTTATTTGAGAGAGAGAGAGACAGTGAGAGAGAGCATGAGCGAGGAGAAGGTCAGAGGGAGAAGCAGACTCCCCGTGGAGCTGGGAGCCTGATGAGGGACTCAATCCCGGGACTCCAGGATCATGACCTGAGCTCAAGGCAGTCGCTTAACCAACTGAGCCACCCAGGCGCCCTGTTTTTTTAAAGATTTTATTTATTTATTTGACAGAGAGAGATCACAAGTAGACAGAGAGGCAGGCAGAGAGAGAGAGAGAGAGAGGGAAGCAGGCTCCCTGCCGAGCAGAGAGCCCAATGCGGGACTCGATCCCAGGATCCTGAGATCATGACCCGGGCCGAAGGCAGCGGCTTAACCCACTGAGCCACCCAGGCGCCCCCGATTTACATTTTTAAAGGATGCCTTTGATTTGCCCCTCCAGATTCGCTCTTTGCCCTCCTCAGGCTCAGTTCTCCAAGGTGGACAGGACTGGCGGAAAGGAGGGCATCAAAGAGCTCACGTAGTCTTATGGGGCGGGAGTCTTCTGGGGTTATAGGAGTAGAGTGAAAGGAGGAGAAGGAGAGTTTAAAACCAGACCAGTAAGGAGTTGGTTGTGAGAATTCAAGTAGATGGTGGTACACTGCACCCCGGAGCCAATAACAGAGATAATAAGACATGGCTGGAGTCAGGATTTCATGTATAGGTAGAGCCGACAGAACTGGCTGATGCAGTGGATATGGGCTCTAAGAGGAAAAAAGTGTCAGAAAAGACTCCTCATTTTACAACTGTGAAGTAGAATGGTGCTGTTTAGAGGCCTGACAGAGAATTGGCTGCGGTGTTTTCAGAGGTGGGAGGATATGCTCCAAGAATCTGCAAGATTACATTAGCAAGTTTTTTCCTCTTAGTATTTTCCTCTCAAAACTGTGATTGCTAGAGCCTGTCCTGTGGCCTTCTGTGGCTTCTCCAGTCTCTAGCCTGTTGCAGATTTTTCTGCCATAGGGAATGAATTTTTACCCACTTTAATGAAAGAAAAGCAAACCTGTATATATACCATGAAGCCTTTTTAAGAAAAAGAGGGAAAGGAAATATTTTAAGCCAAACTGCCAATGGTTGTTGCAATTGCAAAACTCTTGATAACTACTGACCCACAGAATAAAACCCTGAGTTTCTGAGCACTGTATCTTCTCACTGGACCCACTGGCCATACAAACTTCTGACTATTAGTGTCTTCATATGCTGAGCAAATATGTATAGTACACTCAGCAATACCTTAGTAATATACAGATGCACATGCATGCGTGTGTGTGTGTGTGTGTGTGTGTGTGTGTGTGTGATGAAACCGAAACCAAAAAGATAGGAGCCAAATTGCTACAACTATAGGTAACTTTTTATTTTCTCTTTGTACTTGTCCACATTCAGAGTTTTCTAAAACAATCAGGTATCAGTTTAAGAAACTTTTTCTATTTTGATATTAAATCTTATGTCGGGCTTTACCTGACCATCTGTCTAAAATAGTGATACATTTACCCCACCCTACTCTCACACAAATGCATACACACACTGCTTTATTCTTCTTCACAGCATATATCCCAGCCTGAAACGATATTATCTGCTTGTTCACTCAACAATAAAATTTGAGCTGAGACGGTCTCTGCCTACCTCATCACTCTTTCAGTACCCAGAGCAGTGCGTGGCACTTAGGATGATGATCAGTAAACATTAATTCAAAGACAGACAGACACACACATTTATTTTAAAGGTATTTTGCAGCAGAGATTGTCATGGTGATTCTAAAAATTCTACACCACTATAGGAGTATAAATTGATACAAATTTTCTAAGGTAAATTTTACCACATACTAAAAAAAAAAGAAATCTAAGAAAAATCATGACCTCAATTCAGAGACACTACTTGTAGGGCTTAACAAGAGATTCAGACAAACATTTATTTACTAAAGTGTATCTGGAGCATTTGTATAACAATGAGAAGTGTAAGGAAGCTTAGTTAAATATATTATGAAAAAGCCATAAAAAATAATTCATTATAGCAATTAAATTGCTGTAGAAAGAGGTACATCAACTATCATTAAATTTTATTTTATTTTATTTATTTTACAGACAGATCACAAGTAGGCAGAGAGGCAGGCAGAGAGAGAGAGGAGAAAGCAGGCTCCCCGCTGAGCAGAGAGCCCGATGCAGGGCTCCATCCCAGGACCCTGAGATCATGACATGAGCCAAAAGCAGAGGCCTCAACCACTGAGCCACCCAGGCACCCCACTATTATTAAATTTTAAAAAAGTAGGTAACAAAGTAACATGTTCAGCAGAATTCCTTAGACATGGAAAAACTCGAAAATATTAATTGTGGTCATTTTTGCATTGGGAGACTATAGAAGTTGCAGAGTTTCTTCTGTGTGCTTACCCACACATTTTTAAACATCTATAATAAACTCATGAAATAAAGTATTGTTTTTATTTCATTTGTCAATAGTGTTAAAAATCATAAGCAATCCAAAATGGATTTCCTAAGGACTCATAACTATAGCATAGCTCAAAGTGGAAAAAGTAAAATTTGGAAGTGAATTAGAATCACAAATTTTTCTGGAAATTTTCTGTTACCCATTTATCTCAAGTGGAACAACATTTCTCTGGACTCAAAAGGGGACTTGTAGAGTTACCACCATCTGACAACAGAAATTATTATTGTGAATAATAATTAGGGTAACAATAAAAACCCTGGAGGGTAAATACAGAAACCACAATTCACCATTATTCTTGAATACAATCTACAGAGAGGATGGAAACAAGTGGTGTGGTCCTCTCTCAAATTCAAATTGAATGAACAGTAGTAAGCACCACTACCTGTCCTGGACCCACTGAGCCAAGCTCTGAGGAAACAGAATGTGTGAGAACATTGCTCACCAGGAACTCTATTTACTGATGCAGCGGAGAGAATCCTCATTGGACAAGCTGTCTGGAGTGTGGGCAGAAGGTGGCATCAGAGGCGAAGAGTGGCGTTATGGACGGTATGGGTTACTTCCTTCATCTGAGCCGTGGGTTGCAAAAATGGGATCTGAAGGTTGGTATCAGTCCCGCAGACATGTAAGCACTTAAAAGAGCGGAAGAATAAAGTTTAAAATCTTACTTCGTTCTTTTCAGGCAGAACACTTTGCAGCTGGTCCAATTCACGGATTTTCATTCATGGCCTCCTGCAATTTTTGATTCTTGCATGTGAGCTATTCTCGGATTCCTACTTGTAAGGTGATCAGCATTTGTCAAACAAAAAATCCAGAGAACACTGTTAGTTCATGACCAACATGCCATTAAATTTTAATAATGGTAACTTCCCGCAGTTCTCAGGAAATAGCCACTAGATAGGATTTCCTCTGAGGGCTCTTTCTTAAAGCTTAGCCTTAAACCTGCTGCCGTTTATCTGCTGGGGATGAAAGCAAAGAAACAAGAAGTAGCCAGCCAGTGTTAAGGGAAAACAAGAAACAAAGCATAGTTAAGGTCTATGGGGCCAGGAGAGCAGGTGTAGATCAGTTTCTGCAGGACTTCAGTGGCTAAGATATCTAAATTTGACTTTATTCTGACATTAATCAGACGTCCTTGATGGAGAGATAGAATAAAATTGTACAAGCAGCCTCTACATTTCAGAAATGGAATCCATTGATAAGAGTCCATTTTAAAGAGACGTTTCCAGGCTTGGGGCATGAGATCATGCCTGTCAAATAATTTGTCAGTCTCCAGATTAGTAATGGGTGACTTGGCACCCTGGCTGATGAGCTGGCAAGAGAGGAGCTATCGTGTGTCATATCAGAGACCGCCACAGACACCCAGGGCAATGTGATTTGTCACTTGAAGGAGGAGACAGCCTGAGAGCGCCCCATCCTCCGGCTGCTGAGTCACCCCACTCCGGTAGTTATTTAAACAGAAGCCTCCAGCACACATGCGATCAACACTCCACTGAGACAATGGCCAGACCTCCAGAAGTCATGTCTAGCTCGGATTGCCCACAAGTGCAGTTTTCAAAAATGCTTCTGGCCTCTTTTCCCCATATTCTCACACTGGGGTTCAGACATCTGGCTCTTTTCCTCAAAACTGGCCTATCCAGCCATTCCTCCTGTGAGACTTCCGGCCCCAGAGGCCATCAACACCATTGGAAGTTGTCCTGTGGTCCTTCCCATCAGACTTTCTTATATTTCTTTGATGTCAACAAATATTGGTTGAGCATCTATTATGGGTTAGGGATGGAGCTACAGGTAAGGGCTGGTTCAAAAACGAGACACACTGCTTGCCTTTTAGGAGCTCACAGTCCAGGGGAAGGGACAGTCAGGAAACCAGGAAACCAGGCAACCACCATACATATACAAAGGGATGGCTCTAAGGTGAGTACAAAATGATCTTTTGACCTTAATTCTGGGGGGGTACCACTCCTCTTCTCTAAAAGCCATCACCCTCTCCGTATGGCTGTGTGGGAGGAACTGAAGGGATGTGAAAGGATGGCTATTTTAGAAGGGCGTTTCAAATCCAACAGTGTATTCGTATTTCCACCTGTCTGCCAGCCTTTGCCCTGTTTGACCTGGGCCTGGCGGCCGCTCTGTCTAACCATGAATGCCGCCCACAGTTCTTTTCCCTGCCCATCCTCTAGGTGCTCTCTTCCGTGTGTCAGATGAGGACTCCCTTCACATTTGGCTGTCATCTATCAGCCACAACTGTCCTGTCCCGAAGAGCTGGCTTTGGCTTTAAAGCCTGCTTCCTGGCTGGGCTTCTCCACCACTCCATTAAGGATACCATTTGATACCACATGTGCTACAGGTGCTGTTGATGAAAGTGCTAAAGGAGCTGGATGGGACTGACGTCTTTGGGAAGGGTAAGACTCAGCGTGCGCATGCAGCTGTCCTGTCCAAGTGCTGTTCTTACCTCCCAAGGGAAAGGTATTGTAAATAAAAAGAAAGGGCACTAGCTTATTTTAAAACACCAAATATGAGCTAGGAGCTGTTCTCGGCACTATGTAAAAGCTTTATTTAGTTCTCACAGTAATATTGTTCTTATGCTAGAGTCCCATTTTTATGGACTAAGGAAATTCCGGCTCAGAGAGGTTAAGAGACTTCCCTAAGGTCACAGAGCTGTGCAATTTTTTGTTGAGCTTGAATCTGAACACAGGTCTATGTGATTTTGAATCTTGTGTTCTTCAAACAACTGGAATAGTTCACAGAAGCAGCTGCAGAATACTAACATGGCAATATCGTTTCTTTTCAAGATTTTATTTATTTTAGAGACATAATGAGCATGCATGCACACATGAACTGAGTAGAGGGAGAGAGAGAATTCCAAATATACTCTGAGCAGAGCGAGGAGTGTGGAGTCCAATGCAGGGCTTGATTTCACAACCCTGAGATCACGACCTGAGCCGAAACCAAATGGGTTGCTTAACCAACTGCGCCACGCAGGTGCCCCCATGGCAGTTAGATTTTTATTCCAGTCCAATTATCAATCTTCCAAGAGTGATATAAACAGGACATATAGCATGAGTTTCTGAATCTTTGTTTTGAGATATGAAGCCAATCAGAAGGAACTGGGGTAGGAGGAAGCAACAAAGATACAATACCAAGTTTATCTGATGAAAATATGAATAAGAATGTTTATATTCCCAGAACTATAAATATTGAAAAATAAAAGACACACTGAGAAAATATGTCTGTTTTTATGACTTGTTGATATCCAGGGGGTTTTTCCTTAAGCCTTAAAACAATTTACAGCATTGCCAGCAGCATTCAGTACATTCAGAACAGGATCATTTCACCCACAGCTGAACGAGGGCCATGCTTGGGACAACACCAGCAGAGCCTTCCAGCAGACAGGCCAGGGAGGAAGCCAGGGTCAGCGAGTGAAGAAGAGAGCAGCACCATTTAAAGCAACATGGTTTATGTAAGTGTGATCTAATTGCTTCCACTGGAAATGGGTCAGATTCGAGTCGAGAGAACCAGGGGCCTTGATGACCCCAGTGAAATCAGATTATGGCTTTTCTTTCAATCTCCTCAGAGAATATGGCCCTCCGGTCAAAGAATGATGCTTGGATTCATTTCCATCTGCTGTGTTTCCCAGTCTCTTCTTGCCTCCTTGTAGTTGATTTGCATTTTTTTTCTTTTCTGGTGAAACACGTTAAACTAAACAGGATATGTCATATGACAGACTGTGATAAATTTACTATTGGGAATAGGGAAAAAAATATGGGATAAAGAAATAGGTCCTTTTTGTCTCTCACGGCCATGATTCAGTTCTGACTCAAAAGGAAGTGTGCCACCTACTGAATCACGGAAACCACTTCCTGTAGCTGTTTGGTTTATTCTGGAGGGGCATTAGGCCAAGTACTGCCCTGCCCTGACCCTGACGGGCTCTTCAGAGCCAAAGCGTTCACGACTTGAGGTGGTTTGGCCTCGGACTCTGAGAACATTACATATTAAATTACAAGTGTTTCGTTTCCTAGCAAAGAGTCTTTAGCAACATGAAAACGAACATGTGGTATTTGCAAACTGAGTGTCTCATTACTCAAGCTGCATATCCTTACTTTTTCATAAGGTATGTATTCCAAATGACCATTCTCAGGATCCAAGCTCACACTGCTTCTGGTTTGCTTGAGGGCAGTTTGGGCAGTCTGTAGGGTGCCATTAACCAGATGACGTTTCAAGTGTACCCTTTCATTAGTAAGGCAATACTAGACTTGTATTCATTCATGCAATGTATTTTTTGAGCACATGCTTACTGCCATGTCCTGGTCAACGTAGAGGATACATGGCAAACGAGACATACGGCTCCTGACCTCACGCTGCTTATGATCTGCACTGGATGGAAATTCAGTTCTCCTCTCCAGGGGCAAAGACTGTGCTTTCTACACAATTAAAAGGAACAGCTAAAGCAAAACTTGTTTCCTCTTTGCCCACAGGACATTTCTGACACCAGATGTGTGGGTTTCTCCACACCAAGGAATTCTCCAATTCTCAGCAGTTACTGACTATCCTACAATTTAACTCAATTCTGACAGTCATTGGCCAGAATTAGCACATACCCACAGTTTAAGGGATCAGTCCCACAATACTCCACTTCAGACCTCGAAAGTTAAGACCCAGGTTGTCACCTGCACTTCTGATCAACGGCATATAAACTGAACTCTTCTACCATTTCCTCCTTGGGTTTGAAAATTAGCCAGGAGAGCTCAAACAATTCAGAAAATTACTCCATTGACATTTACCAGTTTATAATAAAGGCTAGAACTCAGCAACAGCCAGATGGAAGAGATACATAAAGAAAGCTACGGGTAGACGGGGGTGTGCTGCTCCCATCCCCTCCCTGGATACGCCACCCTTCTAGCACCTGGATGTGTTCATGGATGTGGACCCTCTTGGAATTCCATAACTTAAGGTTTTTATGGAGATTCCACTGAATAGACATGATTGACTAAATCCTTGACCATTGGTGATTAAGTCATTCTCCAGTCTCTCTCCTCCCTGGAGGGAAGTTCCAACCCTTAAATCACCTGATTTGAGCCTGTGGCAACCAGCCTCCTCTTTCCAACAGTCATCTCAATACCATAAACTCAAGTACGGTTGAAAGGGACTTATTATGAATAACAAAAGATGCTCCTGTCACCAGTATTACTCAAGGAATTCCAACGTTTTTAGTTTTAGGGGCTCTGTGCCGGGAACCAGGGAAGAAAGCCAAAATATGTATTTCTCATTAGACCACAATCATGCTGCCCCAGCGTCTAGCACTTGGCCTGGCATAAAGGAGCCCCTCAACACTTGTTTGAGTATCAGGTATGTGAAAGCAAGAACGAAAAACAAAAAGACAGAAAGAAGGGAGGAAAGATGGAAGGAGATAGGAAAGGGAGGGAATTAAAGAAGTCACCTCACAATTATTTCTTATTGTATTTTCAAGGGAAGATGAAAATAGCCAGCTATTTGTTTTCTTTCATAGTGTCAATTCCAAATGGACTAAAGGTTTGTGGCCCTCAGTGCATGTGGAAGTCAGTAGTGCTTCAGGATACATACTGGCTCTTCATCAGGGAAGTTCTAGAACCAAGGAGGCCTATTCTGATAGCAGGTCAACATCAGAAGTCCTGAGAACCCTCTCTGAGAGTAAAAGGCTCTTTGTTGTCCACCAAAGAATAGGCCAGAATCCTGAATGATAGACTGTTTTATTTCCCTGGAGTCCATACCCAAAAGGTGTGTCAAATGACTGCAAATCTGACTAACACTGAGCAAGTAATTTACCCACCTCATAGAAGAGTTGTGAGAAATCAATGAAACAAGGGGCAACTGGGCGGTGCATGTGACTTTTGATCATGGCTCAGGTGTCGATCTCAGGGTTGTAAATTCCAGCCCCACCTTGGACGCCATGCTGAATGTGGAGCCTACTTAAAAGAAAAAAAAAAATTCAATGAGACAATGTCTAGAATGGTCCTTGGCACACAGGAGGCTCCTTATAAATAGAAGCTATCACTACTACAACTTCTCTTAATCTCATTACTATTACTACTTCGACTACTATTACTTAGGTGATATGTCATAAGGCCAGCAGTGTTTCCTGGGTCTGACCAGAGCCTTTATGTTTAATGATGGAATTCTATGGTTTGGTGTCACAGCCTTTCCAAATCCATGCTCTCCTTGTACGTTGTAGAAGTTTTAAATTGACCTCCAGTTGAAATTCCCTGTCGGGAAGAGACTGTTTAGGTTACTTTCTTATGTCTAATTTATGTCTAATATTTCTTCCCCAAATGTAAAATTATATAATGTTGAATTTTTTTTTTTAAGATTTTATTTATTTATTTGACAGACGAGATCACAAGTAGGCAGAGAGGCAGGCAGAGAGAGAGAGGGAAGCAGGCTCCCTACTTGAGCAGAGAGCCCGATGTGGGGCTCAATCCCAGGACCCTGGGATCATGACCTGAGCCGAAGGCAGAGGCTTAACCCACTGAGCCACCCAGGCGCCCCATATAATGTTGAATGTTTTAACAAATGGTATGTAACCCAAATATAACAAGCATTATAAGATAAATAGAGGCATACTACAAATTTTAGTAGTTTATTTGAGCACAAATTGCATCAAATTGGCCAGGGTCAGACCAGAAGTGGTCAGGAGGACTCTACGGACAAGAGCTAAGAGAAAGACTTTTCTAGAAAAGAGGTGGAAAAGCAAGAGAACTATTTGTACATAGTTTAAGTGTTTGCCTTGTTTGGGGGAAAGCCTGACTGTGATTGGTGGTTCTTTGTTTCAATTTCTTAACCTTGAGGCATTAAAGGCTTAGGTTTTGGTTCGTTAATGCAGGCTGCCAAGGCATTAGAATCACCCCAGTCACTCCAGAGTTTCTGGGTGGCTCAGGTGGTTAAGCAACTGCCTTTGGCTCAGGTTATGATACCGGGGTGCTGAGACTGAGTCCCACATGGGGCTCTTCCTGCTCTGTAGGAAGCCTGCTTTTCCCTCTCCCTCTGCTGTTCTCTCTCTCTCTCTCAAATAAATATTTTTTTAATGTGAATTTTAATATGCTTGGGATGGGTCAATGACTATAAATGTAATTTATAACTATAAATGCCCTCTCCTTCTATTTGCCACTCACCTTGCTTGTTTTCTCTCTCCCTCCTCTCTCTAAATCTTAAAAAAAAAAAAAAAAAAAAAAAAAAAAGGTACCTCACACCACAAAGATAATTCATCATTCAAACCTTGACCAGTTTCCCTCCGAGTTCCCCTTTGTATAGAAATCCAACAACTCCCTTCACATAGCTTCTTCCTTACTCGGATGATACTTTCCTTCTGTTTCCTCCAAATTACCCCAGG
Source organism: Enhydra lutris kenyoni (assembly GCF_002288905.1). Classification (NCBI taxonomy): domain Eukaryota; kingdom Metazoa; phylum Chordata; class Mammalia; order Carnivora; family Mustelidae; genus Enhydra; species Enhydra lutris. Next base: position 15,863,339 of record NW_019154103.1, on the reverse strand, counting down.
TTGTACCCCTGTTTAACCTCTTCTGAGCTTCCCAAGCCCCCCCACCACCACCACCCCTGCCGTTGTATCATTTGGCTCAACAAAGAATGGGAAGTTAGACCCTAACTGAAGTTTTCAAAAACAAGGCATTATAAAAAGCTATTTAGGGGCGCCTGGGTGGCTCAGCGGGTTAAAGCCTCTGCCTTCGGCTCAGGTCATGATCCCAGGGTCCTGGGATCGAGCCCCACATCGGGCTCTCTGCTCAGCAGGGAGCCTGCTTCCCTTCCTCTCTCTGCCTGCCTCTCTGCCTACCTGTGATCTCTGTCTGTCAAATAAATAAATTAAAAAAAAAAATCTTTAAAAAAAAAAAAAGCTATTTAGCCAAGAATCATAACAATTTCAGCAAACAAATAAATTAGCTCACAGGTCTCAGAAGCATAACAAAATTTTAAACCCTCGGGGCACCTGGGTAGCTCAGTGGGTTAAAGCCTCTGCCTTCGGCTCAGGTCATGATCTCAGGGTCCTGCGATTGAGCCCCGCATCGGGCTCTCTGCTCAGCAGGGAACCTGCTTCCCCCCCACCTCTCTGCCTGCCTCTCTGCCTGCTTGTGATCTCTGTCAAATAAATAAATAAAATCTTTAAAAAAAAAATTTTAAACCCTCAACTCCATGTACAGTTTTGTTACCGTTTTTGGTCTGTTCATTGATATATCCCAAGTGGTTATAACAGTACCTGGCAAAAATATTAATTGAATAAATAAATTAGCTTAAGAGTTAACATTTCAAATAAAACAAAATGCCATCAGATGATCCTTTCTGCTTCTTCCTCAAATATTCTATGTGAGACCAATAGTCACACATGCATCCATATGAAAGAATACTATTTTCTGTCATTAATTTTATTATGTCACTTAAGGTCAAATGTCACAAAAAATTATACTGAACTCTTGACCAATCTATCTATTTTTTCCATTGAAATATTGGCCCAACTAAGAAATAACATCAAGGAAAAATTATTTGTTGGCAGAAAAATATCCTCTCTAAATTCTGTGTGTTTTGTTTTGATTTTTCCTTAGTGACTAGAGGTCAGTTTCAATCCACTGAAGCACAGATTCCAAATTTTCAATCTGGTTTTCTTGAGTACTGACAAAGTGCCAACAATGAGGCAATGACACAAAATCACTACCAAGACACACACACACACACACATACACATACCACACACAAGTCTGGGGCATGTTCTGGTGACTTGCAAGCTTCTTCCCCTCTAAAATGTACCCTCAAATTCATGCTTTTTTGAAATGGATCTACTCCCTCTCTCCCAAGCAAATTCTTATGATTTTTTTTTTTTTTGGTCTAATACACTGGCAGGGTATTCCAGATCCTAGAATTATGATATAATAGCATCATCTATTGACCAAAGGTTATGTGTCCTCTACTTATCCTTTCTTGCTTCCTTTTAAAACTTGAATTTTAGGCGCGCCTGGGTGGCTCAGTCGGTTAAGCATCGCCTTTGGCTCAGGTCATGATTCCAGGGCCCTGGGATGGAGTTGCAGAGGGGGCTCCCTGCTCTGTGGGAAGCCTGCTTTTCCCTCTCCCTCTGCTGTTCTCTCTCTCTCTCTCAAATAAATATTTTTTAATGTGAATTTTAATATGCTTGGGATGGGTCAATGACTATAAATGTAATTATTAAAAAACCATAATTTTATTTTGGCCTAGTAATAACGGAAACTACATGTTATTTGGCAGCCCCAAAGGAATCACATGTCTGATGTAGTGGAAGGACAGTGCCCTAAAAGAAAGGGTGGCATGCTGGACAGCCAAAGGAACAAATGTCCACTACACGTAATGTGAGCACCACGTTTGGATGCGATCCATCTCTGTACGAGACTGGCGGCAATTCACGCCAAGCAGGTTTTTTTCAGCTATGATTAGAGATAGCAATACCTATCCATCCCTTCATTTTGTCAATCTCTTTACTAAAATTAACATGTTGTTCTGTGATTCTATAAATCTCAGAATAATCTTGTCCTGTTACAGCCAAGTTCTCTATCATGGTCAAAAATACTCACCTGGTTATTTTGGCTTCTCTAATCCTGCTAGTGAAAACACCTCCAAGGAAGCTTTTGGTCGGGAGCTGACAAGGGCATTTAAGGCCACTTGTGCTTTTGATAAAGAATTTGAAAGGAGACCAATAATATGTAATATCAATACGTATATTTTTTTTTACTTGGATCTGTCACTTCCCTGATAAGGATATTTTTTTTTTTTTTAAAGATTTTATTTATTTATTTGACAGACAGAGATCACAAGCAGGCAGAGAGGCAGGCAGAGAGAGAGGAGGAAGCAGGCTCCCCGCTGAGCAGAGAGCCCGACGCGGGGCTCGATCCCAGGACCCTGAGATCATGACCCGAGCTGAAGGCAGCGGCTTAACCCACTGAGCCACCCAGGCGCCCCAGGATATTTAATTCATACCTGTTACATCCTAATTAATGCCAAGCCCTTTTTATGCATTATGTCATTTAATTCTTACAGGAATCCTTTGAGATAGGTTATCAGCTAGGGTGTTTGACTCTAAGTTACAGGGGAAAAATATCTCCAACTGACTAAAACAATACAGGCACTTGCTGGCTCACATAACTGGTAGTCTAGACAGAGAGCAGCTTCTGAACTAGTTGACAAATCTAGTGGCTTCATACTGTCACCAGGTTCCTATGTCCTATAGCTGCCCTTACAACCAGCGCTGGTTTCCTAACACCAATTTTCCACTGTAGCATGGCCATTAGCAGAAAACATGCTTCTTACTGAGATCTAGCAAAGGTGAAAGAGTACTCCACCAACAATGAAAAAAATGAAAAAATTGTCTTCTCCTTATGATCCACCTTTAGTCTGATGCTTATCTCTTAAACAGTAGCTACTGGGGGTAGAGTTGGGGGTGGAGAGGAGTACTATGGTATGATTAACTCATCTTGTGATCCAGAGAATTATAATTATCTTGACTGATTTAGATGAATTATAATTTACTCCTGGTGCTGGGGCAATTCTCTGCACCACAATGCCTACTACATAGTGAAAAAAGAGCAGATCGAATATGGGAGAGTTAACTATAATGTGCACTACAGGTAAATATTGCTAATTCCCAATTTACAGATGAGAAAACTGACATACACAGAAGGAAGGGTAAATTAATTTGCTCAAGATGATAACCGAACCTGGGCGGTTTATCTCCATTCTAATAGCAATTATCTCTTGCATGCATTTCTTTTCTTTTCTTTCTTTTTTTTTTTTTAAGTAATCTCTACAGCCAAGGTGAGGCTTGAATTCACAGCCCAGAGATGAAGAGTAGCTTGCTTCCTGTTCAGGTACCCTTTCTGCAGGCATTTTTTCTGATGCATACAAGGAATTCCAAGATAAGGAGAAGGGTGTGTAAAGGAAAGACCACAATACTAGGCATCAAGAGATGAGGCTCCAGTCTTTTCTCTCTCACTGACTGTGTGACTTCTGTGAAAATGAGAATAAAAAAACCGGGGCACCTGGGTGGCTCAGTGGGTTAAGCCGCTGCCTTCGGCTCAGGTCACGATCTCAGGGTCTTGGGATCGAGTCCCGCATCGGGCTCTCTGCTCAGCAGGGAGCCTGCTTCCCTCTCTCTCTCTCTCTCTCTCTCTGCCTGCCTCTCTGCCTACTTGTGATCTGTCCCTGTCAAATAAATAAATAAAATCTTAAAAAAAAAAAAAAAAAAACAAAACAAAACCTACATTCTGGAGTAGCAGCAAATACTCAAATAGGAACCCAGCAGAAGAGTGGCATCATTTGGGAACTTGCTTGAAATGGAAATTCTTCATCTCACCCCAGTCTCACTTAATCAGAAGCGGGGCTGGCGGGGACAGCAATAAATACTTTAATAAGCACTCCAACTATTTCTGATGCTTGCTAAAATTTGAGAACCGCTGGCCTCGAACATCGCCTGGTGCACAAACTTTTATTTGTTCTTATGTCTTGAAGATAATGAGCATGTTGACTTCTATCTCCAAGAGCTCACAAAGCAGGGAAACAAAAAGTTCCACATTAAATTCTTTAATACAGGACCATACTGAGCGATAAGTGATCGAATACAAGCTGAATGTGCTCTGAAAGCTTATAAGGGGTTGAATTTATTTCTAACAAGGTGAATCTCAGAAGGCTTTATAGATAAAAAATGTTAAAAGGGTAAAATAGCTATCAACTGTAAAGTAACACAGGTAATTAAACTTCTAGGGATTACTGCAAAGTTGTATCTACAAAGTTAACTTAAAATATACTCCGGGGTGGCTCAGTTGGTTAAACATCTGACTCTTAATCTCAGCTCAGGCCTTGCTCTCAGGATCATGAGTTCAAGCCCTGAGTTAAAAAATAATAATTAGGGGCACCTGGGTGGCTCAGTGGGTTAAGACTCCACCTTCGGCTCAGGTCATGATCTCAGGGTCCTGGGATCAAGCCCCTCATTGGGCTCTCTCTCTGCCTGTTCCTCTGCCCACTTGTGATCTCTGTCAAATAAAATCTTTAAAAAATAATAATTATATATATATTAAACTAACAGATTAGATAGCTCATATTGTACGTAAATAAAAACCCATTAGAAGTCAGAAGAGGAGGATTTTAGTCCTGATATTACATTTACCAGCTGACCCTCAATGTTCTCGTTCATAAAAAAAAAGAAGTTGGTCTGGAACCCTGGTTCTTAATCAAGGGAAAATAAGGTGGGCCCAAGGCATGTGTAGACTCAAAGCTTCCACAGGGAGTGTGGGCACAGCCTGGTTAAAAAGCACTGTACTAAATTATCTCTAATCTCTGACTGTAGATTATCAAATGTAAAGTTAAAGCATTAAGGAAGCATGAAACATTATTTTAAGTCTGTAAACCAATCTCTGTTTTTGTTTTCTCTTTCTCTTCTTTTTCTTTGCTTAACATCTCTGAAAGTGCTCCAGTACCTGAACACCCAATTAATCAAAGGGAAACATCTGTAATATGTAGCAACTAAAATATCACCTTCCCTGTGTGGATCACAAAGTCCTTGGCAATCACCTCCATACCAGACTAGTGAGTATTGTTGTTCTCATTTTCCAGATGGATAAACAGAGGATAAAGGCCTTGTTCAGTGTCACACATTTCTGTCACCAACTGAGACACAATGGATGTCAGTCTTCTCATTCCTTCAACAATAAAGAGCTTTCAAGCGCTTACAGTCAACAAGAACTTGGAAAGATTACACTGGCTGAAAGGCATATACATGGAGGACATCCACAAATAGGAGGAAATTAACTTGAAGCTGAGTGTCTAACTTCACTGACTCTCAGTGGCAGAGATAGAAGAAAAGTAAAGTTTTAGCAAGGAAGGGTCTGAAAGAAAATAAATTAAATATAGCTAATTATCGAGTACTGTTTTTATATAGTAAGACAAGTATAAAAAATACTCTTCTTTAGGTGGTAATTCCTATCTCTTAACGGAATCGTCCATTCATTCAATAAATTCTTATTGATTGCCTTTTATGTGCCAAGTCCTCATTTCTGTAGTGGAAATGTAACAATGAGCAGAGCAGATAATAATAGTAATAACAATAATAGCTACTATGGCAGGGACCAATAATATATTAATAATTGATAACTGGTGAATAAAATGTCAAAAAAAGTATGCACTAGCATTCTCTTTGGGGGTTCATCCACTGACTATAACACAGCTAATCTACTTTGAAATTCTCCAGCTCTCGGGCTCCCTATCAAAAAAGCTGTTGTTGCTGAACCTGCCTCTTATGGATCTATGCACCATGAGCATGGACTGACTCACTGTCCTGGGAAAGGCAACCAGAATTGAGAACATTATGACTTCTTCACTGTGATTTTTAAATTACTAGAACCAGTTCTTCTAACTCTTTTTTGTTTCCTACAACTCAAATACTGAAAGAGATCGCAAAATAAATGCCATCTAGGGGTACCTGGGTGGCTCAGTCAGTTAAGCATCTGCCGTCATGATCTCAGGGTCCTGGGATCAAGCCCTCAGAGTCAGGCTCCCTGCTCAGCGGGGCGTCTGCTTCTCCCTCTCCCGCTGCCCCTCCCCCTGGACCGTGTGCTCGCGCTCTCTCTCTCAAAACGAATAAATAAAATCTTTAAAAACAAACAAACAAACTAAAACTCTCAAATCACTTGGCTTAAAAAAAAAAATGCCATCTTAATACTGTTTTAACACAAAACTGGTCTTCTTTTCAGTTGTGTTTGCAATGGAATAAAACACAAGCACATATTAAGTTAATTTCCAGTGGTCAATTCATTGCATTTAAGATTTGTAAAAGTAAATGCTTTGGGGAACTCTAAAAAACACCTCTTCGGGACGCCTGGGTGGCTCAGTTGGTTAAGCAGCTGCCTTCGGCTCAGGTCATGATCCCAGCGTCCTGGGATCGAGTCCCGAATCGGGCTCCTTGCTCAGCAGGGAGCCTGCTTCTCCCTCTGCCTCTGCCTGCCATTCTGTCTGCCTGCACTCGCTCTCTCTCCCTCTCTCTCTCTGACAAATAAATAAAAAAAAAACAAAAAACCACTTCTTCATCTTTTTAAATGTCGGTGTCCTCACAGTGATGGTGCTCTCAGTTGTTAGGAAATCTTTTGAGACAAGTGGGAGGGGAATGTGAGGGGGGAGGGGTAGAGTGAATGCAAGATTTCTGAGTGTCATGTGATTTCACAATTTGCTTTTTAATCTGTTTGGACTTCCAAAAAGAAAGACTCTCACATATCAACAGGCACATAAACTGAAGCTTAAAACACAAAAAACAAAAACACAGAGTTTCAAATATATGACATGTATACATTCCTATTATTTCATGGGATGCTCCTGAGAAACGTGACTTTTTCTCTGACAGATTTACTAACTTGCTTCACCTGAACGTATGACTCATAAACGATACCTAATGAGAAAACTTTCTGACTTCTCCAAGGTCAAAGTTGGAACAAGTGTGTAGGGAATTCGGTTTTCCTTACTCGACGGTATTCATCATTCTTGTGCTCAGTAAGCTCAAGAAAAATGCAAGCCTCTTATAGTGAGCACAAAGACGCAGCAAATTTTCAGGGCTAAAATGTAAACTCATGAAACCAGGAGGCTGTAAATACATAGTTAACAACCTCTTATAGTCCCAGATTTAAAGTTGAAACTCTGTGTTCTTCGTTGTGAAGAAAAAGTCAATGTAACTGTAAGCAAGAAAATCGATCCTTGTTCTCCCCTGTTCCACTCTTTTGAGCACCTGTGAGAACTTCTGCTGTTACTCAGCCATTAACCTACTCATACTTTCCAAGTTTCTGTGTTTTTCCACTTTCTGTTGAGCATTTCTGGATGGTACAGATTGCTCAGCAATAATAGGTACGTGAGGAAGGAAAAAAAAATTCAAGTTCCAAAATGGGATTTAGAATAGCAACAATAAAACATAATTGTCTGGAAAGGACAGCCTTGGAGGCAGGTGTATCAAATAAAATCCCTGCTTGGTTTGGATCTGGAGATGCTTCACATTTGTCTCCATTAAGCATTTATTTGGTAAATAATAAGCCAGTTAACTTTTCTGTGACTCTTGATTTTTTTAAAAAGGTTAAAAGCAAATGAGGACATGAGTTTGTTTGTTTTTGTAACCTCTACATCCAACGTGGAGCTCTTCACCGCGACTACAAGATCAAGAGTCAAATTCTCTTCCAACTGAGCCAGCCCAGTGCCCTGACATGAGTCTATTTTTTAAAGGAAATTTGGCAATTAAATATAAAGTGGCATTTATAAATTATATGGCAATAAAATGCAAATGTTTTGTTGCCAGATCCAGAAACCTGAGACAATCTTCACTACCATAACTGTAGAGTCTGTCACTACGTATTCTTCCAATACCCTCAGATTTTTCTCCTTTACTAAACCACATTGTATTCATGGGTACCACACACACGTTTAGTTTATTCAAATCCTAGTCAACTTTTCCATACAGGTTAAAGATTATTCTCCCATTCAGCTCTGGCCTTCTCACAGCATTTTAAGTCCTATGCATTTAACACTTCCGTAAAGAAAAAGAACACACCGCATTGGAATTGTGATGATGGTATGATGAATCACATGTCAGTAGCAAGTTATTATATAAAGTTTGAAGCTTGTCAGAGCAGAAATGGTACCAAAAATAAAATCCCACCCCACCCCCCAAAACTATTCTAATTCCCAGGGCCATCATTTTTAAATAAATCTTGCATGTATTTCTTCCGTATCTTGCTAGTAGAAGAGTATTAACATTTGCAAAGTGTGCAGCTCATGACCAGGTAGTAACTCAAGCAAAGGAAGAAGTCTGGCTGGATCAGTGATTTGTCAGCAAGGCCTGAATCACAGGAGGTTGGTCTCTGGTGTATCCTCTTTGTCCAAAAAGGAGGAGGTGGTGGTCCACTGAGCCAGGAATTGCCTGGCAGGATCAACACCCTGGCTGTAGTTCAGGGTAGGTTGCAGTTTTTGGCTTTTGCTCTTGAACTAAAAGTTCAAGTGTGAAAACTGGGACTGAAGCCTCTTCTCTGCTGGAACCAGGATACCCCCAGTTCAGCCAGAAGTTAGTTTGAGGGTGTAGTGGCCCAGCATTCCAGGAGTGGCACATGGCAGAAGGAGGGGTGCCAGGGCTGGGTCCCAGCTGCAGAGCAGGGCTGGCCACACCAGCCTCCACTTCATTAATATCCTGGATTTCTGGGCACCCAGGCAGAGACGCTATTGGGACAGAACCAAAATGTGACTTCCGTGCCGAGTCTATTATCTCCACCGGGGTAGGCACGGATTTGAGAAGTCAGGCTGTGGCCTGTAGACTGAAGACCTTCTCCACAGCGCACCGGATCCTTTCTCCTTTATGTCTTGTTTCATCCTTCTTAAGAGTAAAGAGCTCCTGTTTCTCCCTTGTTCCTTTTGCATAACCGAACGCTTCTCCAACAGTGCTTTCCAAAGCTGACTTCATCAGAAGGAAGCGGCGCGTTCCAACCTGTGCTTCTGAACCTGTCCCCTTAGAAGATTAACTTTGATGTTTACCTTCATGCAAATCGTGTTTTTAAAATTACAATGTAGACAATAATTAAGGGGGAAAAAAATCAGGACAGAGTTGTATAAATTGAAGGTAGAAGTCTACCTCAATACCCTCTGCTAACCCCAGTCTCTGAAGGTAATCACTGGTAATAATTTGATGTGCTTTGACAGACCTTTCTCTAAATACATGCAAACATATATGTATGTGTTTCCAAGAATTTGTGGTTTTTTTTGGTTTTGGTTTGTTTTTACAAAAATAGTCTCTCAATGTTCTCTTTCTTCATTAAAAATGAGTGTGTAGATGGCAGTGGGGGGTGTAAATGAAACATGCCTTTCTATCTCCCCACCCCCTTCACTGCATGGGCTGACTCTGTGTGATCTCATAACGGGAGAGAGCTTTCTGGTGTGGCATACAGGACCTGGGGCATGCTGCAGAGGCATTGGCCACAGACACATACAACATCTGGTTTTCCGATACAAGTCATGCAGCCAAGACTCAGGTACTTGTGTCTTGGGGGCTAACACAGTCCAGGATCATGCTGATTTTAACCAGCTACGAGGAAATATGTGAATAAGTTTGTGATACATTATTTAGCTGAAAATGTCAGTGATTTAAATGCAACAGAATTGGTATGAAATGTGCCAGTGGCTAAAATTTTGTGGTTCAATCCTGCACTGCTATTAGCACAAAAAGCAATTATGATATATGTACAAAATGGTAGCCTGGTCAGTTGTTCACACACACACAAAACATAGTGCTTTCCACACATCCTAATTGCTTCTCTGTTAAGGAAAGTGTAACTGCAAATCCTAAAAATGTAGTATCCCCTTGTGTGATAGTTCCATTTCATTATCAGGTAATACATGATGAATACTGTTGCGAAGTGACTAAAAGAAAGTGACTTAAAGTGACTAAAACTTTCCCTATTTATAGGGAAAGTTAAGGTTAAGACACCACTTTCATAGAAGACAACCGCAAAGACTTAAGAGTTCATACTCCTGCATCTCTGTATGTAAATGAGTTACTATTTTAAGATAATGACTTTTTTTTAAGATTTTATTTATTTATTTGAGAGAGAGAATGAGAGAGAGCCTGAGGAGAGAAGGTCAGAGGGAGAAGCAGACTCCCTGTGGAGCTGAGAGCCTAATGCGGGACTTGATCCCAGGACTCCAGGATCATGACCTGAGCCGAAGGCAATCGCCCAATCAACTGAGCCACCCGGGCGCCCCTGTTTTTCTTTCTTGCATTTCTCATTTGCCCACATCAGCCTGTAGGTTAGAGGAAGGGAATGCCTCTGAGTAGGAAGGATAGAGACCGAAGAAGTAGGGAATGCCTCTGAGTAGGAAGGATAGAGACTGAAGAAGTAAAAGTACTCAATAACTTTTCAGAAGGCTAAGGTAGATAAAATTATCTTGAAAGCCGATACTACAAGAGAAGAAAGGATGATTTAAACTTCTTAAGACTTAGAGGCTGAAGGAACCACAGCACCATAGAGTTTCTTTTTTAAGCCACAGAGTGGATAAAATGGCTACTATTTCCCCAGCTTGAAGAAGGGAGAGATTCAAAGGGAGACCTGGTTAGGGCATATGTGCTGTCCCTGAGTGAGAGTAAGAGAAACCCCCTAAAACTTAGGAGGACTGGAGAGGGAGACTGTGGGGAGTTTTGCCTCTTTTCTCAGGGGATAGATAGCCTGAGGAGACTCCAAGCCTTTCACAGTTCACACCCAGCACAGCAGACCAGGGAGGAGCTGGGTGCATGGACCTGAGGGGAGCCTCCGCCCCCACAGAGGGAAGGAGAGTGCCCAGTGTTCTCAACCCACACTTCTCAAGAGGAGCACTGACTTGGGGAGCCAAGAATAGCCAGGGGGCTCAAAGGGCCTGGGGTAGGATGAGGAGGATAAACACATGAGAATGACACCTATACATTATGAACCGTGAGCATCAGCAGCAGTGGCCAGCGGGCCCAGTGGGGGTTCTACCTCAAGGCCAACAAGGGCAGAGGATGAGAGAAGACAAAGTGTTCCATTCCCACCTGATATCAGGGTGATACACATTCCTCACTCTTTCTCCCTTCACTACCTCAGCACGAAAAGAGAGGAGGGGAGAAGACAGAGAAAGAGCAATTCTGCATTAAGTGAGAATTACTAAAAAAAATAGGGGCGCCTGGGTGGCTCAGTGGGTTGAGCCGCTGCCTTCGGCTCAGGTCATGATCTCAGGATCCTGGGATCGAGTCCCGCATCGGGCTCTCTGCTCAGCAGGGAACCTGCTTCCCTCTCTCTCTCTCTCTCTCTCTCTCTGCCTGCCTCTCTGTCTACTTGTGATCTCTCTTGGTCAAATAAATAAATCTTAAAATAAATAAATAAATAAATAAATAAATAAATAAATAAAACGAGTTCTGAATGAGCAAAATGCAGTTTTTCATGGGCAAGGCTCATGAGCCAGGCTAAGATCAGAGAGAAACAAAGCTACATACGGGCATATCTGATCCATGTCTGGAATTTTCACACCCACTATCTAGTCACACAGACATCCAGGCACCACTAAACAAGTATTTGTGTCTGTCTTTTTTTAATAACAACATAGACCCTGGAGGCAAAAAGACCTGGGACTGAATCTTGTCTTGTCCACTTAATAGCTGGATGACTGAACAAATTTCCTGATCCAAGATTCTGCTGCAGTAAACCAGGAAACATAGTGTCTTGTAGGCTTGTTGTAACGATTAAACGAGATACAAAGGTCACCCTAAGACCCGGCATATGGTAAGCCCTGAATAAATGCTACTTACCATGATCATGATAACAACAATAAGTATTATGCATGTGCTCCTTTTGACTCTAAGTCTGCACTTCTGCTTGGCAAGATTTTGTTACCTGTTGTATACAAAGCACAGCACACCCAGCTACTAATACTATAAATGCTTAGAGACTAAGGGGACATTCACGTACAGGTCTTTAATGGCACTATTTAAGGTTAACCCCCTTTTACACGTCTATTTATGTTTATTTAATTTCCACTTTGTAATCAGGGAGGGATATATGCTTCTAGATTTGGGGAAATCGGAGGTAAAATCCCTTTTAAGCCAAGACAGACGTCTAAACTTTAGATTTGGGGGAAACATCTATTCCCTAGCCCCCTATCCTTCTCCCCCTTCACTCTGGTGGAAGTATCATGGCCCAAAGGTTCATGTTTGGTTTTCTCTTTTCCAAGCTCATCGGAGGCACAGCACCCCTGAGCCTCACCGCAACACCCACTAAAGAGCATTACCTTGTACATGGCAGCCAGAGTCTCCTCTCAAATATTCAGCCTTGTAGTGGTTTTAGTAATGCAAAGCCCTCATACAGCAACCAGGTGTTTCCTGTACTTCAACACCTGTGAGGTGGTTGGCAGCAGTACCTTCAGCACTGTCTCTGGGGCTTCCTTCTGATCTGAGAGACTGCACTAGACAAAGCAACCAAGATGCCTCACCACAATTCTGGCCTAAGCATCCCACACCTGTCACTCAAGGGCGAGTGGGCAATCCTAATTCTATCCAGTAAAGCTATTAAAGTGCAAAGCCCGCAGAAGATCCCATCCCCAGTAATAAAGCAACACCTGGAAAAAAACAGCACAGCCACACAGGCACGAGCAGCCCGTGCTGTGCTGTACTCGGCAGAAGAGGCAGCATAAAGTCTTCGCCTGTTTCTTGGGTGGCCTCAAATAAAGCATCTAATTGCTTGACTCAGTTAACTTATCTTTAAGAGGAGGTTAATGATGTTGTGCCAGTTCACCTCAAAAGGGTATTATCTAAAGCTAAAGACTGCACTGTTGAAGAACCAAGTACTATGTAAATGCTGTGATTATCAGTAACCAGCACTGGTTTCATTCAGATGGTAAATCAGTTTGTTTACTGTCACCATTATCTATATTAAATACAAACAGTGGATAACAGCATTTTCACCACCAGCCTCTAGATTTTAAGGTAAGGCAGACCTCTCATTCGTTCACTTTGGTTTCTGAGCCTTTCTCCTAGATCCTGAAATGAACCTTCTCCATCAAAGAGGAGCTTCTAACCTACCAAGTGTGCAGTTTAGAGGCACAGACTTGGCCAGATAAAAGCAGGCAAATTTAAGTTGGCCTGATGTCAACTGAATTACTGGGCCTCCCCCTCCCACAGATGTTTTACTTCATCTAATTATATTGTGGAAGAGTCATACATATATATCAACATTTGGCAAATACTTTATTAGCAGAACTGTGGTTTCTTATAATTATTAAGAATAAATGTCCCTTGGCATACGAGCACATTATCTGAGTATCTAGAAGTTCCTGTATGACTCATTCTCCAGTCACACTTAGGAAAACATACGTTGTATATACTTGTGGAATAAATACATACAAAGTTGCAAATTATCACTTTTAACTCTAAAGGCAACTCATTGACAATGAAGCCACAGGAAAGATTGTTTTTTGGCAATTCCTCAAGTTTCCTCAGGGTCCATGGAATTGCTGAGGAGACTTCAAAGCAAGTCCTGGTCTACTGGGAAAAGAGCCAGCTTTTGGCTCTCATCTGGCTGTGGAAAATCCCAGAGTAGATCTAGGAATATCCTGGTTTGGGACGGGTGTTGAGATCATCACCATCATCATCCAGCTGTGTAGATCCTGCCCTTCTGTGTTGTTCCTTTCTCACGGAGGACTCTTGGGAGGGCTTTTATTGTGTTAATGCTGGCCTCACTGACTGTAGACCTGGGAGATAAGAAGGCTGAGTGGGTTCCACGTGTGGCCTCACAGTGCACCCAGCAATATCATTTCATGGGGCGTATCCAAGGGACAGAGGATAATCAAAGCCCTAGAATTCCTCTCCTGACTTTGTGTCCCAAAGTACCTTGCAAACCCCTTCATGTGGAGGTCCATGGCTATTCCCGTGTGTATTTTGTGGGCTATGCCTTTAGAGATTCTCCCTGCCTGAAGAAAAAGCAGGTTGGTTCTGGGATGATTCAAATCACAATTTGAATTAGAGCAGGGTGTCATGTTTTGGAAATAGAAACGAAGTGAACTGTGTCATATTTCCATGTTGTCAGTCTGGTTGAGAAGGAATATACTTTACATTGTCTACTTTTCTCAGTAAACTGCCTACAAAGACTGGTTCATATATTCTAATAACTGCCACCTCTTGTACCCAGGTATATTTCCACAATTATGTTACTGGAATTTTTATCAGGTACTTGCTCTCCCCCGCTTTTTTTGGCCACTTGATTGTGAAACTAATTGTGGTCTCCTAAACTGTAGACTACTGGTCTTAAATACTGACAAAGTTCAGGACACACTATCCCAAAATAGGACACTGAGGCATGTTGAATTTGAAAAACAGCACATGTAGGAAGGACTCTCTGACCTTCCCCTAAGGCAGGTCATAAAACCTTTCTGTGAAGGATGACCTCCTCATCCCCAGAGGAAAGATCCTTATCTTCAAGATGGGGAGAGGAATCCCAATGAACAGGTCTTGCTGTTTTCCCCAATTTACCACACAAAACTCATGCCCCTTTTTGTCCTATCCCATTTTCCCATGACCTTCCATCCTTTGTCAAACCTAACCTAAAATCACCCAGGTCTGATGTTTTCAGGCCTGATCATTTCCTTATGAAGGCTCCCAAGTCACATGAAGCTTATAATAAATAAATGTGTATGGAGTTTTCTCTTCTTCACCATTCTTTTGTTACAGGGGCCCCAGCTGAGAACCTAGAAGTGAAGTAAAAGCTATTTTTCCTCCTTACATCAACAAAGTGGTAAGCAGGTTGTGAACAGCAGCCAAGAACAGGGTAATTTCTGGAGGATGAGAACAGTAGTCAACACTGGGTTAAATATTAATTGTCAAGGAGTTCATAGCAGAGAGATGGACAGTATTACTACTCTCAGAAGTAAAACCTCTCCCATCTCAGAAGTCTCCCAGCAGTTGCTCTTACACATTAGAATTGGCCCCATGGTGTTTATTGTTTCTCCTATATTGATTCTCCTATTGTTTCACCAATATATGTGGAGGTATTGGCGCATTATAGCTAGAAAGTTTTTAATAATCAGTGAGTAATAAGTAAGGTTTAATGAAGCCTTATATCATCACATTACTAATCACAATGGCAGAGGTTTTCATGTTCTTGTTAGGTTTAATCTTTCTGTATTCAACTTTTATTTTTTTGAGATTTATTTTTTAACATAGAGAGAGATAATAGCTAGAGAGGGAACAAGCAGGGGAGTGGGAGAGAATGAAGCAGGCTTCCCATCTAGCAGGGAGCCTGATGCGGGGCTCCATCCCAGGACCCTGGGATCATGAGCCGATGACCCGTTAAGGCAGATGCTTAATGACTGAGCCACCGAGGTGCTCCTGTATCCAACTTTTAAAGATGCATATTTTTTTTTAAGAGGAAAAAATTTTCAAAGTCTGTTACTCTGTGGACTATCACAGATCTCTAAATCAGAGCATTATCTATCAGGAAATGTTCTCTCTATCCCCACATTCATGGGTAATCTCATGCTAACTGTTAGCATGGTAAAATGAGGAAGCCATCTGTGGTGTGTATGTTGTTGTTGTTGTTGTTTTAGACATAGCTGACATACAGTGTTTATATTAGTTTCAGGTGTACAGCATAACGATTCTGTTTGTCGGTACCTGCCTTTTCACTGACTTCTGCTTAAAGCTGATGAAGCACAGAAAGGAAGACCTTTCCAAACAAGAAGATAAACTCATTTCTTTATTCAGCAAACACAGCCGACTATATTCATTACTAAATTCTTTCCGGTACTGTATACTCATTGAAATAAGCTAGAACAACCCGGTCCTGAATATTCTTTGATAAAATAGATACTTACAGCATTATCATAAGGAAAAGAGAGCTGGTATTGGAATCCAGACCTACCTCTACCAATTCCTAGACATCAAGTTCTGGGCAAAATATCTAACTTTCCTCATTCATGGCCTCCCCTTACAAATGAAGGGTGTAGAAATGAGGCAGAGTAGCGATGTGATTAAGATCTCAAGCTTTGCAGGACATTCCAATCCAGTTCTATTCTGGGGCTTGTTAGTTGAGTACCCTTGGGCAAGTTACTTAAACTTCTTATATCTTAGTTTCCTTATCTATGAAAGAGGAATAACACTACCTCACCTCATGAAGTTGTTGCTACAAAAATTAAATAAAAGGATGTCAACAGTGCTTACTTAGTTCAGTAACTGGTTCTTAACAATATTCAGTAACGCTGGTTTTAAAAAAGAAACGGTGCAAGAACTTTTGGGATCATGAGGCATAAAGCTCTTCATTTTTTACTTGAGAAATGGGAGACCCAGACATCAAGGATCTTGTCCAAGGTCACTGAACCCACATGCTTGTGATGCATATTTCCAAAACTTTTATGAGTTCTGTGATGTGGTCAGAGTACTATCTCTTTGTGACCTAATCTCCTATTTACTAAATATATGGACTATTAAACTAGGTGATCAAGTTACTGTCCGTGTAAAATCACCAGTAATTACACTGCTGTTTGTTGAGGCCCTTCTGTGTTCAGGGCATGCTGCCGGAGAGCGTGGGTGTTATAATGGGCATATGAGAATCTGTCTCTGGTCTCAAAAGCGTTTACAGTTGAGTTGGAGAGACATTTATGAGACATGTAAACTACTGGGATAGCCACAAGTGTCCTAAGAGTTGGACATGGGCCGTGAACACACATTACAAGGTCCTACAGACACTGAGTTCCATTTTGCCCTGGCTGTCAGTGGTGGCTTCACAGAGAAAATGGCACTTTTCCTCTATGTTAAGATTAAACTGGATTGGAATACACAGAGAGGAGAGGGAAGGACATCACGTTTCTTACAAAGCCTGCATAAAAGTACAGAGGCAGAAAAGGGCACCGTTAAGTGCGGGGCATTCAGCGAAATGCACTCACTCAATCACTTCTTATTCTGACCTTGTCTTCTCAGTGTGTTCTATTTCTACAAATGGCAGTGGGTGTTTTCACAAGTCTGTGTGTGTGTGTGTGTGTGTGTGTGTGTGTGTACACACGTTAACACATGAGTCTTGAACTCCTGACTTTAAATGTTGGCCAGGAAAGCACCGAGTACTTCTGACTCCCCTTAGTTCAACACCAAGAAAAGCAGAGGTCATCTTTGAACTTGCTTGCTCTTGACTCTCACTCCAATCTATCAGCTCATTCTGGCTCTTCTACCTCCAGCATATTTCTCAGATTCCTCCCCTTTCTCTTTCTTTCCACGGCTAGTCACCCATCCCAATATCAGCCTTCATTACCCATTGTTGTACCAATGCTACAGGTGCCCCCATTCCATTCCCGTCCCCTGCGACATACTCTCCACATGGCAGTTTTCTAGCAATGCAAATCTTACCATGGAAGCCCCAGCTGAAAACCTTTCAGTGACCGCCAATTTTACTAAGCATATAATCCAAACTGCTTGATTCAGCCTTCAAGGCTCTGCTGGATGTGGCTTCCTCATTCCTCGGACTTCACATCATGCAACCCATCCCCTCCTTGGCTTGCTGTTCTTTGAACCAGCCAAGGTGCTTCCCAACTCAAGGTCTCTGTGCTTGCTCTGTCTGCCCTTTGCTTAAAACATTACTCCCCCACTTTGTGCAACCTGCTTACCTTTCACACTTCAGCTTAAATGTTACCTAGGTAGAGAGGCTTTCTTTGATCTAACTATGTAAACAAATCCCCTCTGCTATTCTCTCAGACTGCACCTTAGGAGTTTCCTTTTCTAGCACTTACCAGTTTCTTTAGAAATACATAGCAAAATTTTCTCGTTGCTTAACTTTTTAAATGTCCGTTTTCCCTACCAGAACATAACCTCTATGATCAGGCCTGGTCTGCCTTGTTCATTTTTCAGCCTCCAGAATCTCCTACTGAAAATTTCAGAGATTAGTGAATGGATTTACAAAAGGAAATAAAAGGAAAGCCATTATAGCAAGTAAGTCTCATAGAAGGCAGCTGCTTTAGTGATAGCATTCACCCTGGAGTCTGTAAACAGGAGACTGCAGGTGTTTACAAAGCAGTTGCTGTATTTGGGGGGCAATTCTAAAAGAAATATACCATTATTGCAAGAGAATGACTATCACCTTTTATGAGGAGGGGACTCAGAGGTGCTTGGAAAGGCTGATGGGAGACTGGTCACTAACCGCTAAGCTCATTGGCTTTACATCTGGAAAGAAACAAATTTCTGTTTTCAGAAACTAACAAATTGGGGTGCCTGGGTGGCTCAGTGGGTTAAGCCTCTGCCTTCAGCTCAGGTCGTGATCTCAGGGTCCTGGAATCGAGCCCCGCATCAGGCTCTCTGCTCAGCGGGGAGTCTGCTTCCCCCTCTCTCTCTCGGCCTGCCTCTCTGCCTACTTGTTATCTCTCTGTCAAATAAATAAATAAAATCTTTAAAAAAATAACTAACATATTACTACATGGTGAGGGAATTTCTCTATATATTAAAGGACAAATGTTATGTTCTCTCCATCTAGTGACTGCTATCCTCTTGTTTAGTTGCTCTCTCTGAGGACAGAAGAAAAGAGCTCTTGCCTAGCTACTTTACATCACTTACCATTTATCTGGCCAACTGATGATTACAGGCATTCCCTTGATTTCAACTTCCCTTATTTCTCTTCCAGCTTTCCTCTCATAATCAAAGGCCATTAAATACTTGCCCAGAAGTTTTACAATCTTACCCAAGGCTCTTGCCCAAGGTCAGTGAACCAATGTGTCTGTAATATATATTCCCAAAGCTTTTATTAGTGCTGTGATCTGGACAAAATACTATATCCTTGAGACCTAATCAATCAAGTTCAATAACAGTGACAACAGGATACAACATTTCATTTACTGAGGGATTTTTTCAAATGTGCCTGGCATTACGCTAAACCTTTTACAGGCATCATCTCTTCTAATCCTGCTTGCATGGATTTAGTAATTATAATCTCCTTTTCACAGAGGAGGAAACTGAGGCCTAGTGGAGCTAAGAAACTAGCCCAAGTTCACACTACTATAAAGGAACTTGGGTTTCAAACTCAACTTTGAACCTGTAAAGTGCCAAAGCAGTATCAACATGCATCAGCTAATAAAGCAAATCAGAATCAAGCATATTTTTTAACATCAAGTGATGTATACAATTAGCTAAGCTTTTAAATATTTTATACAGGAATATTCTGCCATGTCCTTTTCTTAAAGGGTTGCATATAAGCATGTTTCTGGTTATCAACAGTTCAAGTGTATTGGGTTCCATTTCTGCTCTATAGAACTCATTTTGCTTTTCTGGCCTCTCAGCATCTATTTTCATGTTTCCTTATTTTATTTGATTGGTTGCTTTTCCCTTCTTACAAAAAATTGGGCAGCCATGCTTCTCTGTAACTTTAGTGGGTCAGTGCAACCTCTAATTCCTTCAGTCTCCTTCTCTACAAGAAAAGCTGTCAAAATACAGGAACTCTCAAATTTCTTGCATCATCTCACACAAACACAGGGATGAAGAGAGATATAATTCTCCTGAAGAAGCAGAACAACTGGCAACAGCTGGCACAACTCTAAAGACCCCATCTGACTCCGTCTTGAAAGTCAGCCTCAAAATCAGAATTACCCCACCTATACCAGGACCATCTCACTAACTAGCCACACTTCATGACATAACACCTGCTATCACCCGTTCAGCAAAGATAGGATCCTTACCCTTAATATTTTGTAAGTAAGACCAACAAAGTATCCTTTGTACTTTGGGACAACTGGGTATTAGTTAAGGTACAAGGCCCACAAAGACGTGGTTCCCCTGTTCTTTGGTAACCCACACCTCATGATTATCCAACATGTTTCCAGTGTTTAGAATAGTTGTAAGAAAAGGTGACTGGACACAACAGCAAGAATCTGGGGTTTGTTTTGTATTGTTACTAACAACAGGCAAATCAGAACAGAGTTAACACACCTCCCCCCACCCCCCGTTACCCAGCATTCAAAGCTACAACTGGAACCACATTATAATAATTTTAGACCCCAAAGCAGTGTGATGACTTGATGCATAATTTTCAACACATGGCTTATTAATCCATTCTTCCTGTGCTTTGTTTCAAATACTGGAAACTATAAAAAGATCTGCGTGTCACTCCCCTGCCAGGGGAAAAAAAGGAAAGAAAGAAAAGAAACGAAAAGCCTAACAAACACGGGAAAAAAAGCAAGAGCAACTGGAAGCTCAGTTTTGAGGAAACACATGGGATTGAAGCATCCGACGCAACTCTGTAACCAACTGTCACATGTGACTCCCCCCCTCCCCCGCCCCGCGCAATCCTGCTTGTCACCAGGCTGGGGAGAGGAGGAGGCCGTGCTTGCTGGCAAGTGTGCGGCCGCTTGGGGCCCTGCGGGGCGGGGAAGCTGACGCCACTCACGGAGCGGGGAGGGTCTTCCAGGAAGCCGCGGGCTCGGCTGACCGTCCGGCTGCGGGTCGGGACCCGGCCGCGCCGCCTGGGCCGGCACGTAGCGCCCAGCGTGACTCAGCGCTGACTCACCGCGCTCGCTGCCAGTGGATTTCCCCGTCAGCGGCTCCCGCTTGCCTGTCCTCGCCGCCGCCTGCTCCGCGAGCCCTTTCCTGCACGCCAGGCCAGTCCCTGCGATTTCGGCAGAGCAGCGGGGCCGACTTTACCGCCTTTGAATCCCGTCCAAAGCAGGAAAGTGACTGGCTTTTTCTTTGACTTTAAGAGCTCAATGGCCCACTAGTCAAATTCTTTAATCAAAGGCCTGTTGGAGCATATCCCTAACATCGTCCTTCCTCGGTGGCTTAAAGATGACCTCCACTCAGAGTTTGCTCCTGTCGTCCTAGGCCTGCATCTTATTTTTATCCCACATTTTCTTGGGTTATCTTTTCAATATGTTTGGTAACTAGTCTTGGCACAAACCCACAAGGGCAGTGACGCAAATCAGGTTGGAACTTGGCATGATGTGTCAGCTTGAGTGACTTACTGTAAAAACCAGGGAACGCTTCATAAAGACGTTACTATGGGCCATCTCAGTTGCTGCTTAGATGCCCTGCTCAGTTTCAGTCTGTCACTACCATCTCTGCAAGGTACCAGGACAGACTGTTAAAAATGCAGACTCTTGAGCAGTCATACTTATTCTTCCTCTCCAGGATTCCACAAGGAAAGCAACAGTACGGCACGATTTCTCCAACTGCAGCTCTTGGACCATGGCATGGAGTGTGGCTGGGGGGGATGTGGTCACAGTGCAGGTTCTTAGACCCCTGCTCCAAACTACAGACTGGAAACCATTTGTTTGTTTGTTTGGGGGTTTTTTTGGAAAGATTTTTATTCATTTATTTGTAAAAAGTGAGAGAGAGAGAGTAAGTGTGAGCACAAGCAGGGGGAGTGGCAGGCAAAGGGAGAAGCAGGCTCCAAGCAGGCTCTGCATTGAGCAAGGAGCCTGATGGAGGACGGGATCCCAGGACCCTGGGATCATGACCTGAGCCTAAGGCAGATGCTTAAGCAACTGAGCCACCCAGGTGTCCCTGGAAATCGATCTCATCAGAGATGCCTATGTACGCTGAAGTTCAAAAACTACTAGCCAGAGGATGACGGTGTGAGACATTATCCTGTGAAGATGCTAGGAAACATTCTCTCAGTGGAGAACATCTTGTTCTAAAGTTGATTTTGAAGTTCTGATACTAGGCAACCCAATTTCTAAAACTGGTTTTACATACAATTTTGCTTAACTGTATATTAATATAGATACATTCTTTTTCTTTTTAATTAGACATTCGGCTATGCAATGAAATGTAGTACCTACAGAGTAAATTTTATTACAGACCTGTTATTTCCTAAACCTGACTTTGCATCAATCAGAATTAGCTACAGAGCCCTTTAACACTAATTCCTAGACCACACCTCATGCCTAAAGAAACATCATCTCTGAAGATGAGACCTAAGAACAGGCAATTTGAAAAACTCTGAAAGTTAGGTCTCTGGACCTTAGCAAATGACCACTCTTCCCAAGTACAAGAGAAACTTCATTAATTTCATGATAATTGACTTGTATTGTTCTTTTATGGTGCCCACTCAGCTCTGCCGGCACTGTTTCCTTTTGAAATCACAACTGAAAAAATAAAAAGTGACTACATAAGACACCAACTTAGTATTATACTGCTAAATGTATGTCTTTAGAAACCGAATTTGAAACCTTTATATTCTGTTTCTTTGTTTGTTTTTCAACGGGAGCTATTGGAAGATTGGAGAATAATCTAGGAATCTATTTTGAAAATTTCCCTATTCTTCTTTCCTGGGATATTTTACTTGTTTACCATTTTCTTTTCATCTCATTGGTAAGTTTCCCCCACTTTATCCCTGTTAGCATTGTGGCAGAAAACCTAGATGTGACACATATCTGACAAGAGACCTCTCCTTGCTGACTCTTCTCCAAGTATGGTCTTTGAACCAGAAGCATGGACATCACCTGGAAACTTCTAAGAAATGCAGACTCTCGGGGCTCCACCAGAACTACCATATTGGAATCAACAATTTAGCACGATCTCCAGGTGATTTTGTGTATATAAAATAATATTGGAACTACTGGTTTGTAGTAATGGTAACAATCTGAGGCTGACGGAATTAAAAAAAGAGGAAACAGGAAGTGGGCGTGAGTTAGTTTCCTGGGACTGCCAGAGCAGAGGTCCACAAACTAGATGACTTACAACAGAAATTTTCTTCCACAAGTTCTGGAGGCTAGTAGTCTACCAAAATCAAAATAGATAGAACTATTTGTTCTATCAATGGTACTGGTTAAGACAAAACTCTACCACGATATTACCATAAAAGCCCTAAAGTTAAAAAAAAAAAATTATAGCTTAAACTATAAGCACAATGAGAGGCAAACTGATAATATCTTGGGATCAGGGTAAGAAAATGAAGGGAATCCTTAAAACATCAGGAAGATTTAAGAACAGGACCAGAGAGGCAGCTCCAAGATAGTAATGCCTTTTTAAAAACTCCGGACTGTAGCAGACATCTGTTTCTGTTAGCTCAGGATCAGTTCTCCCTCTTTCCTCTAAAGAAAACTCTCATCATCCTCACTAGCATTTTAGTGCAGGACATCAACCAGTTTCCCTTCCCCCTTCCTCCCAAGGGTGAAACACATGACTCTTTAATTTCTGTCCTGCACGTCTAAATCTGGGTGAGTACCAAAAATGCAGAGAGTGGCTGAAGCAGTCATTTCAGTCGTCATGCTGGAAGACACTAACCAGATGTGTCAGTCTGTCCACTGAGAATACCACAGTAACCCTAGCTGCTGTCCTCCCCAAGTCCCACTTGTTTAACTTCTTTTGTTCTCAGAGCTACCCAGTGTCTTTCCAAATGGTTTTCATTAGTTTCAAAGTCTAACATTTTTAATGTTTATTTTTAACTTACTATTTTAGACTATTTATTATTTATTATAATTTAGTGTTAGTTATTTTAATGGAGCCAAGAGTTTGCCCCAGTTGGTTTCTATTGCTTGTAACAAAGGAGCCTGTTACGAAATTATTGATGGGGAGAACACATATTGCCCACAGCCACCCCACTAAAACGACCTGACTTTAATCTGCATCCATGACAAACAGGACTGTTGAAATATAGCAAAGGCCTTTTCAGTTTGTTTTTTCAATTGATTTTACCAGCTATCATTATTGCCCTATACTTCAAGCTGAGTCATTCTTCCCTTCTGAGCCACCCAAATTGCCAGGGGGCGCACAAGAGAGAATCACTTTTGTTAGGCGGCTTGTGGACACCAATAATCATCTTTATGTTGCCTCCAATTCCTCATTGTGGTTTTCATGATATTTGCAATATTAAGGAGACTAAAGGAAAGTACTCCAAAGTTCCTCATTAGAGCTATTTTACCAGGGGGCTAACTGGCAAAAAGAAAGTCCCTATGATGCCAGACTAAGTGTGATTTTTTCAAGCAAAGATTAGCCTAAAGCCTTCATCCTGGCCAACACGAAAATGTTGTCTTTTGAACTCCACTGATAAAATTTAATGTGATCAAGGTATATCAGCTTCTCAAAATCCATACTCCCTATTCTCCTCAATATCCCTTCACATTAATTTCCTTAATTTTATCTTCTGCCAGTGGTTGCATGGTGGATATGGTTTCATTTGGCTAGAGTAGGAAGCATATAAGGAAGAGTAAACCCAAAAAAGTGCTTGTTTTGAAATTATAGTGAATCATGGATATCAGTGAGGACTTTCTACTTAAATTCTTATTTTTTTTTTTTAAAGATTTACTTATTTCAGAGAGAGAGAGAAAGAGCAGGCCCACCCAAGTAGACTCCTGACTGAGTGTTGAGCCAGAAGGGGAGCTCCATCCGGTAACCATCAGATCATGACCTGAGCCTAAATCAAGAGTCAAACCCTTAACCTAATGAGACACCCAGGTGCCCCTTAAATGTAATTCCTTAATTTTTTTTTTTTAAGATTTATTTATTTGAGGGAGAGCGAGCTTGCCCAGGTGAGAACAGGGAGAGGGTTGCAGGAAGGCGCAGAGGGAGAGGCAGATAAAGTCTTAAGTAGAGGGGCGCCTGGGTGGCTCAGTGGATTAAGCCTCTGCCTTCAGCTCAGGTCCTGATCTCAGGATCCTGGGATCGAGCCCCGCATTGGGCTCTCTGCTCGGCGGGGAGCCTGCCTCCTCCTCTCTCTCTGCCTGCCTCTCTGCCTACTTTGATCTCTTTCTCTCTCCTTCTGTCAAATAAATAAATAAAATCTTTAAAAAAAAAAAAAAAAAAAGTCTTAAGTAGACTCCATGCTGACCACGAGCCTTACTCGGGACTCAGTCTCACAACCCTGAGATCAGAACCTGAGCCAAAACCAAGAGTCTGACACTCAACCAACCGCACTGCCCAGGTGCCCCTCTTGAATGTTTCTGATCAAGATAAAGAAGTGACACTTATCAACTGCTAATATACACCTGGAACTATATTATCCATTGATAGGTGAAGATTTAGCCTTCTGAAATGCATCTAAGACTCTAAGTAAAATATTTAAGCCTCAGGAGATTTTTTTTTTTTTTAAATAGGGGGCTTTTTTAAAGATTTTATTTATTTATTTGACAGAGACACAGTGAGAGAGGGAACACAAGCAGGGGGAGTGGGAGATGGAGAAGCAGGCTTCCCACTGATCAGGGAGCCCGATGTGGGGCTCAATCCCAGGACCTCTCAACAACTGAGCCACCCAGGTGCCCCAAATATTTTTTTAAATCAGTGACAGACAATATGAATATCTACTTTGTTAAAAGAGGATATATGCTCCCTGTCATTCTCCTCACTTTCTTTATCTTTGTCAAATTCTGTCATCTGAGTATTACCCTTTTAACCTTACTGGGATTGATAATATTCATATATATCTCAACTGTTCTGGGGTTTGTCTACAGGTTTAACACTGAAATAAAAAAAAATAAACAACTGGTATTACTAAGACTATATGAATATTCTTCATGGCAGAATGTAGTATAGTCATGATTACATGTCTTTTTCTATACTCTGTTTTTCATAAAGTTTTTAATTGTCTTTCTTTTTTTTCATTATCTCCCATAATTTCTTCCAAAATTCTCATACTACCTGGTCAATGAAGACTTCTTTTTCTAGGAGATCTCCAGTCCCTGCTACCCCTCCAGCCTCTGAACCAACTGCACTCCAGGCCTGTGGAGCAGCTATCACTGAGACTGCCTGCACTGCAATACTAGGTGAGAGACTGTTTCTCAATCTCTTTGTCCCTAACATATTCCCTCATGCTCCAGCATCTTTTAAAGACAGAATACCTGGGAAATAAACGCACTAATTCTTACATTCCTGGAAATGTTTTTATTCTGCTTTTACACTTATTTGATATTTAAGCTGGGTATAGAATTCTTGGTTGAAAATCACTTTCTTTCAAAAGATCTGACAGCATTCCTCCATTGTCTTCTGCCAGTACTGAAGAAGAAAAATGAGATAAAAGCCTGAATCTCAATCTTTTATTTCCTTCTCACTCATCTTGAATTTCTTCTAAGCTTTCTATATTTTGACAGTGTTGTTTCTAGATGTAGGCATTTTTTCATTTATTCTACTTATCACTTAGCAGAAAACTTTCTGAGAACTCAAGGCTTCCTTAAGCTCTCTAAGTATTTCCTTTCTCCATTTTCTCTGACTTCTTCTGGAAATGTGGGTAATCAGATCTTCGATATCTAGGACAACTGTTTTTCTTATAGCTCTTCTACCTTGTTTTTTTGATTCTTTGCACTATATTTTGAGCAATTTCTTTAATTTTATCTTCTCATCCTTCTATTTACATTTTCATATTGGGAAGTATGTATTTAGTTTCCCAGGATTCTTACTTAGTGTCTGATTATTCTTTTATTATAACTAATCTTATCTGCTTGAATTTCTCTGACAAACTTATTAGGACTTCCCATTTGTTTAAGAATTATTTGTTCCGGGGCACTTGGGTGGCTCAGTGGGTTAAGCCTCTGCCTTCGGCTCAGGTCATGATCTCAAAATCCTGGGATCGAGCCCTGCATCAGGCTCTCTGCTCAGCATGGAGCCTGCTTCCCCCTCTCTCTCTGCCTGCCTCTCTGCCTACTTGTGATCTCTGCCTGTCAAATAAATAAATAAAATCTTTAAAAAAAAATTCTTTGTTCCTTGAATTATTTGTATTTCCTTATTCTATGCTTGTATGTATTTCCTGATGCATTTCAAGTGTCTAGGTTGTGTTTTTATATTTAGAAAGAGGCATCGGAAGGGCATCAGTTTAAAATATGTAAGCTTCTGGGTCCTTAATGCCAGAATAATTTTATTTTAGGGCATCAGCAACCCACTGTGCTATTAGGCTGCCATAGTTTACCCTAGGCAGTGTTTTCAATACCTCTGGATGAACATCTTGTGTTTCTGTTTTGGAATAGGGCAAAAGCCTAATTATTAGATGTTCTGAACTAGGAGGCCAGAAGGAGGGAAAGGGGAAACATGGTCCACTATGGCTCAGTATTCTCTGGAGGACCTTTAATTTACCTGGATGTCTTAGTACCACTTCTCACATTACCCTTTCTTAATTTCTCAGTTTTTTGAGAACAGATGTTATCTAGGTACTGCAGTTAGGCAGCTTTCTGCATTTTCCTTAGGAAGCTGTCAAGAAGTACAGCTCCCTGGGATGCAGATGGGTGGCTCAGTTAAGCAGCTGCCTGCCTTCAGGGTCAGGTCATGATCCCAGACTCCTGAGATTGAGTCAGGCTCCCTGCTCAGCAGGGAGTCTGCTTCTCCTTCTGACACTTACCCACTTGCACGCTCTTGTGCTCTCTCTCTCAAATAAATAAAATCTTTAAAAACAATTACTTAAAAAAAAAAAAAAAAGCACAGATGCCTGGATTCTACCTAGGGATTGTGATTTAGCACTTCTAGGATGGACCTAGATATCTCTATTTCTTTTTCTAACACCTTCCCCAGCTTTTGTACACAACCGGTACTGAGTACCACCAAGTTACTAGGACTTAGGGAAAAGGTAACTTTACAAGACAAAGCAGAGGTAGGAACCTCATGACCTGGCAAATGCCTGGTTATGGGGAGAAGAAAAAGAATGGAATCAAAAACAATTGCCAGTTTTCAACCCTGTGACTTCAAAAGTGACAGTGAAATTACCGTAAGTGGGGAAGTGATAAGTAGTACTTCTTGATTTCTCCTTAACAGATACTGTACTAAATGCCACCCCTATGATTATTACCAAGGAGCTCCTTATGTGGAAAAATCACTAATAAGGATATTAGATTACAATAAAATAATGAATAAATAGATGTGTAAATATATTCTCAAGGTTGGAGAACTAGTATTTATATGTACAACATAAATAATCTATCCACTTTTGACCATTTATGAAGGTATTAAAAGATTTGCATAGAGCATTCCAAACTGAATGTGAGTTATCTACTAGTAGAGAATTCCTGTTTTTCTTTCAACCAAGTGTCTTAGTTTCTCAAATGTAAAAGAGCAAAATTCAAATATACAATACCTCTTATGCTTAATGTACCTGAACACAAAAGTGCAAAAAAACTCAATAATATCTACAACTCTTTATAGGGCTTATATTCTTATAAAATATTATTCACACAAGTTCAATTTCTATTAATAGTACAGCATGATGACTCATTTTGTACATTTAGAGTCTATTGAGGATTTTTAAATCTGTAATACCTGTGGTGACCAATAGCTCCTTCACATTACAACACCTATTTGGGGGGGAAATAGTTCTTTGAAAATACTGATTTTTTTTCTTTTTTTTAAATTAAGGTGTAATTTATATACAGTAATTTTAGTCTTTTCAATGCAAAATTCTGTAAATTTTGACAAACATATACTCATATAACCACAATCAAATAAAAGTAATTTCACCACTCCTCAAATTCCCCCTATACTCATTTGAAGTCAGATCCTAATCTCCCAAACCTCTGGCAACATCTGATCTCTTTCCTCTTTATTTTTCCCTCTCCAGATTGCCATATAAATGTTATCAAGGAGTATATAGCC
Source organism: Enhydra lutris kenyoni (assembly GCF_002288905.1). Classification (NCBI taxonomy): domain Eukaryota; kingdom Metazoa; phylum Chordata; class Mammalia; order Carnivora; family Mustelidae; genus Enhydra; species Enhydra lutris. The sequence continues at coordinate 15,834,824 of NW_019154103.1, read as the reverse complement.
CTTTAAATTTGGTTTCTTTCATTTAGCATAATGTATGTAAGATTCATCCATTTTCTTGCATGTACCATGAGTTTGTTCCTTTCATTGCTCATAATATTCTATTATATAGATGTACCACAGTTAATTTATCCAAATAATGATATTTAACCATTGACCAATAACTTTATTTGGTTGAAGAAATGGTTTCATTACTATTAAATTATGCTATTTATCACAAAAAGGAAAAAATTAGATAAATCCCCTTTTGCCTTGAATTCTTTAGTTTTGACTGTATGTTAGGTACAGCTATTTCAACTATATTTTTTATATAACTGAAAAAAAGCAGACATTTATTCTATCTTTAATTGTGGGTATACATTTGAAGCAGGTGTTATAATTTGAAGGGTTTTATCTTTTTTTTATTTGACAAATAAAAATATAAATATTTATTACTATAAACTTCCAGATATACAGCTTTGGCTACTGCTTATAAGTTTTGTTATTAGCAGAGTTTTTGTTAATTTACAAATCATTTGTATTAGCCATTTTTTTTTTCTATTTATGTTTTTTTATTAACATGTATTATTTGCCCCAAGGGTACAGTTCTGTGAATCATCAGGCTTACACATTTCACAGCACTCACCATATCACATACCCTCACCAATGTCCATATTGAAGGGTTTTCTTTTCCTAGAATGGAAATGACAACATATACTATTACTATTGCTGATAACACCAGAGAATGTTTTGCTTAAACTTCTGAAAGCAAATACTACATGAAGGCCCTAATCAACCCAGATCTCTGAAATGGCTCACTTCCCACTGCAACCCTGTTAATCTTTTAGCCCATGCAGGCAACAGGTGGGTTAGCAAACAGCTAATAGAAGGACAACTGTTGTCCTTCAGGATCAGTGCCAATGGAAAAAAAGTGACCTGAAATACAGATCTCAGGCCTGACATGATGAAAATCTAATGCCACAGCTGCTGTCTCTCACAACTGTCACTCATCATGGTTTTTTTTTTAATGTTTTTTAATTGAAATATAATTGGCATACACCATTAATTTCAGGGATAGAGCATAATGATTCAATATTTGTATGTATTATAAAATGATCACTGCAGTAAGTCTAGTTACCATCTGTCACCATAGTTACACAGGTTTTTTTTTCTATGAGAACTTTCTAGACCCATTCAGCAACTTTCAAGTATGTAATACATTAATGACTATAGTCACAATGCTGTATATTACACCCCCACGACTTACTAACTGGAAGTTGGTACCTCATGATCCCCTTACCCATTTCATTCATACGCTTCCCAATCTGTTCTCTGTATCAGTGAAGTTTGTTTTGGTTTTTCGTTTTATGTTCCACATATAGTTAAATCATATGGTACTGGTCTTTGATTTTGTTTCACTTAGCATGATACACTCAAGGTCCATCGATGTTGTCACCAACAGCAAAATTACATTCTTTTTTTATGACTGGGTAGTATTCCACTATATAGATGTATACCACAACCTCTTTATCCATTCATCCATTGACAGGCACTTGGGTTGTTTCTATATATTGGCAACTGCAAATAATGCTACCATGAACATAGGGGTGCATATATTTTATTGGATTGGTGTTTTGGGGTTTTGTTTTGGTGTTTTTGTTTTCTTTTGGATAAATACCCAGAAGTGGAATTACTTGATCATATGATAGTTCTATTTTAAGTATTTCAAGGCACCTCCATATTGTATTCCATAGCGACTGCAACAGTTTACATTCTCATCAAGAGTGCACAAGGGTTCCCTTTTCTCTACATCCTTGCCAATACTTATTATTTCTTGTCTTCTCAATAACAGCCGTTCTGACAGGTGTAATGTGTATCTCATTATGGTTCTGATTTGCATTTCTCTGATGATGAGTGATGTTGAGCATCTTTTCATATGCTTGTCAGCCATCTGTAGGTCTTCTTCAGAAAAATGTCTACTCAGATCCTCTACCCATTTTTTAATCAGTCTATTTTTTGGTAATATTAATCCTGTATTGGATATATAATTTGCAAATATCATCTCTCACTTAGTACGTAGCCTTTCATTTTGCTGATAGTTCCCCTAGCTGTGCAGAAGCTTTTTAGTTTGATGTACTGCCATTTGTTTCTTTTGCCTTTAGAGTCAGGTCCCAAAAATCATCAACAAGACCAACGTCAAGGAGCTTACCCCCTATGTTTCTTCTAAGATTCTCATGGTTTCAGGTCTCACATTTAAGTCTTTGATCTATTTTGAGTTATTTTTTGTGTATGGTGTAAGTTAGTGATCCAGTTTTATTCTTTTGCATGTGGCTGTCCAGTTTTCCCAACACCATTTATTGAATAAAGTCTCCTTTCCCATGGAACATTCTTGCCTTCTTTGTTATAAATTAATTGACTACATATGCATGGGTTTATTTGGGGGCTCTTTATTCTGTTCCATTGATGCATGTGTCTGTTTTTATGCCAATAATACCATGCTATTTTGATTATAAAAGCTTTATAACATAATTTGAAATCAGGGTCTGTGATGCCTTGTTATTTTTGTCAAGATTGCTTTGGCTATTTGCAATCTTTTGTGTTTCCATACAAGTTTAGAATTTAGTATTTTTTTTGTTCTAGTTCTGTCAAAAATGTATTTTGATAGGGATTTCATTTAAACTGCAGATTGCTTTGAGTAATATGGATATTTTAATAATATTAATTCTTCAATCCATGAGCATGGAGTATGTTTGCATTTATTTGTCTTTTTTAATTTCTTTCATCAATATTTTGGTATTCAGTGTACAGGTCTTTCACCTCCTTGATTAAATTTATTCCTAGGTATTTTATTCTTTCTTAATGCAATTACAAATGGGATTATTTCTTAGTTTCTCTTTCTTAAAATTTACTTATTTCTATTTAAATTCAATTAACATGTGATGAATTATTGGTAGAGGTCAGTGATTCATCAATCACTGCTCAATATATCCTACGCCCTCCTTAATGCACATCACCCAGTTACACCATTCCCCACCCTTTTCCACTCCGGTAACCCTCAAATTAGTTTCCTATGCTTAAGAGTCTCTTATGGCGGATGCCTGGGTGGCTCAGTCAGTTAAGCATCTGCCTTGCTCAGGTCATGATCCCAGGGTCCTGGGTCAAGTCCCACATCTGGTTCCTGGCTCAGTGGGGAGCCTGCTTCTCCCTCTGTCTGCCACTCCTCCCGCTTATATACACTGTCTCTTTTTCTCTGTGACAAATAAATAAAATCTTTAAAAAAAAAAAAAAGTCTCTTATGGTTTGTCTCCCTCTCTGATTGTCTTATTTTTTCCTCTCTTCCCCTATGATCCTGTTTTGTTTCTTAAATTCCACATTATCAGCAAGACTTAATTTCTCTAATAGTTTGTTAGTATATAAAAATGCAACAGGTTTTGCATATTGATTTTTTAGCCTGAACTTTACTGAACTGATTTATTCGTTTTAACCAGTTTTGGTGGAGTCTGTAAGGTTTTCAATATGTAAAATCATGTTGTTCATGAATAGTGACAGTTTTACTTTTTCCTTTCCAATTTGGACGTCTTTTATTTCTTTTCCTCCTTAACTACTTTGGTTAGGACTTCCAGTACTATGCTAAATAAAAGTGGTGATAGTACACAACCTTGTCTTCTTCCTGTTCTTAAAAGAAAAGCTTTTAGGGGCACCTTAGTGGCTCAGTTAAGTTTATGACTCTTGATTTTGGCTCAGGGCATGATCTTGGGGTCCTGGGATCGAGCCCCACATTGGGCTCTGCAATGAGCACAGAGTCTGCTTGTCTTTCACCCTCCCCTAATTTGTGCTCTCTCTCTAAAATAAGTAAATAAAATCTAGAAAGAAAGAAAGAAAGGAAGAAAGGAAGGAAGGAAGGAAGGAAGGAAGGAAGGAAGGAAGGAAGGAAGGAAGGAAGGAAGGAGAGAACGAGAAGGCAGGCTTTTAACTTTCCACTGTTGAGCAGTGTTAGCTGTGGTCTCCTCATATATAGCCTTTACTGTGCTGAGGTATGCTCCGTCTAAACACACTCTGTGAACATTTTTTTTTTAATCTAAAAGTATGCTAAATTTTGTCAACTACTTTTTCTGCATTTCTTGAGATCATTTTTATTCGTTCACATTTTTAATGTGGTATATCATAGTTATTGATTTGTGGATTGTAAAACATTCTATCATCCCTGAAATAAATCACACTCAATCGTGGTGAATGATTCTTTTAATGTATTGTTGAATTAAGTTTGCTTGTATTTTGTTGAGGTTATTTTTCATCTATGTTCATCAGGAACACCGGTCTGTGGTTTTCTTTTTTACAGGGTCTTTGACCAGTTTTGGCATGAGGGTATTGCTGGCCTTTGAAAATGAGTTCAGAAGTGTGCCTTCCTCTTCAAGATTTTTGGAAGAGTCTGAGAATTGGTATTAAAAGCTTCAAATGTTTGGTGAAATTCATAAGTGAAGCTCTCTCCTCCTGGACTTTTGTTTCTTGGGACGTTTTTGATTACTGATTCAATCTTGTGGCTGTTTTGTAATTCTTCTTTGTTCCTTTCTTCCCTTGTGCCTTGATGACTTTATGTAATATTCTGCTCAGATTCCTTTCTTATCTTTTATGTATCTACTATAGGTTTTCTTTTTATGGCATCACAAGGCTCACATATAATGACCTATTTGTATAACCAACTATTTTAAGATGATAGCAAGTTATGCTCCACAAATAAGTGAAACCATATGATAATTGACTCTCTCTGCTTGACTTATTTCACTCAGCATAATCTCTTCCAGTCCCGTCCATGTTGCCACAAAAGTTGGGTATTCATGGAGAGATGGAGTGGAGAAGGGAGTTGAGGGAAATTGGAAGGGGGAGATGAAGCATGAGAGACTATGGACTCTGAAAAACAACCTAAGGGTCATGAAGGGGCAGGGGGTGGGAGGTTGGGGGAACAGTGGGTATTAGGGAGGGCATGTATTGCATGGAGCACTGGGTGTGGTGCAAAAACAATGAATACTGTTATGCTGAAAAGAAATAAAAAATTAAAAAAAAAAAAGACAAAATAAAGAAGACCAAAAAAATTAAAAAAAAAAAGATAGCAAGTTAAGTCTGAACACATTTTTAAAACTCTGCATTTTTACTGCCCCACCCCCAATTTTATGTGTTTGTCACATTTTACATCTTTTTATTTTGTATGTCCCTTAACCAGTATTTGTAGTTGTATTTATTTTTACTATTTTCTTTTAACCTTCATACTAGCATTATAAATGATTAACCCACTATCTTTTCTATAGATTGACATTTACCAATGAGATTTTTACTTTCATATGTTTTCTTGTTGCAAGTTAGTGCTCTTTTCTTTCAGCTTAAACAATTCCCTTTAGTATTTCTTGGATAAGGCTGGTTAAGTAGTGCCAAACTCCTTTAGCTTTTGCTTGTCTGGGAAACTCTCTCACTCTCCTTCAGTTCTGAATGATAACCTTGCTGGGTAAAGTATTCTTGGTTGGAATTCTTTCCTTTCAGCACCTGAAAGTATCATGCTGTTCCCTTTGGGGCCTTAAAAAGTTTCTGCTGGGAAATTTGTTGGCAGCCTTGTGGAGGGAGGAAGTTCCCTTGTATATAACAAGTTGTTTTTCTTTTGCTGATTTTAATCACTCATCATGTTTTAATTTCATAGTTTTGATTTACTCTTTTCTAAATACAGCACTGGATAAATACAGAACAAGAGAACAAGAGTCCCCAGCAAAGGAGCCAGATTGGTATTAGCACCATCCCCCTTTCACCACCTCCCCAGCCCTTTGAGTTTTATTTTTTGGGGATGATGGCATCTCTAAGACACCACTTTATGTTCATGAAGGCCAGAGCTTTTGCACTAGCTCATAAGCCCAACAGAAATCACAGAGTTTTTATTTCATGGTGACTTCTTAACCTTTCTTTCCCTGCTAACCAGGGTGCTTTTACCAGACATTCTGAGCTGTAACACATAGTGGAGTTAGGTCTACAGAAAAACATCAGATTTTTCAATGATGTGCCCTAAGATTTCACCCTTCTCTAAGATTTTTAATTTAAAAACCTATCTTCAGCCATGGGTTACATTCTTTTACTTATGAAGCCATCTTTTAAAAAAATAAACCCTAGGCATGCCTGGGTGTCTGAGTTGGTTAAGTGTCCTACTCTTGGTTGCAGCTCAGGTCATGATCTCAGGGTCATGGGATCAAACCCCTCGTCAGGCTCAGCACAGAGTCTGCTTGATATTCTTTCCCTCTCCCTCTGTCCCTTCCTCCACTCATGCTTTCTAAAATAAATAAATAAAATCTTTGAAAAACCCTATATTGAATTATAGCTTTACATACAATAAAATGTACCCATTCTAAGTGTACAGTTTTAACAACTGTGTATACTTAGTGAGTATTCCAACACCCTCCCTGCAACCAAAGCCTCCCTAATGCCCTTTTTAGTCAGTTCTCTCTCTACACCCAGCCTTAGCCAACTGATCTGCTTTCTCTCAGTTTTACTTTTTCAAGAATATTCTGGGAACAGTATGTATTCTTTTGGGGTCTGGATTTTTTACTTAGTATAAACCTTTTGAGGTTCATCAATGTTGTTGTATGCATGTATAACCAGTTCTTTCTTTCCTGAGCTAGTATCCCATTTTATGGATAGAACACCATTTGTCGATCCTTTCGCCTGCTGATGGACATTTGGATGATGTCCCTATAGGGACTGTTATGAGTAAAGCTGCCATGGACATTTGTGAATAAGTTTCTGTGCAGTATTAATTTCTCCCAGAAAAATAACTAAAAGCAAATGCCTGCGTTATATAATTATGTGTTTAGTTTTTAAGAAACTACAAGCTAGTTTCCAGAATGGTTGTATCATTTTGAATTGCCACTAGTAATAGAGCTGACCCTGGAACAATGTGGTTGTTAAACCCAAACCCCAAATGCCCAGTTGAAAATCTGAGTATAACTTTTGATCCCCCAAAACCTCACTACTAATAGCCTATGGTTAACCAGAATCCTTACCAATAACAAACAGTCAACCAATACATATTTTTATATGGATTATATACTGTATTCTTATAATAAAGATTAAGAAAATGTATTTATAGTACTATACTATGCTTGCTGAAAAAAATCCACATATGAGTGGACTAGCATAGTTCAAACCCATGTTGTTCAAGGGTCAACTGTATAATACATTCACAGAGCGTTAAGTGCTACAGAGAAAAGTAAAAAAAATATATATATATATAATATGTATATATAATATATATACATATAATATGTATATATAATATATATACATATTATATATATTTTTTACTTTTATATATATATAAAAATATAAAATATATATATATATATATGGCAAGTAGGTGTTATGTTGCTATTTACAGAAGATGGTAAGAAAAGGTTCCCTAGAAAAGAAGACATCTGAGCCAAAGCCTGAAGGAAGTAAAGGAGAATGCCATGAAAACATCTGGAGGAACAACATTCCGAAGGCAAAAAGAACAGCACAGGCAGAAAGGTATTCCTTGATGTGTTTAAGGAATATCAAAGAGGCCAAGGGATCTGCAACAGAGTGAGAGAGAAGGAAAACAGGAAAAGAGGTCAGAAAGGTAGGGAGCTCAGCTCACGGAGGGCTTTATAGGCCAATGAATTTTAGAATGAATGAAATGGGAAGTCACTAGATGATTTTGAGCATTAAAGGGACACAATTTATCTTGTATTTTAGAAGGATCACTTTGATGTGGGAAACAGACTACAGCAAGCAAGCATGAAAGTAGATAGACCAGCAAGAATGTTATTATAATTGCCCAGACAAAAGACTAGACTAGTAGATAGTGAACCTGGAGAAAAGTAGTGGAATTCTGGACATGTTCTAAAGATAGAGCTGGCAATATTGCCAACGAATGGAAAGAGTCCTGGTGAAAGCAGTCAAACCGAATCAGGTCAATCCAATTCTAACTCCATACTTCCTTTAAGTACAGGAAAAAGAAAAAGGGAGGTAAAAAATACAGTCTGTGTGGTTAACAACTGGCAACTAAGTTGAAACTCATGGTCACTGGCAAAGCCAAACTGTTTTAATCACCCAAAATATCCTCAATCTAAATAGCTCAATGTGTTTGCCTGAAATAAGTTTAATGTTATGAAAACAAATGTAATATACCAATTATATACCAGTTTATGAACATTGCAGAATTTGGGGCATATAAAAATACTTCTCTCAAGGTTTGGAAATAATAATAAAGTAAAACAAGAATCACAGCAATCCTATGAAATATGAGATGAACAACTACTAATCCTACTATTCCATAGGTTACAAATTTTAAGTCCAGATAAATATATGGGCCCTTTGGGCCAAATTCTAATGCACTGAGAAGTAGGATCAGTCTGCTGATTCTAAGTCTGGCCCAGATGCACTCCTTGATCAATTTCCGATGCCTACTTAAGACTGCCAATCTTTTCTGCCTGTTTTAAAGACATCAAATACCAATACCTTTAATACCCAAGATATACATCCTGAAACACCAGTAGACAACTGTAAGATACTCTACAAGGCATTAGCAGATTTCAGAGAGCCCACCAAATGATAGCTCAACAAATCATAAAGAACTTAGAACTTGATGATCTTTATCAGCCACCCTAAGTATTCTGAATCATCTCATGCGCTTTAGCTGTATGGATTTCCTTTCCGTATATTTTTCAATAGCAAAATCTGTTCAAATATATGTGTGTATTGCAGGTGGGGGGTTGAAAGGGATGGTTTCCAAATTCACAAAGAAAGAATATCTGTAAACACATTTAAACAAATCATGTTTGGGAACTGTACTTTTTACTTCTCTGATGGTGACCATATGATAATTACATTCCCCCTAAAATAAAAAATAAAAACAAAAAAGAGAGGGCTATAGAATTAAATCTACCAAACATTTGGGTTGTGTGGATTCTTTTATTACACTCTAAATATTTTGCGTATGTCTGGAGCAAGCACCAGTAATTAGGCCATAATGGCAATTTGTCACTCTTAAACACAACAGCTGTGTGTATTTGGAAAGATTAAGAACTAGATTGTTCAGTAATTCTGGGACCCTTGTTTACCAAGCTAAGATGGCTAGCAAGAGTCTTACTGTTTACTTGGTATGATTTACTTGTTATTTTATTAAATATTTAAGACTGCATCGTTTAAAATTTTACACAGAAAGCTTTTTACCTAATTTTGAAGAGAATTAAAGGAGAACTATAAAGCTATAATTTAATTCTTTATAGTGCCCCAAAACATGTCACATACAATTTGATATGTGATCATTTCTTTTTGTAATCAATTATGACCCATTACATCTACACACATACATATTTTAGTATTAAATTTTATTTTCTTCGTTATTCCTTGTAATTTTTCAGGAGGTAATATTTCTGTTTTATACACAAAGGCGCAAATATTCAAGTACGCTGCACAAGCTGAAAATCACATGAGAGTAGAATGAGTAGCAGAACATGATTAATTTTGTATTTACAGATCAGTGAGCCCCAAACATCTTTGTTTCTGGGCTGTTTTTCTGGTGAGCTATTTGCTGTGTTTCCTGATGGAGAGACTCCAAATGCACATTTTATACAAATTTAAGTTCAGAGCAGAATAAATTGTTCGTGAGAATGAGCACCCCTTCCAAATAAAATCCAGGATTCAAAAACAAACATAACTGAGATTCACTGAAGATTTTGGAACATCAGCATAGACAGAATAAACTGATAAAATAATAAAGTTTGTTGGTGACTTTTCTGATTTTTGTGGTTCCAGTGTACATCATGTTCATTTTGCTAAAAAAAAAAAAAAACCTCTGGAAAACTTACTAACCAGCAGAAATGTAAATTACAGATCTTAGTCATTGAAGTAACATAAATTAACATTACCCAGGTAGTAAATTTTAGTAAAACCTATTTTAAATTGGAACAGATAAGCCCATTTGGAAACTGCTGTCAGTTATTCAACTAGCAAAGGCACTGAACATCTATTCTATGTCCATCAGTGGTCTAGGTTGATGAAGAGATATGAGAGAGTACATAAAACGTTCTCTGCTTTCAAATGACTTATAATCTAGTTCTTAGTGACAATTAAAAGCTTTAGATGTTCCTTGATATTCTTAAGAGAACCAAAATCTGTCAGAATCACATGACTTTTCTGTGAAATACCATGTACATACTGAAAACATCTGCTGTAAACAGCTTCCTTATTATATTGTATTCAGTGAGTAAAGATTCCATATACCTGTTCGAAACACCTCACTGTGGAAGAAGCCTAGACCAACTAGGTGAGAACTACTCCACCCTCAGAAAAGAAAAATAATATTGGTTCTGCCTCCTGGTGCTGGCAAGGGAACACATGAGATAATGAATATGCAAGTGCACACTGAAGATTTCCAGCCTATTTCTAAACAGACTGCTAAAGCATCAAAGAGCCAAGCATATAATTGAAGCAATTAAGCTTTAGGAAAACAACTTAAAAATAAAATTTGACTAAAAAAATTTAAGTAATTATTCAACCTTGTTGGACACTCGGCCCAATCATCTCTCCTCTTTTCTACCCAATGAGCTGAAGGCAGACACTTAACTAAGCTTCTAACTAACCAAGCGTCTAACTAATTAAGTGTCTAACCGACTAAGCCACCCCAGGCATCTCTTAGCAGAGATAATTTCATAAATTCTATAAAGTTGAATTTATATTATTGTGATGTACTTGAAAGTTGCCCTTTTGAACAAGTAACTGTCAAGGTAAATGAACTAATATTTTTATCATCAAAAATAGAATGTGATCTATAAGAAAAATAGTTTTTAGAGCTTGTTCATTGTTTATATCCCATGAAAAAGCAATTTATGAAACAGAGAAAAACATTTTAGTCAAAATAGATGTAAAAATAAAGTAGCCTACATTAGTGAAACAATCTATTGAATTCAGAATATGGACAAACTATGTGCAAAATAATAGGAACTTTCTAGGGAGGAGAGCTTTTTCTGAGTCGGTTTAAAAATCGCATAAACTTCTATAAAAGTTAATAACAGCTGAGTAAAATTATGAGAGCCAAACAGGAGTTACTGTGGTTTGCCTAAATCTGCTCAATCTTAACCATTTTAAAAGATATCTATCTTCAGATATTTCATATAAACCCAATACCTATAGCTTTAGAGTACTTGATGTAATAGCTAAAATAATGACAAAGATTACACTTCTAAGTAAAAACAAAGGTCAAGGGATGCCTGGGTGGCTCAGTCGATTAAGCATCTTCCTTCAGCTCAGGTCATGAACCCAGGTTCCTGGGATCAAGTGCTGCATCTAGCTCCTGCTCACTGGGGAGTCGGCCTCGCCCTCTGCCCCTCCCCCCACTTGTGCTACTATGTGCACGCGTATGCGTGTGCGATCTCAAAAGTTCAAAATATGGTACTCATGTTTGCTTGCATTCTATACTCTCATCAAAATGAGAGAAAAGTGATTTAAAAAGAATTCATAAGAACAAAGAGGGCAGAAGAGAAGTCAATACAAGAAAATTTTAAGAAAGTGAAAAGCAGACACGGGAGTATGAACTACCTATTAATACTTCAGAAAGCAACCGTTGGAAAAGTCAAGAAACTAATTTACATTTCACATTTCCTAAAGCCTCCAAATTGTTGGCAATGGGTACTTTTGAACTGTGAGGCTCCGAGCAGACGAATGAGGGGAAAGTGTTTAGAGGGAGCAATTTGACATCTCCTCACCTCAGAGCTCTTCCCCTACTCTTTATGATCGACCTACTGTGCAAGTGGATATATAATGGCAGGTTTATTCTAGAGAGGATCTGTGAAACTGAGGATACTAGACAAAATCAAAGCTACATGTGCCATGCTAAAAACAGTGGAATTCAGTGAACTTTAATATATGGAATCCTAAGTGCAGCTATCTTGTCTTCCTGCACTTGGTTCCTGTAATGCCTGCTTCCAGCCTCTACCTCCTATGCTGAGGAATGTGAAGTCACGTCTGGGGAGTCTGATCCAAGAAAACCTAGAAATCCTGACAATCAGGGTTCCGTCAGTGAAGAAGACCACCCAAATCAACAACCAAGGGCCAAGCCCCCATCACCATACTACACCTATGCCTAGAGGTACCCAGAGCTTCCCAGAGCCATCTAATCCCCCCAGTCTTAGAAAACCAAAGGTCATTAGGTATCTGAGGACAGCTTCTGTGTGAAAGACAAAGATGGAAACAAGCAGAGAGAGGCAACCCTCAAGAGATGAACATAGGAGAGGGGGAAAAATGGAAACACTATCTTCCATATCCCAGAGACCAGAGAGTGTGGTATCCACAGCATTAGAACAGCATGATTATCTACCACCTATCTAAAGAGAACAAAAAAAGAGATCCTAAAAATTCAAAATATGAGAGTAGAAATTTTGTGAAATTAAAAAAAACAACAACAATAAAAGGGCTGAAAGATAAATAGTTAAGTTGAGAGGTGCCTGGGTGGCTTAGTCAGTTAAGCACTCGACTCTTGGTTTTGGCTGGGGCAGTGTCAGGCTCCATGTTCAGCATGGAGTCTGCTCAAGATTCTGTTTCCCACTCCCTCTGCCTCTGTCCCACCCCCCTTTTTGTGCATGCATGCTCTCTCTCTAAAATAAATAAACACATCTTTAAAAAAATAGTTAAGCTGAGGAAATCTCTCTGAAAGTAGAGCAAAAAGATAATGAGAGGATAACAATACAGAAAAGATTCAGAAATCAAAGGACTAAGAGGATCAGTCCAAGAGACCTCATATCTGAGTAATTGTAGAAAGGGAGATAAGCAGAAATGGAAAGAAGAAAATAATCAAATAAGTAAATCAAGAACATTTGGCATTAAAAGATAAGAGTTTCTACATTAAAAGGGACTGCATCAAGTGCCCAGAGCAAAGATTTCTAAATAGTTCAGTGCTTTTGGGAGGGCAGGAGGGAAGGGCAATTTCGGGCCCTATTTCTGGATAATACATTTATAGTGCTGCTTCTTGATTTTGCAGAATTAGGCATTACCTACTGACTTCCAAACATGGTAGAAGTAGATTTAGTATTGCTTTGCCATTACCCCTCCGTATGTCTCTCTCTTATCCTCACACATCCACCTCATATAGTTATACCGCAATTTTGGTTAAATCAATTTTCAATATTTACATTGTTATGACAATGTACAACTATTCACAGCAGAGCCACGTAATATTTTATGACTTTTTCCCCCTTCCTGCACGGTCTTTTGTTTCCTTAATCTTTGTTTCTTTACTTGCAAAACTGCAAAGTTCACTCTGACCCACTTCAGATAGAGAGATTCAAACAGTCATGAAGAAAGAGTCCTCTCCTCTGATCAGTGAGTTACCCTCGTCCTCAGGCCAAGTGCTCCAGTGGCTCCAGCTAAAACTGATGGTGAAAACCTCAGCAGGTAAAGGGAATCTTTTTCTCAACAGCTCCAGGAAGAGAATCAGTCTCTTGCTCAGGAGAATGTGCTACCCTTTCTGTTCTCCTGAGTCATCACTTCAGCTAGGGGTGAAGTCAAGTTTTACCTGAGCGTCAATGCTCCAGAAGAGGGCAAAGAGTCTCCGCAAAGAAATAAGACAGGCTGAGAAAAATTTTAATGCATTTCACATTGCCATCTGGAAAAACAGCGTAGTTCAAACTCAAAACGTACTAGAATTCTGCAGGCTAGAAAGGACAAGAATAAGTGACGCCTCTGGGTGGAGGAAACATTATATGAATCATGTATGTTTCATATGATGAAACATTATATGAAAGCATAAAACTGTCCAGGGGTAATAGTATTATGATTTTAGAGCTAATTCAGGGATGTTGTACTGATATTCAAGCAGCAGAAATGAATATATTAATCAAAATTAAGACAAAATGAATTTATGGCATCTTTTAATATCACCAAACATGTTTATTTTTGTTTTTAAGTAAGCTCCATGCGCAGCGTGGAGCCCAACACAAGGCCTGAACTCACAACCCTGAGATCAAAACCTGGGATGAGATCAAGAGTTGGATGCTTAACCTACTGAGCCACCCAGGTGCCCCACAAACATGTTTTTACTCAGTTCAGCTGATCTTTTAAATGTTATTTAATATTATTTATTGATATTATATATTATATTAATATAAATATTAATTACTTAATATTATTTTTATGAGTATTGTGAACCTACACAACCTATTAAGTGAGGTAACCAGTGACTATATGAATTAGTGTTTAGGTTATTCTATCACTGTGTGAGACTTTATCTAAACAATTTTGGTCTCTCTCTCTCTCTCTCTTTTTTCCCTTCTGGGGCAGAGGGAGATGAAGAGGAAGAATCTTAAGCAGGCTCCAGGCCCACTGCAGGGCCTGACCTGGGCTTACTCTCATGACCCTGAGAGCATGACCTGAGCCAAAATCAAGAGTCGGACACTTAACCGACTGAGCCATCCAGGTGCCCCAAAAACAATTCTGGTTTCTAAGGAGGCAAGGCATCTTCATTTTCCCTTCTTTTTTGGTAATATACATCTTTTAGCAAATTAAAAGTTCTTAGCTGTACATCAAATTTTTTTGCACTATAATAGGATCAAGAGTGTTAACTGAAGAAAAAAAAAAAGTACCAGCAGAATTTCAAAAGTAATGAACAGGTCCTTGCTTCAGCAGCACAGATACTAAAATTGGAACAATACAGAGAAGATTAGCATGGCCCCTGCACAAGGATGACACACAAATTCATGAAATATTCTCTGTAAAAATAAAAATATATATAAATAAAATGAACAGCTCCACAGTTCAGATACCCTCTTAGTAGTGTTTTCCACCAATCCTTAGTGTTGCCATATTTATATTTGTTTTATGATTCTTTTATTGGTCTCTCTGCAGTGTGGCTATATTTATCTAAGCTTACAACTAAAAACGTTCATGATGCATTTATTTACCAGTCTTATGAGGACTATGATGACCACTTTTAGTTTATGAAAATACAACCTTGCCATTTGCAAATAATGATAATGTCAATAGTTAACAGTAAGTCTCACAAAAGCTCTACGAGTTAGACACTATGATTATTACCAGTATACTGATGAGGACACTGAAAAAGAAGATTTAGAAACTTACTTAAGGCAATACTACTAGGTAAGAAGCCAGCTGGTCTGAACCCAAAGTCTACACAAGGTAATAAACTGTAAGACAGCATCGGTGGGGGTGTGACAGCCTGCCTACTTCTAGTAATACCTGAAAAATAAGGACACCAAGATGCACTTGGTACAGCATACAGAACAAGCCAAGAGGTCTATAATTTGACAGAAAAGGTCATGTTGTGGTGATTTGTAAGTGAAAGAGACAACTTGAGTCCACCTGCTTAGTACTATAAGTATGATAAACTATAAGTAAGTTGGTAGAGATCGGAGCCCCCCCACCCCATGGAGAACACTTCTTACAAATCTGGAGGAAGAGATTGTTCTATTAGTGTGCTGTCACTCATTCTCTTCTGCCCTACCACCTGCCCTCCCAACTTTTACTGTTTAAAAAGTTTTCTTAAAATATTTTATCATAGTATGCATGAAGTATGCAAAAGATACAGAGAATAACAAAACATGCACGTACCCATTGTTCAACTCCTAAGTTCTAACATTTTGCCCTATTGGCTACTTTTTTGGGTCATTTAAATTCTGTGACAGGTTGGAGTTTAAAGAGTATATAGAACAGAACAGTATGGCTTAAAGAATAATAACATGCAAACTTAGATACCTTCCAGCAAACCTGAAAAATAAAGCATTACTCCTACCTTAACAGCCCCTCTTTGTTTGCCTCTCAAATGTTGACAGTTTGAGCAAATATAATTCCAAGTTGAAATAACTTTACCGCAGAATTTTGAAGGCATTGTTCCATTTCCGTTTGGCGTCCAGGGTTGCTGTTCAGACATCTGATGCCATTCTGTTTCTCTGACCTTTGTGTCTTAACCTGCTTTTCATCCTCTATGGAAGCTCTTCACCCTTGGTGTTTTGAAATTTTACAATGATGTATTTTGTTGTGAGTTTATTTTTATAAAATAAAAATGTTTTTATAAAATAAAAAATGTGTTGAGCATGCTATGAGATTTTCAACCTGGAAATTCCTGAACTTCTGCTCTATGAAATACTATTTTATTACTTTTCTGCTGTGTCTACACTCCCTACTCTTACTTAAACTCTGGATATGGTGGGCTGGTGTCTTAAGTTCCTTTTATTTTCTCTTATTTTTTTATCTCTTTGCCTTTTTGCTCTACTTTCTAGAATTAAGATTTTAATTCTACCTTTAAGTCTTTCTAATTTCTGTTATGTTTATAATTTTCAGTGGCTTCTGTGAGATAATATATTGTCCCTGGTTCCTGGTTCCTGGCACAGAACTGCTTAGGAAACTGATAAGGGCACCAGGAGCATCTTTTGTTCTAATGAGGTGACTCTGGGGGGGCTGCTGGATGCCAAGCCTAGATCAGAAGCTTGAAATTTTCAGTCCTACCCCCACATTCCAAGAGATGGGAGGAAAGCTGGAAATGGAGTTAATAATTGATCATGTCTACACGAGGAAGCCTCCATAAAATCCCAGTAATATGGGGGTACAGAACACTTACAGAACACTCTCCATACCAGGGGAGTGATGTACCCCAAAACTACATAGGGAAAGACGCTCTTGCTCTCAAAACCTTCCCAGAACTACTCCTACATATCTCTTTATCTATATCCTCTATCATATCCTTTAACAAACCTATAAACATGTCTCCCTGAGTTCCGGAAGCGGCTCTAGCAAAATAATCAAACCTGAGGGAAGGTCATGGGAACAACTGATTTGTAGCCCAATCTGACCAAAACTGTAGGTAAACTGGGGACCCACTACTTGTGATTAGCATCTGAAGGGGGGGAGGGGGCAGTCCTGTGGGACTGAGCCTGTTACCTGTGGGATCTGATACTCTCTCCATGTAGATAGTGTAAGAATGGAGTTAAACTACAGGACACCCAACTGCTGTCGAGGAGAATTGTTCGGTCTGGGGGAAATCAGCACACATCTAGTGACCAGAAGCCTCAAAAGTGACACAAAAGAAGTGCTCTGTGTGAGTGGTAAAGGAGGAAGGCTCAGAAGGGGAAAACTGGGTTCTTTTTCTTACACAGCTCCTTTTTCCTGTCCTTTTAATAAAGGATCATATCCTTTTACGGCTGCACTATCTTATTTATTGCTCTGAATGTATAAAATGACCTAAAAACGTATTTTTCTCCTCTTTGTGTGGTCTGGTTTCTTGAGAATGCTTTTTTCGGTTTCTTTGTTTTAGGTCTGTTTCTGATATTCCTCAAAACCTCATAGTGATCCCTGGCTGCTAGCTCTCATTTAATAATGAGGCATTAAAAAGACATTTGGAGTTCCACATCCATGCATGGGCTTACTGACCACAAGCTTACTTCAAGCTGTTTTCGTTAAACCATTTCATTGGGGGAACTGCTAGTATCTGTGCCTACGGATGCTTGTGAGTAAATGGAAGATTCCCCCGGGGAGAGAGTCTTCCTTTCTCCTTCCTTGCCAGTAAAACCTGATTGCTAACGTTTCATAGCCAGGAGGCTGGTGGAGGAACGGCATTATCTCCACAGCCAGTATGTACACATTTCATTTAACTGGTTCTGTTCTCACTGTGGTAGCTAGCTCCGCTCTCAGCTGTGCCCTGAGACCTCCAGCCAAGAAACACTGTGTTCCGCCCTTCTGAGGGCTACACCTCCAGTGCTCTGCTGAAGGAGAAAAATGGCAATCCCCGGCGATAAGAGTTATAGGCTTTGGGTACCTAATTCTTCAACACTGAGTCAATTCTCCTTTTTTAGGCCCAACTTTATTCCCATTTCCAAAATCCTCACATACTGCCACGGCCAAGCTTTTGGTGGGATCTGAGGTATATACTGGGTTGTTTTTTCTACTTTCTCTACTGTCATTTTAGAGTAGGAAGCTTCTTGAGTTCTGCTAAGTCTCCATCTAGTTTCAGATTCCTCGTCAGACTTCTCATTCTTTTTGTTCTTGTTAACAAACCTTTGTTTTTGTTCTTGATCTACAGTTTAACTATGACAAGTTTAGGGATGGATTTCACTTATCTTGCTTGGAGCTCCTTATGTACCTGACTGTGAAGATTTGTATCTTTTATAGTACTAGCATATACTTTCAGCTATACTTAAATGTAAATATTTGTATCTACTACTAGCAGTTTTATGTACATATCACTGCGCAGAATTCTGGAAAATTTCTTCAATCATCCAGCCTACTCATTCATTCTTCAGCTGTGTCTACAAACTGCTTTCAAATTGTAGGTAGAGTTTCTAATTTTTAATTATTCTATATCTTATTTCTAGAATTTCTATTTAGTTCTTTAAAAATAATTTATTTAAACATATTAAACATGCTTATTATCATATACTCCATAGCCTATAATTTCAATATCTATGGCCTTTCATTTTTGTGGTGAGGATACTCTGTTTTCTTGTTTTTGTTTCTCCTACTCATAGTGGCTTGTTTTGTACTATGTTTTGAGATTTTTCATTCTGTACTCTTATTCCTTGGAAATGTATTTGTGAGAATTCTTTGAGACTTGGATTTAAAACACCTGCATTTTTCTATCCATTCTACCAAGGAATACTGCCAACCCATAACCACATTAATGTAAATCTTTAGTTTGGGCATTTTGAGCCATATACAGAGTATCAATTCTGACCCTAAACTATCCTGAGGTTAAATACCATCAAGACTTCCTACCTTACCCAGAGTTAATGCAAAGGGAGGCAGGGTTCTTTACTATTTCCTTTTTTCTTAGTTATCCCATTGAGAGACTTTTGCCGTTGTTGAGGGAAGGTCTTAAGAATTTCTATAATGAATGGTCCTCAAGTTTATCTTTTACCACTTACAGTAAGCCATTAAATCTGAAACTGTTGACCCTCTAGAATTAGATCATGATCTGCCATGCACTTCCCCACAGAAGGGAGGAAATTAACTGCCTTGTTCAGTAACATGGCCCTCTTCCGTAGTTCACATTATCATAAATCAGATCACCTGAGTTGTAAGCAAACCAGAGATGATCTCTAACCTTAACAAGCTTTATGTCAAAGACATATAAAATATTTAAAAACATACAAAAATACACAAAGAAATTACAGCAACTATGGCAGTGTACCCAGCCTGGCTGTCCTCGTTTACCCCTCAGCTGCACGCTGACGAAACATTCACTCCCTGCTTGGCAGCTGGAGCATTCTTAGCAGCCAGAGTCCAGACACGCACACATTTAGCTCCTCAATGCTGCTCTTGACTGACAGCCCCCAAAATGGAAATCTTTGGAAATTTGGTCATTTAGAGTCTAAAGCAAAGTATATTGTTCCCTTTTCCAGCCAATGTTAGTCAAGTGCATTCCTCTACCACACAGCCTTAAAATTGCATGGTGCTATAAGCATGGATTTTTCCACTGAAAGAGGAAATCCTACCTCTAATGTTAGTCTCTTTCTCAATGACCCCAAGTGCTAGGGAACAGGATTGCCATCTTTGGAGACACAGTACTGTAGTGAGCTGCTACAGAAAACAACCTTACAAAGGAGGTGAACTTCTTAGAGGAAAGGGGGGCATCAATTTTTTGTTTTTCTTCCCTTTCCTGATACAACTTAGCAGAGAAACACAAATTTGTCGCTGTGGATCTCTTGGCCAATGTGGTTATATATACCCCACAAAATCACCCGAACTCTCTTCCTCTTCTCTTTCCCTGGAACAATTTTGCACCTCCCATTCCAATTCTAATGTGTTTGTATGTACAACTTGATAAGGTGAGTTTATCATTTACATGAAAATCCAAAAGGCCAACTGTAAGACACAGATGGAGAAAAGGTAATAGTTCTACTAGAAATCAATTATAATGTAAGAAGTGGGAACCTTCAAAACATCAACATTCATCAAACTCTGGTTTGCTTACAACTCAACATTCATGAAACAGATAAAAAGAGAACATTCAATGGACATTTCATACTATATCCTAAATATGGGGGAAGGCTCTAGAAAACAGGATCTGAAATATATGTGGTTTTCCAGCAAATGCTTACAAACTGCTCTGAATTTATAGTATTAAAAAAAAAAAAAATCTGCGTTTCAGTTCTAACTAGTCACATATCCCAAGCTTGCTTTCTTTCCCTGTGTAAGACTGGGATAATTCCAATAAGCCTAGAATCACTAAACATCTTTAAAATGAAAAGTATTATTATTACTATTAAACTCAGATCCTTTGAGATAAGACCAATAAGAGTTTTAAACTAGCGACTTTGATACAAAAAAAAAAAATCTTGCTAATCTGTGAGAAAAATCATCTAAAAATCTGGGGGGTGATGGGCCAATATAATTAAATGAAGACATTTTTCCCATTTTTCAGATAATTTTAGAGGATATCTATAGATGGAAATAATGAAATATATTAATGCCTGTCTAAAAATGTGATGGAACACCACAGATATTCAGTTTTGGCCTACCTCTGATTCATAGTTCAAATAATTAATAGTTTAAATGAAAGTATCTTGTAAATTTCTGTTTAAGTATGATAATGGCTTAACAAACGTTTTCTGACTTTTTTTCATTGCAAGTTTTTTCATTGCCAGCTCAGCATATGCAACATTCTGTTTGTGCGGCTCTGTCTGCATGCTGCTATCAGTGATGCTTACTCAAAGGCCACAGTCAAGCATTTCTTCTCTCCCAAGCATGTACAGGGGCTACAACCTGAAGGTCACACATATCTGTGCAATGACAGAAAACTGTGTGATTTCATGTGTAATTTATAAAATGAACTTTAATGTATTATGTAATATTTTGGAAGTTTAAAATGTTGCTATTTCTGTTAACACTTGTTACTGGGGATTTTGTATTAAATTTCAAAATAGCTCAGTTTGAGTTATGTTCAAGACAAACAGACTTTGTCCTTCAACAATGAAAACAACCCAATATCGTTATAATTAAATATTGCTATGTTTATAATACTTTTGATGTTAATCATGTGCTGGCCAGCTGACAGTCAACTGGCTAGTACATCCATGCAGGGATGCCAAGAACAAAATTTCATAAAGCTTTTACCTCTCAATGAAAAGTAATAGTTTTTTTTTTTTTTTAAGATTAATTAAGAATGGATGGGGGAGTAGAATGTAAACACCAGGAATCTGTTGTTCAAATAAATCTTTCGTTCTTTTCTTTGAGGTGTAAAATTATCATTAATAACCATTACTGTTGATACTAAGGAAGACTGCATCTTGGGACTGTCTTGTTTAGAAACTAGGTCCCAGATTCATTTATCTTATGTCCAGTATTCTCATGATAGCCTAAAAAGCTATGTGAAACAGTTAAACAAGAGATTTAACAGGTCAAATTTGATGTGCCTTCCTGTGGATAGAAGTCTGTTTTGTTAGTGGATGCCAGAGGTGGCACAACCTGATTCATGAGAACCAACCATGAGCATGTGTTCGTAACTCCACTGTCAATGATGTCACAGTGATAGTTCAAAATCAGCTACAGTAGGACTACTTATACCACAAAAATGGGACTACACTGTAAGTCAGGTCTTTTTACTCTAAAGAGCCAGCTATTAAACATTTTCCAGCATATCACTATATAGGGCAATGGGTAGGAAGGGGAGCGGGGGGTGGGGTGGGGTGGAAACATGATTTATAGAAAGGCAATGGAATTTGGAAGAAGAGTTCAGAGTTTGCTAGTGAGAGTTAGAATTGGAAAATACTATTCAAAGTGTCGTGTATTTGAAGAGTATTTTCATCTTTTGTGAGATCAATTAGTTTTGGAAAATTTAGAAGCAGCTTACTAGGAATTTTAAGTTACAGGAAGTCTGGCAGCATCTAGTGCATTTATAAAAGGGATATGTAAGACAATCAAATGAGTAGCTGATCAAGTATCTTGGTTCTAGCCTGCTCCGGGTTATCCTAATTTGAAACAAAAAGAGTCTTCCCTGGAACCTCAGCCAAGCCTGGATATCAAGGGTCAAAAGACCTTCAAATGTAGGACATGAGTTGGAAAGTAAACGCATATACACAGGCAAGAACCAGGTTATTAGATTCTCTACTTTGCAGAGCCAATTTAAGCCAGTTTCCACTTCAGAGCAACAAAAACAAAGTTCTAAGATGTTATAATTTGACCCAGTTGACGTCCACAGTGGAACTTTACAAAGAAAAACTCGCTGTTATTATAGTTCATCTTCAATATGTAATTTGATGGATGACATACAAAATATAGAACCAGTTATTCTGAATATTATATGAACCCATAGGGCATCTTACCTACTATAATTATCTACAAGTAATAAACAGATATATACTCAAATATATGAGCCCACTATGATACCCAGATGAGAAGGGGGCCTATTCTTAGAACTACCAATTTGTTATTGATCAATACGCTGTGTATCACCTTCCTTGGGTTATTTTTTTTTCCATGTACTCCATATTCACACTATGTATTTTTCTCCCTGTTCTTATACTATCTATATCCATCCACTGTGATGTATGGGCCTATGAGGGCAAGGGCCTTTTCTGTCTATTCATGACTTTATCTCCACTGCTATGTCCTATCTCTGACCAGCACATGATAGATAATGAATATTTGCTGAATAAATGAATGAACTGATTGGCAGAGAAGGTCCAATGATTGAAAGTTTTCAGGATTCTACTTGAGATTTCACCATAACCTTTAAAATCAAGAACAGAGCCAATGTACAGACAAATCTGTCATTAAAAAAAAGTTTGTAACTCATTTAGTAAGCATTAAAAGTGTGTTTCAGATATGTTATAACTTAGTATAAATAATTAAGAAAACATCCTGCTAGCAGTTTAGCTAATAAAAAATGGTAACTTCCTTCAGAGTCAAATGAGGTTGCCAATAACCAACCTGACTTTAAGGAGTAAACTCAGGCATGCCTAAAAGTCCCAGAGAAGACACCTTTCAACAGTGCAATGGACTAAGATGGTTTTTTTCCCTGTTTTGGAAATCCACATTCTTTTTGAGAATTTGTTTTAAAATATTTAAAAGTGGTCACAGGGAATTTATCTTCCCATACAGGTATACTTTTATTTTCAACTTTTCATGTTTATTTATTTCTATGGTTACTATATTATAAATGGAATGCAAGAAATCTTTTTTATTTATTTATTTTGAAGATTTATTCATTTGACAGAGAGGGAGAGTGCAAGCTGGGGGACAGAGAGAGAATCCCAAGCAGACTCCCTGCTGAGCTTCACGTGAAGCCCAACATGGGGCTCGATCCCAGGACCCTGAGATCATGACCTGAATCAAAATCAAAAGTTTAATGCCCAACAACTGAGCCACCCAGATGCCCCCAAGAAATCATTTTAGATCCACTGCAGAAATAACTTAAGAGAAAATCAACTACCTACACAGCAGATACAGGCTGGACAGCCAACTCAGAAGAATTCGATAACCCAAATTTACAGTATATGATTCTAAAAGCCATTAGAAAATTGTGTTTTTTTTTTTAATTTGGTTTCAATTAAATAAAGCTACACTTTTTTCTCATATGATGTTTTAAAAATTGAATTACCTTGGAGGAGGGAGGTGGTAAATTGCTGAATTATTAACAAAAAGTCTCTTTCTGATAGTCTGCTAGTGAGCTCCTTGGAGGGCAATGGCTTTGTCGTCCATAACATCTAACATGAATCTGAGATCATAATCAGTTCTCAATAAATATTTATGCAATGAACACTGCATAACTGATTTAATAATGAATCGTCTTTGCAACTAAGGCTATAAGCTTTAAATTCATTTTGGTCCCTAAAATTCATTTTCTTTATTGATCGCCCTTTATTCTTTGTTAGTTCTGAGAGAAATTCAGTATCTGGAGCCAACAAAGGAAACAGAAATGCACAAAATAGTATTTTTAATACATGAGTCCATGTGACCTTTAAGAAGAATCCAAACTCAACTGGCTGAAAGTTTTCTGTGGGCAAAGCATTTTCCCAAGGTCAGAAGAGTTCAAAGAACACAGCAAACTTTAAGGAACATGCCAGTGCATTTTGCGAAAGTTGTTTTTGTGTGTGTGCAAGACACAAGGTTTGGCTGGTCATTCTGGTCTCCAGATGGTCACAGGATGCAGCCAGTAATGACCACGGAACATCCGGAAACAGATTGTTAGTTTAATCGAGCAACATAGTCTCATCTGTCTGCTAGTTAGAGAGAATTGGTTAAAAATGTTGATTGTTCTCTATCATTCCTATTACCATCCCAGGTTAAGTGACTATTGTTTTTCAGCTGCATTGCTGTAATGACTTTCTAACTAGTTGCCTCTTCAATAATCTTGCTTCCCTAAAATCTATTTACACTGCAGCCTTGGAGATCACTTTAAATTTGGATCTTGCTACTTCCAGCCTTAGAGAAATTCTTGGCTTCCCATGGTAGTGGTTTTTTGTTGTTTGTTGTTGTTTTTTTTTTAACGTAGCCCTCAAGGTCCTGCCTGATTAAGACTTTACCTTCTTCCATTGTTTTTTTATGCCACTGTCCCTGTGACTTAGTGCTCTACTACACTGAGCCCTTGTGGTCCCTCAAAGGCCCCATGTTCCTTTCTTATGTTAGGGCTTTCTTCCCCTGTGTTCTTCCCTCTCCCTGCAACATGCTTCTTACCAATTCAGTACTACACATACTATTCTAGACATTTCTTTAAGTGTTAGGAGGCAGCCATAAGTGGTTATGATTTCTAGGCCAGGCTGGTAATGCTTCACAACAGAGGCAATTCTCAAATTTGAAGGTGGGTTAAGTATTCCTAGGCAGAAAGTACAACAAATGTGTAATCTCAAAAGAGGGAAGAGAATAAAAATATAGAGGCAAGAAACCATTTGGCAAAGAAACAGCAATGACATTTGTTAAGGAAAAAGAGACTGGGGATGAAGTTTTGAGAGAAGGGATCTCTGCTTAGGACACACTGAGCTTGCTTGATCCGGGGCTGCAGGATGGAAACAATGTGAAGAGGCAACTGGCTATGTAGTGAAGAAAACAGGCTACAGATGTAAAAGGCAGGGAAGGATATACATGCCTGGGGATTAGGCACATACTCTTTTCTAGGAAAATACTGGACAGTAATAAAAAAAAAAAAAAAGAAAGAAATACCAGCATTTAAATAGCAGGCACCTGTAAAGAAGACTAAGAAAGAGTGGTCAGGGAAATCTTCTGGCAACAAGGGACATGAGAGTGAAGACAAAGTGTCCATGGCAGAAGCACAACAGATAATTTAAGTAAGGTGAGAACTAGAAAGACCAAGGGATATGGAAATAAGAAAATCTTTGATAAATTTTACCAGAGAAGGGTGAGAAACTGAGCTAAAAGGAAAGAAGAGAAAATGAGATATAAAGAAAAGTGATCAGATATTGAAGCCCATTCTTTTGTAGAGCTCAGCTATGAACAAGAGAGAGGGGTAGAGAAACAGGGAAGCCAGCTAGGAAGGGAGTGTGGAGTTGAGGAAAAGTATTTTAATTATATTTTTTAGAGTAGTGAGATAAAATGTATTTTATAGGGGGAAGAAGAGTTATACTGAAACCATCGAAGACACCAAATATTGTAAGAGAGATGAGGGAACCCACTTTTGAAGCAGAAAAAAACCAAAAACCAAAAAACAACTTTCAGTGAAGGGGCAAACTCTTGAGGTAGAAATAATGAACCATGAGCCGGTTAAATACCTATTTACTGCAATTCTCTGTGAAGCAGGAGACACCGTCACTGCTAAGAGGCCAGAGGATGTGAAAAGTAGCAGCTTAATCTCAGTCACTTTACCAACGTATCTGATGGTGGAAATCATAGTGGTTTTACATGACAAGGGTTCCTAGTTAGGAGGTCTTGCCCCCAACATGAAACACTCAAGGCTGTGACATTTCTTCAGTTAAGTGCACACAGCCTGGTCTAGTCTCTCCTGGACCAGAAAAAGGGCTGCAAGACTAGAGGAGGTCTGAAAGCCAAGGATGTGCAAAGAGCTGGGACAGCAGGTGACATCATCTCCGAGGTGAAAGGTACTCATAGTGATGGGTTCTTTTTTGATGTAGACCTTGACATTGCCTTCTTTTCGCCATCAGAGTGTATTTTAGGAATCACTAGAATTCTAGGCACTATCTGGTAATGCTTGACTGTACCTCAAAGAACTTTTAAGCATCTTCAAATAACTGTTTGATTTCGAAAAGATGAGGACAGTTAGGGGAGGGGTGACATACAGAATTTAACATCATGAAACTGCCATGCCGTCCCTACAGTTCTCACTGGGAAATAACAGTTAAAAATTTTAAGAAACCTATTTATTCAGTGTATTTAGCCTACATTTAATAGACACATTTGGTTTAAATCAATAGATTATAGCTGTATGTGATTCCTTACCTCAGCTATCTGTAAACCTATGCTTATCTCCTACTTTTAATGGTATGCAAACTTTCTTCAATGTAATAAAACTTCTTAAACCTCACATTTTGTTACTTTGCCCTTTTTGTCCCCCTTGCCTCCAACTTTCTGCCTTTGCCTGTGTTACCCTCCTGAGTTAACAGTGTTCTGGACACGAAGTCAGCACTGGATAAGTAAGTGCTGATTGACCCAAATCCCAAAGCAAGATGCTTCAGTCATGGAGTCAAATCAGGAAAATGATGTTGCCAATTTAAACCTGTCTTCCTGGTTGCTTGAAGCCACCCACTTGGGGCTGAACTGTGTGTATGAGCAAAACGCCTCACAGCTTTGCTCACAGCAGCTGTGCTATAGCTCTGAGGGCTGCAGGAGGGAGAATTTACCGAAGTACAGGAATCTCTAGCTGGGGTGTGCTTTGTCTCCAGCTGCTAATCTTATTACACTGTCAACCTAAAGGCATCATGGGTGCACACCATTTCTTTTCTTTACAACTGCTTCATTACGGAAACAAAAATTCCTGGGACAAGGCCAAAGGGTTAAAGCTGTAATGGCAGGATAAGCTGGTCAAGGCAACTATATTTAAACATCTGTTTTTTTAATAGTCCATTAAAGAAGAGTTTTTTAGGTGTTTCTGTCATAAATAGTAAGATGAGGTCGTTCCCTTTCTATGTATTTCTGGCAAAGGCATGCTATGTATTACTCAGCAGTGTTGTTATTTTTAGCAAACCGTTTGACTTTAAATGTTATTGATTTTTCCTAGAAAGTTATTATTTCATTTAGTATACAGTTTTTAAAACTTTGCCTATTGTTTCATGGGCAAACTTTTTTTTTTCAAACTGTATATGGCTTTTTTTTATTATTTTTTTAAGATTTTATTTATTTATTTGACAGAGAGAGAGAGATCACAAGTAGGCAGAGAGGCAGGCAGGGAGAGAGGGGGAAGCAGGCTCCCTGCTGAGCAGAGAGCCCGATGCGGGGCGTGATCTCAGGACCTGAGATCATGACCTGAGCGGAAGGCAGAGGCTTAACCCACTGAGCCACCCAGGCGCCCCTATATATGGCTTTTTTTTTTTTTTTAAAGATTTTATTTATTTATTTGACAGACAGAGATCACAGGCAGGCAGAGAGAGGAAGGGAAGCAGGCTCCCTGCTGAGCAGAGAGCCTGATGTGGGGCTCGATCCCAGGACCCTGGGATCATGACCTGCGCCGAAGGCAGAGGCTTTAACCTGCTGAGCCACCCAGGCACCCCTGTATATGGCTTTTTTAAAAAACAACATTTCAGGGGGCACCTAGGTGGTTCAGTTGGTTAAACATCTGCCTTCCCCTCAGGTCATGATCCCAGGGTCCTGGGATTGAGTCCCACCTCTGGCTCCTTGTGCAGCAGGGGATCTGCTTCTCTCTCTCCCTCTGTCCCTCCCCCACTCTCCTGATCTCTCACTTACTATCTGAAATAAATAAGTAAAATCTTTTAAAAATGTCTGGAAGACTAGAATTTTCAGTAAGAATGTGCCTAGAACACAATGATACACAAGACATATTATATTCTTGCCCACGTGGAGTTCATCTATCAGTGGGAAAGTTTGTTTTTAATTTTTATTTATTTTTAAAATTTGTTTCCAGTGTTCCAGAATTCCTTGTTTATGCACCATGTTTTGTGGGGTTTTTTTTTTTTTTAAGATTTTATTTACTTATCTGACACAGGGAGAGAGAGGCAGAAAGAGCAAGCACAAGACGCTTAACCAACTGAGCCACCCAGATGCCCTGGGGGGAAGATACTTTAGAAAAACAAGTAAAATGACAAATATGTGATTTTAGGCAGGGATAAGCATTAGGAAGAAAGCTGTGTGAGGATAATGCGATGGGACATGAGTGGGAGGGGCTGAGAGGGTGTTAGAGATCCAAATGAAGGGGCTGAGGCGTGAGGCCTGGGGAATCGGACTCAAGCAGAGGGAAAGCAAGTGCGCAGCCCTTGAAAGAGGAAGGAACTGTGCACAGAGTGTTTACAGAACTCCAAGAGAGCCAGCGTACCTGGTGCTAAGAGCATGCGGAAGAAGCTGGGGGCAGGCAAGTTAGAAGTTTAACATTGGGCTTTTTAAGTAATAGTTAAGAATTCTGGATTCGTCCCACATGTCTGAGTGGGGAGTTGTAGGAGTCAGCTCAAGCTTCCCTAACAAAACACTATAGACCGTGTGGCTTCAACAACAGAAACTTAGTGTCTCACAGCTGAAGGCTGGCAGTTCCAAGTCAGGGTGCCAGTGTGGCCATTTTCTGGGGAGGACTCTCTTCCTGGCTTGCAGACAGCCACCTTCTCACTACGTTGTCACAGACCTTTTCATCAGTTTGTGCTTACAAAGGGGAAAGAGCGAGAGATCAGGCAAGGGAGCACATGCAAGTGCAAGCCAGTTCCGGTACCTTTTTTTTTTTTTTTTTTCCTCCAGCTTTGAGAATATAACTGACATATGATACTATGTGAGTTTAAGGTATACAACATGATGTTCTGACACACTTCCATACTGCAAAATTATTACCAAGATAGAGGTGTTAATTAACACCTCTGTTATTTCACATAATTAACCACTTGTGTGTGCATGGGTGAGAACATTTAAGATCTATTCCCGTAGTAATTTTCAAATACATAATACAGTGTTGTTAACCACAGTCTCTCCATTATACGTTAGATCCCCAGAACTTATTTGTCTTCTAACTAGTAGTCTGTACCCTTTGACTGACAGCTTCCCACTTTTCACACACCCCAGCCCCTGACAACTACCATTCTACTCTGTTTCTATGCATTCAGCTTTTTAGATTCCACATATAAATGAGATCATACAGTAATTGTCTTTCTCTGTCTGACTTATCTCACTTAGTATAATGCCCTCAAAAATCCATCCATGTTGTCACAAATGGCAGGATTTCTTTCCTTCCTGTGGCTGAATACTATTTCATAGTGCACATATATGTGTCTGTGTATGTACCTGCACACCCACATATCTTCGTCCGATCATCCAGACAGACACTTAGGTTGTTCCTAGATCTTGGCTAATGGAATAATGCTGCAGTGAACATGGGGGTGCAGACATCTCTTTGAGATCCTATTTTCATTTCCTCTGTATATACACCCAAAAGTGGAATTATTGGATCACATAACTCTTTTCTTAATCTCCTGAGGAACCTCCATACTGTTTTCCAATGGCTGTACCAATTTACATTCCCACCAAGCGTGTATAAATGTTCCTTTTTCTCCACAACCTCACCACCATCTGTTATTTCTTGTCTTTTCAAAAACAGCCATTCTAAAGGTGTGAGGCAATATCTCATTGTATTTTTTATTTGTATTTCCCTGATGATCAGTGATGCTGAGCACCTTTTCATATACCTCTTGGCCATTTGTATGTCTTCCTTAGAAAAGCATCTATTCAGATCCTCTATTCATTTTTCATTTGGATTGGTTTTTTTGCTGTTGCATTATATGACTTCCTTACATACTTTGGATATTAACCCCTTATCAAATTTATGATTTACAAATATTTTCTCTCATTCTGTAGGTAGCTTTTTCACTTCATGATATCTTTTGCTGTGTAGAAGCTTTTTATAGTTTGATGTAGTCCCACTCGTTCAGTTTTGTTTTTTGTGCTTCTGGTATCATATCCAAAAAATCATTGCCAAGACAAATGGAAAGAAGCTTTTTCCTGGGGCGCCTCAGTCAGTTGAGCATCTCCCTTTGGTTGACAACATAATCCCAGGATCCTGGGATCCAGCCTGGAGGTTGGCTCCCTGCTCAGTGGGTGCTTCTCCCTCTCCCTCTGCCCATTTCCCTTGCTTATGCTCACTCGCTCTCTCTCTCAAATAAATAAATAAACTCTTCAAAAAAAAAAAAGCAGCTTTTTTTCTTTGTTTTATGCTATGAGTTTTCAGCTTCAGGTCCTATAGTTAAGTCTTTAATGCATTTTAAGGTAATTTTTGTGACTGGTATTAACATCAGGTCAAATTTCATTCTTTCATGTGATTGTCTAGTTTTCCGAACAGCATTTATTGAAGAGACTATCTTCTCCCCACTGAGTATTCTTGGTTCCTTTGTAAAAAAATTTATTGACTATATATGCAAGCGTTTATTTCTGGGTCCTTGACCCTGTTATATTGGTTTATGTATCTATTTTTATAACAGTACCATATTGTTCTGATTACTATAGCTTTCTAATATACTTTGGAATCAGAAAGTATGATGCCTCCAGCTTTGTTCTCGCAGGATTGCTTTGGCTATTTGGGGACTTTTGTAGTTCCATATGGATTTTAGAATTTTCTATTTCTGTGAGAAAGGCCACTGGAATTTTGACAGGGATTGTATTAAATCTATGGATGGCTTTAGGCAGGATGGACAATTTAACAGTATTAATTGTTTCAATCCATGAACACAGGATAGTTTTCCATTTGTTTGTGTCCTCCTAAATTTCTTTCATTAAAATCTTAAAGGGTTTTAGTGTACAGACCTTTCACCCCCAGGTTAAACATTTCCTAATTATTTTATTATTTTTTATGCTATTTTATCTTGTCTTTTTAAAGATTATTTATTTATTAATTTGACAGAGAGAGAGACAGTGAGAGAGGGAATACGAGGAGGGGAAGCGGGAGAAGGAGAAGCAGGCTTTCCACTGAGAGGCAGCCCAGTGTAGGGCTCAATCCCAGGACCCTGGGATCATGACCTGAGCTGAAGGCAGACACTTAACGACTGAGCCACCCAGGCGCCCCTTTGATGCTATTTTAAATGGGATTGTTTTATTTCTTTTTCAGGTATTTTGTTGTTAATGGTATCTCTTTTTATAAAAATACTAATCACATGAGATCACAGCCCCATTCTTAGGACTACACTTAATTACTCCTCAGAGAGACCCATCTTCAGATATAGCCATATGGGATTTCAAAACTTCAACATACAAATTTTGGGGTGTGTGGGGAATGGGGTGTACACAAACATTCAAACCATAACAGGAATGATATGGTCTGACCTGAATTTTTTAAACATCACTTTGGCTGCTGTGTGCTGAATAGACCATATGGGGAAAGAGTACAAACAGAGAAACTAGTTATAGGTCTAAGGCAATGGTCCAAGTAAGAGACGATGAAGGCTCTGATGAGGTGGAAATTGGGGTGATATGTTGACTCAGGTCAAATTCTGAAAGCAAAGCTGTAAGGACTTGCTAGATGTGGCTCTATAAATGATGAGAGAAGTTAAGGGAAAAAAGACTATAGTTTTGGGTCTGAGCAACAGGGCGCATGGTGGCATCCTAAACTAACAAAGACGGGACTTGGGGAGGAAAGGTGGAAAAATCAAGAGTTAGATTTTGGACATGTTAAGAGTCAGATGCCTATCAGATAGCTATTTGTTGCTTTGAAGTAAACAATTAGGTGAATATTCAATTTGTGGAATGTTGATTCATAACCACCTTGCATAAAAGCATCTATTTCAAGGTTACTTATTACTTAGTTATAAGCACTTAAAATAATGCTAATTGAATTAGACAGTACAGCATCATACAGGGTAGGTCACAGAATCATTGGGAGAGCTGAAGAACCAGAATTCACCTTAAGTAACCAGGGAAATCTTCACAAAACACCCAAACTAGAACTGACTCTGAGAAACAAAACAAAAGAAAACAAAATCACTAAATACATTTTAGTCTAATACTGCCCCACCCCCAGCCAGGCTTCAACCAGCAACGGTGTCCATACTGTCTGGAGATCAGCCAGCCTCTTGGTGGCCTGTTGACTATACTGGACTCCTTCTGTAATAGAGAGTGCAATTATTTAGGGATAATGATAAATATTAATATTAGATGATTATTCTGTATTTGTTTGCCTACCATGTTTCTGCCAGAATTACCATTCATAGATAAGATATATCAAATACATTCTCTCTAGGAAGTACAACACAACATTTTTCTTTTTATTTTTTAAGATTTATTTATTTATTTCAGGGAGAGGCAGCAAGCAGGGTGAGGGAAGAGGGAGAGCATCTCAAGCAGACTCTATGCTGAGCGCAGAGCCCGAGGTGAGGCTCAGTCTCACAACACTGAGATCATGACCTGAGCCAAAACCAGGAGTCAGACACTTAACTGACTGTACCACCCAGGTGCCTCAACACAACACAACTTCTTTTTTTTTTTTAAAGATTTTATTTATTTTTTGACAGAAAGAGACACAGCAAGAGAGGGAACATAATAGGCAGGGGGAGTGAGAGAGGGAGAAGCAGGCTTCCCACAGAGCAGGGAGCCCGAAGTGGGAT
Organism: Enhydra lutris kenyoni; assembly: GCF_002288905.1. Taxonomy (NCBI): domain Eukaryota; kingdom Metazoa; phylum Chordata; class Mammalia; order Carnivora; family Mustelidae; genus Enhydra; species Enhydra lutris. The sequence goes on along the minus strand of NW_019154103.1, from coordinate 15,802,143 downwards.
TCCCAGAACCCTGGAATCATGACCTGAGCCAAAGGCAGATGCTTAATGACTGAGCCACCCAGGCGCCCCCACAAAACAACTTCTGATCAAGAAACTTTTTATGATAAAAGAAGAAAATGGATTAATGTTTATGGACTCACTGACTTTACCACACTTTCCCATTATCCAGAAACAGTAGACCTTACAAAATTTTGGAAGGTCAGTTTGGAGACAACACTCCATGAAGCTGGGGTGCTAATCTGACACACGCTGTGTGCTCTGAACCACCACAGCTCCATAACCATTTATGGTACTGACAATTCCACAGCCAGAATGTGTGAATCTGGTAAGCAAGGAGCAGAAATGGGAGTGATACCTCAAACAAGTTCAACTGATCCCTCGCTTACAAAAATTTTGCATCCTACTCCAGTCCTTTAGGCTTCACTGGCATAGGGGCTCTTAGTAAGCAACGGAGGGCTACTTCCGCAGGGCATCAAGTAAAGACTTGTTCAAATGAACTGAAAGTTGAGATTGCCACTTCTTTATTTTCCATTCTGAAGCCACAGATCAGCAGTCAAAACAGGATTATGGTATGACAGGAATGTTTGATGTTAGCTATGATGGGGAAATAGCGCTGCTACTGCACAATGAGATTAAAAAAGTGTTAATGCAAGTCTAGTGGTCTTCTGAGGTACTCTTAGTACTGCTAGTTCCAGTGTTAAAAGTTAAAGGAAATCCACAACCAATATAGGAAATATAGGCAAGGGGTCAGCTTTCTCAGGGATGAAGAGGGCAAAAGAAAGGTGAAACTGACGGAGGAGGCAAGCTAACAACACAAATAGAGCACAAAGATGAGCTGTAAAAATATGAAATGTAGTATCTATCCATATTTTCTTTCACATGTGTATTTATATATTCTATCAAGTTTTCCTATACTTTCCTCCATTACTCCAAAGATTTATGTAGAGTATTTTAGTGGTGGTTAGCTTTTAACTATTAGTGCATAGTTCATAGAATATTGAGACAAGACCATGGAACAACTCCAGGAGAACTGGACATTTTCCAGAAAGCCTGGACTGCAATCTGGAAAAGACTTCAGCTCATTCCCTTTATATGGGGACAGAAAAGTTACTTTAGGTTAAGAGCAAGCATTGTTTTTTTCCTGGAACTTTAAGTATGAAGAGAAGCTTGTAAGTTGATGTTGATCTGCCAAAGGCTTGGCTAATAGAGGACATCTGTGATTCATTCTGGCTACATAGCAACCAAGCCCCTTTCTATATTTGGGAAATTCTCCACTTAGAAGTCTTAATGTGGGGCAGAGAGCCTATTGTTACAGAGACAGAGAACACTAGGTACTTAGCAGCTTCCCTTGAAGACAGAACTATTTCATCAGACTTAGGTTCAGCACTAGACTTTTGACCAAGGAGTCAATGACTTAAGAAACGGAGAAGAGGCGTCGTGTGTGTGTGTGTGTGTGTGTGTGTGTGTGAGAGAGAGAGAGAGAGAGAGAGAGAGAGAGAGTGAGAGAAAGACCAACTGCCCATGACAGTGACAACAATTAGTTCCTTGTGAAAACCAAGGTTAACACTTAGTTTGGAGATAATCCTTTGGATTCTTAGCCTAAAATTGGGCTCTTCAGCCGCCCCAGTGTGTCTGTAAACTATCCAACAGCCCTTCAATAAACTCCTTTTCTGTTTAACTCTAGCTAGGGTTGTTAGAAAATCAAGAATCCCACCTAATACAGCATCTCTCAAGCTAGTTCCCAATAATTTGCCAATGTTGTGGATTCTTTTTAGAAAATGCTTTTCAAATGATCCCTTTTTTTTTTTAACTTTATTGAGGATACGGTTCACATACTGCAGAATTTACCCATTTACAATGTTCAAGCCTGTGGTTTTCTTTTTTTTTTCTTCATTGTGTTATGTTAATCATCATAAAATATATCATCAGTTTTTGATGCAGTGTTCCAAGATTCATTGTTTATGTACAACACCCAGTGCTCCATGCAATACATGCCCTCCTTAATACCCATCACCAGGCTCACCCATCTCCCCACCCCCTCCCCTCTAAAACCCTTTATTTCTCAGAGTCCAAAGACTCATGGTTCATCTCCCCCTCCGATTTCCCCCAATTCACTTTTCCTTTCCTTCTCCAGATATGGACCCTCAACTATACGGTCAAATAATCTTCAACAAAGCAGGAAAAAAATATCCAGTGGAAAAAGATAATCTCTTCAATAAATGGTGCTGGGAAAATTGGACAGCTATGTATAGAAGAATGAAACTCAACCACTCTCTTATACCATACACAAAGATAACTCAAAATGGATGAAAGACTTCAATGTGAGACAGGAATCCATCAGAATCGTAGAGGAGAACATAGGCAGTAACCTCTTCGACATCAGCCACAGCAACTTCTTTCAAGAAACGTCTCCAAAGGCAAAGGAAACAAAAGCAAAAATGAACTTTTGGGACTTCATCAAGATAAAAACCTTCTGTACAGCAAAGGAAATAGTCAACAAAACAAAGAGGCAACCCACAGAATGAGAGAAGATATTTGCAAATGACACCACAGACAAAGGGCTGATATCCAAGATCTATAAAGAACTTTTCAAACTCAACACACACAAAACAGATAATCATGTCAAAAAGTGGGAAGAAGACACGAACAGACACTTCTCCAATGAAGACATACGAACAGCCAGCAGACACATAAGAAAATGTTCATCATCATTAGCCATCAGGGAAATTTAAATCAAAACCACACTGAGATACCACCTTACACCACTTAGAATGGCACAGATTAACAAGGCAGGAAACAACAAATGTTAGAGAGGATGTGGAGAAAGGGGAACCCTCTTACACTGTTGGTGGGAATGCAAGGTGGTGTAGCCACTTTGGAAAACAGTGTGGAGATTCCTCAAAAAATTAAAAATAGAGCTCCCCTATGACCTGGCAATTGCACTACTGGATATTGACCCAAGATACAGATATAGTGAAAAGAAGGGCCTTATGTACCCCAATGTTCATAGCAGCAATGTCCACAAAAGCCAAACTGTGAAAAGAGCCAAGATGCCCTTCAACAGACAAATGGATACAGAAGATATGGTCCCTATATACAATGGAATACCACTTAGCCATCAAAAAGGATAAATACCTAACTTTTGCATCAACATGGATGGGACTGGAGGAGATTATGCTGAGCAAATGATCCCTTTTTAAAAAAATCTATTTTTAAAAGCCAGTCATGGACCTCTATTAACTACATAACTATTATATATAATATATATTAACTACATACAACTACTATATTATTTTAATATTAAACAAAATGTAATTATTAAGCCTGTACAACTTTAGCTCGGGTAAAGTTATACTATTCATCAATTTTAAAACACTGAAAATAATATATGCTTTCATCAATACTTTTATGAGCTCCAGGCTGAGGATCACTAAATTGAACTAAAGTACACAATGTGGAACAAAACCTCTGAATTCAGTAAAAAGTACAGCAAAGGGAATACAGTCGATGGTATTGTAATGGTGTTGTATGGTGACAGATGGTAGCTACACTTGTGGTGAGCATGAGGTAAGGTAGAGACTCGTCAAATCACTGTGTTCTACACCTGAAACTAAGTAACATTGTTATGTCAACTACATTTCAATTAAAAAAGCCTCATGAATTCAAATGAAATAGAGAAAACTGTCTAAATCAATATAAAATATAATTTTTAAAACAATGAGTTTTCATAATTTCCAAGTAGGTATAGTAACTATATCTGAACCAACAGAGCATTACTAGAAATTACTAGAAATTTTCCAGGCTAGATTTATGGAGTACATGATCATGCACTCAAGTTTTACTGGAACAGACCTACATCATTCAGGATTCTTTCTGTTTCAAATAATAGAAACTCAATTCAACTGGCTTAAATTTTAAAAAGGGAATGTGTTGGCACACAGAATTCAAAAATCCAGTTGGTCTGGTTTTAGGCATTACTAGATGTAGGGGCCCAAAAAGCACAAGGACCCAATTTCCCTTTCTTCATTCTTGGCTATACTTTCCCCTGCACCAGGTTCCATTCTCAGGCAAGCCCTCCCCTACTGCTAGCAAGATGACTGCCACAAGTTCTGGGGCCCCATCTTATCCTTCCGCAATCCTGTCAAAAAAAAAGAATTGTTCCCAACAGTTTCTAAAAAAAACTATTAGGACTGAGGGCACCTGAACAGCTCAGTTGGTTAAGCATCTGACTCTCGATCTCAGCCCAGGTCTTGATCTCAGGGTCATGAGTTCAAGCCCCTCCTTGTGCTCCATGCTGAGTGTGGAGCCTACTTTTAAAAAACAAAACACAACAAAAACAAACTAAAAACCCTACTAGGACTGATTCAGATTTGCCTAGCATGACCCATGTGCCATTCTTGGCCAAGAACATGAAAGACACTGAATGTCTCTATCAGAACTACATTCTCCTGTCCAGAGCCTGAGGACCACATTAGCTCTATCAAACTTCAAACCTCAGAGAAGTGGAAAAGAACCAGTTCAACAAAGAATGTTGGCAGGCTATCACCAAAATGAGGGATGGGAAGCTGGCCTGGCAGAATAACAGCCACTTGACCAGAGGACCTTGCATTTAGCTCCTCTCCAACACCACCGACCTACCCAACTTTGATTTGCATGCTGCTCATGTCAGTATGTTTTCTTTTTCATTTGGCAATCTGTTCTCGGCCAGTAGTGTTCAAATTCTTCCTTGAATTAATATTTGCTTCCTTGGATTTTAAAAAGCATGAATCTGTCTATGCTCTCCTCTACGTACAGCATATTTGCCCCTTCCTACTTAAAAATGATGCTCTTTCAAGTACTTGAGGTCAGCTATCATGCAAAGCATGGTTCTTATCCAGTATTCTGGTTTCCTCAGCCATTTGTCAAGAGGCATTTTCCACGATCTTCACGGTCTTGGACACTTCCTTACGAAATTTTCTCACTCACCTTTGTTTTGGTTTGGGGGTTTTTTTTACTAGTATATCATAAAAATATGTTTCTATAGAAGAATGTTTGGGGGGGGAGTAAATAAAACAAAGAAACACGATTATACCATGTAGTATAGCCTATCATTTTGTTAACTGTGACCCATCTTTTTTTTTTTTTTAAGATTTATTTACTCATTTGAGAGAGAGACTGAGACAGAGAGAGAGTGCACATCAGTAGAGGTAGGGGCAGAGGGAGAGAAGCAGATTCTCCACTGGGCGGGGAGTCTGACAGTGGTTTCAAACCCATTATCCTGAGATCACAACCCAAGCCAAAACCAAGAGTCAGACACTTAAGCGACTGAGTCACCCAGGTGCCCCAACTGTGGCCCTTCTTTCTATAAGCAGTCCAATGTGGTTAGAATACCAATCTTTGGATAGGGAGGTAACTGGATGTAATAGGCCACTTTATATTTTGTCCTGAATAGAGTGACCACCGATTTCATTGCCTAGGATAGTCCCAAATTATATGCTAGTGTAATTTGGGCTAGTGTAATTATTAAATGATGTCCTTTTTCACTTTCAAAATCTCATTTGGTCACCCTTGTCTTGAACTACTACCTATGGTACAGGAATGTTAAGCTGTGAACTACTTGAGAGACTATGTTTTATCTGACTTGATATTCTGAGAACTTAACTCAGTTCCAGCTACACAGTGGATATTTAATACACACTTACTGAAAAATGGGATGAATAAATCCAATCACTGTCTAAGCTTAAACACAAAACTTTGCATTTGTCATTAGAAAGTACACTTGTAATTGGCAGATGCAAGCTTTCAAACAAGTGATGTTCAAGTGCTTAAAAGAGCTCTCTATGGGATGCCTGGGTAGCTCAGTCTGTAAAGCATCAGAGTCTTGACTTCAGCTCAGGTCATATCACAGGGTGGTGAGATCGAGCCCCACATCAGGATCTGTGCTGGGCATGGAGCCTGCCCGAGATTCTCTCTCTCCCTCTCCTTCTGTCTCACCCTACCCCTGTCACTCCAATCTCTCTCTCAATAAAAAATATATATATTAAAATAGCTCTCTATGTATTTTCCAAAACAGTCCTACTATTTCATAGATAATGCCACAGTGAAGAGCCAAATAAATGAAATGTAACTGTAAAACTTAATAGAGCATCCACATGATACAGTTTTATAGATGGTAAATATTAAATAAATATTGGTAGAATGAAGGCTAGCTTAAAAATATTTATCAATACAGACATGAAAGCAGATACTGAATAAAGTAAATTCAACAGATTTGGTCTTAGGTATTAATGACCTTAGCTTAATACAGACAGTGTTAAGTATATAATCAGCAAAATGCTGATTAAATAAAATGCTTAGAGAAAGTAGCAATCTAAAATCACAGAACTACATGGGGTGCCTGGGTGGCTCAATCATTAAGCGTCTGCCTTTGGCTCAGGTCATGATCTCAGGATCTTGGGAATGAACCCCACATCCAGCTCCCTGCTCGTTGGGAAACCTGCTTCTTCCTCTCCCACTCTCCCTGTTTGTGCCCCTCTCTCCCTATCTCTGTCAAATAAATAGAACCTTTTAAAAAAATAAATAACAAAATAAAATCAAATCACAGAACTGCCACTCAAAATCTGGATGACAGAGACTGCTTAGCTCAATCCACTTTTTTTTTTTTTTTTTTTTTTTTTGGCAAAGGAGGAAAACCTGGATCAGGATAGACTTTGTTCAAGGCTGCAGGGTTAGGTACTGTCAGAAGGAACTATAAACACAGGTTTTAGAGCAAAAAACGCAATGGCTTTTGTTTAATAGGATTTTCTGTGTTAATGGAGTTAATCAGAAAAACATGTTACCAATCTTTGTTATTTTGCTTTTTTTTTTTTTTTAAAGATTTTATTTATTTATTTGACAGAGAGAGATCACAAGTAGACAAAGAGGCAGGCAGAGAGAGAGAGAGGGAAGCAGGCTCCCCGCTGAGCAGAGAGCCCGATGTGGGGCTCGATCCCAGAACCCTGGGATCACGACCTGAGCCGAAGGCAGCGGCCTAACCCACTGAGCCACCCAGGCGCCCCTGTTATTTTGCTTTTATAGAAGAAAAAGTTGATCAACTGACTGATATCTCAATGACTATTTTCCTAAACAGTTATTCTAAATATAAAGGGATCCCCCATTCCAATCCTTAGGTTTCCCTGTAGTAGTTTATTTTTTTCTCATAAGATTTTATTTATTTATTTGACAGAGACAGGAAGAAAGGGAATACAAGCAGGGGGAGTGGGAGAAGGAGAAGCAGGCTTCCCACAGAGCAAGAAGCCCGATGCAGGGCTTGATCCCAGGACTCTGGGATCATGACCTGAGCTGAAGGCAGAGGCTTAACCAACTGAGCCACCCAGGCGCCCCTGCTGTAGTAGTTTAGAGGGAGCTCTATGTAGAGTGCCCAGATTATTTCTCACCCAACCTGAAACACTTTTGAGAAAGAGGGTTCTCTTAATTATTATGCTGGAACAACAGGAGTGACCCGGGCAAACCAGGATTTATTGTCACCCTAGAAAACTGTGTACTAGTTTTGTGTAATTGTTTTCTGTTAGGAAACTGTGGACGAGCATCCTGATAATGGAAGTTGAGGGTAGCGGCTTTGTTGTATGTGCTGTATTCAGGATGTACCTTAAATGATAAATGAGTTACAGGATTTGGGTTTAGTCCAAACAAAATGCACATCTAGAATTAACACATCCAAAAATTATACATAAGCTATAATCACTCGGGGGGCATCAGGGTTAGTAACTGTAACATGAATCAGGTTCAGAAAGGCTGGGAAAAGTACAAGTTGTTTTGAGACACCTCAAATCCTCTCCAATCCCATTACTAGTCATGAAAGCAACGCAAATGTTTTTGTTTTCTTCTTGACTTGGGTCACATTCCATTGTGGGATGATGTAAGAGTTTTAACCAAGCACAGAACAGTAATGAGCAATTTGGGAGATCCAGTTCTAAAACCTTGCCTTTGGTCACACATAATTAGCACTTAGAATCAAAGAACACAGAACCATTTGATTTGCAAAGTTAATTGTACACCTGTTTACTTTTGGCATATTTTCTAAGAGGTTAAACTGGAAAAGCAAAGAGTAGGTTATGGTCCACTTGTCCAAGAAAAAGTCTACAGGCCAAGTCTTCTAGTATTTTTCCTATCACACTGCAATATGGAAGCTTGACCACCATGGCTGTCCTCTGCAAAGAGCTGACGTCTCTTGACCTTTGCTTGTAGCCAGTAGTTTTCAGCTTGGCAATATATTAGAATTACTTGGAAGGTTTTTTAGAAATTCTGATGCACAGGCCGTACTTCAGATCAACTAAATTATCAATGTCTGGTGGCGGAACCCAGGCATATTTTTAACACTATAAAGATAATTCCAACATGCAGGCAGCACTGAGAACCACTAATACAGACTCAGCTCCAACCCCGACCCTGGAATCATCTCTGGGCCAACAACAGGAGTACTAGTCCAGTGCTCAGAGGAGTCCAAACAAAGTTACAAAAGCTAGAATAGCTTACTAGTTCCAGTAACTGATCTTCTAGACTTGTGGACCAAAGTAAAAAAAAGAAGAATTAGTTTTGGACTTAGGTTGGCTTTAAGCCCCACATGGGGCTTTAACTCATGACCCCAAGATCAAGACCTGAGCTGAGATCAACAGTCTGCTGTTTAAGTGACTGACACACTCAGGCAGCCCAGGTAGGGTTTATTTTTAAACCCAGATGGGGGACTTACATTAGCTGTATGGCAATGGGCATTTTTTTTTTTAAAGATTTTATTTATTTATTTGACAGACAGAGATCACAAGCAGGCAGAGAGGCAGGCAGAGAGAGAGGAGGAAGCAGGCTTTCTGCGGAGCAGAGAGCCCGATGTGGGGCTCGATCCCAGGACCCTGGGATCATGACCTGAGCTGAAGACAGAGGCTTTAACCCACTGAGCCACCCAGGCGCCCTGGCAATCGGCATTTTATTCTCACTAGGCCTCATCTCATTCATCCGTAAGATGGACCAACAACACATGTTGCTGAGCTGCTACTATTGCTTGCTTTGTTAATGAAACCAAACCTTCTCTCCCATGGACCCCAGGTTTGGAAGCTTCTATTTTTAAAAATACCTAAAGTCCAACCTTGATAACCTTATATTCTAGAGCTTGGCCTCTGCCTTGCTCAGTGGATGCCTTCTCAATGACAATAATCTTTCCTTGACACTAGCCCAATGTTGGTGATCTGCTACCCGCTGAATGACTGTCCTGATCTCATTTTTCTATGCACATATACTGTGTGCTACCCCTTCTAGATTTCTTTTTTCTTGGCCACCACCACTGGCACATTCCAGAACTGCTTCCTGCACATCACTGATAGTCGTCCCCTCTAAGGACACATACTGGGCACCAAGTTTCGGAAACCTCTTAGTATCTCTAATTGGGCTATCACCCCAAATTCCATCTCAAGCCTAGGGAATGCACTGAGTTTATTCATTAAACCAGTATTTGTGGGGCATTTACCAAATCTAACAAGCACTTTGACTCTGCACTCATAGGCTTTTTAAAGAATAGTAGGGGGAAGATTGACAACAAAAGGTGTAAGGGACAATTCTAGGCCTTGACCACCCCTATATCCTCTTTTCTCATCAGAACCTAACACTTTTACATTTATTTTTGTGACAAAACAGGGTCACTGTTAAGCTTTTTTTGATTTGGGGGGAGGGGATGGTGAGGAAAATGGTTACTGGCTATGTAAGTTATGCTGGAGCCTCACATTTTGCTCTACATATAGGATTGGGATTATTAATTTATTTTCCTAATTTTTCAAAGTTCATTTCCTTGGCATAGTGCAAGCACACACTCAATTCTAGTTTGGGATCATCTCTGTGAGTCTGAAGTGAACTCCACACTTAGAAGCAATTTAGTATGCTCTATGGATAAGGTATCCTCTGACTCTCTAAAAACTAATCTAGCTTCAGCTGTCAATTTCTGTAAAGACCTTACCCGTATGTGAGCAAACAAGTCTCAAAGAGAGAAGAAATTTGCTGGGCTTTCTAGCAATCTATATTATGGAGCAATGAGCGAGGATGTTATCTACAACTGCCCTTGTGGCTGCTCATCAGTCCTGATTCCCCTCTGGGCCTTTCTAATGATCTTTATGTCTTCTGTGGCTGCCAGCAACTTCCTATTACCTACAAGAGGAATGAAAATGACTGAATCCACCAGAGGCAACTGAGAAGTTACACGCGGCCCACAAGAGTGCTGGTGGTGGTGGTGGTGATGATGAAGACGACGACGACTATTACTATTTTAGCACTGTACAGAATCCAGAAGTAATCTGCTGCCTCCTGACGAGGCTACTTATGACCAGTTAACCCTGAAATTGTCTGACTGGCTCTGTCATGGTCAAGGCTACCTCAGAAAAACTGTAAGGGAGGAAAAGGTTAGGTTTAGTAAATCTGTCTCCACTATTACGTGTCTAGTTTCCCTGTACTGGTTTCCTAGGGTGCCCTCTGCTGGGCTCCAACCAGGTCTGCTGATTCTGGACAACAGCCCATGACACCCATGCTTCAAGTCTCATTAAAAACTTATCATTTTATGTCATTATGTCAACAGAATCCCAGTACTTGTTTTCCAAGCTGACAATTAATCCAGGTAAATTAACCTACATCAATGTATAAACGCATATTATTGTATAAATGGGAGGAAATGCCCCTCCCAGATCACTTAAGTGTACATTTTCACAGTGACTTCACAAAGAAAACTGTTCTACTTAGTGTCTAATTCATGGGTGACAAATGGTGGGAATGGAGGCCAGGCATATGGGGAAGGCTATGTTCTGAGAAATCAAAGGGGAAAATATTTTCCAACATTCAGAACCTTATGGCTTCCCTCAAATTAAACTGTGTGGGCATCTGTCTCCTCTAGCTATCTATATGGTCAACCCCCCCCCCCAGAGGTAATTTTCATTCTGCCAGCAGGAAAAGAATGAACAACACTGTTTACTTTTAAGTTTTTGTAAAGAATGCCCTGTGCTCTTCTGAGGGTATTACCTAAATCCTGGTAACGAGTATGTGGCACTGCTTAGTGGATCAGCCTGTTCATAAAGATGTGTATAGGGTATACATTCATTGGCATGACCTCTATTGCCCTTTGTACTTTCTTGTCTACTGAAATCAGTTGGGCAATCCCTGTCTGTAAGCACATTTCCCAAGAACTGGTTAGAGCCAGTCTTCATAAGAGGAACCTATTATGAAACCAGCTCCAGAGGATATTTACTTTGTTCAAGTTCTACTGAAAGATACACTTACTTGAAAATGAAAATGCTTTCTTTCGGCTTCCATCTAACCCCCTGAAAACCCAGAGACCCTTGGAGCTCAGTAAGAATTAGAGAGGGGAGACTGATCTTCATTTTTTTAAGCTTTCTCATTGTTGAGGCTGATATTTTTATAGCTGTTGAATGTGTTTCAAGATCAGCTAAATTAAAATACTATCCAGGTAAATACATGCCCCAAATTGGGAAGTTGGGGAACACAGCACAAATTTTTTGAAGGTTCACCTTCGTTCTTAAAATTTAATGTGTTTTTTTTCTTTGTTGGTGACATATCCATGTTTAAGACAAAATTAATATTTTAGGTTGCTTTCAAGTTATTAAATCTTCAGTTAAATAAACATTTCAGTAAGAAATATTACCTTTATCTTATAACTCCTCATCTAAAATGTTGTTATCTCCAGGGACCTATGTATTCAAATTTGAAAACAGAAGCTCACAGGAACAGGAAAGGAGAGGATCTAGTCTAAGAAGAATATGTATTAATGATCAGTCAGTCCACAAGGATTAGCCCAAGTTTTGTCATGGATGACTGTCACAGGGGAACAGTAGATTTGATGATTAGATCTAGTGTGTAATGAGATAGGGATGTTAGGAGTATCTGGATAGCACTGGAGCTGCAGAGAAAAAAAATTCAAATTACGGAGTCATCAAGATGGATGTGGAAGAGGCAGAGATGTGACTGAACTAATGTAGATTGCCTGGGTTCCTTAAAGACCTACCGTTACTGCAGATACACTTAGTAAACAGTATGGCAAATAAAGAAGAAAATTCTGCATATTAACTTTTACATCATAGTATCTTCTCCTTCCTTTCTGAAATTTTAAAGTGAATATCCTTTAAATGTTCAAAGTGATATGTATTTTTATCACTAGTATTTTACATTTATTATTTGCAATGTATTTATTCCAGAAGTTAATGTGTCTATGTTTTAGTTGAAATACATAGTATGTTTTCTAACAGAGGGTGTCTTATTAGCAGTGAGTTTTTCCTGCCCACTTCCAAAGAATATATGACAAGGTATCTGGAATAGGTAAGGGATAAGGGATAAGAGTCTGCATCTTTTTTTTTTTTTTTTTTTTTTTTTTTTGGTGTTGTTAACACATTTGATGCAAATGATCTAAACACTGTGAGAAATTCTATTATAGGAGGTTGAAGACTCTTGTGATTAGAGCAAGAGACTGAGGGAGGGACACTGGCTGAAAACTCAGAACCAGGTTGCAAGGGGGTATATACGTATATTAAGCCGGCTACTTAGCCCACAGTTCTCCCTCTCTACCACCTGGCAGCTCATCACACAGCCAACAAGAATAATTACTTTGGCAATTGTGCCCAAACTGATGGAACCATGGAAGGACACCTGACCTAAGCTAAGTCAACCAGGTATTTTAACTTGGGAGTTTGCAACTGGGGACAGAAGGGATTATCTGAAAGGAAGAGATTTCCAGGGGTTCTGGAAAACCAGTCATGTCACGAGAATGTTTAAGCAGAGGGCTGACATGCACAGAAAAAGAATGAAGAACACAGGGAGCAGAGATGAGGAACTGTGTGCTAGGGGGAGGGAGGGAGGGCCAGAAAAAGTAAAAGAGGGAGGGAGAAGTAGCAAAACAAGAAAATCAGATGAGAGAATTTTTCTTGGAGCCTGTCAATTTGCTACTGTAAATGCCGGTCCTTCTTGTGATCTCAACTGTGTTTTGTATCAGATATTTTTTGTGTCCTTCCAATAAATTCCTGCTTTTCACTTATGCTAATGTGGATGTATTTCTAAGTGAGAAGACAACCAAACTTTGGGGGGAAAGAAAAGACATGAGATTTATCTTATTCTCTCTGCAGCCTCCTGCTTCCCATCTCCATCCATTCTGCCCTTCCTCTTTCTCCAATTCCTTGATCCTTTAAATACTCTTCCTTTTCTCTTTTTAACACACTTTTGTCTTCCCTTCTAAAGAGGAAAAGGACTTCCATTTCCTTTTCCCACCTCTGTTCCTGTCCAAGTCTTGATGATTTCTGCCCTAAACAGAGATACCTGGGCAGCATGCTGAGGCAGGGAGCAGAAGGCATTCCTTGGGCACAGACAGGACAGTAACTACTAATACTAAATATAATAAGTGGAGTATGTTTATTTTAAGCACACTAAATTTTAAGCAGCAGCTTCAAGCTGGCTGGACAGTATTTTAATGTAACATAAAAATGCTTATTACTAGGGGTGCCTGGATGGCTCAGTTGTTAAGCATCTGCCTTCGGCTCAGGTCGTGATCCCAGGGTCCTGGGATGGAGCTCTGCACCACACTCCCTGCTCAGTGGGGAGCCTGCTTCTCCCTCTCCCTGCTGCTCCCCCTGCTTGAGCTCTATCAAATAAATAAATAAACTCTTAAAAAAAAAAAAAAAGAAATTCCTTTAAAAAGTGCTTATTACTCCTCTGAAATTTAAGCTTATGTAATGTTGATGAAACACTTCTGTGGTTCGATCAGCTTCAGTTGCACTATAACTCAGCCTTGAAAAATTAGATGCTCCTCACTGAACTGAGAAAGCACCGTAAATGAGGAATAAAGGGCTAGGTTTGTTATGAACTTAATAGGCAATACATAAAAGTTACAACTTTCTATCATCAAAGTCCTCACTACCCTATGAGGGTTGAACGAAAAATGCTCCAACTTCGGTTGGGGTTATTTTTATGAACCCCTGGGCTAAATCGCTGTAAGCTCACCTGAGCCAGGCAGACGTATTTGAGTTAAAAGGAAGTTGGCAGATTTCCCCTCCCTGCTATTGTATGAGAACAGGAGAGATGTAGCTTAATATGAACTGACAGAGAAAACAACTTTGATTCAACCTCTGCTCTGCTGCTCACTAGCTAGCTAGAGGAATCAGAGTAGTCACCCTTTTCCTTTTCTCACATTTAGAAAATGTGAAATCCCTTCTTCAAACAAAGCCACAAAAAAGAGACTTTTAAGTACACTAGTGGCCTAAGTGCTCTAAAAACAAAAACAAAAACGGTAGTAAAATATAATAAATATCCTTTAGAATCCACAGCTCATTTCACTGGAAAATAAGAGAAATTTCCAGGATTCAAAAGGAACCTGTGAGTTCGTCCACTGTTTTCTATGGCCCGTGCATGCCCCTGTCAAGCCTCCACCATCATTCACTATGGACCAGCATAAAAGGGCGTGTCTCCCCAGCAACTTGCCCTCCCAATTACCTTCTCTGTTCAAATCCCTTCTATGATCAGCCATTTCTATTAGAATAAAGCCCAAAAATCTTATCATGGACCCTGCCTACCTCTCAAAGCTCGTTTCCAGCTGTACCAGTGTTATCTGGGTCTCTGAACAAAGAAATCTCTCTGCTGGACACATACCTCACTTTGCTCCCCACCCCAGCCCCAACTTTCTCTTAGCTAATTCCAACTCATCCTTCAGAGCTCTGCTCAATGGCACTTCATTGAAAGATGTTCCCTCATGCCCCCAAACCAAGACAGTCTCCCTTGATCATACTCTTACTGCTTTTCTGTGTATCTTCCTAGCATGTGGCACAATTCCAACTACACAAGGATTTAGTTGTTTCATCTACGTCTCTCCTGCTACCATTTAAGGTCCATGAAGGGAGGGACTATACTATCTTGTTCTCTGTGATACAAATAACATTCTATAAATATCCTGTATTAGTCAATACAACATAATCGAATCCCCATACCAAGCACAGTATCTTCCATGGGTGATTGAAAAGCGAATGATCTATGCGTACATGAGGCTAGAACAGATATTCATTTCTCTCCACCTCAACCCTTATATTCTGCCCACTACTTTATATGGTAAGAATCTCTTTAGAGTAAACATTTTAAGAATAACACTAACCTGTTACAAGATTTTTTTTTTTCTTTTTTTAAGATTTTATTTTATTTATTTGACAGAGACCACAAGTAGGCAGAGAGGCAGGCAGAGCTGGAGGAGGAAGCAGGCTCCCCACTGAGCAGAGCGCCCGATGCAGGGCTCCATCCCAGGACCCTGACATCATGACCTGCGCTGAAGGCAGAGGCTTTAATCCACTGAGCCATCCAGGTGCCCCACAAGTTTTTTTTTTCTAAAGCCCTTCTTATGATACATATATAAAGAAGTTTTACACTATACTCCCTGACAAACTTTTATCACTCTTCTGCAATTTGAAGTAAATACCCACGGCAATACTTCATATACTTCTAATTGTTGCAAAGTACCTATTATTTTAAACTCTTACTGTAAGACATTATGACTGAGTATATCAGTTGAAACATATAAGTAAATTTAATTATTTAGGTCTTTCCCTGGCCAGTGGTTGTGATTGATAAAATTGACTTTACCTTATACCTGAAGCATTTGGTTATAATTGAAATATTTAATTTTTGTATTATTAGCAAATCACATGTATGTGAACAGCTCCCCAATCTAGCATAGCCTGATTTACTAAGGCTTTTCCTTGTCTATAATCTTCTTATTTTATCAATTCAGATACAAGATTTGAGATCTTTAAAGTTGGAGACAATGAAAGAAACAATTGTATACTAACAGAAGAAATTTCTGAATGTATGTAAAGTTAGTTTGGGACAAAATAAGCCATTCTCATGTTTAGCAATTCTAATTAATGTTTATAACCATGATACTTTTAGATTCAGTTTTATATTTGTTAGGATGACATTGCTTGTGCCAGGAGTGGGAGCACTCAGAAGTCCTGATTCCCATCCCAATATTCTTGCCAGTATCCGTACCATGCTACTTCCAATTACACAGCTTATTCATATATATTTTACTTGTGACAGAAACTGAAGCGGGATTACTGGGCTCTACATTTAAAGAAGGAAATACATACCAGAAATTTCAAAAAATAATTTGAGTTAAAGCGCAAGGTCTTTTTCTTACATATTTGTCATTAACATGGTTAACATGGGGCTGATTTTTCCAAGTACTTCTTTCTAAAACCCTGACCATTATATTAAAAAAGACATTTTCTGGGACTAAAACCTCTTCTCCTCAGAATCTTAGACCAACTAAGATATCAAGCACTCTCCATTTTTTTTTTCCAACTCTAGCCTGAGAGAGAGCTGCTAGAGAGAATCACATAGAAATTCTACCCTAGTTCATTATGCCAAACTTTTCTCATCTTTTAAGGCACACAGTAAAAGTAAAAATTAACATTATGCAGCATCAAAAGGGTAAGCTATTTCAGATTTTATTTTTTAATCTGAAAAGCTAACTTTTCCCCCACAATTCAACAAAATAAAGATAAATATCTCCCACTGCCCCAGCATTTGCAAAGATCCATAGACAAGGTGTTTCTTAACATTTTTATATCATGGGGCACCTGGGTGGCACAGTTAGTTAGGCATCCAATTCTTGGTTTTGGCTCAGGTGGTGATCTTAGGGTTGTGAGATCAAGCCCCACATCAGGCTCCAGGCCCTGAACTCAGTGCAGTCCGCTTAGGACCCTTCTTTTCTTTCTGCCCCCACCTTAAATCAATCAATCAATCTTTTTTTTTTTTTTTAAGATTATTTATTTATTTATTTGACAGACAGAGATCACAGGTAGGCAGAGAGGCAGGCAGAGAGGAAGGGAAGCAGGCTCCCTGCTGAGCAGAAAGCCTGATGCAGGGCTCCATCCCAGGACCCTGGGATCATGACCTGAACCAAAGGCAGAGGCTTTAACCCACTGAGCCACCCAGGCACCCCCAATCAATCAATCTTTTTAAAAAATAGATTAAAAAAATAGATTTACATATCATGAGTAAGTGATGTTACTTTAGCAGTATCATTTAGCAAATCTCATAAAACCTACAAATTTTTAAAAAATCACTATAGGCACTGTTTCTCATAAAGAACTCTAGTTATAGCCCTGCAAACCCTTTAACCAACCAACCAACCAACCAAGTATGGTGGTGGAACAGACAAAATATCAGAAGTACTTTTATTAGACTTTGATAACTTCTAAAAGTATGATGAATTTTTTTCTTAGGCTATTTTATTTCATGAAGAACAATCCAGAACTTTTCACTGTTCCATTGGGACCTTATTTCCAATTCCTTAAGAATCTCTTGTGGTCCTTCGCTGAATCTCTCTAGATTCCCTAGTGGCTATTTTATGGATTACTGGAATAATATGCTCAGTGCTGAGAATTTCAAATCTATCCTCTTGCATTTCCTCATTCATGCAACAGTGACAGGTCAGGACTGACCGGCATTGGGGATATATAAAAAGCAGTGTCCAGCTCTAGCAGAGACTAGACGACTGCTCACCAAGTCATTTGCTCTTCTTCCTAGACACTGCTCCACGACTTTTCCCAGACTCTCTATTTAGGTGTGGCCAGGCGTCTGAACCCCATACCTTATAGGCGTAAGTCCTGTGTGACAGTAGCAGGCCCTACCCACAATACTTCCTTCCCCTTTTTCAAAGTAAACATGTATTGAAACTGGATGAGCCACCAGATGGAACCTGAGATCCCAACTCATGCTTAGGGTACAGTCCCCTGACAGAAACCTCTCATTTGGTCTTCTTTGGGGCAAGAAATAGACCTTGACTGAATCTAGCTACTTAGATGTAGGAGTTTCTCTCCTACAATAACTAGTAGTGCCCTAATTAGTACACTGCAGTAAAAATGAAATAGAAACTATAATTAATATTTTTTGTGGGGGTGGGTGGTGTGAGTATAAGCAGATCCAGAAAAGAGACTCAGGAGCAGTGGGAAGGGGGGACTGGAAGGCCTCAGTGTCCTAAGGATTCCCAGATGTCTCTGAGAACTCCGATGTTCCCCTAGAACAGTGTGGCCCTGGCCTTCATCCAGTACCTTCTCGTCCCTTCTGCTGCCCTGGCTCCCTGTCCCCCAAGACCGCACTCTGCAACTCCGAAATGCCTGCCTCTTCCGCAGCCTTGCTAACACCTCCCACCCTGAGCCACTGGCAAAGGCATGGTGTGGCCACCCCTGTCATCTTTGCAGCAACCAGTAAGGAACTGCTGAACTCCCCGTGTTGCAACCACCTGCCCCTCACCCCTGCCTGGGCTGTGCTGCCCAGAGCCTCCCCAGTGTCTGTGCTGGGCCCTTGTTGACATGTTGGCATGTTGACATGCCCTTCCCTCACCCACAGTGCCCCCTAATGCCCTAGGGGAGGTGGCTGAGGAAAGCGGCCCCTCACCATTTCCCAGGAAGATAAGGGATAGGACAAAGGTGTCCTATCAAGGAGGGGACTGCTGAAGAAAAGGCTCTGGAAGACACTGGAATTTATATCCCAAATCTGTCGAAAATCAAAAGGGTTACAAACACACACCCCCAGTCCTCTTTTCACAATCCTCTGCCCCAGTATTACCTTCTACCTTCCTTTCCCCAACCCCACCCGAGAGTCCTCTCTTTTTGGGTATGTTGTTGCCAGCATTCTTTTGGAATTTTTTTTTTCAGATTTAATTTATTTATTTGACAGAGAGAGATCACAAGCAGGCAGAGAGAGAGGGGGAAGCAGGCTCCCCGCCAAGCAGAGAGCCCGATGCGGGGCTCCACGCCAGGACCCCGAGATCATGACCTGAGCCGAAGGCAGAGGCCCAACCCACTGAGCCACCCAGGTGCCCCTCTTTTGGAATTTAGAATGGGCCACCTCCCAGTGCTTTGATAGTGGTAAAATATGCTATAATCGAAGCTCAGAGGACAGCGTGGCAATCAGGCATAGAGAAGGTGACATATGAACTTAATTTTGAAAGCTAAGTGTCAGGCAAACTAAGGAGGGAAAGAGTATTCAAGGCAGAATTGCACGTACAGGGATGCCTGGGTGGCTCAGTCATTAATTGTCTCCCTTCAGCTCAGGTCATGATCCCAGAGTCCTGGGATTGAGTCAGGCATGGGGCTCCTTGCTCAGCAGGGAGCCTACTTCTTCCTCCGACAGCCACTCCCCCTGCTTGTGCTCACTCTGACAAATGTTTTAAAAAATATTAAAAAAAAAAAAAAAAGAATTGCATGTACAAAGGCCAATAAGCAGGAAAGAGTAATTCCAAAGGATTAGAAGAAGTCTGGGAAGGGCTCATTTTATGAGAGAACGTTAGAGACACGAGCCTAAGAGGTAGAGTGGAGCAAATGAATGAGGAATAGACACCTGACAAGAACAGAACAGATAGGCAGAAGGCACTCTGGGCAGGAAAATAATGTGCAAAACACAGAGTTACTAAAGAACATAGTCATCTCTGCAAGTTAAACACAAATTATCAGAAAAATAAGAAAGGTGGAGAGATGAGAAAGGAATAGAAGGTAAGGCCCTTGTTCTCCTTAACCTTGGGTCTGAAGATAATATAGCACTAAGGAGTCTTTAGCAAGGAAGTAGTGAAACATATTTTCACTTTACAAATACTCCTCTAGCCAGAAGTCATGTGGGAAACAGATGAGATTTTATGTAGTCTTTTTTTCCCCAATTTTTATTTTTTTATTTAAATTCAATTATATAATTTATAATTAGTTTCAGAGGTAGAAGTCAGGGATTCATCAGTTTTATATAATACCCAATGCTCATTACATCATGTGTCCTCCTTAATGTCCACCACCCAGTTACCCCTCCCCCATCCCTCCCAGCTTTATGTAGTCTTTTTAACCTAACAGTACTGCTGTTTTTTTTCCTACCAAAAATGTCATTGTAGTAAGTTTTCCCATTAAATTCTACCTTAACATTTGATGAGACATAATAGTTTTGATGCTTATGGATCACCACAAGGGTGTGCTGATTAGGAAGGACTGGAAGGTGGGGGGCATGTCAGGAAGCTCTCAGTTATCCAGGACATTGATGGTAAGAGTCTGAGCTAGAGCCGAGTCAGAGGAGAAAAAAAAGAGGGCAAGGATTTGAGAAACAGATTAAATAACTTAAAGGGGACTGTAGGTAGAAGCAAACACCAGAGATGATTTCAGTTATCTTAGGTGAATAGGGTAATGGTAATGCTAGTCACCCAAGAGAGGCAGGACATAGAAGAAAAATGGAAAGGAAGGAAAAATTTGGTTTTGGGAATGCTGATCCAGAGGTAACCAAGGTACATGCAAGTAGAAATGGTGAGCCTTCATTTGGAAAGAAATAGAGGCCCCCGCTGGCAAAGATCAGAAAAGTGGGGATAAACTGCGAAGCGTCATCAGTGTATAGAGATCCCAGTAGAAGCCTGAATGAAAGCAACAGAGGCTGGGACCCAGGATGGCGCAGTTGGTTAAGCACCTGACTCTTGATGTTGACTGACTCTTGATGTCTGGTCATGATCTCAGGTTCTCAGGCTCATGGGATTGAGCCCTGCATCTGGCTTCAAACTCAGCAGAGAGTGTGCTTATCCCTCTCCCTCTGATCCCCCTTCCCCAGCTTGTGTACCCTCTCTCATTCTCTCTAATAAATGTAATTTTTTTTTTTTTTAAAAAGGAAAGTAACAGACTGAGCAGGGAGAACAGAGTGGAGGGCCAGGTATGGAAGCTTAAGGCCATTTACATTTCAGCACCCAAGCAACTAAAAAGAGAGACTGAAGGTGGTGCCAGGGTGGCACAGTTGGTTGAGTGTCCAACTCTTGGTTTCGGCTCAGGTCATGATTTCAAGGTCTCAAGAGTGAACCCCATGTTGGGCTCCAAGATCAGCACAGAATCCGTTTGAGATTCTCTCTCCCTCTCCCTCTGGCCCTCCCCACCATGTTCTCACTATCTCTCTAAAATAAATACAAACTTTTTTTTTTTTTTTAATTTCTATTCTTTTTGACAAACCCTTGTGTCGAGGGCTGACTTTCAATAGATCGCTAAATAAAAACTTTTAATCTGATGCCCGGATAGCTCAGTCGGTTAAGCGTCTACCTTTGGCTCAGGTCATGATCCTGAGGCCCTGGGATCAAGTCCAACACCAAGCTCCCTGCTCAGCAGGAAGCCTGTTTTTCCCTCTGCTTCCCTCTCCCCCTGCTTGTGCTCACTTGCGCTCGCTCTCTCTGGCAAATAAATGGGTAAAACCTTCAAAAAATAAATAAATAAAATCTTTTAAAACAAAAATAAAAATATAAAAGGGGACTGAGGGTGTAGGACGACAGCACTTCTGAGCAAGACCCCAAGTCCAGGACAGTACAATCATAGCATGCAACCAATCACATTAAATGCTGCAAAAGTAAGGCCAGAGGCTTCCAAACTTGCTGATACACAAGTCTTTGCAGATATCTTAAGGAAAAGGTGGAAAGGAGGCCAGAATGAAAGCCAAATTATGGTGAAGAAGAAGAAGGCACAGATGCGAGCCCATCAAATGTCTCTTTTTTTAGAATTTTTGCAAAACGGCTATAAACTGGAAGAAATGAAGGACAGAGCAAAGAGTCTCTTAGGACAAAGATTTGAAAATGTCCATAAGGACTGGCGATGGTTCCAATGAAGGGAAAGGCACTGAAGATGAAAAAGCTATGATATATATGCTGGTGGTGAGCAAGGCATGGCCCAGAGACTCCTCAAATCACTAGGTTGTATGCTTAAAACTCATGGAACACCATGTATCAACTATACTTCAAAAGAAACTCAATCCTGGGGCAGGAGGGAGCCTAGGGATAAGGGGCAAACTCTTAAAGGAGTGATGAGGTACACATGAGGCCTCTTTTTCTGTCATTCAGAGTCATTGTAGCAGCTTCTAGTACTTTGGCTCTGAAATGAAATCATTTCTAACTAAGGGCTCCACAAAGAAAGTCCCTTCTGCATTAACTTTTGTAATCTTTGGAACCAACAGGATCCCTAGTATAAAAAGAGGGGAAACACCAGAAAGAGGAATATACACACAAGAGAGATATTAAGATTGATTTACTGGGTACATTTGACTCATCTGAAAACCAACACAATTTCAGACTATCTGTGGCTACATGTTGTTTTGGTCCTACGTCCCAACCAGTCCTCTTAAAAATTTCATTGTAATTCAAAATTTAAATGAATTATTTTTATCTCAATGCCAGTTCGTGTCATTTCAGTCAATAAATTTTTTCTATTTTGTCTCTACTTGTCTATGTTTAAAATAGGTTCTCTGCACTTATCTGCTTTGCTCAAGTAGACACTTAATAGTTGTTAGTGTTTCCTAGAACAAAAGGTGACAAAGGATCTGGAGTTAGAATACTAGTTGAAGTCCCAGCTTTATCTTAAACTAAATGCAAAGAGATTCACTATTTGCATCACAGCAATAATAAACTTCCTTATCCGGGCGCCTGCGTGGCTCAACCTTTTATCATCTGCCTTCAGCTCAGGTCACGATCTCAGGGTCCTGGGATCGAGGCCCATATCCGGCTCCCTGCTCTGCAGAAAGCCTGCTTTTCCCTCTCTCTCTACAGCTCCTCCTGCTTGTGTTCCCTCTCTCGCTATGTCTCTCTCTGTCAAATAAATAAAAATCTTTAAAAAAATAAAATTCCTTACCGAACTACTGTGAGCTATCTGTGGAAAAAGGTCTCTACAAATACAGACTTCCACAGTTCTAAAGAAAAGTAATGTGATAATAACCTTAATGAACAAAGCAGCTTCACTTCTAGAGATAATATATATTTCATCTGGTAAATCACAAAAAAATCAACCAGCAAAGGGAGTTTCAAAAAAACTTCCTCTGAAGTTCTCCAAATGCATTACTGATTTCTGAGAAAACATAAGGAAGGTATGATTTGGACAAATAGGCTGTATCCATCAGAGTGAAATACTGACAATAAGGACTTAAAGTATAAAGATTAAAAAATGGACACACTGGTCCAAAGAAATTAAGCATCTTTGTGGCTTGACTTTTTTTTTCTTTACATGAAGAAAATTTTAACTTCCAGATTGCCTTTATTCCTTATTTTGATGGCCATATAAACCTAATACTTGACTCTCTTACATCTGTTGTCCTAGAGCTCATTTATGTTTTGATCTTTAAACAGTGTATATGTTTATAATCTCATTTACTATCTCATTATCTGTTTCTTCCTTCACAGCCTGGAATCTGCAACATCTGTATCATAAGTAGTTTCATATGTATTATAGAGCCTTAATAAACACCTCTGGATCAATTTTATTTATTTACTCACTTACGTAATTTGACAGACACACAGCAAGAGAGGGAACTCAAGCAGCGGGAGTGGGAAAGGGAGAAGCATGCCTCCTACTGAGCAGGGAGCCTAATGTGGGGCTCGATCCCAGGACCCCAAGATCAAGGCCCAAGCCGAAGGGAGACACCCAACAACTGAGCCACCCAGACTCCCCTGATCAATTTTATTTGCTCTGTCAGGAATGTTTACATGTAAAAAAAAAAAAAAAAAAAAGAGAAAGAAATGTTTACATGTATGATTCAAATGATGATTCTGATTATTATAAAATTAGAACAGTACATAGGACATCTCTCCAGGTTTCTATGTTTATGGACAATCTTTTCTTAAACTTAAATGAGCTCATACTGACACACACTTCCAATATCAGGCTTTCCTACACTTATTCTAGGATGTATTTATTCTTTTTATTTTTATTTTCTTTAAAAATAGGTCTTTACCTATTCCAAAAATTTGCTCAAGTTCCCCAGGAAACTGTTGATCTTTACTAAAGCAATAATTAGTGTATGTCATCTTTTCTAATCCACAATACACATTATAGTCATATTCATCTCGAGTTGGCCTGTTATCTTTTCCAAAAGGGTTTCTCATATAGTTTTTATTTCCCAATTTACTGTTAGTATTTTACTCTTTCTGATTTGCCCTTTTTACGTGCTGTATGCTGTTTGTATATTATTATCTTTGAGAAGTTGTGGCATAAAGTAAGGATTCTTTTTAGTTTTTTTTTTTTTTTAAATAATTTCCATACCCAATGTAGGGCTCACAACCCTGAGGTCAAAAGCTGGATGCTCTTTCAACTCATCAGGTGCCCCTAAAGTAAGGATTTTTGATTAGAGGGTAGGCTCTTGATTTTTAGGAGAATTATAATCCATTCTAAAGCCTGAGGATATATGGAGAAAACGAGCCCTGTGTTTATCAGCTTTTAAGTGTTAGCACCCTATATGAGCAGATCCCAAGAGAAAAATCTTTAGAATCACTTAACCATTTACTGGTTTTGTTTTCCTTAGGGCTATACTTTTGACTACACCTAAAGATTCTTCATGTAAGTCCAACCCACTCTGGTCTTCCTATATTTTGTAAAAACTACTATTGTTTAACTGCTTCATCTATTAACCATTTTACCTCTGACTCTCAAATAACTTCCTTTAAATGTCACTTATTCTTTTTTGGTGTTTCCCATCGTTTTCAGCCCACTGCTTTGTATGTATAGTCAATAAAAAATAATGCATTTAACTACAAGCATTTTTTTAAAGATTTTATTCATTCATTTGACAGAGAGAGAGTACAAGCAGGGGGAGTAGCAGAGACAGAGGGAGAAGCAGACTCCCCGTGGAGCAGGGAGCCCTAATTGGGGCTTAATCCCTGGGAGCATGACCTAAACTGAAGGCAGAGGCTTAAACAATGGAGCCACCCAGGGACCCCTAACAGCAAGCATTTAACTGAGTTTGCCTATCCATTAGTCAAAGCCTGAACATTACTAGTACTTGAATATGCTTACACTACTACTTGATCAGTTCGTCCAATACCAAGGTACAAAGCCTGAATACCATTTCATGAGGCAGCAAGAAGGCAGTCTATAGTAGTCAGGATTACCAATGCTGCTAGGTACATCACAGAGATTCCAAAAATCTCAGTGGTTTACTATAACAAAGATACATACTTCTCCCTTACATTCTGGTCTGATACAGACCTGGTAGTTCCTACCATCTTGTTGTTATACAATTGTATGTGCCTCCAACAAGAAGACAGGGGGAGCTGGATGGACGGGAGTATCTTCAGGAGCCAGGCCTGGAAGTGACCAAGTTCCTCTGCCCTCATCCTATGTGCAGAGCTAATCACATGGCCCAGATTTGTCAGGGAGGCTGGGAAATGAGCAAAGTATATAGACATATGTTAAGCACTATCATCTCTGGTCATTTAGTCTGAGCCTCACCTTTTGTTTTTTAACCATAATTGACAAAAACTGTAGCACCATTCTCATTGTCATTCCTTTAAGGCTGAGCAGCATTCAGAAAGTTCCCTTGCCATCTCAGTGGGTTCCACGAGCAGAGGGTGTAAGAAATAACAGAGACACAGTAACATGAGGGTACAATCTTGACTTCACAACAGTGTAAAATGCAACTGGGGCCCTACATTTTAGGGCTCCTTCAGGTTTTGTAGAGACTTCACTAGGAAAGCAAAAGCTGGGATAGAATCTTGTATTTGGGGGGCACCCGGGTGGCTCAGTGGGTTAAGCCTCTGCCTTCGGCTCTGGTCATGATCTCAGGGTCCTGGGATCGAGCCCCACATAGGGCTCTCTGCTCAGTGGGGAGCCTGCTTTCTCCTCTCTCTCTGCCTGCTTGTGATCTCTGTCAAATAAATAAATAAATAAAATCTTTAAAAAAAAAAAAAAAAGAATCTTGTATTTGGGGCTACATGTCAGCTTCTCAGCTATCCCTAGGTTTAGTTAGTTGCCGATAAATATATGTTGTAAGTGTGATAACCTCCCCTCTCCAGGCCAAAAGGGCTGCTTTGACTCAGCCCTGGGAAAGTAACTAGAAATTGGTTGTGATTCACTTAATATGACAGGGGTAGGGTGCTTTTCTTCAGTGAGCAGGGTGTGAGAAATAAAACCAGATGGGTTCAAACATTCTACAAAAAATGAGGTTGTTTTTTTTTTTTCAGGGCTCTGCATTCCTCAGCAGGAAAAATAGACACTGAACACACTGCTGTGAAACAGGTATCCTAGGAATAGTCTGGAAGCATAACCTATCTGTGTCTCACTGTAGTGTCACAGAAGCCTGTTCCCCAAAGTATGTATTGTCAGAAAACTTAAACAGGACAAATCAGTCTACTTGCAATTTTGCTTCATTGGGACATTTAAATAATTTAAAGTTAACGGATTTGACTTTCAGTTTGACTGAGACCCACTGTTATTACACAGTCCAACACAGGGACAGTCGGCATCTCTCCAGAAAGTACTCTCAAAGTGTCACCATTCACTCACAGCAGGTATCTCCAAGGAGCTCCAGCACCAGAATTCCATTTGACCGGTGGAAATACAACCCTTTAATGTGCTCAACGCAATGAGAAGCAATTTCAACATAACCGTGATGATGGGTGAGCATTTGACAACCTTGTGCTATGGTTGCAATGGCATATCGTCGGCTACCACTCATCAATAGATTTTTCTGGCTCAGAGTGCTCTTTTTAAGATTTTATTTACCAGAGAGAGAGAGAAAGAGAACACACGCAGGGGGAGCAGCAGGCAGAGGGAGAGGCAGCTTTCCACTGAGCGGGGAGCCCAATGCGGGGCTCGATTCCAGGACCCTGGGATCACCATCTGAGCCAAAGACAGACGCTTAACTGACTGAGCCACCCTCGGAGCAATCTAATCAATAGTGGCAGATGGAACTGTGAGTGTCCTTGGAGAACTAACTAATCCTACAACCTGCCGATGAGCTCTCTTTACATTGATAGCTTGGCCTTTGACAGAGACAGTAAATGAATATGATAAGGAAACTGGCAGAAGGGAAACAGGTTGCCAGAATTTAGAAGCTGTTCTCCTGTCTGCATCATTCAAGAGCTGAATCTTAGTCAAAGCCATAGTAATTCCTTGCTCCTGTCAGGCAAACTCACTACTTTTGTTCACACTGGAAATCAGAACCCTGCCCACATTAGCTAGCTCAGCAAGTGATCAGCCCTACCAGCCCCCACAGATCATTTTTTGCTTTCTGATTCTATGAGCCTGCTCAGGTTGCCATAACAAATACCATAGACTGGTCAGCGTAAAGAGCAGGAATTTATTTTTTCACAGTGCTAGAAGCTGGAAGTCTAAGATCAGATTGCCAGTATGATCAGGTTTTTGGTGAGGACCCTGTTCCTGGCTTGCAGATTGCTTGCAGGCTGTGTCCTCACATAACAGAGAGAGACAAACAGCAAGCTCTCTGGTGTTGATTCTTGCAACGGCGCTAAATCCTCATTCTTTTAGGTGCCCCACCCTTATTACCTCATCTGAACCTAATTATTCCACAAACTCCCATCTCCCAAGTGCATCACATTGGGGGCTAGGACTTCAACACAGGAATTCTGCACAGGACGTAACTTAGCCCATAGCACTAAAATATGAAGAGGATTCTAGCAGTTTCCTGATGGATCTCCCTGATCCTCACCAGATCCTATGATAAATTCTGAAAAGAGGTTTTTTAAAAATGGAAATCAGATAATGTCCTTCCCTGTTCAAAATCACCTCATGACCTCCCATCACACTTGGAGAAACTATTCCATGGACTCTATGGTTCCATATGATTCAGCCTTTTAGTTCCTTCTTTGTTGACTTCACTCCTGCCACACCAAGTCTCTCAATATTCCTCAGGCATAGCACACTCACTTCTCCTTCAGGGACTCTGCAGTTGCTTCCCCTTGGCGGGGAGCACACTCCTCCAAATCCTTGAATGGCTTGTTCTCAGTCTTAATTTTCACCGCCTTAACTGTCACCTTCTTCAGGCACTCTACTTTCTCCAATTCTCTTGAACTATATGTTCTGGTTAATGTAAGTACCATTATCTCCTTCAAAGGACTTCATTTATGAAACTTCACCTTGTTTCTATTTATAGTCTCATCACTAGAGCAGTTCCTGGCATACGGTAGGCAGTAAGTAAGCATTTATCACAAAAAATAATTACGACACACAAGCCAACAACTTCCACATACACACTGTTATCCTTTTTTGATTTCCAGCCCTGTATACCTAACTGCCTCCTTGGTGTCCCACCCTGACAATTTCCTAGACATCTCAAATTAAAAGTTTTCAAAACTGATTAATCTTCCCTTAAAACCTGTATCTTCTACCATGTTCCTCTTCACATACTGATTCCAGCAAAAGCTGGGAGTCATCTTTAATTTTTCCCTCCTCTCTTCCATATATCCAGTCAATAACCGATCCTAATATTCATCTCTAAAACACATCATAACTCTGTCTTCTTCGTCCATCTCTACCATTGCCACTCCTGTCCAAAATGCCACCGTCTCTTGCTGGGAGTACAGCATCTTCCAACAGGTCTTCCCCCTTACATTCTTGGCATCCCTCTGGCCCTATTTTCTAACCAGGAGCCAGAGTTATGCTGAGTATTTATTTTAATACCAACAGTTAGGGGCACTGGGGTGGCTCAGTCGGTTAAGCATCCAACTCTTGATTTCAGCTCAGGTCCTGATCTCTGTGGAATCCAGCCCCATGTCAGACTCCGAGTTACACGTGAAGCCTGCTTGGGATTCTCCCTCCCTCTCTGCCCCCACCCCACCCTCACTCAGGACTCTTTCTCAAAAAAAAAAAACAAAAAGAATAGTTAATATTCTACTACATGCTACTCTATTCGTATTTGAAAACAAACCAAACCAAACACGAGTTTTGGCCCTCCTAAAGATTAAAAAATGCAAATCGGTTCACATAACTACTCTATATAAAAATTTTACAAATCTGTTCTCATTAACCTCAGAATAAAAGCCAATGTCCTCACCCTGTCTACTTCTCTGCCCTCAGCTTATGAAGCTCTTCTATTCCTCTCAATTCTGGCTGCAATGGCCTCACTGCCCTCTGACACTGTTCCCTACTTTTCCCCCTTCACATTTTTCACACATGATCTTCCCTGCTTGGGAAGGCATCTCACCTACTCTTGTCCTGAGTAACCTCTGCTTCTTCTAGGCCTCGACTGAAATGTCCCTCCTCAACGATGCCTCCAGTGAAACACTGAATCAAATTGGAGTCCCTCCTGTTAAATTCTCTTCACAGCTCTTACACCTGGTTTTAACACAGCTGGTAATTACAGATTGATCTGTAACTGCCATTAGACTGGGAACTCCAGGAGTTGAGATGTCATGGTCTGTTTTTTGAACTGCCACATCTTCAAAAGCTGAGCTTAGGGCCAAGACAGAGTGACCATTCAGTATTTATTACTGTAGCCAAAATAAGTGGAACACTCTCCCCCACCCCTGCAAAAAGGACCCAAAGACCTTTTATCTCTAGCCCCTGAGGGGCCTAAAACAAAATGCACCAACAGGTTACTACACCATACTATATGCCAAGTAACAAGGAAGTAGTGCCTACACCACAGCTTTCATTGAAATTGTTTAGTTTTCTGTTCAAGAACTAAGTTTTCTGTAAATAATATAAAACAATCATGTAATTGTGTTTCTTCTGGTAAGGAACTTACACTTAGCAATTACTTGTCTTCAACTGTTTAAGGCATACCTTTAAATCTATTTTTCATGATCAAACTGTCAGTTTATTAATCAAAGTGTTGGGATTTCATTATCTAAGTGAAATTCTGCTACACAAATAAGATAGAACATGTGTTCTATCCAGTGAATCAGTTATTCTTAGCTAAAATTACTTTGCCATATTTAACATGGAATTTGACATTGATTTTTTTTCCTCGAGTTTTATTTAAGTCATCTCTACACCCAAAGTGAGGTTCTAACTCACCACCTCAAGATAGAGAGTCACACGCTCTTGTGAGTGACTCAGCCAGGGGCCTCACTAACGCAGATTTTTAAAGCCCTGAATATTATTTTGTTTTCACAATAACAATTATTATTAACAACCACAAAAGGCCTCCTCTCTAAATCCAGGTGTTTTTAATGAAAATACAAAGAGTGAAGTAGCCAGTCATAATAGGTGACTATTTTGGCATCAAGCCCAAAGCAATTGGTTATAAATGATTAAATCAGGTTGAAGACCAAAACCAAGACATCTCAGTCAAGGTTAGCAATCCAGACAGGGCCCATGGACTAAGAACGATTTTTTGTATTTAAATGGCTCAAAAGTGGAGCGCCTGGGTGGCTCAGTGGGTTAATCCGCTGCCTTCGGCTCGGGTCATGATCTCGGGGTCCTGGGATCGAGCCCCGCATCGGGCTCTCTGCTTAGCAGGGAGCCTGCTTCCTCCTCTCTCTCTGCCTGCCTCTCTGCCTGCTTGTGATCTCTGTCTGTCAAATAAATAAATAAAATCTTTAAAAAAATTAAAAAAAAAAATAAATGGCTCAAAAGTAACCAACAGAAAATATTTCATGACATCTAAAAATTGAATTAAATACAAAGTTCACACAACCAGGCTTACTCCCTTACATCGTTGTCTGTCTAGGTCTACTTTCACATGGTGATGGCAGAGTTTGGTAGTTGCAACACAGACTCACAGACTTCTCACATTTTTTTACTGTAATCTCAGTAATCTATTTTACATTGACAGCTGTGTGTCTATACAGACACAGAGCCAAAAAGTTTCACAAAACAATATTTACCCAATGACAATGTGTTCTACTGTGTTCTGCTCAATTCTATTTCATTTAAACCACATTTATAATGTTACTTCTGATTCTGACCCACTAATGACTACTACTCACAGTTTGAAAAAATTAATTTGGATGGGTTTTCTCAATCTTGGTTACATAATAAATCACTTAGGAAGCTCTTAAAAACACTAGGATCTACTTCATACCAATCAAATCGAAATCTCTGGGCACCCAGGTATTACTCTTCAAAAACAGCAAGCAAACCAACGGTCACTCCAGTTCATCTTATTGTGGAGCCTGGGCCAAGAACTAATCCCCTTGCTATTTAAAGCAGGGGTCTTCAGAGCGGCAGCATTAACATTTGCGAGTTTGTTAGAAATGTCAAATCCTAGGCCCCAACCCAGACCCACTGAATCAGATTCTGTTACTTAACAAGACACCCAGGTAATTTACATGCCTGTTAAAGTATGAGAAGCTCAGATTTAAACCAAGAAAACGGGTCAATTCACCACCGCAGCATTGGATTATGTTCTTCTCTTTGGGAAAGGAAAATCAACATATTTGCCTCCGGTTAGTATTGAATTTGGACCTGCAAGGGGAAACGTGAAATGCAAAAATAAAACACATCCAAAGAGAAAAGCTGTTTTCCGTGTGGGAGTTTCTACCTGCAGGAGGAACCCCACTCCAAAAAAGGGGGCTGGAGCTGGAATCCAAGACTGTAACACGAGTGACTTTGATGTGCCAAACCCAACTAGACATCTAAGCAGGTCCATGCTGATTGCAACCCTGCCCTTCCCCTCTCCCACGGCCACAGCCAGACCCATTACACAGCTTTCTCTCAACCAACTTCTGCACCTGGGCCAGAACCAGACTGGTTTCTAGGAATCGGAGTATAGGCTCTGCTACTGTCCATTTGATCAGAAACATCCCTGTTTCAGAAAGCAAAGCTCTCTGCTGCATTTCATCCCAGTGAGATCAAAAGCGGAGTTTGAGTTTCCTCCGACTGCTGAATCTGAGGCTTCCCAGGGACACAGTGAGTCACAGAGGAGCCACGGAGGGGTGAGGTCTCCAGCAACCTACACAAACTCCTTGGCAACTGGAACCGAGGACGGAAAGTTTTCCCTCTGTAATTTCCTCAGGCCTCTTCTACAGTTTAAACTATTTGTGTTCTCACAGCATTTCCAAATGCTGGTTTTACCCTTCACTGACCTGAGCAACTCTATTGGGCACTGTTAACGTTTTAAGTGCTGGTAAGAGATCGCAACATTTAGTTTAGATTTTGCTCTGTTCCGGTTTTGGCGGAGAGGACATAAAGCGGAGGTCCTAGATTTAGAAGCATGTATCAACAGAAATTTAATCAAATAACATGAGATCTAGACATGAGCATCAGAAGCCATCTCTCTTTCTTCACAGCTCCCTTCCAAAACAAATACAAACATTAAGAAAACAAACCAAGAACAGACCTCATTTAAGTTGACCGCATGTTCACCTCTCTAGAGAAGCTTTCACAACTTCTCTTGGATGTTAATGCTCTCAGTCCCCCTGGTTAAGAGAGAACTCTTCTTAGGACAGTGGTTCTCAAAGCGTGGTACCAAGAGAATCCACTTCACCCAGGAACTTGATAGAAATGCACATTCCCGGGCCTCACCCCCCAACCAAACCTAGTAGCTCAAAAGCTGTGGGGCTGGGGCTCAGCCCTCCAAGTGGTTCTGAGGCATGCTAAAATTTGAGGACCTCTATTCTAGGGAATAACTAAATTCACATCAGCTATAATTTAAACTGGTCTCAAAGACATCTTGACCATGTTTCAGAAAAAAGCTAGTTCTAACTCACACTACCTTTTAAAAAAAGTTGAGTTTATGAAATAGGGCTCTGAGCATAGAAAGATTAAAATCGACTTTTTATGGCCACCACAGCACTTTCCCAGTATGTGCTTAAAAAGCTGTATAAACATTACCAAGCCTTGTTAGTCCTCAGTTACCTATGGGTGGGTCATCTTTTGTTGATGATGTACTCCAATGGACATGAATCTGTCAGAAGGAAGAGAACACACTGCTCTCATTTTGCCATTGGGTTAGAACTTCCAGTCAATAAACTAGATAAATTAATATCTACGTAGACTTAAAATGCCTCCAAACAAGGCCAAGTTGACTTAACACAATTCTCTTAGCAAGAACAAACCTCTGTTCCCCAACTAGGTGCTTTAGAAGCTAAAAGGTAAGTTAACATGCATACAAATACAAAGACACATGCAGTTTCTAAGATGTTTGCCCAATGAACCATCAACTACGGTTTATCAGGGATTTCTGAACAAAGAGCAGACTGAAAGTCATTGCCCAATCCTCTGGGACAGCCCAGTGGAACTCAAGCTCAACATCTACAAAGGCTCGAAGTAGAAATATCTTGAGATAACACTCATGTATATTAAAGATGGCTAAATAACAACAACAAAGGGATTAGAGGCAAATGATTTTTCATTCACGTTAAAAAAGAAAAAGGGTAAATCTGGGGTAATATTTTAAAACAACCCACATGGTTTCCTGGAAAGGCAGAAAAAGAAAATTCCAGGTGGAGAGAATTTCTTTCTGCTTGAAATGTACATATCATATATTTATTCATTCGTTAGTCTATTAACTTGGTCTTCCCTCCCTCTTCACACTTAGAGCTCTCCTTGCCTAAGCGATCAAGAGTCATCACTGGTGGGGCGCCTGGGTGGCTCAGTGGGTTAAGCCGCTGCCTTCGGCTCAGGTCATGATCTCAGAGTCCTGGGATCGAGCCCCGCATCGGGCTCTCTGCTCTCTCGGGGAGCCTGCTTCCTCCTCTCTCTCTGCCTGCCTCTCTGCCTGCTTGTGATCTCTCTGTCAAATAAATAAATAAAATCTTTAAAAAAAAAAAAAAGAGTCATCACTGGTGATGAGTATTCTGACTTATAATTATTGATCACCAAGGAAACACAGAAGTTTGGGTTATTTAGAAGCCGTGAGATCTTGAACAAATTATTTAAGTGCTCAAGAGCCTATTATCATTTCTGCAACAAAATTATAGTACTTTTCATATGGTTCTTGATAGGAGACATCCTATACATTCTACCAAATGGATTTCATCTTAATAAGGGGGAACATAGTGGAGAAACACAGCAAACATTAATGTATTTTATTTTGCTTTGCAAACTAAATATCAACATGCCAAATTTGTTTATCTTAGATGTCCTTTCACCTCAAAATGTCCACAGGGAAGTTATTCCCCCAGGCAACAAAGTCTCTTTTTTCATTAGTGTTTACCAGCCATATTATTCCTTTTAATTAAGTTGATCACATCTATTACCTTCTTTACAATCTAACAAATCCAGAGAACATCACAGAACTACCATCTCTTCCTTTGTAACATCTCCCTTACCCTTCCTCTCCCCTTGCCTCATACTCTTGTGCCTGGACTATTACAATAATCTTTCATGTAGTTTTCCGGCTTGCAGTGTCTTTTCCTAGTCAGTCTTCAGAGTGTAGTACATGATTAGAAAACCCTTAGAACTACACTGCACAGGGTCTGACTCCTAGGCTCCACCCTTTCACAGTTATATGAACTCAGGCAACTTATTTCAACACTAGTAACTCCCATTTTTTCACCTGGAGAATGGAGATCATAAAATTATCTTACTTTTTTAAAAATTAAGTGATACAATCAGTATAAAATACAGTACTCTATTCAGAGCAAGCACTATATAAATGTTATTCTTTTAGTCACTGACCAATTAATCTTACTAAATCAGTTCTGATCATGTCATTGCCCACTCAGAAAAAATTCCAGAATAACTTCCCAATGCCAGAAAGCTAGATTCTAGGAGCACCTGTCACAGTCAGTAGACCATGGCTTGGGGTTTTAAGTTCAAGCCCCACACTGGATGTAGGGATTACTTAAAAATAAAACCTTAGGGGAAAAAAGTTAGATACTAGAGCAGAATATTCATAAATGACTGATAATTTTATTGGAGAACAAGTATTCTACATATTCCTTAAAATAATGCCCTTACCTCAAAGAACCATGTGAAGTAACACAGAAAGACAGCTAGTATCTGGATGCTAATACAGGGGAGAAAAATAGGTATTTCATTGGTAATGCCTCATAATTCAACCTGGAGGGCCCGTGTGCAAGACAGCCTCTCCACTTCTGAGAGATGCTGTGTCATCTTTTCCCCTAAACCTCTATCGCTTCAACTTCTGCATGTCTCAGTTCTAAACACCCTAGTTTCTTCCCCAGTGACAACCTTATAGGTGGGTGGCTGTACTTCACCTAGTTCCAAAGAATCTGAGAACACTTCAAAAAATGTTTACAGGAAAAAAAAGTGTTTACAGTAGGAAATGAAAATACGTAATACCCTGTTAAATAGAACTGAAATTTTTAAATGTAGCCAAATGACCCCTCGCAAGATTTGGAGTATTCAAACCAATTTTCCCCGTAAGTGTTTTGAGTTAGGCCCAATAAAATGCATCTATCTATACTTCTACATTTATTTATCTGTCCACGAGGCAGGCAACTAACACATCGGGTGGAGGCTGGAGTTAAGTTGGTTTATGACATGTGATAACGAACACTGAATTGATGATGTATTCAGGTACTCGAGTTCTTCTAAAAGGCGAATCCACTGCGCGACTAAAAATTGGAGAACTGGGGGGAAAAGCTGACACTTTACCTGCAAAATAAATTTTGAGGTTATTCAAAATAAAACTAAATGTCTCTGAATAAATGCTGAAATAGTGGGAAAGAATGTAACTTATTTTAAAATAATCTCCGGGTGGAGGGGGGTGTGTGAAAAATCTACATCTCAGTTCTAAAGAAATAAAATACAGGATGAGGCTCAAAACAGATTAGCTGAGACTTAGAATGCAGGATTCTTCCAGAAAGTGGAACAAATTTACTTCTCAATGTAAGAAGGAAAGTGAACAATATCCTTGCCACACTTTGATATAATAAAAGTATTATGAGGAACAGAGAAAAACTGTTTCAAATGTTCACTTATGAGGGAGTTGACCACATGTCCTGTTTTGCCCTAGGCAGTCGAGGTTTTTAATCTGCTGCCCTGGTATGATGGTCTGTAGTGCCTCCTTTAGCTCTTAAAAGTGTCTTGGTTTAGGTAAGTTTTAGGTTTACCCCATATATGTAAAGTTGGATGAACAACATTTTACATGTTGACTGATTAAAATGCTTATTTGAAAATCTTAAAAAAAAAAAAAAAAGTTCTAAAAAAAAGGGTGCCTGGGTGGTTCAGTGGGTTAAGCCTCTGCCTTCAGCTCAGGTCATGGTCTCAGAGTCCTGGGATTGAGGCCCGTACCTCTCTGTTCAGCAGGGAGCCTACTTCCCCCTCTCTCTCTCTGCCTCCCTCTCTGCCTACTTGTGATGTCTCTCTATCAAATAAATAAATAAAATCTTAAAAAAAAAAAGTTCTAAAATGCTTATTTGCCTGATTTGCAAAAGTGGAGCTCTAACTCCAACTACCTGCTTCAGAAGGAAACAAACCAATGTAACTTTCTAAACAGGTGTGTTGCTTCTAAGATGTGAGGGCTGCCCAACTTTGTTTTACATATTATGGCAATAATTCTGTAAATTCCAGTATCTGGTAGGAATGACCATTTAGTTCTTGCTATTTGACAAATCACCTATATAAGGCCACTGGGAAGGGCATGGACTGCTTTAAGCGTGAGGCTAGACAGAAGTACCTTGAGGTAGGGATTAAGGGAGTGTATAATCTCATACAAGTTCCCTTTACAAATCCTAGAAAGATCAATTTATTCATAGGTTGCATGACAAGTGTAAAGATTAATTAAACTCACAGGCTAATTTTTCTAATCCAATTCCCCCAATTTTCCATAAAAATGTCTTTCTAAGTCCTTGTGACTTGAAGATCTTTCCCATTCATGACTTGTCTAAAAAAGCAGAATATACTTCTAGGTTACAGGGAGAGGTCTTACATGGAGCCAGAAGACTCAAGTATTTCACTGGAATATTGCCGGCTTACAGATACTAAAGGAACCTACCCATGGTTCTTTCTTTTTTTTTTTTTAATTTATTATTTATTTGACAGAGAGATCACCAGTAGGCAGAGAGGCAGGCAGAGAGAGAGAGAGAGAGAGAGAGAGAGAGGGAAGCAGGCTCCCTGCCGAGCAGAGAGCCCAATGCGGGGCTCGATCCCAGAACCCTGAGATCATAACCTGAGCCAAAGGCAGAGGCTTAACGCACTGAGCCACCCGGGTGCCCCCCCCCCATGGTTCTTTAGACAGGTGTCTCCAGAGGTAGCTCTGGTCTGTGCCAACTCCTTTCTGTGTCATGAGATCCCATTAGAAAACTATTAAAATGGGGGTGCCTGGGTGGCTCAGATGATTAAGCGTCTGCCTTGGGCTCAGGTCATGATCTCAGGGTCCTGGGATAGAGACCTGCATTGGGCTCCCTGCTCAGCGGGAGGCCTGCTCCCCACCCCCACCACCACCACTCCTGCCTGCCTCTCTATCTACTTGTGATCTCTCTCCCTGTCAAATAAATAAATAAAATCTTTAAAAAAGAAGAAAACTATGAAAATGGACAACAGCTATAAGATTTTTTTTAACCACAATCTCAAGCTAATTTAGGGAAACACCATCCTCACCTTCTCTCCAACTTCACATAGCCTTTAATGAATAATGTATCGATTACAGGAGATAACATGTGAGAACATTCTTTGTAAAGAGGCTGTACAAATGGAAGGCATTATAATGGTTAAAATTTCACAGGTCTGAATCCTCCAGATTTCTTAGGGTGCTTGGCCCCACGACTGTACAGTGTGGGGAGCCGAACTGAAACTAGATCACTAGAGGTGATGTTTACCATCCTGTTCTCCTTGTAAATGGGTAGGAGGTGTGGCAGATACTGTTTGCAAGGCTGGTGTGTTTACTTCTCTCTCCTCAAACTTGTTTTGGCAGTCCGGTGACCTAGCCAACTTTTTCTGAAGAGGTACAGTGGGGGTAGGATTTGGTTAGGAGTAAATACTTGTCCTATTGACCCGGCTCTTTGCACAATTTCACACTGACTAGGGGTGTACTTGTCTTTTCTTATTTGAGTTCAACATTTATGCTTCAAAGATTCTGTACTTCTTGCTTCTGAAGCCCAGATAGGCAAATGAGAGGGTAATCAAAAAGAGAAAAACAAAGAGAGAGAGAGAAATGAAGGTGGAACAGAAACCAAGCTAGAAAAGCAAGAGAACAGAGAGGAAGAGATTGAGGTGGAAATTTCTATTGGGTAAAGACCCTCTTTGTTCTGGGTTTCAGTTTCCTCTTCCGTAACACAAGGATAATCAAGTAAATACCTTTGAGATAAGTTGGGAGGATTTTATAAGCTAAAGTATATAAAGGACATGAAGTAGTGCCTGACATATTGCTGGCGACCAAATATTATTAGTAGTAGTATAATAAGAGACTGGTAATGTAAGGAGTAATTTTTAAGTCACATATGCACCAATCTATCTTTAGCTAAAGATGATCCTTTATTATTATTATTTTTTTTTTTTTGAGAAACCATAATCCTTCCCTTCTTGAAATGTATGGTAGAGGTGATCTGATCCTTGCTTCTGGTAACCTTTCTTGGTGCCCATGACCCACGTATGCAGGGACTATGTACAGATCTGCTTCCTCTGGACCCTAATTATGAACCTATGATTCTTGTGTGTGTGACCATGGTTCTTTTAACACCCTTGGTTTGCATTTCAATAAAAATGACATGATTCATCAAATAACTCAGGGCCTTTTGCAATGGAAATAATTAGAAAGTAGTCAGAGATGCCTCATGGGTTGCGCCTGAGCTCACTGAAGAGTCATACCCTGAGTCCCAAGGGTTACTTGATGCCAAGCCTGAACAGCGGCCACCTGGGTTCTGGAGTCAGCTGGTTTGACTTTGGGTGGTGTAAGAGGCAACAGAAAAAGATGACAAAAGGCCTTCAGAAATCCTTTTCAATTACAGGTGTGGTGTTT
This sequence comes from Enhydra lutris kenyoni, assembly GCF_002288905.1. NCBI lineage: Eukaryota > Metazoa > Chordata > Mammalia > Carnivora > Mustelidae > Enhydra > Enhydra lutris. The sequence continues at coordinate 15,763,554 of NW_019154103.1, read as the reverse complement.
TCAAAATTACCCTGTTTTTAGTGAGCTCAGCATCACCCAGAGGAGAGAAGTCTGTATGTAGCCAGCCAAAGAGAAAATGACTTTGTTAAAGCTCCGCAATATAAAAGTACAGACAGAAGGTGGGGAAGGAAGCTGAGGCCTCTATCTTTACCCTCCAGTGTCTTGTTTATACGAAGGAGGAAATCACGTAGTAAGCTCAGCCAGCAAATTCCAAGAAAGGTGTATCTAAGGCAAAACAACCAGGTCCTGCTTTATGGCGAATCTCTGAGACATCTTCTGTGGTCTCTTGAATTCCTGCTACTACCTTGAGAGAAATTCTATGCCTCATTTAGTTATCATCTTAGACATAACTAGCAATTGAAATAGATTCAAGCAGTATTCAGGGCATTCTGTCAAAGAAAATAATTAGCAATTGAGAATATAATTTTCATATAACCAAATATCTAAAAACACACTATGTGCCAGGAGGTCGAGAAACACCTATTATCTTTTTTTGTACTGTCTTTTGGAAGTCCTTGGGTACTCTATAGATCCATCCTTGTTAAAATGCCACAAGACTACTACAGAAGAGAATAAATCACAGAAAGTTGGAACTGAAAATGACATCCAGAATTATCTAGTTCAGTGGCTCTTGTTGCTAGCTGTATATCAGAATCACCTGAGGAATTATGCACACTACCAGTACGAAGCCCTACTCTCCAAGAAATTCTGATTTAATTGTCCTGGGTTAAGATCTAGACTTTAAAAATGTGGTTATCAAAGAAAAGGATAAATGTATTAAGTGCTTAAAATTAACACACTGAATAAATTAATGCCTTAACAAGTAATAAACATAAACACATTTCTAAGAAAGTTGGAAACAAAAGCAAGTATTTGGAGATGTGATCTCTATTTGCTCCTTTTGGTGTTCCAAGCACCCAATTTCCAACGTGTTGAGGGGCGTTCTCCGCACCACCAATTATCTGGGTATACCAGCTGGGGGTCTTACAATTCAACTCGGTTCTGACACTGTACCCACAAGTAGGGTCGGGGTCCACCGATCAAGGATTCAGTTCCACAGGCCCATGTCCCTCTCCCACCCCACTTTCGACACCAGTAGCAAGCCCAGACCAGACCAGCCAGAGTGCAGGGGTTCCCACAACCCTCTCCCTCCTTTCAATTCATTGGTTAGAGCGGCTCTTAGAATTCAGAGAAACGTTTTACTTACCACAACAGGATACACCTCAGGAACAGCCAGATAGAAGAGACGCAGAGCATGGCGGGAGGAAAGAGCGGAGAGCGGCCATGCGGCCTGAGGGGTGTTACTTTCCCCACCTCTCTACATGTTCACTGACCGGAAAGCTCTCTGAACCCCGACCTTTCGGGATTTCTCCAGGGACCTCCCTACATAGATAGGACGGACTAAATCACAAGCCTCGGGCCCGCTCACTCAACGCCCGGGCGCTCTCTCTTCCGAGGAGGTCCAGGGGTGGGACTGAACGGCCGACCCTCGCATCACGTGATTCCTTCTCTTAGCAACCAGCCCCCACCTTTAGGTGTGGTCAAAAAGTCACCTCATTAACGTAACAAGAGACATCTTATTTGCTTTTATCACTTAGGAAATTCAAAGGGCTTTCGAGCCCTGTGCGAGAAACAGAAGACCGAATGTATATTTCTGATTAAAAATCATGTCACTCTTCTATACCTCACTTTGGTGAATTGTACATGCAATTAAAAAAATAAGTAAAAATTGAGTAGTGGCTCAAAGGTAAACTCTGATGATGCCATTAAAAAAAATTTTTTTTTTTTTGGGACACCTGGGTGGCTCAGTTGGTTGGACGACTGCCTTCGACTCAGGTCATGATCCCGGGCTGTCGGGATCGAGTCCCACGTCGGGCTCCCAGCTCCATGGGGAGTCTGCTTCCCCTCTGACCTTCTCCTCCTTGCTTATGCTCTCTCTCACTGTCTCTCTCTCAAATAAATAAATAAAATCTTTTTTAAAAAATTAATGGTGGTTTTAAAAATATATACCTGGAGAGGCCTGGCTGGCTCAGTCAGTAGAGCCTCCAACTCTTGATATCAGGGTTGTAAATTCATGCCCCGTGTTTAGTGTAGAGAGTACTTAAAAATAAAATCTTTAAAAAAAAATAAATAAAAATTAAAATATGTTCCCCAACTTTTTAATATTCTTACCTTCAAGAAGTAGAAATTTCTGCAGCGGCAGGATCGAAGCCAAAGAGGTTTACGCGAGACACAATTATTGCTAAAGGAGGTGGAGCCTAATTTCCCTCTCCTTGAACGTGGGCTGGATATGGTGATTTGCTTCTAACCAATAAAACGAAGCAGAAATTTTTGTGTGACTTCAGAGACTATGTCATGAAAAGCCACTGTTGCCCTTTCTCTCTCATCGCTTGCTCTGGGGAAAACAGCTGATGTACCAGGAGGACTCTCAGCGACCCTGTGAAGCCCACGTCGTGATGAACTGAGGCCTTCTGCCACCAGCAATCTCCGCGAGCCATCTAGGAAGTGGATCCTCTAGCTCTGGTCAAGCAATCAGATAACTTCTCGAGGTTGTAGCCCCGGCTGACGGCTTGACCGCAACCTCCCGAGATCCCTTCATCTAAAAGCTCGGAACCAAGCCCCTTCTAAATTCCTGAACCTAAATTGTGTGAGGTAATGTGTGTGGTTTTAAGACGAGAAGCTTTTGTACAACACAGCAATAGAGAACTAATACAGTGATACGGGATCCTTGGCTCCCCCAAGTGTGCAACCAGCTGAAGAAGTAGGTTATAGCTCTGAAACCATAATGCACTATGAAAGGCCTTCAAGGTTCTACCATATGAAGAGGATTGCTGTGTAGTATCCACATGATGGTCTTTGTGAATTGAGTGCACTGAAGCTTAGCAATTCAGAGCCTGTGTGGGCAGTCTAGATTACGTAGATAGGTATGGAGATAGGTAGCTAGACTGACAGACAGATGGGTAGAATATTATGCTTTGGGAATCCTCACAGAGTTGTGAGATGTCTGAGGAAGACAGTGATGGAACTAGTATGTCAACATTGACCTTTAAGTAGCTTATTATTTATTTTTTTTAATCTTCTGGGATTTTTTTTTTAAGATTTTTATTTATTTATTTAACAGACAGAGATCACAAGTGGGCAGAGAAGCAGGCAGAGAGAGAGAAAGAGGAGGAAGCAGGCTCCTTGCTGAGCAGAGAGCCCCAATGTGGGGCTTGATCCCAGGACCCTGGGATCATGACCTGAGCCGAAGGCAGAGGCTTTAACCCACTGAGCCACCCAGGCACCCCTTAAGTAGCTTATTGAAGTTACATGGAACATGCTACTAAAGCAGACATTAATCAGTCAGATTAATAAGAAAATTTTGAGTAAGGTAGTTGACTAATTGTGCAGGCTTACTTTTCCAGGTGTTAATACTCTGTACTCACCATTGTTGATTATGGTATCTTGCATTTTTCTTAAACTACCAGCCTCCTGCCTTCAATCTCCATATCTATAAAATGACTCAGCTACTGCCAAGTTGACTTGATTAGAGGTTGACAACCTGATTCAAACTAGAACTTGAGATACATTTGCAGGAATTAAGAATTGAGACTTCGTTGAGGTACTCTCTTACATGGAGGATATGTTGGTATCCACTGTCAACCCAGGAAGCACAGAAACCTAGTCTGGAGAGAGAGAGAGAGAGAGAGAGAGAGAGAGAAATAGAGAAGAGAGTTCTCTAGTATAACCTGTAATTTTGTAATAAATTATCAATTTCCACTTAGGTTACTGGTGAAGCTTTCCTGCAACCAAAAGATTCCAGCTCTCACACTCTTCATATTTTACAGTTTAGACTATTAATACTAAAAATGATTTGAACTTCGTCTATTGCATATCGTAATAAGGTCCCGATGACAAGACATCTATTCTTTTAAACTTTAAATGATTTTCTTTTTTCTAAATTGAAAAACTTCCCAGAGAAATGGTACAAGTAAAAGAATTCATAAACAACATCTGTCTAGCTCATGTTATTGGTTATTTGTGTAAAAATTTGTCTCATTACTCACACAAGGTTCCCCCCCCCAACTTTGGAAAAGAATAATCTATGATTTCCTGTAAGTAGAAGAGCCAGGGAATTTTTTTTTTTTTTAATTCTGGTCTAAGTTATTTCTTCACTTTTCATTACAATGCCTACTATTGCCCCATTCTGCCAAGAAAAATCTGACCTGATATGAAGCTGTAGAATGATTTTGATTTAAAAAAAGAGTTTCAATAGCAACAGATAGGTCAATTTAAGTTGAAAGGACCCGGCATGCTCCCATAAGTCATTGAAGAGATACAAAGAAGTTGGTTTGATAAACCTAAAAAATGTTTGAAAAACATAAAATGCCCTTTAAAAAAAAAGTATCATTATTATCATAATTCAGTCAAACAGGATCATCTTTATTTTACTGTATATGATTAATTGGATGGATAACAAAGACTAAGAAATGCAGCGATCCCTCTCTCTATGTCTTTTTCCAACAGTATTTGGATGATTTTGAATTCCAGAAGAGCAGTGAGATCTATTCATCATGGGCCTTTTTTCTTTTGTTTCTGGGGAAGAAAAATATCTGGCTTAGTAGTGAGGTCTAGTGTAAGAGACTGTTTTTCAGAATATTTCAGCTCTTCTTTGGGGCATTGACCTCAGGTCTGAAAATTGCAAGACGTTTCCTCATGCAGCCTGTTCTTTGGAGGACTCTTTCATAACTCTGGTATCTACCTCCAGGCTATCCATTCTGGCACAGAGGATTTATCTTTTTATCTCAGGGAATTTTCAAGGATTGTAAACATGTGTGATAGTATCAGAATTTCTGTGTTCATTTTCTGAAAAACTGTAAGTTCTTATTTCAGCTTCTATCTTTTCCAGAATTGTCGCCGTAGCCATTTTTACTGCTTCTTACACTTGGTATTGATGCTTCCTTATGGTGGCTGGTGTTGACCCCATTTGCTCATTTCTCCCTCATTTTTCATTCCTTATATATGTTGAAGGGACCAACAAAATTCAAAGCAAGAATATTATCAAGAATATTAGCTTCGAAAGAACATTTGATTCCTACCTGGACCCTGAGGTAGAGTATAGTAAGAGTTAGCATGAAGTCATGTACTGGGATTGTGGTAGCCTTGTGGATAAATGGTAGCACCAGAAAGGTAAGACATAGGGCAACAGGATAGCTGAGATGGCAAGAGCAGTGTGTTCATGATATTATTGCCCAGGTAAAGGTTGGTCATCTGAGATGGTGGCACAGTGGAGCCACTCTCCATGTGGTAGAGTCTGTTGGTCCTCCTGTATCTGTTCCTTCATGGTGCATAGCTTAACAGGAAGGGCCACCTGACTGAGTTCTGGCCAATGAACTTCTAGTTCTAATCACAGTGTGTCCCACGAAAGCTTCTGCTCTCTCTTTCCCAGGCTACCTGCTAAGAATGAAGGGTTCTGAGGGTCTAAAAGATGATGCTACCACAAGACAGAAGCAGCCAGGACTCCTGAGTAATTGCTTGGAGGAGAGTTATATTGGACTTTGCCTCACAAGAAATAAAACCAGATTAAGCCACTGAAAGTTGGTATTTATTTATTACAGTAGCTAGTACTAATTATCCTTGTATAATATATCTTTGGTTCTGATGTTGGGTTTGATATCGTCACAGTAAGAGAATAAAGAAAAGAATAAATAAGCAGAAAAGTATTACTCAGAGAAGGATGTTGGGTTGGGGGGTGGCGAAGGGCAGGAGAAAAGAGATGACATTGGGCATAAAGGCCTCCTGAGATAGAAAACATTTCATAGATGTACTGATCTAATTTTAGAACTGAGCAGATCTCTTCTAAATGGACCTCCAATTGTGTAAAAGTAAATGGACGTATTCTGACAACTACGTTTAAAAGAATATATATATTATGCAACTATAAATGAAGCATAATTAAATTTACTTGAAAATATTGAGTAGGAAAAATCAGAGATCAAATATCAAGTTCTTAAGTACATTAAAAAAAAGATTTTCAAAACGAGGTATGCTACATGTATTTCAAAATGCCAGGGGGAGAAACAGGCCAAAAGCCCTGAGCTTGCTGAGTGGAGGGTGCTGTGAGGAAGGGCACTGTGTGTGGAGATGTTTGGACTGTCTGCAATTAAATATGAAGCCAGCTGGGCCTGGGAGTCAGAGAAAGTGGCAAGAGAGAACGAGTTTTCCCCTTTGCTTTTTAGTACTTAAATATAGTAGCTTAAAAGTCAGTTTCTATGCAACAAAAGAAATATTTAGTGGTCAGATCTGGAGCAGTTACTTGAAATTTCCAAACATCTGAAGGGAAAAAATTTAAAACTAAAATTTCCTTTGAAATATAGCATAGTTTGGGGGCTTTTTCTGAAACATGGAATAAATCCAAAAGTCTGAAATAACACCCCTAATGTTCATTCTTCAGTGAATTATTCATTTGTGACCATCAAATATATGTTATTATCTTTAAAATATGCTAACATTGTGGCACCCATTGATTGGGATAAAAGCACTCCTCTGTTCCTTCAGTAAACTTCTAGTGACAGACCTTTGCTGGGACTTGGGGCTTCCTTTCTTTCCCCCTTTTCCAAGCCCAAATTAGAGATTTCCGTAGGCTGGGAGGGAAGTCTATGAGTTTATGAATAGAGATCCCAGGGACACTTGCACCCACAGCTCCACTGGTCCTGAGGCTCATGGTGGCCACAGTGAGTCAGTCATTGCTATCACCTAATATCATCTGTGAGGCACATTATAAAAGTGCATCAAAGAGCATCAGTCACTTACTTCCACCAGAAACAATGCCTAAGTTTCTCAGAGTGAGAATCTTACCAGCCAGGGGTGGGCGAAAGATAATCAGGCAGAGCACAAAGGATTTTTACGGCAGTGAAAATACTCTGTATGATTTAATAATGATGGATTATGTCATCACAGATTTGTCCAAACTCACAGAATTTACAACACTGAGAATGAACTCTAAGGTAACTTGCAACATTGGGTTATTAGGAGGTATCAATAGAGGTTCATCAGTTGTAAAAACGTACCATTCTGGTGACTAATGTTGATAATAGTGGTGCTAATAATACCGTTGATAATAATAATAAGGCTATGTGTGTATGGAGGAAGAGGGTATGTGAGAAATCTCTACCTTATTCTCAGTTTTTTTGTAAACTTAAATCTGCTCTAAAAAAATGTAAAAAAATTTTTAACAGCTGTAATTGTTTCACTAGAAGTTAACACCACCTGTGCTAAACTCAGGGCTTAAATAATTTCCACTGAAGTGTATATTTTTTTCTGATTTCAAAGATAACACATGTTCTTTGTAGAAAACTTGAAAAGTACAGAAAAGCCAAAGAAGAAATTGAGAACCTCTGAACGCTAATTAATGACTAGTTAAGTACATGTGTGTATGTGTATATGTACGTATTTGTGTGAAGACAAGTGTGTATAAATATGTATTTATATAATTATAATGTATAAGCTATATATGTATATACATATGGCATACAAATACATGCTCTTTGAATTTATATTACATACGTACATATATATAAATACATAGAATTTTATTATATATATTTTTGTTAGCTATAAACTTTGGGTTTTATTATAAAAGTTGTTTGTGGGTGCCTGGATGGCTCACTTGGTTAAGTGTCTGCCTTCAGCACAGGTGATGGTCTGTGGGTCCAGGATGGGTCTGCCTCGGGCTCCCTGCTTGGAGGGGCTTATGTCTCTCCCTCTGCCCCTCCCCCCTCCATTCTCTCTCTCTCTCTCTCTCTCTCAAATAAATAAATAAAATCCTTTTTTAAAAAAGTCTCATTTATTCATTAATATTTTTTAAGTAGGCTCCACACAGAATGTGGGGCTTGAACTCATGACCCCAAGATCAAGAGTCACATGTTCTATTGACTGAGCCAGTAAGGCGTCCCTATTCATTAATATTTTTAACACACTCTAAAAATATTCTCTCTTAAATGACTTCACAAGAACTTTCTTCCTACATTTATTTCATTCTTCAAAAAATGTGTACTGTAGAAGAGCATGTATACTGTGTAAACTTCTAATCTTACCACTGTTTCTTTTTTTTTTTTAAAGTAGGTTCTACACCCAACATAGGACCTGAACTCATAACCCCAGGATCAAGAGGCCCATGTTGTACCAACGGAGCTGGGCAGGCTCCCCACGTTTTTCTTAAAAACAAATGGACTCTCATCTTTGAAATGAAACTTTAGAGTTATTAGGTGGATCTGTGAGCCATAACTCATCAGCATCATCAAAGGGAGGCTTATTAAGTCTTTTATCGTGTATATTTTTACAGGTCATGAGTACATATACTGTCATGCAGGGGTCATCGAAGAAGCCAGGTTTTTAAAAGTCTTTCTATCTGGTAATGAATTAAAGAGTTTGGGCCATCGCCTACGATTCCACTACAGTCAGGAAGGCTCAGTTACTGCCTTAGGGGAATCAGTGATCTCTCTGTTTTTCCCACAATAAAAATGATAAACAATTTTAATGGTTTCCTATTTCATTGGAAACCTTGGCACCCTCAAAATCTATTTATAAAGAAGGCTCTCATAAGTCACTTGTAAGTATGTGATGACATGCTGAGCTTAATTTTTTTTTTTTAAGATTTTTACTTATTTGATAGAGAGAGATCATAAGTAGGCAGAGAGAGAGAGGAGGAAGCAGGCTCCCCGCTGAGCAGAGAGCCCGATGCGGGGCTCGATCCCAGGACCCCGAGATCATGACCTGAGCCGAAGGCAGAGGCTTAACCCACTGAGCCACCCAGGTGCCCCCTGAGCTTAATTTTTACTTTGCCTTGAAGCGGGCAGAGTGTGAGCCAGTCCTTTCTGTTCTATGTTACAGTTTAGTCCTAAAACAGAAAGCAACTATTGTTTATTCCAAGAGCCATACAGAGCCTTGGGTTCTGCCAATTATCCCACATGACAACTGAAATCAAGTTGATGAAATGCATGAAATTTATTATATTTCCAATGGGCACTTTCTACTCTAAAGTTCTAAGTCTGTAGCAACCAGTCTTAGGAGAAGGTGTAGATGCAAAGAGAAGTACAAATCACTGAAGTTAAAAGGCTTGTCATCTTTACAGAGTTTCTGCTTTGTGGCCCACAATCTAAATCCTGTGAAAAATGGTTCTCCAAGAACACAACTTTTCAAATAGTTCAAATTCTGGAAAGTGAAGGACTCTTAAAATTCCAAATGGACAACCTTGTGTTCTAGAGATAGTATTTGAGCAAAATACAAAATCCACTGAATTTTGCCTATAGATTTCTATTGATTAGATGAGAGAGAAGCCTATAATCTCTAGTACCAATAAACCAAGATAAGCACGTAGTTGCATGTGTTAATAGAAAATATAAGCTACTCACCTGTGGCAATGAAGCAGCATTTGAGTTTTCTTATACGGAATCATAGGATGCTAAATCTAATGGAGTTTTAGAAAATGTTGAATTTTTGCAAAGGAAGTTTTCCAGAGTAATCATTTCGTGAATAATTCTGTTTCTTAGTAAGATCAGCTTTAAGTAAAATGGGCCGGACTCTAGATTTTATTTTTCCAATCTCTTAGTGAATTTTTTGTGTTCCAAATTTCTCAAGTATTTTAAAGTGCTTGTGTCCTTTACTCTTTGACTTAGATATTTGTATTACAAAAGAAATCCAATTCATCTGTTTTTTTAGAGGTGGGCAGAGGGACAGAAAGAGCCTAAGAATTTTAAGCTCCACACCAGCAGGGAGCCCCACATAGGGCTCCACCTTACAACCCTGAGATCATGCATTGAGCCAAAGCTGAGTCAGATACTAAACAGACTTGAGCCACCGAGGCGCCCCCAATTCATCTGTTAAGGTGTATTCAATTCCTACTTTATTTTTAAAAACTCCATCTACTTGTGACCCTTGAAAAAATAATTACTCCACCTGAATAGAATTTTTTTTTTTTTTTTTTTTTTTTTTAAGGAGAGAGCGAGCGAGCAGGGATGGGTAGGGGCGTAGAGAAATACAGAATTTTAAGCAGGTTCCACTCCTGACGTGGGGCTTATCTCACAATCCTGAAGTCATGACCTGAGCAAAAATCAAGAGTCAGACATTTAATTGACTCAGGCACCCAGTCACCCATAGATTTCATTTTATTTGCTCTTAATATTAAGTCTTTTATGAAAATCCAGTGTATATCCTATACATTTTTCTTTAGTTATAGCGCCCAGAATTGGTCATATTTATTTGGGTAAGTTCCTTTGTTTTATATCCAGGAAAGTAATTTCCTTTATAGGGTTTCCTAGCTATCAGCAGGCAGAGTCTACCAGTCTGAAAGTCAAAGGGAACTGATCACTGTGCAAATAAGATAAACTATCCTGGAACCTACCAGGATCGGGAGGTAGGTAGTTCAGTTTGAACTTTAAGTTGTTAACCCCTAACAACTACTTCAGTCTACTTACAGTTTTTAGGTTTTGTGTTTATTCCAAAGATGGAGAGGGAGAGGGAGTAGGGGAGGAACAGGGAAAGGGGGAGAGAATGAAACACAAAATCCTCCTGAGTTGAGAAGAGAAGAAAAAGGTTCATTCCATCTTGCTTCCGGCCCCTATCTTATATCAAAATAAGAACAAACTTCTCCCTGCTTTTGCCACAAAAACAAACTGTACTGAGAAACTTGAGTGATGAGTCCCTTTCTGCCTCCTCCATGTGGAAATGTATTTACGTTGTTGGTGAAAATACTAGAAGGCAGAAAATACAACTGCTCTCTACTTCTTCTGATTTGGTATTATTCAATGATTTATTGGTATTTATTCAATGATTTTCTGAAAATCAAGTACTGAATATTTAATACCTATTTCAACACTTGACGGGAAAGAGGTGGGAATCACGTGAGGAAAAAATTAGTATTTTCAGCTACGAAGTGGAAAGAATGTGTGTAAAAAACACCTCTGTGAGGTAAGAATACGCTGGCCATTTTGATACTTTCTTTACTGAAGTTCTGACCAGGATCAGCTCCTAGAAGTGGGGCTTCCCCGGCTCAGGAATATCCCCCAGCGCTGGATGCACTCTGGAGGGTGCAGCCTGGGTGCGGGGCTGAAGCTGGCACAGGGCAGGTCCTCGTTCGCGCGAGATCTTCCCACAGCACGTTCGCTGGGGTCCTTACTCTCCAGGAATAACAGAGTGACTGAATGCTCTAACGGCGCCTCCATTCCTGTGGCTATTCCAATCACTGTGTCAACACCTCCGGGTTAAGGAGTAACTAAAACATTTTAGAGTCGCTATCAATCTTAAACAAACTCTGGTAATAAGATAAAAACACAAAAAGGAACACATTTTTCATCACTCCACTTGCCCCGTCTGGCTCGGTGTAGCCTCTAATCCATGCCTTTGCACGTCAGTCTACACATTCATCTCCACCAGCTAAATCATTACCAGGTAATGACTTAGGCCCTGAGGAGAACTGACAAAACACCATCTTTA
>NW_019154103.1:15378025-15752072 GCF_002288905.1 Enhydra lutris kenyoni | reverse complement strand
TTTATTTATTTATTTATTTATTTATTTATTTATTTATTTATTTATTTATTTATTTATTTTGATGGCACTTTTTTCCTTTTGATGAGCAGACAGATGCACTTACAAGTTAATCTTTTATAAGCATTCCTTATTTGAAATCAGATTTTCTCACTGAGTACAAAAAAAAAAGTGATCTGCTTTTTTATTTTTTATTTATTTATTTTTTTTTTAAAGATTTTATTTATTTATTTATTTGACAGAGAGAGATCACAAGTAGATGGAGAGGCAGGCAGAGAGAGAGAGAGAGAGGGAAGCAGGTTTCCTACTGAGCAGAGAACCCGATGCGGGACTCGATCCCAGGACCCTGAGATCATGACCTGAGCCGAAGGCAGCGGCTTAACCCACTGAGCCACCCAGGCGCCCCTGCTTTTTTAAAACATATGATTTTAATGTGATTTTTTTTTAATTTTAAAGGTTTTATTTATTTATTTGGCAGAGGGAGAGAGAGATCACAAGTAGATAGAGAGGCAGGCGGAGAGAGAGGGGGAAGCAGGCTCCCGGGGGAGCAGAGATCCCATGCGGGACTCTATTCCAGGACCCTGAGGTCATGACCTGAGCTGAAGGCAGAGGCTTAACCACTGACCCACCCAGGTGCCCCTTTAATGTGATTTTTAAAGAAATTCTTTCTTATATAAAATAAGTATGCCTTGTATGAAGAAAGGGGAAAGGGGAAGTAAGACAAAGGGTAAAGATTCCAAACATTCTGTGTTATATGAGCAGTCTTACATAGAAAGATGAAAAGAGATTTTGTAGAATTAAGCAAATACGTTTTTTCTTTCTTTCAAAATATTCTAAACTATTCTAGTTTATAGCATTTTAAAATACCTGAACCAAACATAAATCCAAATAAAATCTGTTCATCTTTTTGTTCATCTTCCATTCTAGCAATTTGTGATTTAGAGCAATTTATCAAAATTCTTCTTTTTTCCCCTGACTTTAAAATGTTTATCCCTTAAAAAGTCTTACCCTTTCAGACATTTTTTTTTTTCCCTTTACCAGAAACAAAGTCTACTTTCCACAGTTCAGCCTGTATCTTGGAAACTGGCAAAAAGCAATGACTTTTGATTCACAGTCCTTTGGGCTGTCTTGAGAAATCACATTGTGGCTGGATATGAAGTCTTGACTCTTATCAATAATTAGTTCCTAACAGCATGGAATAGAGGCGTTGCTCTGTTATGAAGATGATAGTGTGTTCTTTGGAATCTTGGACACTTACAATTAATCTGGTAGACACTGATTTCTTAGCTTCAGAGTACAATTAGTCTTATGCTCTTGGCTCACTAAGATTAGAAATTACATGTTATCTATGTTTGAGAGTTACAATGCAGACTGTTATTTCAAATGTATTTAGTACAGGCATAATGAATCAACCATGAATGACACAATACACACTTCTTTGACTTCCTACTGTGGACCAGATAAGTACAAGAGAGATTGCAGATTATAACCCCTTGGTTACAAAATATTCATGCATATCTAATTTTCCACACAAAATCCTTATGACTAACAAGTCATGGATAATAATGAGATATGAAGAGCAAATTTGCCTCTTGTCTATTTACTCTGTTTGGCCTCCCCTCTGCCCCCACCAAGGAATCAAAAAACTATCCTACTTTGAAACCTATTATATAGGATACTGCCAAATGAAATTAAGTTTTCCAAAAGACTTCAGTGGTTTTCAAGACTCTTTGAATAACTAGGGAGCAGAATGAATGTTACGATTCAACAAATTACAACTCTGAAAATGAAAGATGTTTGGTAACAGGATGATATGACATCTAATTCGTTCAATAATTGCTATCTATTTGGATTTTTAAAGACAAAATATCTATAATTAAATATGTAAATGAACAAGAAAGATTATGCTCTCATTTAGTTATTAGAATAAAAATGATTTTTTTTTTCTTAGTTCAACATGTATTTGTTGGGCATCAATTTTGTTCCAGGCATTGTGCTAGGTGCTTAAGACACCAAAATAAATAAGGTGGAATGCCCACTCTTCATAAGCTTACAATCTACTGTGGGGTTTCTCAACTGAGGTTCTGCAGGTGTCGTTAGGGATTCTGGGAGGGTTTACTAAGAGTTCCAGAGGGATTAAATAACTTTTTAAAAATTATTTGAACTTTCTTCTCCATTCAACCCCAGCACAATGATTAAGCAGCACTGTTAGCAAATAAAAAAACAACAAAAAACCCCTTTTATTTTATCATGATAAGAACACATAACAGATCTACCCTCTTAACAAAATTAACAAATTTTAAATGTTCTGTAAAGTATTTTGACTACAGGTACAATATTTTACAGCAGATCTCTAGGGCTTATTCACCTTGCTTAATTAAACTTTATGCCTATTGGTTAGTAACTCCCCATTTCACCCTTCCTTCAGCCCTAGGAAATTACCATCCTATTCTTTGATTCTATGAATTTGACTATTTTAGATGGTTGATATAAGCTGAATCATGCAATATTTCTCTTTCTGTCACTGGCTTATTTAACTTATCAAAAGAGTGAAAAGGCAACATACAGAATGGAAGAAAATATTTACAAACCATATATTTGAGAAGAGGTTAATCTCCAAAATATAAGAAACTCCTATAACTCAATAGCAAAAAAACTAATGATCTAATTAAGAAATGGGCAGAAATAGGCATTTCTCCAAAGAAGACATACAAATGGCCAACAGACCTATGAAAAAATGCTCACTGTCACTAGTACCCAGAAAAAATGCAAATCAGAATCACAAGATACCATCTTACACCTGTCAAGATAGCTATTATAAAACAACAAAAGACCAGCATTGGTGAGGATGTGAAGAAATTGCAGCCTTTGCACACTGTTGGTGGGAATAGAAAACAGCACAGCCACAATGGCAAACAGTATGGAGGTCCCTCAAAACAAAACAAAAAAAATTAAAAATAGAACTCTCATATGATCCAGCAATCTCACTTCTTGGTATTTATCCAAAAGAAGTAAAGTCAGTATCTTGAAGATATTCCATGTTCACAGCAGTATTATTCACAATAGCCAAGATATGGAAACAATCTAAGTGTCCATCTATAAATGAACAGCTAAAGAACGTGTGATATATCCATACAATGGAATATTATCCAGCCTTTTAAAAAAGAAGAAAATTCTGCTATATATGACCACATGGATGAACCCAGAAGATAAAGATCATCTTTTAAAAGAAAGAACAAACTATTTACTACATACTACCTGAGCATTGTTTGATGGCATATTCCAGAAAGGAACCATAATGCTCACGATAGCTCTTGAGCACCTTTCTAATCTGTTTTAGTGTTCTCATCTACTCTTTCCAGTATTTTATTAAATGATTACTATGTCCAGGGCACCTGGGTGGCTCAGTTGGTTAAGGGTCTGACTCTTGATTTTGGCTCAGGTCATGATCTCAGGGTGGAGAGATCGAGTCCTGGCATCCAGCTCCATGCTGAGTGTGGAGTCTGCTTAAGATTCTCTCTCTCGCTTGCTCTCTGCCCCTTTCCCCTCCCCACACCCCATCCCCAGTCGCACACACTCTCTCTAAAATAAGAAATAAATAAAAATAAAATCTATGATTACTACATTCCCCCTGTAATGTGGCAAAAGTCTCTAAAATGATTTTGATGGATGTGCAGAGTAAGGATATATGCTATGGGGAAGGATGATGGACAGTTTCGTACACTTCATTAATCAGATTTTCAAATCTTTAAAATCATGTCTTGTAAACTGTAATGGAAATTGTTATCATCATGATCTCCTTGCTTTTCTTGCTCTGATTTCCCAGAATTCTTTCTTTCAATCTGTCTCTCACATGCACACACACATATATATATATACCTTTACCTTTAAAATAAGTATAATCATATTCATAATCAAACCCAAAATAAGTGCTGTTGAAATGATTTGCATTGTCCCTTCATTAATGTTGTGGAACAATTGTTAGCTCATTCCTATATTTTTAAAAAGTCAAATCTGTGATTTTGCTCTATACTCCTAAAAGCAAAGAGTATGGTTTTACCTTGTTTAAGTTGGTATCTTCTAATTTTATTTATTTATTTGAGAGAAAGAGGAAGAGAATGATAAAAAGCGTGAGCTGGGAGAGTGAGGAGAAGACTCCCCACCAAGCAGGAGCCCAACACCAGCTCAATCCTGGGACCCTGGGATCATGATCTGAACCAAAGCAGACACTTAACTGACTGGCCACCACAGGTTCCCCTGAAATCTTTTATCTATTAGAAAACAGTGATTCCCTATGTTTTCTCACAGGTCTAAAATACTATTCCAGTTCTTTAAGTGCTAACAATTTCCTTGAGCTGAGTCATTTTTAGGGATTTCAGCTCTAACATTTGTGCTCATAGGATAGAGCTGCTAGACCCAGCTGTTGAGTCCCCAACAGAAGCCAGGCTGGGAACTGAAGCGAAGCATCCTATAATACTCCAGAGAACCGTGGCAAAAGTGCTTGATAACTGCACCCCATTGTCATAGAGGTTGTTCTCCATTTGCTTCTTCTCCCTCAATCATGTAATCTAGTTAAATCGAGTTTATTGACCATAAATCAATGATCCTGAAGCACTAGCGAATATCTTGGTTTCTTTAAATATATTCCTTGTTAAACACTTTTTTTTCTTTTAAGATTTTATTTATTTGAGAAAGAGAGAGAGCACGCGCGCACGAGAGAGCACAAGCAGTAGAGAGGGAAGAGCAGGCTGGCCATTGAGCAGGGAGCTCGATACAGGACTCAACCCCAGGACCTGGGATCATGACCTGAGCTGAAGGCGGCCGCTTAACTGAGCCACTCAGGAATCCCCTTGTTAAACTCTTTTATCTCCAGTGTGGTAAATTCTTAATTAAGGAGGCTGTCATACTTGTCAAAGTGATTTGAATAGTTACAGACGGAAGTGAAAATGAATGTTTATTTTTTCCCCTCAGGAATATTGTGCATATATTATTGTATGTGCGACCTAGCATGTGTTATAATTTAAAGAAGCATCTGGAGTTTCCTAGAGTTTTGTAAAGGTGAGTTTAGTTTTCTAATACAGTGTTGAAATTATTTTTATGAGATAAAAATGTGGGTTGCTAAAAAGAGGCACCTGGCTGGCTCAGTTGGAAGAGCATGCAACCCTTGACCTTGGGGTCATGAGTTTGAGCCTCATGTTGGGTGTAGAGGTAACTTAAATAAATAAACCTAAAAAAATTTTTGGATAGGTGAGATGTATTGGATAAGAATAACATCAGTGTGCTAGCTATATCTTATCAGAAAGAATATCACTCATCTGTCTTACTTATTTTATTAGTCAGATTCAAGAGAATAGAAGAGTTCCTAGATTTAATCACTTGGTTCATTCTTTAAATGCCACATATGGACAGTGTGGTTCTTTCACTTACATCCTGCCAGAGAAGCACTAGGGAGACTAGGTCAATGCCATCAGCGATTAAAAGGCCATATGAAACATAGGAATGCCCTGTTGTTTTCTCTGTTCCTAGCAAGATCAGGCTGTCTGAGGAAATCCACTCTGGCATCCAGCTGCTCTGAGAAGGTCAACACCACTTAACTTATCTGATTGAGACCTAAGCTCAGACAAATCTATCCAGAGGCCTTAAGGCTAAACTCAAGAAACATCTTAAGTGCTGGTAAACACAAGGTGAAACTGCTTGGGACTTGTGTTACTGAAAAGCATTTTCTTTTCCCAGTCATACCCCAATTATGTGTTTCAACTTCTCTGATCAGATTTGGGAGACATTTAAATATTGATTAAACCCTAAGATATCACGGGACACCTGGCTGGCTCAGTGGGTGGAGCATGTGATTCTTGTTCTTGGGGTAGTGAGTCTGAGCCCCATCTTGGGTTGTAGAGTTTACTTAAAAAAAAAAAAAAAAAAGAAGAAGAAGCCTAAGACACCTTAAGAAATTGAACACCAACTCAAAGCTAAAGTTCCAGAATGAGGGTAGCTAGGTGGCTCAGTTGGATAGGCGTCTGCCTTCAGCTCAAGCCATGATTCCAGGTTGCTGGGATGGAGTCCCACGTGGAGTGCTTCACCCTCTCTCTCTGCCCCTCCCCCTGCTTATGCTCTCTCCCTCTCTCTCTGTCAAATAAATAAAATCTTAAAGAAAAGAAAAAAAAAAACCTAAAACAAAAAGAAAAATGAATTTAAAAATCATAAAAACACAGAAGCAGAGATATTTCCCAAGGAAATGTTAGCTGTCTGTTGAGAGAGGATAGAAAATATTACAGAGAAGAGAAATACAGAGCTTCTGTCTAAGGTGATGAAAACAGTTTTTGAAAATAGAGGGGATGGTTGCATAGCATTGTAAATGTAATTAAGGCCACTGAAGATAAAAATCACATTAAAAATGGTTAAAATGGCAAATTTTGTGTTACATATATTTTTTAAAGATTTTATTCATTTATTTGACAGATAGAGGTCACAAGTAGGCAGAGAGGCAGGCAGAGAGTCGGGTAGTGGGGGGAGCAGGTTCCCCGCTGAGCAGAGATCCCGAAGTGGGGCTAGATCCCGAGACCCTGAGATCATGACCTGAGCTGAAGGCAGAGGCTTAACTCACTGAGCCACCCAGGCATCCCTGTGTTACATATATTTTACAATTAAAAAATGCCAGTAATCGAATACACCAGATACTACTGAACTGCACACTTTAAATGGGTGAGTTGTATGAAATGTGAATATCTTGATAAAGTTCCTTTAAAAATGTCACGAAGAAAAAGAGGACCGAACTCCCTGAAAGAAAAAGACCACAATGTATAACAGTCCTCGCCTTCTAGTTTTCATTTTTTAGGAATTTGATTTGATTTGCTTCTTCCCCCATAGTACTATACTTCCCTGGCAAGTGTCCCATTTTAATCCACATTGGGAGGAAACAGGATGGCAAAATATCGCTGCTGTTGGAATATGAAGCTTATTTATTTTAGCACTGTGGCTTCTAGAAATCTTGTTTTTTTCCTTCCAGTATTTTTTTTAAAAGATTTTATTTAGTTATTTGACAGAGAGAGACACAGCAAGAGAGGGAACACAGCAGAGGAGTGGGAGAGAGAGAAGCAGGCCTCCCACTGAGCAGAGAGCCCAATGCGGGGGTCGGTGCGGGGGTCCATCCCAGGACCCTGGGATCATGACCTGAGCCTAAGGCAAATGCTTAACAACTGAGCCACCCAGGTGCCCCTTCCTTCCAATATTTAGAAGAATCATGAGAACACTAGCAGGTGGTATTTTTGTTGTCTTATCAAGATGGTGTTTTGGACAGCAATAGAAATCCAGTCACCTGAAGGAAAAAAGGTAACCCTGATTTGTTGTGCTTTGGGCCAGTTTTTCCCCAAACTCTGACAACATGAAAGTAGCTATTGGCAACTGACTTTGTTAGAGAATTCCTCATTGATGAAGTTACAGTCTTTTCAGGAACTTTAAAGATGGTGGTCCTAAGACTGAATTTGCCCTAGGTGACAAATTAGAATCTAGCCATCTGGGGAAAATGCCATAGTGATTATGACTCGTAGATTCTATTCAGTGACATCTCAAATTTCTATAATTCCCCAATTCATTAAAATCCATTAACAATTTTAATATGTTTGCCAATTTTAAAATTTTCCTCTTAAATTTTATATATTATATCCAATTTCATCAATTGTTTCCACCCTATCATAAAACAGACTACATATGGAGCAATGCTGCCAGGTGAGAAAACAACTTATCTGTCACGTAAGGTAAACGTAATATTTGTACCCATTTCTCAAGTTCCTAAGAAGGATTAAAACTCCACCAAGGATGGAGCTTTGTTTGTTATACTGTTTGATTTTGCTCGCAGCTTTTATTTTCTACCTAGGAGGACAATTCACTCATGAACACTTGATATAAGAGAGAGGAGGCAGCGTAGAGGAGGATGAATAGGAAGAGAAGAGTCATTTAATAATTTATCAAGATAAATAATGCTGCTCAGGTTTTATAAAGAATAAAGCCAGGCCTAACAGTGAGTACAGGGCACTTGGATGTTTTAATTATTGTTCTAAAGGAAATTATTAGGAGAAAAAAATTTTGCCTTAGATAATTCTTATTTTAATTTTTTTCTTGAGATGTTACTGATTTTTCTCAAAAATACTGAGGAATTCAAAAACAGGAGGTCACAAATTCTTCTCTAGGACAAATGTATTCTGTTCCTAATGATTCTTCTGGAACCATAGTCAATGAAATCATCCTGAACACAATAGTGTTTGTTCTGGGATAGACTTTCTGATTTCTCATTCTGAGACAAAGAAAGACTGAAGAATCGAAATCAAGAAATGTTTCTCCTAAACAAACTGCACTGTTTGAAAGCTCTTCTTAGCTGAGCTGAAGTAGTTGATGTAGTAGTTATTTTTAACTGGGAACAGAACATTTATTTTGGAAAATGTTCAGATCCCTAATTTCATAATGAGCAGAAATACATACTTTGGATGAAAGACTATGAAACTGCAGTTTCCCCATCAACACGTAGGTTCAGGATCTTCAACAGACAATAACTGTATAGTTTTTATGAATGAAAGCCCTCTAGAAGCCATGAAGTCTTAATCTGGATGACCTGTATCAATACTGGAAGAAACAAGGTGCTTGACCTCATCAAGGTATTGTGTGTTTTCCTGCTCACAGACATTTCCTCATAAATAATGAGCTCGCATGATGTCAAATGGATTCTATTGTGTTTATTGGTTATTACCTTTATTAAACAATGTTAGCCTTGTCAGATGATTAAAAAACAACTAATATTCTTGGAATATGTGCATCCTATATAATGATATAAATGGATCCAGTCTTTCATCATAGCAGTGAATTTTCAGGTTGCACAAAGATAAGTAGCTCATATTCCAAATATGACAATCACTTCCGGGTTAATAATCATCCAGCGCAATTCATAAGGTCCCTATTATATAGTGTGTATAAAACTTACAGAGTTTAGCACAAAGCCAATACAAACAGAAAAGTATCATTCTAATTGTTACTGAAGTGCTAGAGGTGGGTGTCGGCGATGGGTATCCTCCTGAGTTCTACGATCTGGGAGTCAGTCAAGGTGCCTCCCTCCTGGCTGCCTTGACCAGATTCATTATCACTGACACTGAGACCAGCACCTGTAATAGAAAAAGAATAAACACAAAACTCTCCACCATTAGTGCTGTGAATTAAGGGTCAAGTTACATCAAGCTGACATGTGTTTATTTCTATTACAGTGGTGAATAGTGAGCTATACATTTTGAAAAAAAAAAAATCATCATTATTTTTTTAAGTAGGCTCCGTACCAAAAATGGGGCTTGAACTCGCCATCCTGCGATCAGTAGTTGCATGCTCTACCGATTGAGCTAGCCAGGTGCCCCTTGACTAAGCATTATTAATACCTAACAATTATAGGCCTGTATTGGAATTCTCTTTGGTAGTTTTTGTAAGTGAAAAGTAATTTCTAATGACACAATTTTGGGTTCTCGACCTTTTCTGTTTCCACATGGTTGACAGGTGTAACATATTCCCAAGAACTACAATTTTTAACTAGGAGCATATTAAAGTAAAAAAGATCAGGCAGATTATAGGCATTTTTCAGCAGGAGGGTAGGGTTTGCTGTTAGAAAACTGAGTCTCCAACCCCACGTGACTGAACCTAGTAGGGCCTTCTGCAGAGACTCAGTGTGGGCAGTGATCTGAGAAGAAAGAGACACATTGACAACACAAGCTGTCATATCAGCGCCTAGAAGACACTGGCTCTGAACGACTCAGATCTGATCCTCAGATAAAAATAATTGCGTAACACAGTACCAAAACAGAGTCATACACAAATCCCACAGGCTAGCTGTTAATACAGATAGTGCCCAGAATCTTTGTTTTGAGGAAGCTCCACTATTCACTACTCTTCTTAACAGTTCAGGATAATTCAGAGAATTTAACACTGTGCCCAAGTAATACCTCATTCTTTTCTTCTCCAATGTGCAGAGGACCACAAACTCTCATGTTCTCTTGCTCTCTCTCTCTCTCTCCACACACACAGACACACACACACACACACACACACGCACACAAACACAGAATGGGGATGTGGTCACAGGGTGTGCTGCTGGGTTGAATCACCAGAGATTACGGCTCCCACTCCTCCCCCTCTGCAGGGCACGAGCCTCTGCAAACAAGAAGGCAAATGAACAACCAGTGGCTGGGTGGCTGAGACTTTCCTTTCTGTTTGAGAAAGGCAGTGCGCAGAGTTGGTAGCTGTGGGAGGATGGTGAATTAGCTCTTCTTAACCTATTTGGGGATGAAAGCGAGAGCCCACTACTGCATCTTCCAGCCAAGCCCTCCCTCTTCTGGGTCCATCTTTCCCAACCTCTCCATGAAAGGCCGCTGCTGAAACCCATCTCCACACCCTTTGCTTCTAGGAAACTGCACTTGCCCATGTCATACTCTGATCTGCTGGCTTTTCCCAGAGAGCTCTTGTGCTTCCTTCCAAATCTCTTCCTCCTGGGTCACCACGGGAGGCCTTGTCTTCAGCCCTTGCTTCCAGGCCCACAGCATCTGCCTGACCCCCGCTTGCTCTCTAGCCTGACGTCTCACTACTATTACACCACTGCGTGACATGCCCATCTTATCCCCCGCCACCCCAATCTGGGTGCCTCCATTCTTCCTGTCATTATCACCTCTGCTGTCATCTCTGCTACCCACAGAAACATGATGATTCTCTTTTGAGATGTTTGACTCCCTCATTGCATTATGTCCCTCATATCTTTAGACCATCTAGCTTGTAGGACAGTGCCCAGCACACTGTGCGTGTTCTGTAAACGTCTGCTGAGTGTATTAATAAGCTATGCTCTGCATTCTAGTTCTTATCAATGTCTCTTCCAAGCCTTACTGCCTGTTCTGTTCCTCGGATGCATTCCGCATTCCATGCCCTCTCCTTCCCAAGAACAAACAGTTCGTATCTTCTACTGCATCAAGCCTGGAGCCCTACGCATTGGCTTTCAGACACTTCCTAATCTGGCTCTACCCTACCAAATAGACATACTTCAACCCAGGCCCGTTGGAATTCTTCCTCAGTGTGATCAGGTCTCTTGTCTGGTCTTGCACGTCCACATTAATTCCTGCCAGAGTGTCCTCCTGCTCGTCCATTGAGGCCCATTTTCATACCCTTCCACAGATCGTTCTTGCACCTTCCTTCAAAACAGGGAGGTGGGGGATGCAGTATTTGAAAAGAAAGGTCCTAGTTTATACCTGAAAAACATGTGAATCACATCCCCTTTATTCTCTTAAACTGCCCCGCTTTGAATGATAAATTATATGGTATCTCCCCAGATAAGTATATATGTCATGGAGCAAAATGTATGACAAACATCCATGGACTCTTTCCTTAGGTTAGGAACCAGAATACTACCAATGACAATATTTTAAAAAATTTAGTTACCAAAATTAATATATTTAGTATAAAAAAATCCAGGTTTTTGGTTTCTCTTGAAAAAGCGGAGGGCAACACTAGGCCTACATTTTCTAGATGGCAAAAAAAAAAAAAAAGCACCAAAAACATGGATCTGGCAGTACCGTCTGTTTGCATCCAGTCCACGTGAATCACTCATGGTATTTGCTTGGTCCTTGAAGGTCACATTTGAGTCTGCCACTATGTCTTAGAAGAACTAAGTGGAAGAACCTCAGTGGATTGGGAAGACACTGGCCACTCTCTAAGAAGGTAAGTGGGCCCTGAGGCAGATAGCAGCTTAATCCAGGCAAGAAGGAACAAAAGGGCTACGGAGCAAAGTTGCCCAATATGGGATCAACTACAGAGAAGCAGGGAGGACAACACGATTACCATCAGGGCAGAGTGGGGCTTAATGAGTGAATGGGTATCAGCTCCCACCAACTGTGTCTGTCTGCCTGCTGCAGATCTCATCAGGAAGACAGAAGTGTTTGCCCGCCATCTTGACAAAGCCCACTAGAAAGAAGTTCCATACTGGAAGCCTGTTGAGCAGACAGCAAGGGACAGAGTGAACTGGGCTGGAAGGTTTAACATGGGGTGCAGCTTTACAAGTAATGGGTGTCTCCGGCATGTTTAGTAGCCTAGAGCCTCGTGAAATGTCACAAAGTTCTAGATACAGCTTGCCCCGGAATTACCACATCTACATGACCCAGCTCCTCCTTCTCAGTTTCTGCCCAGCTGAAATAAATTTTAATCCCTCTTTGAGACTCAGAAAGGGCCCATATTATACATGTTAATAACACGGCAGACTGGGAACATAGCCCCAGGTCTTTTGCTCTTTGTTTTTTTGTTTATTTTGGGTTTTGTTGTTGTTGTTTCATTTTTAATTTTTAATCTTTTTACAAAGATTTTATTTATTTATTTGAGAGAGACAGAGATAGTGACAGAGAGCACAGGCAGGGAAGAGAGGGAAAAGCAAGTTTCCCGCTGAACAGGGAGCCCAGAGTGGGACTCCATCCCAGGATCCCGGGGTCATGATCTGAGCTGAAGGCAGACACTCAATGGACTGAGCCACCCAGGCTCCTATTGTTGTTGTTTTAAAGATTTTATTTATTTATTGGAGAAAGAGTGAGAGAACATGGGTGAGAGAGCATAAGTGGTGGTGAGGGAGAAGCAGGCTGCCTATTGAGCCAGGAGCCTGACCCATAGCTTGATAACAGGACCCCAGGATCATGACCTGAGCCCAAGGCAGACACTTAACTGACTGAGCCACGCAGTCTCCTCTTGGCTCTTTGTAACAAATAAATAGTTTTGCAGTGAGTATCATGATTTTTTTTGAAAGGCATTTTTTTCTGCTTAAATTTTAAGCCAAAAATTCAAGAAAAATCCAGTAACTGTGGTAATAGTTACTTTTCCGTATAATAGATAGAAAGGTAAAAGCAAAGGAATTAGAAGTGATATTTTATATTCTTCTAGTACCTTTCCTTTCTTCAACATTTTAACACACTTAGTTAGGAAAAGGATGTTTATTAGTCTTGTTTTACAGATGCAGGGATTGCTTGGGGATCAGATGTGTTCACTGAGTGGCTAGGTCACCCAGCAGGGAAGTTGCAGAATGCAGATATCCTGACCTTCTATCCTGGTCTTCTGACTCCAAATGTAAGGCGTTTTCTTCTATACCATACTGCCTCTTGTGGCGGCTGTTCTAATGGTGTTACTTCCTTGTCCCCTAGGCTTGGAGTATTCAACTTTGTAGAATACATTGCAAACCTTCTTGGCTCATTTTCCAGCTCTTACACTCCTACCTCCATTCCTACTTCACTTACTAGTCATGGTGCAATGAACACTGGTGTTTCAGAATACATTATGAACATGTAAAATAGTTTTTAAGTTGGGGCACCTGAATGCCTCAGTTGTTTAAGTGTCTGCCTTCAGCTCAGGTCATGATCCCAGGGTCCTGGGATGGAGTCCCATACCAGGCTCCCTGCTCAGCAGGGAACCTGCTTCTCCCTCTACCATAACCCTGCACCTGCTCGCGATCACTCTCTCTCTCTCGAATAAATAAAATCTTTAAAAATAAATAGTTCTTAAGCATAACAATAAGCTGAACCCCACAAATAATATATACAATGAGATACTGAACTTCAACTCTGCCAGATACTGGTAGATTCTTTTTTTTTTTTTAAATATTTTATTTATTTGACAGCGAGATCACAAGTAGGCAGAGAGGCAGGCAGAGAGAGAGAGAGAGAGAGGGAAGCAGGCTCCCCGCCAAGCAGAGAGCCCAATGCGGGGCTCAATCCCAGGATCCCGGGATCACGACCTGAGCTGAAGGCAGAGGCTTTAACCCACTCAGCCACCCAGGCGCCCCGATACTGGTAGATTCTTAACATTAATAATCTCTAAACTCCATGAAAACTTACCAGCTAATTATAATAACTCTTTTTAAAAATATATTATTTATTTATATATTTGAGAGAGAGTGAGTGAGAGAAAGAGAGCACAAGCTTGGGGAAAGGCAGAGGGAGAAGCAGACTCCCCACTGAGCAGGGAACCCGATGTGGGGCTCAATGCCAGGACCCTGGGAACATGACCTGAGCTGAAGGCAGATGCTTAACCAACTGAGCCACCCAGGTGCCCCTAATTATAGTAACTCTTATTTGCTAAATGAAGAAACTTAAACCTTGAGTCCCTTGCTGAAAATCACACAGATAGTAGACTCCAGAACTAGGATGCCAACACAGGGCTCTCTGATCCTAAGGCCCATTCCTATTTTCTACAGATTTTTCAAATGTGATAGTGATAAACCATCATTCTCCTTCAGTCTTTTTTGGAAGAAAAAAAAATCTTTCCAAATTCCAAAGTGGGCTCTTCCACTTTGACCCCCATTTAACTTTGCTTAGCACACTGGTCTCTAGAAGTTTTTTAAGTTAAATAAGTCATTGTGGTTTTATGTGATCTATCTGAAGGAGAAATTTATTAATGAGTTCTTAGAGGAGTTTGAGTATTTAGGCCTTGATTCTGAATGTTTTCATTTCTATTCAAGGATTTGTCCTTTATTTTCTTCTGACTGAAAAAGAAATCATTTGAAGTTTCCAATAAAGAAATGTTTACCATGACATTCATGTCCTTGGCCTGAGGAAAAACCAGGAAGCTAAGGGACGAGGGAAGATAGGGAATCAGATTAGTATTTCTGGGAGAAGCCTTCTGTGAAGAAAATCCTGTTTCTAAGCCCAATATACTCCAAGCTTGACATACTCTAGAATCTTGTCAGCTTTTTTTTTTTTTTTTAAGATTTTATTTATTTATTTGACAGAGAGAGATCACAAGTAGACGGAGAGGCAGGCAGAGAGAGAGAGAGAGAGGGAAGCAGGCACCTTGCTGAGCAGAGAGCCCGACGTGGGACTCGATCCCAGGACCCTGAGATCATGACCTGAGCCGAAGGCAGCGGCTTAATCCACTGAGCCACCCAGGTGCCCTCTTGTCAGCTTTTGATCAACGTAAAAGTCTAGTCATTGACTGGGGCGCCTGGGTGGCTCAGTGGGTTAAAGCCTCTGCCTTCGGCTCAGGTCATGATCCCAGGGTCCTGGGATCAAGCCCTGCATTGGGCTCTCTGCTCAGCAGGGAGCCTGCTTCCCCCTCTCTCTCAGCCTGCCTCTCTGCCTACTTGCGATCTCTGTCAAATAAATAAATAAAATCTTTAAAAAAAAAAAAAAAAAGGTCTAGTCATTGAGCTGGCAATTCCACTTCATAATCTAATACTACACAATGCTCCCGGTCAGTACCTCTGAACTTCTTTATAAAGCGCCTGAAGCAATGGGATTCCTTCAACTTGTGGTAAGTGAGGGTTTTTTAAAGGGTCCATGGTGGTGTGAGGACAGCTTTAAGAAAATGTATTCCTAGATCTTTAACTTCTATGTGTCCTTTTTCTTTTTTTTTAAGTTTATTTATTTGTTTAAGTCACCTCTATATCCAGCATGGGGGTTGAACTCATGACTTCAGGATCAAGACTCAAGTCATTCCTTCAGCTGAGCCAGACAAGCACCTGCATGTGCATTCTTTTGATGAGCTTTTGATAATTAGTCAAACATTTACATTTTATTTTATTATTTTTTTAAAGATTAATTTATTTTAGAGAGAGCCTGCAAAAACGCTCATGGTGGGTGGGGGTGGAGAGACAGAGGGAAAGGGGGAATAGAGAGAGAAAGAGAGAGAGAGAGAAAAATCTCAAGCAGACTCCCCACTGAGAGTGGAACCCCATGTAGGTCTTGATCTCATGGCCTGAGCAGAAATTAAGAGTCAGATGCTCAAAAAACTGAGCCACCTAAGTGCTCCTCAAAACGTTAAATATTTTAAAAACCAACGCTGATTTATTCAATTGTAGACTAATAATAATTGTAATAACAATAAAAAAAAGAAAATTTTAACACTTTATATATAGTCTTATGGTCACAGGAAAACTTTAAGTTTCCATTTATATACATGTTTTGTTTGAGAGAAGTTGTTTTGAGTGAGTGAAAAGCAAATGAATTTCAAGCATAAAATGTATTACATTAGGATAAAATTCTGCGATGGAGTCGAATGGAAATATAAGTTCAAGAAGAAGAGATAATGATGCAAAATTTCCAATTGTAGAAGAAAAGTCTGCTCCATATGTATTTTAAAAACAAAATGAATATGGGGCGCCTGGAAGGCTCAGTTGGTTGGGCATCTGACTCTTGATTTTGGCTCAGGTCATGGTCTCAAAGTCATGGGATCTAGCCCATGCTGAGATCGGAGTCTGCTTGAGATTCTCTCTCTCCCTCTCCCTCTGCCCCTTCCCCTGCTCTACCCCCCCATAAATAAATAAATAAAATCTTAAAAAAATGAAATGAATAATAATGTGTAGCAAATTGCTATGATATTTAGACTCCTTTGAATTAGTTTAAAAGAATAATGTAAAATTTTCATTTTCAAACACTAAAATTTATAATATAGTAGAAGTTACACTATTTGATACTATTTCAACTTAAGATGAAAATCTTTAGATGTTTATTAAATATGTAAAGGGTTACATATATTACAACTTTTCAAAGTTGTTTAAGAGTTTTTTTTTTTTTTAAGTTTTGTTTTGTTTTGTTTTTTTAAGATTTTTTTTTTTTATTTGACAGACAGAGATCACAAGTAGGCAGAGAGGCAGGCAGAGAGAGAGAGAGAGGAGGAAGCAGGCTTCCTGCAGAGCAGAGAGCCCGATGTGGGGCGATCCCAGGACCCTGGGATCATGACCCAAGCTGAAGGCAGAGGCTTTAACCCACTGAGCCACCCAGGCGCCCCAGAGGTTTTTTTTTTTTTTTTAAGATTTTTATTTATTTGACACAGAGAGAGAGATCACAAGTAGGCAGAGAGGCAGGCAGAGAGAGATGACGAAGTAGGCTCCCCGCTGAGCAGAGAGCCCGATGCAGGGCTCAATCCCATGACCCTGAGATCATGGCCTGAGCCGAAGGCAGAGGCTCAACCCACCGAGCCGCCCAGGCGCCCCTTATTTAAGGGTTTAAATGAAAAGACCTGGAAGACCCACTGTTCCCAGTACCAGACTTGTAATGGCCAATGATTAAAGCAGAACTATGAAAGATCAAGGTTTGTAAACCTGAAAGTCATGGAGGCCAGCTCAGTTAGCATAAACCAGCAACACAGGTCTGGTGAGCATTGGACAAATAAAAGAGCTCATGCTCTGTTCAGAGGGGTGGCCATTACTCAACTCTAGTCAAGGAGATTTTAAGATTGTGCTAGATTTTAGGTACTCTGTTGCTAGATTTTTTTTTTTTTTTTAAGAGATTCAGGCTTTTATGGGATATCTCTAAATTTTTTTAAGATTTTATTTTTTTTCTTAAGTAACCTCTACATCCAATGTGGGGCTCTAACTCATGAGCCTGAGATCAAGCAACACATGCTTTACTGTTGAGACTGTGAGGCGCCCTGGGATATCTCTCAATTTTTGAAATTTGGGCTTAAAAAATGTTAAAATGCTATGAGAATCAAACAAAACCTTCTGGTGGGCCAGATCTGGGCCTATGTGTCGACTGTAAATTCAGCTGTAGACAGAACGGCATGGAAACAGCTCCTTTGATTTGATTATATCCTATGATGAAGTGACTTGGGGGTGGTACTTGATTATTATAGTACCTTTTCTAAAAATAGAGGGAACCAATGTTAGAGACTGTTATTTCGATCTTTTTAAGTATTTATTTCCTAAAGAGTTTAGTGAGCTCCACGGAATGCTAAACTCATCTATAAGTAAGCAAGTCATTCCATACATTCCTGAACTGAATGCATTTAATACTTGTTATATATATAGAACCCACATCTAATTTAATTATGCTGCAAGAATTCATTTTATGTTTCCAGCATCCTAACACCAACAACTGACTACTTTGGAGTGCTGGGGATGTAATCTTCCCTGAGAATTGTTAGTAATCTGAAAACTTTTTTTAGTTCTAATGTTGATGAGCATTTGAGGAAGTTGCTCATGCCCTCCTTCATGAAACTTCTCTTTTTTTTCTTTCTCACCATGCTGCAGTTTCCTCTGTGGGACCCTCTTCTATCCTATTTTTTTTTTCTAGAGAGAGCAAGCATGCAAGCATGGGGTGGTGGGGGGGATGGAGGCAGAAGAGGGGGCAGAGGGAGAGGGAGAGAGAGAAGAATCTCAAGCAGACTCCGTGCTGAGCTGGGAGCCCAATGCTGGGCTCGATCTCATAACCCTGAGATCATGACCTGAGCCGAAATCAAGAGCTGGACACTTAACCAACTGAGCCACCCAGGCCACCCTATTCACTCTTTAAAGGAGATATCTTCCAGGATGCTCTTCTTCGGAGGAAGAAGGGCTTCTTCTGTCTCCTCTCCCTTCCTCACCTCTTTCCTTTTTTCCTTCTCTCTCTCCTTCACTTTCCTAAGATCAAACTCATCCATCCCCACAGCTTCGAATAGAGTCTCTGCACTGATGCATGTCAAACCAATATCTCCAACCCTGAACCCTCAGCTAAGATCCTTCAACCCTGAATATTTAAGAGCCCCAGGCCTAACAACCAATACTTCTAAATCTGAACTCATCAGTTTCTCCCTGAAACACACGCACGAACAAATGCTCTTTGTACAATTCCTCAGCTACGAAGTGAGAAGCAGGAGCTTTTGCTGACTGTCCTCTCAGTGCTCCCTCAGCCTTCCTCTCGAGTTCATCCTCTTTTTCTTATTTCTGCTCTCCGAATCTGAGGCCCGAACCTCATTCCCTTCGACAATTGTAATAATCTCCCAGCCTTTCTGGTTTTGCTTCTAAATTTATTCCTCATACTTTTTTAAGAGTTATTTTGCCTCAAAAACCAGTGGGAACATGCCATTCCTCTCCTCAAAAACCTCCATGGCTCACTAGGTTCTATAAAAATCCCACTCTTTAGCATGGCTTCTGAATAGCATTTTAATGTTATGTAAAATACCAGCAAGTGTTCTGCTCCCACAAAATGAATCTATTACTAAATGTGTTCCGGAAACACCAGGTTAAATTAAGTGAAGTGGGTTTCTTTACTCTAGGACTTTTTAGAGCTGCTAAATGCTAATGTGAATTGTGAATCTTTGCAGTTTCCCAAATATACTCAGTCAGAGGATCCTCCCATTGAAGATGACTATAAATATCTCAAGGAGGTTGCTCACTGAAACCCAGCTGGGGAACTACAGTAAATTATTAACAATGCAGGTAAAGTACCTTGCAGGCCCTTCTCCAGCTACCTGGCTCACACTCCCCATCTACCCTAGCCACACTGCAGTGTGCCTTCTCCCCAGGGACCTATAAGCCTGGAGCTTCAGTTGATTCTTCTCTCTCAGACTGCAGTGCCTTTCCTCTACTCTTTACCTATCTAAAACCACATATTTTTCACAAATCAACTGAGAAAGTTCAAAAAAATTTTCTTGATCTCTTCAATAATTAATAACTTTTCACTACTTACTTACCCTTCCTTATGTCTTGTTTGTTTGAATGTCTATTCCTCCAAGCAAACTCTAAGTTCAATTTCTCATCCATCCATCCACCATCCATTCATTCATTTTCCAACAGTATCTACCAAAGTTTTACCAAGTGCCAAGTACTATTCTTAATATAGGGATATTTAGTAAAAAGCATTTTGAATAATTATCTTAATAGGTTCATCTGAGTATGAACATATCTTCTTGCTTGCTTGTACATCTAGAAATGAAAAGGTCACTGAATGTTTTATAACAGTGGCAGTTCGAGATGTTTCTGAAGAAAAAAATAAAAGAAAAAAACTGCAGGGGTGCCTGGCTGGCTCAAACAGCAGAACATGCATCTTTTGATCTCAGTGTTCTAAGTTTGAGCCCTACATTGCAGGGTTGAATTTACTTAATAAAAAAAAATTAAGAGAAAAGAAAAGAAAAAACTCTGCATATTTGATTTGAAAACAACCAACCATCCTCTGGGGTCACAGACTGAGTGGGGTTGAACATGTAGGAGGAGCCAATAAAATACGATATATGATGGCGCTTGGAAAATGGTAGAACTACATGTGGTCCATTATAATGCCTTTGACATTTTTTGCTTCAGAGACACTCCAGGTCTCTTTGGCAAGTCAGAGGCGAAACTCTCTGAGTGAGATCCCTACCAGATCGTCTTAAAATACTGAAGTTGTCTCAGTGGTATCTTGGTGTTACATCAAGATTCCAGGACAGAGATATTTACATTTAGAGTACGCTTTTTTCTTAAGAGCAAATTGTAAATTATTTTTAGGTTGTGTTATATTTGGTGCCAAGAGCAAAATATCCTAAAGTATGGCTGGGATTAGGCATGGGTCATGAGAATCAGGATGTGTGCTAAGGCGGACTAACTGTACTTCTTTTGCAACTTCATGGGAAGATGATACAAGTTGTAGCATAACAAGAGTGCCTACTTCTAATGTGGTTTGTGGATTCATACATACCAGTTTTTAATGCAAATATCAAGTCATCAAACTCCTGAGACTCTTCATCGGCTATTAATGACCCTTGGCCGTATCCTCCGGAGGAAGGGAACGTGGCGCCATTCTGTGGACTTGGCTTCAAGTCAGGGCTGGCCTGACTGGCTTGTTGGAAGGATGCTCTCTCCCAGTCAGGTGGTACCTTTTTGAGGTAGGATGGGGAGAAAAGGATAGCATAATATCAATACACACCTATTTACTCTGGTATCTACTTTATCTCCACATTGTCATTACAGAGACCACGTGAAGGGACTGGTGAACTGTTCAGAATTAAGACCTTTAATATTACCTTTGGTCCTTAGAGACAACTCAGTCTGGTGATTCTAAACAATTTCTCTATAAGAATTACTTATAGACCTCTATGCTTTCATGTGTGGGGAAAGAATATTATTATGATTTTTAAGTTTTTATTTATTTATTTGACAGAGAGAGGCACAAGCAGGAACACAAGAAGAGAAGGAACACAAGCAGAGGGAGCAGAAGAGGGAGAAGCAGGCTTCCCACCAAGCAGGGAGCCCGATGCAGGGCAAGAAAATTATTTTTTTAACCCAAACAACACGTTTTACTTTTTTGTAGGATGTATGCAAAGAAAACTGTTAAGAATTTAAGAACCAGAGTGGAGGGAAATTGGGTGGTGGACAAAATAGGGAAGGGGGAGTAAAACTTCCAGTTATAATATAAAGAGCCACATAATCATTGGATTAAATGATTAAAAAAGATAAATTCTTTTTTTTTTTTTAATTTTATTTATTTGACAGAGAGAGACACAGAGAGAGAGAGAGGGAACACAAGCAGGGAGAGTGGGAGAGGGAGAAGCAGGCATCCCACCCAGGGAGCGTGATGCAGGGCTCGATCCCAGGACCCTGGGACCATGACCCTAGCTGAAGGCAGCCGTGCCAACGGCTGAGCCACCCAGGCGCCCCTAAAAAAGACAGTTCTAACTTGAAATGATTAAATATATTCACGTCCCTCTTGGCCACTGATAACCAGTCCCTTAATCCTTCCTTTCCTCATACCTTCCCTTCTCTGCAGGGCTTCCTAGAATGTCTCTGACAGTCCCTCATCTACAGACAGCTGGATCAAGGCCAATTCCAAGCCTCTGAGGAATGCAGAGTACACTTAAGGGTATGCCATTGTGCAACCCCCCCCCCCATCCCACGAACATTCAAGTAGTGGCTCCGGCCCAGGAATTAAACTGTCACAGCTGTTCCCTCTTAACATAAGGTTTTCTGAGAGACTGCAGGGATGCCTTATATTGAGAAAAGTGACCTGAGGACTGTAGCTATCATCTGAGAGAAGAGTGAACCCTAAAATATTTCATTAAGAAGTGGAACATCTAGGGGCACCTGGGTGGCTCAGTGGGTGAAAGCCTCTGCCTTCGGCTCAGGTCATGATCCCAGGGTCCTGGGATTGAGCCCCACATGGGGCTCTCTGCTCAGCGGGGAGCCTGCTTCCTCCTCTCTCTCTGCCTGCCTCTCTGCCTACTTGTGATCTCTGTCTGTCAAATAAATAAATAAAATCTTAAAAAAAAAAAAAAAAGAAGTGGAACATCTAGACCAGTACTGCCCAACAGAGCTTCCTGTGGTGAAACATATTTTATATCCATGTTCCCCATTACGGCAGCTACCGATCACAAATAGCAACTGAGCACCTGAATGTGGCCAGGGTGAGTGATCAACTGAACTTCAGATGTTTTAAAATCTTACTTCATTTGAATTTAAATAACCACACATAGCTAATGGCTATCATATAACTCAGATCTAGACAGATGCTAGATTGGGTAAATAATCAAGACAAAAAAAAAATTTTTTTTTTTAAGATTCACTCCTGAATTGCTAGTTCTAAAAATAACCATTTCTATTTCTATTGGTATCAACTAGGATGAGAAAATAATTCTGTTTTAAGAACTTAGAGGATATAGAAATGGTATTAGATTTCTAAATATTTAGGGGTCCTAAAATTCTTATAATTCTTAAATATTGTACTTGTGATCACTTACTTA
Organism: Enhydra lutris kenyoni; assembly: GCF_002288905.1. Lineage (NCBI taxonomy): Eukaryota > Metazoa > Chordata > Mammalia > Carnivora > Mustelidae > Enhydra > Enhydra lutris. The sequence continues at coordinate 15,729,623 of NW_019154103.1, read as the reverse complement.
CCTTAATTTTAACCTGACATGAATAAAATTCCTTTCTACATTAACATGGAGGACAAAAAATATCACTGAGTGGGTAGATTATCTCTCTATCTGCCTATTTACTTACTTACCTATCTATGAACCATTACCTTTTTAGGCAGATGCTCTTTGATTTCCTGCCAATTTTCAGGAGGTGAACACAAATACTGTTGCCCTTGGTTCTTTATTTTTTTTAAATTTCTTATTGTTTTGGAGGGTGGGGGAAGAGGCAAAGGGAGAGATAGAAACTTAAGCAGGCTCCATGCTCAGCAGGGAGCCCTATGCAGGGCTGGATCTCACAACCCCGAGATCACGACCTGAGTGGAAATCAAGAGTCGGAAGCTTAACAGACTGGGCTACCCTGGCATCCCTCCCAGTGGCTCTTTAATAGAGAGGGCACTACCAACTACATAAGGAATGGTAAGCAAGCACACCTTGGGCGCTACAGAACTTGTCAGGGACCTGCATACCATCTATGCCTGGACAAATGTCTTTAGGTAGTTTAAAAAATCTGAGCAGTGGCCCCAGTGCTATAGGTAGCATTACCGAGAGGTTGGTGGCACTGTGATTTAGACACAGGAAAGCAAAACAAGGAGGACAGATGCAGAGGACAATGGGAGGTGGATCTCACAGAGGACGTCCTAGATAGATTTTCTAGTAGTGCTGCTGAAGCCCTCTTCTAGCTTCTGCCCTAAAATATTTTCGGATATTTAAATCAAAAAGAGTTATAACCTATTTTCTTTTCACTGAGCTTTTGTTGGGATCGAGGTAATGAGTGGGGATGGGTGAAGAAAGAGAGCTGAGGAAGTATTTTTAGGAAGAACACAGTATTTTTAAAAAAACCATTTCTGAAGCCGATTCAGTCACTGCTGTGTTAAATTCGGAAGATTCTGAAGAAAGCGGTGACAAATTTTGCACTGACTTCCTAGTACAAACCGCTGGTTCGTACAGCTCACAGGACAGGGAAGAAAAAGAATTAGATAACAGGCACGATACTACAGTAAGCCAATCAAATACCACAGATCAGAGGCTGTAAAAGTCATACAGTACCTTTTAACTTTCACTCTTCAGTGAGGCGAGTGGGGAAGGGAGGGTGGGGAGGAAGAGCGCTGGGGAGGTGGGCGGGGAGAGCGTCAGCAAGTGCAGGAGCAAGGGCAAGGGCAAGGGCAAGGGCAAGGGCAGGTACCTCCTCCATAGCACTGATAAGATTCTGGGTGGACTTGCTGATTTCCCCTCCAGCAGGAGGCATGCCACTCCCTGGTGTGAAGAAGGCTGTGCTGGGTCCTGGCTGTCCATTCATTTCCACTGTGTAGCTGGCCTTCATGGGACAACACGTCTGGTTGTGCAGAATGAAATAAACCACAAAAACATAAAGTCCCTGCAAGAGAAAATAACACTAGCTTGTTAAAGGAAGTCTGGCTACCACAGCTGAAAAATAAACGTGGTTCTAAGCAAAGACTATTTTCTATAAGCTGTCTCCAAATTCCACCTGAAGCAGGGAATTACAGAACAAGTTACAAGTCCAGCTTGAGACCCCTGTGAATTTCTGAATGTCACAAAAATGTTATTCAAAGTTATTTGGGAAAACGGCCCTCTCACTAAAATATTATTTTTTTCTTTTTCTTATTTTAAAGGCTTTTATTTACTTATTTGACAGAGAGAGAGAGAGAGAGAGAGAGATCACAAATAGGCAGAGAGGCCGGCAGAGAGAGAAGGGGAAAGCAGGCTCCCTGCTGAGCAGAAAGCCTGATGTGCGGGGTCCATCCCAGGACCCTGAGATCATGACTTGAGCCGGATACAGAGGCTTAACCCACTGAGCCACCCAGGCGCCCCCAAAATCATTTTTTTCCTGATTAAAATCCAAATGACTTTGAAATCTAGCCCTACTAATACATGAAAACAGAACTTCAGAAGTATATCTGATTAGCTGTGTACCTTTTTAGAAAGAAAACTTCCTGCCTTCCAAAAAACTACTCTTTTCCCATTGATCTCACTTTTTTTTTTTTATAGCAAAATGGTTGAAATGAGGTACTAATGCTCCAACCACCCTGTAGACTTACAAAGGGCAGCACTATTTGAGCCTTCTGATTTTGTTTATCTAGCTCACTATTTTATTTGAAAATACAATCACTGGGTAGGGACTCAGGGGAATTCTGTGGATTGCTTAATATTTAGCGTGCCTTGCTTCTCAGTCAATGTTGCAGGAGACAACAAAGCTGTCTTGTGCATTCTTGAAGATCTGCTGGCCCTTTAAATTCTTTCACAATCCCGTCAAACTCTTGATAATTGTTCTGCTTCCGTCAGAGAGCAACTCAAATTTTGTTTTTGTGTTCCAGATGTTCCCTACACTGGCTGTCCTTCATGATTTCTACAAGGGTTCTACTGTCTACTTCTAATGGTGCTTCTATAAGTCTTGGTAATTTTGACCTTTATACTCACCCAATAAATTACATTAAATTGTGGCTTTTGTATCTGTTAATCCTGGTGTTTAAGTTTTGGAAGCAAGTTAAAAATCTCCTTAGTTATTAAAATTCTTTTTTTTTTTTTTAAGATTTTATTTATATTTGACAGAGAGAGACACAGCGAGAGAGGGAACACAAGCAGGGGGAGTGGGAGAGGGAGAAACAGGCTTCCTGCTGAGCAGGCAGCCCAATGTTGGGCTCAATCCCAGGACCCTGGGATCATGACCTGAGCTGGAAGGCAGATGCTTAACGACTGAGCCACCCAGGCACCCCTAGTTATTAAATTCTTAAATTAATCCACAAAAATGAAAGCAAGCATTCAGTTTATTAAAGAGGAAAAGGAGTTAATGTTAACATTTTTCATAAGACACAAATAAGTATCTTCATTTGGTGACGTTTGTATTCTCCCACGGTTCGTGACATTTCTAGGAGTACGGAAGCAATAAAGCAAATAATATGCTTGTGGACTCGAAACTTTTATCTGCTGGTATAAATAGCAAAAACCTACCAGAAAATATTCAAGGCATAAGAATTACAACAAAGTTTTAATGTAAAATTAAAGAACAGTTTGCAAGATGGTCATGCTAGTATATGAGCGCTGTTGCCATTTCTAGATTACTGCCATAAATTAGGTCGTTCTTCCCTTTTTGTTAGAATGACCCCTTCCAGAGTTGGCATCCAATCTATATAAGTAACAAATATGTTTTAAAATCAGTGGTTTAGGGGGCGCCTGGGTGGCTCAGTGGGTTAAGCCTCTGCCTTCGGCTCAGGTCATGATCCCAGAGTCCTGGGATCGAGCCCCACATCGGGCTCTCTGCTCAGCCGGGAGCCTGCTTCCTCCTCTCTCTCTCTGCCTGCCTCTCTGCCTACTTGTGATCTCTGTCTGTCAAATAAATAAATAAATAATCTTAAAAAAAAATATAAAATCAGTGGTTTATCTGCTAAAATATATATGTATATATATATATATTTTTTAAAGATTTTATTTATTTATTGGACAGGCAGAGATCACAAATAGGCAGAGAGGCAAGCAGAGAGAGAGGGGGAAGCAGGCTCCCTATTGAGCAAAGAGCCCGATGTGGGACTCGATCCCAGGACCCCGAGATCACGACTCAAGCCGAAGGCAGTGGCTTAACCCACTGAGCCACCCAGGCGCCCAATCTGCTAAAAATATTTTTAAATATAATTATTCTAACCACAACATAAAATAGGTAATAGAAACATTTGTTTCCTTTTGAATTAGGATTTTTTTTTACACTCAACATTAATATTTTAGATTATGTAGGTTAAGTGAATTAGTTTCACATGCGAAGGATGATGTGAACATTAGCAGAAACAAATCTTCCTGAAAACACACATACACATCCAAAATTTTTCTTGTACGAGTAATTTTTCACATGGGTATGACCTAATTACTTTGGCCACAGCAATAGACAAAACAGGAAAAAAATTAAACTGTCAGCCTTAAAACTGTGAGAATGTCACTGATTTATTTCAGGATTTCTCTAAGTGTTACAAAGTGATAGGGTAAAAGCTAGATCAGAAAACAAAAACCATGCTTTAAAATCCATCTCTAAGGACCCATTTGTTAAAACAGCACATTCTCTCTTGTTTGTTTTTATATCTAGCCTTTTGTGCTGCAGGAAAGGAACTGCCTGCTGAAAATAACTTGCATGTGAAAACTACATGTGTTTTTTTTTTTTTCTTAAAAGAATATTTACATATACAGTAAATACTTGGAATCTTTCAGATGTACCCCAGGAAACATAAACATTGTTAAAATGGGAAAGAAAAGAATGTTTAAATGCAGATTATGTGACATTTGCCCGTGTCCAGCCCAGGCTGGGCAAATATAGAAAAGACCTTCATTATCCAAAGTACTCAGCTGTGCAGATTTCTGACCTCAGAGTAAAAACAAATTCCTTTTCCAAACACTGCATGTTAAATCTCAGGCTTTCCCCTGTATGCTGGTCCGTAAAATAATTTAAGAGAGAATCTGGAGTCTCAAGTGTTCAATCCAATATGCTGACCACCCACTCTGATCATGGCCAACACTGAGATGCAAAGAGAAGACATCTGATTCCTACTCTCAAGCTGTTCATGAAGACAACAATCTCTTATAAAACAATGGGTTAACTTTTAGAAGCAGGACCTATATAATCTACCTGTTGTTCCTATTCCTTCTTAGGGAAGGCTGCCTGAAGGAAATTTTTTCTGTGCACTGCTGTTTTGATTATTTTGTTGGATCTCCTACTACAAAGATTAAAAAATACTTTCAAAGTCTTTAGTTAGATTATATCTGGATTGAACCATACCCACTATGGCCAATTTTTAATTTTTTTTTTTATTCAGGAATTTAAACTTGTTAGCAAACATTCACTAAGACATAAATGAGATCACAATGTCTAGAGCAGGTAATAAATGCTCTTAACATCATCAAAAGCAAAATAAGTATAGGAGATTTTAGCTGTTTATCTCAATAATTTTTTTAAAGATTTATTTATTTATTAGCGAGAGAGAGCAAGAGTGCATGTGCGCATGAGCAGGAGGAAGAGCAGAGGGAAAGAATCTCAAGCAAAGGGGTGGCTCAGTGGGTTAAAGCCTCTGCCTTCGGCTCTGGTTGTGATCCCAGGGTCCTGGGATTGAGCCCCACATTGGGCTCTCTGCTCCGCGGGGAGCCTGCTTCCTCCTCTCTCTCTCTCTGCCTGACTCTCTGCCTACTTGTGATCTCTGTCTATCAGATAAATAAATAAAATCTTAAAAAAAAAAAAAAAGAATCTCAAGCAAATTCCTTACTGAGCTATAGTGCAGGCTGTGCTTGATCTTAGGACCCTGAGATTCTGACCTGAGCCAAAATCACTTGTCAGTCGCTTTACGGACTAAACTACCCAGGCACCCCTCAATAATTTCTATCAGTTTCATGTGAGGTGGGAAAGAATCAACACTGTTATTTGACAGATTTGACAGAGAAGAGGTGGCAGAGGAGAACTAGGTAGAATGCGAAGCTGATTAAGCTGCCTGCCCCTGAAGGAAGTGAAGTCTTGGGGTTTCACACTGATTTGGAGAACTCATCTTTGACCTGAGAGTGTCTGTCTCTCTCTGAGGACCATGATACAGCCTTCAAACAGGACCAGTTAATATTCTCAGGACTTGTAAAAGGATCTCAGAAGAGGACAGAATCCAGGTATTCAAACTATAACTGCATGCAATCCTCTTTGTCTCTACCTCTCCATCCCATAATTCTTTCAGGTTACAAAAAAGTGGTTCAAATATCAAATGCATTCAATGGACCCATTTAACAGATACTCGGGCCCATTCCTTTAATTTTACATTTGTCTCTAATTAAAGTGAAACGTTAGCTCACTACATATTTTTTCCATGCTCTGAATGCTATCCTGCACTCATAGTAAATGGGGACTTGTGTGACAGACTTCACACTGCATCCTCCAGCAGGGAGCATTAGCGCATACACCCCCAAAATGGCGCTCAGCAATCCTGAGACTCCCTAGATTAGGAAAATTTCAGAAGTATAAATTGAATTGGGTGGTAGGACTGAGGGACAGAGAAGGGTGGAGGTGGTCATAATAGCAGAAGAGTTTTAGCCAACCATACAGGATAAAAATATGGAGGTGATAATGCCTAGCCTGCCATTAAAACACAAAAAATTAAATCAGTTTAGATACTAAAATGTAAAGTGTATGCTGGGGCCAGCACTTAAACATTTGAGGAATAAAAAGCTAGAGTTCTATAGGCAATGAGAAATTGGTCTTAACAGACACTACACACACATCTCACTGTATGCCACAAAAGTTGAACCACTGTCCTGTCGGTAGCTGGAACTAACTATGGATGAGGCATATCACGATTCAGAGAATTTGAAAATAAGAGATTTTGATAATATAAAGTTCCAGTGAATTGATATGAAAACCACAGAGATTAAAGGAATTAAAGAAGCTGACAGGTTAAAAAAAATACTCAAGAATTGTTTATCGTTATCCTTAAAATAAGGAATCTGATGAATGTAAGTAAAGATGTATAAAAAACCCATAATGTTAACATAAGAATTGTTTCCTGAAAAAGAAAAAAACACAACTGAATCTGTAGTTTGAAAGTATAATACCATGTTACTGGGGAAATTTTGATACAGATTCCTTAATACCAAATTGTAGCCTTACTAAGTTTTAAACTTTAAAATATTCAAGTAGAAAAGAAAAGCCAATCTCTTAATAAGTGGTAAATTTTCATCTGGCTTCAGACTTTTTTACCTTGACTATTTTGTTAAAAGACAATGGAATAATATTTATTAAGTTCTGAGGAAAAAAGTGGTCCAAGAATATCATACCCAGCCATTATAGCATCTCACATTATCAAACATTAAAAAAAAAATGCAGGCAATGCAACATCCATGTATCATCTTTGATAGGGGAAACCCGAAATACATGACAATAAAATATGACCAATATAGAGATAAGTTGCCCGTATGAGGAAAAAACAGAATTCAATACAAAGATGGCAAAAGAATCATGTAAAAAGACCGTATCTATGCATTTATGAGACTGACACGCTGCCTTCTGCGCTAAGGAGGCACCTATGTATCTATGCATGTAGATACAAAACCATTATTGAAAAAAATTATGAGAATTACAGAGGGTCAAATGAAATGGTTAAATCTAGACAACTTAAAAAGCATAATACCAACTAAAAAAATTCCTAAGTTTGGGAGAGAGGAGATGGGAGATCTGAGTATTGATGATTCTACCATCTTTTATAGCATACAGTCAATCAATATTATAAAATTAAAATATGTTATAAAAAACAGTGATTCTAATCTTTTAATGTATTTATCATATATTTATAATATCTTTTCTTTCTTTCTTTTTTTTTTAAGTACACTCTATGCCCAAAGCAGGGCTTGAACTCACAAACCCTAGATTAAGAGTCATATGCTCTTCCAACTGAGCCAGCCAGGTGCCCTCAGAATATCTTTTGTCGTGTAGAATAATTTTTTGCAATTCAAAAATTATTTCTCTTCCATTTTAGTTTTTCCTGTGACAAATTCAAGTAAATTGAAATTAGGTTTTGTACATTGTAACAACTCTAATATGTCACATATTTAATATTTATTTGGCACTAGACATCCAATATTTAGTTTGCCTAGAAAGGTGTCTAGAATACTGTTTACTTAATATTATTTTTATTATTTTTTAAAAGATTTATTTATTTATTTGAGAGAGAGAGAGAGAGAGAGAGAAAACATGAGAGAGGTCAGCAGGAGAAGCAGACTCCCCACCGAGCAGGAAGCCTGATGTGGGACTTGATCCCAGGACTCCAGGATCATGACCTGAGCCAAAGGCAGTTGCCCAACCAACTGAGCCACCCAGGCACCCAATATTACTTTTATTTTTAAACACCCAATGGTATTTAAAAAGATGTAATGATATAGATATGTACATAATAGGAGTGATTTTAAAAATTATCCTTTTTATTTAATGCTTTATTTGCTCTTTCTGATCCTCTTGATTCCTTTCTACAGAGTGGATTTTTCTCATGTCACTCCCCTTTCCCTTCAGCCTGAAGAACTTCTTTTTAGCATTTCTTGTAGTTCAGATTTGTTAGAAGTAAATTCTTTCAACTTTCATCTGCTTGAAAATGTCTTTATTCCATCTTCATTTTAGAAAGATATTTTCACCAGATACAGAATTCTAGGTTAACAAATTTTCTGTTTGTTTGTTTGTCTGGGGACTTTAAATATATTACATTGTCTTTTTTTTTTTAAGATTTTATTTTTAAGTAATCTCTACACACACATGTGTTGAAACTCACAACACCTAGATAAACAGTCACATGCTCTTCTGAGCCAGCCAGGTGCCCCAAGATATCATTATATTGTCTTCTGGTTTCCAGAATTTCTGATGAGAATATTATCAATTTTTTATCATTATCTTTGTGTATGCAATGTTCCCTTCACTCCCCCATGGTGCCCCCATGATTTTCTATTCAGATTTTCAAGAGTCTCACTATGATATACATAGGTATAATCTTCTTTGACAAGTATTCTCTAAGCTTTTTGGATCTGTGATTTTTGCTGTTGAATTTGGAAAATTCCTGGCCTTCATTGTTTCGATTATGGTCACCTAACATTAATGAGGATTATAGGTGAAGTTTGAAGTGATTTTAAAAGTTTTTAACCTTGAGGTGCCTGGCTGGGTCAGTCAGTAGAACATGTGACTCTTACACTTGGGGTCATGAGTTTGGGACCCACACTGGGTGTAGAGATTACTTAAAAAAAATTTTTTTTAATCTTTATACTTTTATTCTTTGTTTCAATTCTTTATAATAAATATTTATCTTTTTTTCCAAGTAGTGATTTTTTGTGAACTATAAGCACATCTGTCTATATATTAAATAACTATGGATTATGGGAATATGGGAACATGGACATGTGGACCACTTCTTTTCTTTTCTTTTCCATATTTTTAAAACTTTGAAACAAAAAGATATTAAAATAATAGAGATAATATTTTTGGAGTCATAGGGAAAACGCGCAATTTCAAAATTTCCAGATAAATGTTAATTCTGTTATAAAAAAGCAGTTAATAGGCAGTGGAATCATACAAACAGCCCAAAAAAAAACCACCTATCTTTTAGATAGTTTAAGAAAGTGCACAAAACCAGGGCGCCTGGGTGTTATAGCCTCTGCCTTCCTTAGGCTCAGGTCATGATCCCAGGGTCCAGGGATCAGCCCTCAATGGCACTCTGCTCAGCAGGGAGCCTGTCCCCCTCCCCCTCTGCCTGCCTCTCTGCCTACTTGTGATGTCTGTCTGTCAAATAAATAAAATCTTTACAAAAAAAAAAAAAAAGAAAAATGCACAAAACAATGGAGGATAAGGGAAATAGAGAAATGAAGTCTTCATTAAAAATTCATTTCTTTTTCAGCTCAAAAAAATCCACAAATTTGGGATTAAAAAAGGGTATCTTTTTTATGCTGTACCATTATGATGTACCATCCTAGAAAGCAAGAAACCATGTCCAGTTCACTGTTTTACTTTTAAATTTGTAACGTTGATCCTGGCACACAAGAGGAGCTTAAGAAATGTTTGTGAAATAAGATATTAAGGTTTTTACATTTCAGCAGTGGGAGAGAGTTGGATGGGGGTTAGGGACAGATGTGGGTCTGAGGCATGTGTTGCTTTTAGCTATTTCTGTCACCATAGTTAGGTAGTCCAGTAGTTGCTCAATAAATTTTGTTTTGGTTTGGTCTTTTCATTTCACATGTTCCACTGCCAAGACTCTCTCATGAGAGAACCAACCATCCACTTCTGGCTGGTCTCCGTTTTTCTTGGTTGGTGCCCCTCTGGTGGTAGGCTTGTTTGGCGCTGACCCCTCAGGTAACTTCCCGGCTGTCATCTGGCTTCTCTGCTGGGGCTGGGTTTATATACTGCCGCTTCCACTTCTTGTGGCTCCTTCTCAAAAGAGCTTCACAGGTTTCTGCTTTTACTCTTCCCTTGGCAGATAACCCTGAGAAATCTCCATGATCTCTTGTTTCTGGCTTCGCATGCTCTTGGGCTGCTGACCTACTGCTGTTTTGTATCACCAATGACTTAGCAGCAAAGACGATGGATCTCATGCCAATGACAAAACTGAAAAGGTAAATCCAGTGTTTGTGCATTTGTACATTTTCTTCAGGTGTGAGGTAAGTAGGAATTTCATCATTCTTTGCTTCTTAACTCTTCTTAGCTTTCAGTTTTAGTTGCTTTTGTTGATGTTCTTATTTATTTACTTTTTAAAGATTTTATTTATTTATTTGATAGAGATTACAAGTAGTCAGAGAGGCAGGCAGGGAGAGAGGAGGAAGCAGGCTCCCCACTGAGCAGAGAGCCTGATGCGGGGCTCGATCCCAGGACCCTGAGACCATGACCTGAGCCGAAGTCAGAGGCTTTAATCCACTGAGCCACCCAGGCGCCCCTGATGTTCTTATTTATAATAAGAATCCACAATCTAATGTGTGTATTAAATATACCAGAGAGAGGAAGCAAGAGAGTTTATCTTGATGGCTGTTGGTTAGTCAGCACAATTGAAATAGAAATCTATTTATTACCCGAATGGTTTTTTTTTTTTTTTTTTTTTTTTTTACAAATTATTTGGATAGGATAGGCAACTACCTAGTGTTCACCATGGGTATATCAAGTTCTTCTAAAATTTCTTACTATTTTAAGGGTCACTATTCAGAATTACTAGAGTCAATAGAGTTTCGTTGGCTTAGTGTGCTGACTTCACACACATCTAGGACTAAAATAATGGACTAGGAGGCCTTTACTTTTAAGATTTGGGCTTAAAAAGATGTTTGTTCTAAATTTTGTAATCACTAGAAATAACAATTTTGTTTTTTCTCATCCATATCTGAATATAGAGAAGATTTTTTTTTTTCATACAAAATTTCTATCGCAATTTAAGGACATGTTTTCCTGCATGTCACTTATGGACACAAGAAACATTTGGTCAGTCTTCTTTGTGATAAATATTCTTGAAACAAACAACAATTATTAGGTCATGAGTCAGCAGTTTCATCTCCAGATATGACCCCTGTTTCTTTAGTCTTTTCTCTTGAACATTCTGTAGAGGTCTACAGAGAAAGGTTCATCTCTGAGACTCTCATTTTTCATCATGCTTCTGTTAAGTTTCCAAGCATGGAACACTAATCAGTCATGATATTACTTATCAGTAGCCAGACTATTTCTGCCAAGACAGAAGGAACTGAAAATTACATTGTGTATATGTATTTTTTTAATGTTATAAGAACATAAATCCCTGACCCCACCAACCCCTTGCTTTCAGACTCCCTAGATTAGAAAAATTTCAGAAATATAAATTGAATTGGGAGGTAGAATTGAGGGACAGAAAAGGGTGGAGGTGGTCATAATAGCAGTGAGATGGAACTAAGTAGAAGAGGTTTGGAATCCGAGAATATTTTTTTCTGGTTTTAATAAGAAATGGTGAAGAGAATCAAGTTGGAATAAGCTTCGAATGTGAAACATATTTTTTAAATTAAAATTATAAAAATACCAAACTGTACCATGATTATTTATTTAAATCTTGTTATATCTTAAGTACTTCTTAAAAACATAATTTGAAACCATGTTTGGTTTATTCTGAGAAACCTCTGCCACAGGCACTGGAAATACCCAAAGTTTGTACACTGAACTAGTATTAATAATAGTAGTAACAGCAACAGTAACAAAATGGTTAAATTGTCTTCATATTTTCTGGTTGGTTTTTCCATCCAGAAAAGATTATTCGAAAGTTTGCTTTTAGTTTTGTCTAACAGTAAAAAGTTTACAAGGTGTCCGGCAAACTATGGCCATGAGACAAACTGGCCCACTGCTGATGTGGATACGTGTACAAATCACCATGATATACATTTGCAATATCTTACATTTTATCTGTCAATTATATCTCAAAAAAGCTGGAAAAAACCCCATACAACAAAAAGAACCAAACTACTGATCTACATAACATTGTTGAATCCCAAAATCAATATGCTGGATAAGAAACACCAGACACAAAAGAGCACTTACTGTATGAATCTATTGACACAAAATTCTAGAACACACAAATTCATATACAGAGACAATAAAACAGACCAGTGGTTGCCCTGTTCTGGGAGCAGAGGGAGAGATGTTCTACAGGGGAGTCTGAGAATCTTTTGGGGTGATGGAAATTATTGTGGTTTCATAGGTGTATAAACTTTTTTTCAAAGATTTTATTTATTTATTGGAGAGACACACAGAGAGAGCATGAGCAAAGAGAGGGAGAAGCAAACTCCTTGCTGAGCAGGGAGCCCAACGCGGGGCTCGATCCCAGGACCCTGAGGTCACAACTTGAGCTGAAGGCAGACGCTTAACTGATTGAGTCACCCAGGCACCACAACCATCTTGTTTTTTAAAAGGTTGAGGACAAACCAGAGTTTTGAATTTGTTGTTTTAATACATTAAACACTAATCTTCTAAACCAAGGGTCAGCAAACTTTTTCTGCAAAGAGTCACATCGTAGATATTTTAGATTTAGCAGAACACAATGGTCTTTGTTGAACTATCCTGAAATTTTAATTTCATACAATTTTCACATGTCACAAAATATTATTCTCCTATTTTCCCCCAATATTTGTAAACGCAAAAACCATTCTTACCTCCGCTAGTACATTTAACCATAGTTCCTGTCAACGTCCTTTAAGATGCCTTTTTGAAAACCACGCCTTAAAAATCTAGCATTCTGGGGCGCCTGGGTGGCTCAGTGGGTTAAAGCCTCTGCCTTCGGCTCGGGTCATGATCTCAGGGTCCTGGGATTGAGCCCCGCATCGGGCTCTCTGCTCAGCCGGGAGCCTGCTTCCCTCTCTCTCTCTGCCTGCCTCTCTGCCTACTTGTGATCTCTCTCTCTCTCTGTCAAATGAATAAAATCTTAAAAAAAAAAAAAAATCTAGCATTCTGTGATCTGTTAATCACTCTACAGATGAAGCTCAGTTGTTTGGACAGTGATAAGTGACCAAAGAATAGTGTTGATGCTGATGAAAAGGGGAAAACTGGATGACCACGTGTCAATAAAAATAGGAGAAGGAATCACTTTCCTGTGGAAATGAAATTAAAGATGATACATAAAGAAGTGAAAACATGTAAGGTTATTTTAAGTACTAGACTGGAGACCAGGAGAGAAGGCAAGGTTAGAGGCTAAGTGTGGAAATGGCTGTGCAATGGTAAAAACAGAAGCCACATGCTTACATAATTATTTTAAGGAAGACACGATGAAGAGAAAAAGTCTGAGTGCTCAGGATTAAAAACAGCTGGAGGACATGAACAGGAAGAGGAACCAGTGGAATAAACAAGGAACAACTGACCGGTCAGGCAGGTCAGAGAGGGGGGACAGCCACGACTAACTATACCAAGGGAACCCAAAGAAGATTCCTTTCCAGAAGAATGAGGTAGTCCACATGGTCAAAAACACAATGACAAAATCTGAGAGTAGTGAGAATAGACTGAAATATATAATACACAGTGCTGTCCAGAAAAAGGTACCCTGGGGTGAGGGAATCACTTCATTCATGATGCAAACTGAATCAGGTGTTCCATGTGAGGATACTGAATGCATGTTAAATACTTGACATTTTCTACAGTGATGGATTAATGTGTGTGTGACTTCTTGTCAACATCTTCCTCCACAGCAAGATCCCTTCTGGTGATGCCCCATTTTTGCGTTCCTGACTTATTCCTGTCTCACAAGTTGCTGAGAGCAGACAGTCAGCTGGACATGTAACTGCTGGGCTTCTAAATATTTTATATTATCTTTTTATTTTCATTTTTATTTTTGCTACAAATACCTTTTTTCCATTTGGTCCACAGCTTGGGCTAGGGTTCTGGGGCGTTTAAAAAGCTAGTAGCAATAAAGATAGTAGCAATGTCCACAATAGCCAAACTATGGAAAGAACCTAGATGTCCATCAACAGATGAATGGATAAAGAAGATGTGGTATATATACACAATGGAATACTATGCAGCCATCAAAAGAAATGAAATCTTGCCATTTGCGACGACGTGGATGGAACTAGAGGGTATCATGCTTAGCGAAATAAGTCAATAGGAGAAAGACAACTATCATATGATTTCCCTGATATGAGGGAGAGGAGATGCAACGTGCAGGGTTAAGGGGGTAGGAGAAGAGTAAATGAAACAAGATGGGATCGGGAGGGAGACAAACCATAAGAGACTCTTACTGTCACAAAACAAACTGAGGGTGACCAGGGAGGAGGGGGTTAGGGAGAGGGTGGTTGGGTTATGGACATTGGGGGGGTATGTGCTATGGTGAGTGCTGTGAAGTGTGTAAACCTGGCGATTCACAGACCTGTACCCCTGGGGCTAATAATACATTATATGTTTATTAAAAAATTAAAAAATTAAATAAATAAATAAATAAATAAGGCTGCCTAGTGGCTGCAGGGAGAGGCTCAGTTGAAGCCCAGGCATCGGGGGTTGGTGAGTGGGACCCTTCAAAGGTGGCTGGGCTTCAGAGGCTCCTAGTTGTTACATCAGTGGGTTAAAGCCTCTGCCTTTAGTTCAGGTCATGGTCCCAGGATCTTGAGATCAAGTCCCACAGCAGGTTCTCTGCTCAGCGAGGAGCCTGCTTCCTCCTCTCTCTGCCTGCCTCTCTGCCTACTTGTAATCTCTGTCTGTCAAATAAATAAATAAATAAATAAATACATCTTTTTTTTTTTAAAAAAAGGAGAAGAAACACTCTAGTAAACTTTCAAGAAATTCTTCATCACAACGTGGTTAATCAAACATCAAAGATGATCTAAATGGCCTTGTTTTAGAAACATACTCAGGTGAGTCAATTTCAAAATAATGACATAGTTTGTGAAGACTTCTATAGAAATGTGGAACTCAACATCCTATGTTTTCCTTTCCTGAAACACACAGGTATAAATCATGCCCTAAGGAGGTAGGAATAGGTTTCTCATTATAATTGGCAAAACTGGCAAACTCTGGGATATCTCACCAACATATAAAAATTCTTTGGGGTGTCACACTTCTGGAAATCTTTGTATTCATAGATTTAAGATTACAGAGCATCTAAACAGAAATCAATAGTAGTTCCAGATATTAAGAACCAGAATATATATTGTCAAATTTTCTCTTATTATTTTCAAATACTCTTTTCTGCTGATTAATGAGCTACTTAGTAGGGACAAATCATGTAATATATTTTTGTTAGTAAATTATTTTTTGTTTTAAAGTAGGCTCCGTGGGAGCCCAATGTGGGGATTGAAATCACAACCCTGAGATCAAGACCTGAGGTGAGATCAAGAGTCAAAAGCTTAACTAACTGAGCTACCTAGGTGCTCCTCTATTGTAATTTTCTTTCTTTCTTTCTTTTTTTTTAAGATTATTTATTTATTTATTTTGACAGAGAGAGAAATCACAAGTAGGCAGACGTAGGCAGAGAGGCAGGCAGATAGAGAGGGAGAAGCAGGCTCCCTGCTAGGCAGAGAGCCTGATGTGGGGCTCAATCCCAGGACCCTGGGATCAAGACCTGAGCCGAAGGCAGAGGCTTAACCCACTGAGCCACCCAAGCGCCCCTGTTGTAATTTTCTAATCAGAGAAACAAGGACACTAAAATTTCTCTGGGAATGTTCCCTGAAATACTTAATTTACTAACAAAACTCTAAAAAAAAGAAATCTAAGGATATTTTAATTTTAAAAGGCAAAAATACAAAGGAGCCCTATTCATTGTTAATATTTATTGCAGAGGAGAAAAAAAAAAAAGAAAGAAAAAACCACAGAAGCCAAAAAACCTCCAAAATTTACACCAAATCTTAGAATTACACCAAATTTCATAAATAACC
Organism: Enhydra lutris kenyoni; assembly: GCF_002288905.1. Classification (NCBI taxonomy): domain Eukaryota; kingdom Metazoa; phylum Chordata; class Mammalia; order Carnivora; family Mustelidae; genus Enhydra; species Enhydra lutris. The sequence continues at coordinate 15,713,753 of NW_019154103.1, read as the reverse complement.
ACTTTATCTTGGATATGAACTTTCTTAAAACTACAGTTTCTAGAGAGGGTTTATTTTCTCCAACCCGTTAATTAGGTAAGGATACGTTTTCATATGTAAGCACTTTTTTGGAAAAAGAGCTGAACATTGGATTTATAGTTGGGCAATTGCTAGGGTAACCTCAGATCTTGATTTGCTGGGACAATGCCGGTTTGCTTGGGATTCTTGGTTTAGCCTGTTGTTTCAGCATTTGTATTAACATCACCCTCTTTCACTCACCCTCTTTCACTCAAGTGTCAATGACTGTGCATTACAAGGCAGTTTAGTAGGGTTCCCTAGGGCTCAGCCCAGCCCAGCATTGTGAAAGCTATCCTGTGTGACACACAAGAGCTATTGGGTATACCCTAACAAAAACCCAGATTCCAACCAGCCTTCTTGAAATGAAGATAGTCTATGATTTAAACTCTGTTGAACATCTTTGGTTCATTTACTGAGTTAATATGGAAGAAGTGAGTGGTCACCTAGCAGTGCCTTGTAGGTTTCCGTGCAGGCGGTGAACACAGGCTCAGTACTTTCGCCACGAGTACTTCACGTCCACTCACACGGTTCAATGTTTGGAGCTCCCTGCATCTCAGATGACTGCCTCAGGAGGAAAGAAGTCAAGTGGAAGATGGTTCCAGTGACTGGCCTTATTGAAAGCTGGGGATGCTCTTCCAAACATTTTATCTTTCTTCAATACAATAACATTGTATAGCATGCTTTTTTGACTGTCTAATGCATGGGGGAATTCTGTGATTCCTATAAATCATGCAAAAGATGTAGTACCTGCTTCAAAAAACTTAGACTCGAGTTTAAAATATGAGGTGTGTAAATAAAATTAAGTCCTGTGTCCTAAAATGCTTGCCACGATGAAGGTCCACACTCTCCAACTTCTTTCTCAACAGAATTTTTCAACTTCGCAATACTGGCTAAGTTTCATATCTGGGCATGTATTAACTCTCTTGTGAGGAAACTCAAAGGGAAAAAAAGATTTTGTTTCATATTTGTCCCATAGCCAATTCTTCAGAACACAAAATTTATACATATTATACTAGTAATAAAAGATAAATTTTCTAGTAGTGATTCTCTTGAAGCACTTTTTATTGACCTCAAGTCAATAAATTATTTTCCTTTTATTTTTTAGAAAAGAACATTTTAGGGGCGCCTGGGTGGCTCAGTGGGTTAAAGCCTCTGCCTTCGGCTCAGGTCATGATCCCAGTATCCTGGGGTCGGCACTCTGCTCGTCAGGGAGCCTGCTTCCTCCTCACTCTGCCTGCTTCTCTGCCTACTTGTGATCTCTGTCAAATAAATAAATAAAATCTTAAAAAAAAAAAAAAGAACATTTTAAATAGAGTATTTCTTTTTCTTAGACCAAAACAAACACAAAAATTAGCAAACAGGTATTATATATTCTTTTATATTTGGAGTCCCAAGGATATTTGTTGTCTTCTACTCTTTAAGAAAGTAGAGTGTTCAATTCTTGTGATTGATAATTTAAAAACAAAAAAAAAAAATTTAAACAAGGATTTTGGTATTTTCCTAAATCTAATTTTCTTTACTAAATATGAGCAGTCTCTTCTAGGGATTTAGGAGAACCTAGGTGGCTCAGGTGATTAAGCCTCCAACTCCTGATCTTGGTTCAGATTGTAATCTCAGGGTTGTAGGATGAGGCTCCATGCTCAGCAGAGAGCAGATTCTCTCTCTCCCCATCTCTCTACCTCTTCCCCCACACATGTGCCCATGTGAGCACGAGCACTCTCTCGCTCTCAAATAAATAAAATCCCCGCCTCCCCCCCCTTTTTTTAAGATTTTACTTATTTACTTGAAAGAGACACACACACAGCAGGAGAGTGAATACAAGCACGGCAGGGGTGGGGGGGAGTAGTAGAGGGAGAAACAGCTTTCCTGTTGAGCAGGGAGCTTGATGCGGGGCTCAGTCCCAGGACGCTGGGATCATGACCCAAGCCTAAGGCAGATGCTTAACGACTGAGCCACCCAGGGGCCCCTAAATAAATACAATCTTAAAAAAGAAAAGAAAAGAATGAGGTTTAAGTCATATATCTTGGGATTGAATCTCCAATAAGTAACAGTAATATAATTATATACTAATTAGTATAATAGGTAGCTGCGCTACTTGTTAAATACTGTTACATTGAGCTACACTTTATTTATATGAACCTTAGTTTTTCATCTGTAAAATGGGAATATCAAGGGCGCCTGGGTGGCTCAGTGGTTAAAGCCTCTGCCTTCGGCTCGGGTCATGATCTCGGGGTCCTGGGATAGAGTCCCGCATCGGGCTCTCTGCTCAGCAGGGAGCCTGCCTCCTCCTCTCTCTCTGCCTGCCTCTCTGCCTACTCGTGATCTGTCTGTCAAATAAATTAAAAAAAAAAAATGGGAATATCAATATCAGTTACCTCAGTGGATTATTATGAAGCTCAAATAAAATAAATATAAAAAATATATTTTTAAGCTGTAAATCTGCTTTTAAAGATAAGGTGATACTATTTTATTGTCAGAAGAATTTTCCCAAAGTTAGTCTCATCCTTAACCTGTTTGATTTATTTCTTTGTATAGTACATTCCTACCTTCTGAGGTGGCCCACCACAAGGTCGTGTTCAGAGAAATAATGTAGCATTGTAAGGCCAGGGAGGATCTTCATGGTTGAATATCTTACATGGCTAAGAACCACTTCTTTCCCAGAACTGGTAAAGAATACAAACCAAGGTGCTGTTCTGCCTTCCATGTGATTATAAACACAATTCTTAACTATCTTTCTTAAGGCATGGGTATCAATTTCTTCACTGTTACGACCTATTTCTTTATTGAATCATTTCACAAAATGGGAAGGGGGGAGGTGTTAATACTTCAGTGGTTCCCAAAACCTTCAGGGTAGAGCATATGATTTCGTAACTTGGCTGCTAAAGCCTTCTGTTCTGAGCCTTGCCTGTCACCACTCCCTGCCTGAGACTCCACACTCCAGTTACACTGAACCACCAGGCACTTTCAGTTCCTCCAAATGTGCTGTGCTTTCTCTCAGGTTTGCCTTCTTTTTCCCTCTGCTGCTCTTCTCCCTAGCCTGGCTAGCTCTCCTCATCAGTGAAGTACCGGCTCCCTCCAGGACACTGAGCTTCTTCTTTGATCGTCCCACCAGTCCACTGGGTAACCCAACACTATCCCTGCACCTTGTGCAACTGCTTTATGGCACTTGTTACGCTCTGTCCTGCCGGTTTTCCAGCTGATTTCCTACGTCACACTGTGGCCTGTAAACTTTCGAAAGCAAGACAATGGGATTTCTTCACTGCCATGAGCCCAGTACAGCACCTTACAAAGGGCAAGTTCTTCCTAAATATATGTTGAGTGGATAAGTGAATATATGAAGTCCAAAAAACCCTGGGGCCTAGAAAAATAAGGATACCTTTATGCACAGCTTCTACACTTTAAGAGCTTACTCTTATCTAAGGAATGGGTAAAATTGTACCATCTAAGCCATTTCCTCAACACAGAGATTCTGGGAGACTTATATTGGGGTGCTCTCTTTGGCAGCTGCTCCCTGACTCATCCCATGTAATTAAGTGTATGAGGGTATGTAATCACAAATTTTTATCGCTAAATTGGAACAACCACCACTGATAGTGGAAGGGGATAAAAGGCATGTTATGGGAAAGACAATAAAAGCTGAATACTATATGTGTGTTTAAAGCTTTTAGAAGTATATGTACAAGCCATGACACATTTTAATATTTTATTGGTTTAAAAATAGTTTTAATTTAAGCATATTAGTCAATACCTATATCTAAAAAGAAAATTTGCTAAAATTAAGGAACTAAACCCTAAACCTTAAATTTCGGTTTCCTTTATGTAGTTTTGCACATAGTGGTTTGTAATTTCCCTTTAAATTTTACCACCTTTAAAAGAGAATGCATATTTTACAACATCATTCTAACCAAGGTTATAATTTTTGTGGTCCCAGGGTCTTGGGATCGAGCTTTGCGTCGGGCTCTCTGCTCAGCAGGGAGGATGCTTCCTCCCTTCTCTCTCTCTACCTGCCTCTCTGCCTACTTGTGATCTCTGTCTGTCAAATAAATAAATAAAATCTTTAAAAACAAAAACAAAAACAAAATGTAGGATTTATAAGATAAAGAAACAACATCATATATTTTTTGAAAAAAATCATCTTAAAATATAAGGAAACATTCTAGATTTGTACAAGAGAATGTTTATACAGTTAAGAAAAACAATCTAGTAATATTAATTTACATGTTATTGGTGAAAAACAGTGAACCTGTATATTCTGCCACGGTGGCAAAAGGATGATTGTGATCCTTTATATGATTTGTCAATAGCTACAAAGTCTGGACCCAGAAATGGCAGGTCACTCCTTTAAGATACATTTTGTAGGCTACAGCAGTTTCTGTATGCTTGCTTACTTTTTCTCCTGAATAATTATGGGCACTTATCTCTATAGTTTATATACTGAGTCCTCTTTCCTACGTATTTTATGTCTATGTGTGAAATTAGTAGGCTTGAGATATTGGTAGTTGGATCTTCTTCATTTTATTAAATCTTTAATATACAAAGTTGAAGTCGGTGGCACAGTGAGCATTTACCTTTCTTTTTTCATAGTTGCTACATTTTAGGAAAGGGGCACCCTTTCTGTCCTACAAGCAGAGTAACTGCCTGTGATATTGTGATTTATAATAAGACGTACAGATTTGGTTTTCCATCTAGTTTCTGACCCGAAACTCCTAAAACCCTTGGAATTCCCTTTAGTGAAGAGAGCAAGAAAGGTGTCTTTTGTTATGTTAATGAGGCAACCTTGGGAAAGTACTTAAGGAAAGGGACCAGTTGCCAGTGGATCCAACCATGTGATTACACAGTTCAACTTTCAGTTTCAGAATTTCCAGTCTAACCCCTGTCCTCTGGGGCATGTGAGAGGCCGAAAATTGAAGTAATCTCCAATAGCCAATGATTTAATCAATCATGTGTATGCAATGAACCCTTCATAAAAACTCTGCAAGGATGAGGTTTGGAGAGTTTCTAAGTGGCTGGACACATGGAGATTTGGGGAGAGTGTAGTGCCTGGAGAGAGCAAGAAGCTCTGTGTCCTCTCCCCTGCCCTTCCCAGTGCATCTCGTCTGTCGGGCTGTTCCTGAGTTATAGTCTTTTATAATAAACCAGTCATCTAGTAAGTAAATGTTTTTCTGAGTTCCGTGAGCTGCTCTAGCAAATTAACTGAATCTAAGGAAGGGGGTCTCAGGAACCTCTGATATATAGCCAGTCGCTCACAGTACAGGTCACCACCTGGGCTTAGGACTAACGTTGGCACTGGTGTTGGGGGAGGGGCGCAATCTTGTAGGACTGAACCTTTAACTTGTGGAACCTGATATTATCTCCAGCAGATAGTGCTAGAATTGAGCTCAGTGGCAAGGCCCCCAGCTGGTGTCCTGAGAATTGCTTCTTGGTGGTATGGGAAACTCCACTATATACACACACATTGGAATCTGGCCTCAGAATACCATTTACTGCTGAACTGACAGTAAGTATGTATCTTTAATAAGGTGTATGATGGGGTTAACCTCTGTACAAAAAGCTGATGAAATAAGTACTATATTAAAAACATAACTCATTTTGAGGTGCCTGGCTGACTCTGTTGGTGGAACATGCAACTTTTGATCTTGGGACATGAATTCAACCCCTTTTGGGCATAGAGGTTGCTTAAAAAAATAATAATAAACAAACTCATTTATTGTAGTAGCAAATCAGAAAAAGTTAGTGGGATTCATAGAAATAGAAGATGCAAAAATCAGCACAAAAAAAAGGAAAGGTAATCTTTTTACCAAAAAAATCAGTTTTTAAAGATTTACTTATTTGTTTGTCAGAGAGAGAGAGAGAGAGAGCATGAACAGGAGGAGTGGCAGGAAGAGGGAGAAGCAGGCAACCCTCTGAGCAAGGAGCCTGACTCAGGGCTCAATCCCTGGACCCTGAGATCATGGCTTGATCCTAAAACTTTATTTTTTCAAGTAATCCCCAGTGTGGGGACTGAATTTATAGCCCCAAGACCAGAAGCTGCATGCTTTATCAACTGAGCCAGTCAAGTGCCCCTGGACCAAATTAAGTTTCAATTTCTGACTATCCATCCCACTCCAAATTCAGGGAGGCAGCAGGGGTTGTGAGAAGTACACAGATCTCTGTCTGGTAGTCTAGGATTCTAGTCTCAGCTCTGTCATTAAATAGCTGTGAAAATCCAGGGTCCCAGTTTCTTGTCTGCAAAATCAAGGCTGCAGACTGGATTATACGAGTCTTTCTAGAATTAGAGTTTGATTTTTTAAATAGGTGCAGAACACAACATAGTTGCAGATATTTTGTCTCCTCTAGGGGCTTATCACAAAGAAAGTTAAATTTATGAATTTACTGGGTTACCTGGGTGGCTCAGTTGGTTAAGTGTCTGCCTTCGGCTCAGGTCATGATCTTGGGGTCCTAGGATCGAACCCCACATTGGGCTCCCTGCTCAGTGGGGAGTCTTCTTCTTCCTCTGCTTCTGCCCCTTTCCCCCACCTGCCCCCGCTCTCTCTCTCTCTCTTAAATAAAAATCTTTAAAAAAAAAAACTTAATGAATTTACTTTCTACAGACAACTGGGCCATTTCCCCAGCCATACATAAATCTCATTGTAAATTAATACATCATAAATACTTGAGTAATGAAACAGCTTTGGAACCTTGTCAAATTCAAGTTTTTGAGTCTGCAAAGTTAAGGATCAAACTTTGATCCATGGTGTCCCCAAAGATAAAGGCAGCCTCTGAAATATACTTCATAGAAAACAAACAATACCACATCCTCTGCAACATTAAAATACTGGTGAATCCAATCACGAGAAGTGATTATAGAATTCATAGGAAGGGAAAAATTCTACCTTCTTTCCAAAGTGTTTTCTAAGTTAGCCTGGATCATGGCCTGCATGACCGAGAATGGTAGTAGGGAAATTTAAAAAATAGATCTTTAATAGTGATTTTTGTTATGCTTGCTACATAGATCACGACTCTATGTGGTAGGGAAGAAAGAGTGCCTCTAGTAAATGTCAACCATATTTGTTTATAAAGAAAGGAAATGAGTTTCGGAGCTAGTTCTAACCCATAAATACAATAGCAAAACATTCTACATATATCTGTCTAAATAATTTTGATCTTAAAACACCCACAACAGTCTGCATCAATTTCTTAGTTCAGAGAAAATTAAATATTTGAAACCCAGGCTTTTCCCATTTTAAGCTGATTACTGCTTTTTCTCATCTATACTATAGCTTTTGGTTTTAATTACAGAAGTCTTGTTTTATTTTTCCAACATGAAAGAATCTTTGCCTCACTGTTTTTAATAATAATCCTCTAGGAACTTAAGGGATCATTTATTTCCCAGTGACTCCTGTCCTTTCAGATTTGCCTAGGACTGAACAATGGTGATGATTCAAATGCTAAGTACTGGTAACCACGGATAGAGCATTCTGGTATTAGTGTGGTCACTATCAGTTTACTGCAAATACAGCAGAATGGGCCTTAATGTCTTTACTATTTTTGCCCCAGTATGTGTATGTGTGGAGGGGGATAGTGGTGGTAAAGAGTCATTTAAGTTTAAGATATACCAGTATAGGGTGCCTGGGTGGCTCAGTTGGTTAAACATCTGCCTCCGGCTCAAGTCATGATCCTGGGGTCCTGGGATCGAGTCCCCGCATTAGGCTTCCTGCTCAGTGGGGAATCTGCTTCTTCCTTTCCCTCTCACTGCTCATGCTCTCTCGTGAGCTCTTGCTCTCTCTCAAATAAAAAAAGTAAAAAATAAAATAAAAGATACACCAATATAAGTAAACATATTTGAGAAGCACAATAAACCTTCCATTAATCTTGGCATTCATCCAACTATTTATCAGTCATGGATTCATTCATTCATTCAACATTTCTGAGCATATGAATGCCATAATAAGGGAAAAAAAATCATTTTGCTGGAGATCTGAAGAAATACATGGAAAAATGGTTGGGACTAAGCAGAGAAGACGCCTTGCAAGACTTGACTTCCAAGTGAGTTTTACAAAGACATACAGGAAACCAGCTAGCAGGCAAGCGGAAGGAGGAAAGGGCAATGTATGTAAGAAAGCTTTCAAGAAGACCAGACATGTCCCTGCTAGAGTAACCAGTGTGGAAGAGTGGTGGAGCTTCTAACATCAGACTGTATAAAATCTTCATGTAGTATGTTACTTTCAGTGTACAACTGAAGGGAGTCACAGATGTTTACTTAAATGGGCCATATGGTTCCCAATGAGTACGTTACAAACTCAAAATGAATCCTGCTGATTGTTCAAAATTATAATACTGAGAAGTATGATTAGATTTCAAACTATATTGTAGAGTGTTGCTTGAGGGGGCATGAGGAACTCTGAAGAACTGTAAAGCCGGTATACTTCTAGTGAGTTCTAGCACCAGAGTGGCTTTATTTATTTTATACTTTTTAAGATTTTTATTTATTTTCGAGCCCGAGAGAAAGAGAGAACGTGCGCAAGTGGAGGGAGGAGTGGAGGGGCAGAGGGAGAGGGAAAAGCAGACTCCGCTGCCGAGCCGGGAGCCTGATGCAGGGCTTGATTTCAGGACCCTGGGATCATGACCTGAGCCGGAGGCAGATACTTAAATGCCTGAGCCACCCAGGTTCCCCAGAGTGACTTTATTTAAAGGGTTAACAAAGTTGTTGAGGTTGTGAGTCAGTAGCATGACAGTCTATTGATTTCAAAAGCAACCCAGATTTGTATTACGAAAACAGAAAAGACTTAAACTGGTTCAGGCTAAGTACTGGTGTCACCTATGAAGTTCGATTCCTAATTTCTTACCCAGGATGATAGCTGTCAATGAGATCTTGCTTTTGCTTTGTCTCCTGTGTGATTACATAGACTATTTATCCAGCTGAAGAGAGATTTTTCTATGACATGAACTTTTTTTTCCCTTTTTTTAAAAGATTTTATTTATTTATGAGAGAGAGAGAGAGAGACTGCATATGGGGGGAGGGGGCGGGGAGGCAGAGGGGTAGAGAGAGGGAGAGAGAATTCCAAGCCAACTCTGTGCTGTGTGTGGAACGCCACTCGGGGCTTGATCTCATGATGCATGAGATCATGACTTGAGCCAAAACCAATAGTCTGATGCTTGACACCCGTGTGCCCCAATAGGAACTCTTTAGCAGTCCCTTGGTAATAACTCAAATCTCTAATAAGATTACTACTGGATGGGCCTGGGTGGCTCAGTCAGTTAAGTGACTGACCCTGCTTGGGACTCTTTCTCCCTCTCCCTCTGATCCTCACCTCCTGCTCTCTCTCTAAAATAAATCAGTAAGTCTTTTATTTTATTTATTTATTTTTAAAAGGTTTTATTTTTTGCCAGAGAGAGAGAGAAGAAAAGAGTACAAGCAGGGGGAGCAGCAGGCAGAGGGAGAAGCAGACTCCCTGCTGAGCAAGGAGCCCGATGTAGGACTTGATACCAGGACTCTGGGATGGTGACCTGAGCCAAAGGCAGATGCCCAATCAACTGAGCCACCCAGATGTCCCTAAATAAATCTTAAACAAACAAACAAAAAAAGATTACTGTTAGTTAACAAGCATAGACTCTCAAATGCTTTATAGGATGTCTGCAGAGTAAATTCAAGAGTTAACGACAAATAGCTCCAACTGGTGATAGGCTTCCCTACCAGTAATGGCTAATTCATCTCTGACCTGAAGGAGTTTATACAAAAAGTCAAACCACAGTACCTGCCAGAAAGCACAAAGGTGTTCTTTAAGCAGGTTATGGGAAAGTCCACTGAGGTGATCCTCTGCACTACCTGGTAACTGTAATTCTGGAAACAAGTGTCTGTGATCTACAAGACGTATACCCCCTGTTCTGCAAGGTTGGATGCCTGCCTTCGGATGTTAGAAAATCAAAAACTTTATGAGTATGTTGCTCGTTGGTATTCGAGCGCCAGGCATTTCTCCTGTGGCTTCCACACACCCACCCCACAGAAGTGGCCCATAAACAACAGAGCCAAGTCACAGAACAAATCCTGTTTCTAGTTCAAATGCTGCAAACATAGATTAAGTCATATCTTGGAGTTCTTCCATCGAGAAAACTTACAAGAAGCAAAGCAACTTTTCAAAGCACAGCAAAATAAACATTTACTCCATGACTTACTGAACTTGGCACATGGAAAATATGCACTTCCAGTAAAGTTAGTGAGTTAACGAAGACACCGACTTCACCTTCCTGGTTGCCTGAGGCCACCAGACTGCTCCAGCAGGCTAACCTTACTATTATTCCTAATCCCACCACTAAATCCATTATCAGAGGCAAAGCATGTAACCTTTAGTGTGTCAGCAGGACAATGCCGCTGGCTCGCATTTCTTAAGATAAATATTTGATCATTAAATATGTCCTTTTAATATAAACACGGTTTTGATAGTACACACTGGAACACTAGGAAGCATGTAAATAATTTGAAAATGTCAGTTTGGGATGAGGTGTGAAAACCTGTGAGTCATTTCAAGAGATTTCCCTAAATTGAGGAGATTGGTGGGAAGGGACTGCGGGCACTGGAAATTTCAAATAAGAGATTTAATTCAACAAGAATTTACTAAGGACCGGGTGCCAGGCCTATAATTAAGCTTTCCCAGCTGTACAAAAGGAGCAGGAGAGTGGGTCTTCAGGGAAACTGTTGGGGAACAGCCCCAGGTGACGTAGGTTGTGCCAAATAAGGAAAATACAGAATACAGTGTGGGGGCTGGCCTCAGAAGAGATTATGCTAAACTAGTGAGGCACAGAAGGTTTCCAGGAAGTGGTACATTTAAAGCTGGATCCTTAAGAAAGGTAAGATCTGGAAATATTTTAAAAAGGAGAACAGAATTACATATGAACATAACAACACAGTCTAAGGCGAGAAGATAGGAATGTAATAAAATCCTCTGTATTGTGTCTGACCATGATCACAGTACTTGTTCATGCCAGCCAATATGCCCTAGCAAGAGTACTTTCCATGCTCTGTTGATCTGGTTACCACGAAAAGCTCTAGCACAAAGTACATTTATTCAAAATAAATTTGGAGAATTATTTAAGGCCATGCAACTTTTTCTCTGCCTATTTTCCTTTTTCATTTTTTTAAAGTAGTAAAACTACCCTTTACTGAGTATTTGCTTACGTACCAAGCACTGGGGCTCAGCACTCAATGTGTCTTATTTCATTTACCGGCATTTCACCACAGCACTTTACCTAGAATTCAAACTTCGGCTTGTCTGATTCCATGTCCTTCATTCTGTGCTGTCATTTACCAAGACTCATGTTGCCCGAACTCTCTCTGGGCAATATCTTTGGTGTTTTCAAAGCATTCTAAAGGGTCCCATTCTTATGGGTCTTAATGATTATGAAATGTAATGTTTCAGAGGACAGTTTTCACTGTATCTTCTAACTGCATTCCCGATCCGTTCAGAGAAACATCATTTGGCAAATTACATCACATGGCCCACTCAAAGTGAAGAATTTAAAGATCAGTGTTTATATATCATGTCAGCAGCGCATAGTTGAAGGATTATCTCGACAAGTCGAGGGAGCATCACTGGTTGTAACGTTCCTCTACTTTCATAAATTTAGGGGAGATGAGACCTGAGGGCTGAAAACACCTGACATGGAAGGTAGAGCAAAAAGTAGTAGTATGTGACCTCTCCTCTGTTCACTCAGCTGCTCTTACTCTGGATAGTTCTGTCGACTGGGACCGAGCCCAGCCTCGCTGAGGTTGGCACTGGCCCCTGACAAAGCCGCTGAGACCTCAAGTGTTGGATGGACCGCCTCTAGCTCTCCCTCCTCTGTCTCTCCCAAATGTGGACCATGTAGTTCTAGAGACTTTTTTTTGGTAAAGATTTTATTTATTTATTTGACAGACAGAGATTACAAGTAGGCAGAGAGGCAGGCAGAGAGAGGAGGGAAGCAGGCTCCCTGCCGAGCAGAGAGCCCGATGTGGGGCTCAATCCCAGGACCCTGGGATCATGACCTGAGCCAAAGGCAGAGGCTTTAACCCACTGAGCCACCCAGGCACCCCTAGTTCTAGAGACTTTTAAACCTCAGTTTTAATATTAAAAAGTTAACATCAATCTTTAGAGATTAATTATAAAAACTCATACAAGTCAAACATAAGACAGCATTAGGGAAAACCTTGGAGTCACATATTTTCTGAACTAAACCAATCAATCTGAACTTTTCTTCCTGACTCTAAAATGGAAATGCTGAAGTCTTTTAGGAACAGCTTTTTTTTTTCTTTTTTAAAGATTTTATTTATTTGACAGAGAAATTGAGAAGCACAAGCAGGGGGAGCAGCAGAGGGAGAAAGAGAAACAGACTGCCCGATGAGCAGGGAGCCTGATGCAGGACTCAATCCCAGGACCCTGGGATCCTGATCTGAGCCGAAGGCAGATGATAAAAGACTGAGCCACCCAGGCACCCATGAACAGGTTTTTTGTTTGTTTGTTTGTTTGTTTTTTAAGGAAAACTACATTTTACTGTGATGGTTTTGCCCCACTCATCAACTTTTCAATCCTTCATTATGTTAACTGCAGGGTCGGCACTAGGTTGCAGGTTTTCCCCACAGTCACATTAAAGTCACCACTGCCACTCTTCAATCTCCAGATTAAGAATTTTTTGTCCTAGTTCTGCTCCCACTACACCTGCTTTGGTAAATGATGTTAAGCAAGTAAATTTTAACTTTCTTTTGATGCAGCAATACTAGGTGAGACTAAAGTGAAAATGGAACCTTACATAATGAATGTTGTACTAACCACACTTAACTGAGAGAAAAACGACGTACATTTTTAAAAACTAATTTTGAGGTGCTTTTGGGTAGATCAGTCCAAAATACACTGGAAACTAAATGCAATAGGAAGTTTTAGGATAAAAGCCAAAAAGTTTAGTCTAATAGACATTCACTTTGTGAAACCAATAATATAATGGAACTCACTGATGGCTACTCAGAAATAATACAAAGAAAGAAGTCTATCCAGGAAAAAAGTTTAAAATAAATTTTAAATTTATTTAAATTTAATGTCTGTCAAATAAATAAATAAAATCTTTACCCCCCCCCCCCCCCCCAAAAAAGTCTCCAGAACTACATGATCCACATTTGGGAGAGACAGAGGAGGGAGAGCTAGAGGCGGTCCGTCCAACACTCGGGGTCTCAGAGGCTTTGTCAGGGGCCAGTGCCAACCTCAGCGAGGCTGGGCTCGGTCCCAGTGAATCAGAGAAGCAACTGAAAATGAACTCTTGGACCTTCCCTTGTTGCCTTCTTCTTCTCCTTCTTCTTATTAGAAAGAGAGAGGGTGAGAGCGAGTGGGGGTGGGACAGACAGAGGGTCTCAAGCAGCTCTGCACTCAGCCTGGAGCCCGATGCAGGGCTGGATCGCACCACCCTGAGACCAACCCAAGCTGAAATCAAGAGTCAGATGCTTAACCAACAGAGCCACCCAAGTGCCCTGATATTGGCATTTTTAAAAGGGACTTCCATTCAGTAGGTGGCTTCTTCATTTTCTGGTTTCCTTTGATTGCATATTGCATAAAATTGTTGAATCACTACGTTGTACATCTGAAATCAAAGTAACATTGCATGTCAACTAAACTTCAATAATAAAAAAATTTAAATTAAAAAAAAAAAAAAGGGAGGGACCCCCCCCAGTCTCTCTCTTGTTTCTCCTACTCCTGGAGAGAAAGGAAACATGGAAAAACCCATTGGCCTTAGTAATCCTTTCTCAGGGTCATGAGATCCAGCCCTGAGTTGGGCTCCACCAGAGTCTCTCTCCCCCCCCCCCCCCCCGCCTCACTTGCTCTCACTCTCCCTCTGCCTCTCCACCCACTCCAGTGCTCTCTCTCACTCTAAAAATAAATAAACAAAATCTTTTTTAAAAAGCCAGTATTGTGGCAAGAGATGTACCTGAAACTAGCAGTGTGGGACTGTCGGTGGGGGATGAATGGACATTAAGCCACACTTAGCAAAAGATCACAGATTAGAGGTGGTGGACAGGGGCCAAGAGAAGGAAAAAGGGAAGCTGAGTTTGGGAGTACAAAACACCCACTCTCACATTCACTACACTGGAATTTTTTTTTTTTTTTTTTTTTTTTTAAGATTTTATTTATTTATTTGTCAGAGAGAGAGAGAGAGAGGGAGAGAGAGCAAGCACAGGCAGACAGAATGGCAGGCAGAGGCAGAGGGAGAAGCAGGCTCCCTGGTGAGCAAGGAGCCCGATGTGGGACTCGATCCCAGGACGCCGGGATCATGACCCGAGCCGAAGGCAGCTGCCCAACCAACTGAGCCACCCAGGCGTCCCTACACTGGAATTTTTTTTAAAAAAGATGAAATTTTGCATATTTTGAACATGTCACTAGCAGGTATTCTGTCAGTGATGCAAAAATTTCCTGACTTGCATTTTGCCAGACTACTCTCAGGCTTTGCAACAGGATTAGAAGATGCAATTCAACACTGCCTGGGTGGCTCAGCGGGTTAAGCGTCTGCCTTTGGCTCAGGTCATGACCCCAGGGTCCTGGGATGGAGCCCTCATCGGGCTCCTTGCTCAGTGGGGAGCCTTCTTCCCCCTCTCTCTCTGCCCCTGCTCGTGTGTGCTCTCTCAGATAAATAAATGAAATCTTAAAAAAAAAAAGATGCAATTCTATAAAGTTTATGGTTCTACACTGTTAAATATTGTTGTTTCATTATTTTTATTTTTTTTCTTCCCTAAAAGGGGTATGAGATACTTGTGCCTCATGCCCAGATCAAATGGTGGTAATACATAACAGTGATTATTTGGAAATAAACTAGAACAAAGAGTGCTTTTTCTCCTTCCCTAGCCATGTGTGCGTGTGTGTGTGTGTGTGTGTGTGTGTGTGTTCACACTGTTAAAAAGGAGACGACTTCCCTGAGAAACAAGTCCCTGTTTACCATTAGTAAATGTCACTCTAAAATGTATTTACCAAAAGAATTTTATTTCCCCAGCTATATTCGGTTTAAGAACATCAAAGGGCAGAAAGCATAAGGAAAAAGTTATGACACCCCATCTATGCAACAGAAGATATATTCCACATATATGTATACACAGAGTAATTATAAATAACTTCTGCCATCTAACTCATTTTCTCCTTTATGTTTTTCACTGAAAGGCCCAGAAAGAAGAGAAAAGTAACACAAAGTCATTAACTTTATTGCCATCTAGTCTTTCTTGCTCCAGAGCCACCACAACATTTTTAGATTTAATTTTACTGGTAAATAAAACACTTCTAAAATTCAATAACAAGTTAATGGTCCAAGTTTGGTTTTTTCCCCTTTCTCTTTAAGCCATACTGACCTTTATAGAAGCAAAAGAACAACATTTGACATTTCGCGGAAAATAAAGAAACATAATTTAGCAATTTTTAACCAATCGCCACACGTTACAACTTTGGAGTTGCTCAACTCTTTCCAGACACAAATGTCTCACAAGTATGCTTCATATTCTTTTAAAATCACAAGTAAATAAACAAAATTTTAATTAGATGAGCCTGTATCGCATATTTGGCTGACGTCATCCTTTCCTCTCTGGGAAAAAAAATCCATTAAAACAAAAGAAAGAAACACAAGACGCAGATGACACAGGGTGAGAAAGCCTTGCTTTTGTCTCAGATTCGGTGCTGCTTTTTCTGAACCGCAGCTCGAGAAAGCCCAAACTGCAGGTCCTGATTTGGTGAGACAGATTTCTGGCCCAAATCTCACACCATGAGGAAGAAACACACCCATAAGCTTGGGGGCTGACATTTCTTTTGACTTGCCCTATGTTTTCATCTGTTGACGTGGCCTATGCCTCCACTTGGAATAAAAATAGTCTGTTGCCTCCATTCCAGTCATTGGCACCACTCCTTTTTTCGGTGAAGGTTTCCAATAGCCGGATGGATGGATGCACATGCTCAAGGAGCAGGTTAGGAAGGAGCACTGAGCATTCCCATGGTCTGGCTCTTCAGCTTTTCTACTTGTGCTTTTGATGGCTTGCTCTTACTCACAGGTGAGGAATAGGAATACATTGCCCCACACCATCCTCCCCTTTCTTTGCTTCCTTTGTCTCTTCTGCCTCCATAACATCTCATTCCCTTCAGCACAGACATACTGCAGCTTGCCAAGCACAGATGGGAGGCTCTGGCCCATCTGACGCCCACCATGGGCCTTTTCCCTACCTATCAGGAACAAATGGATTTGTATCTGCTCTGGGGCCACAGACCTGAGCCCAGGGGACTGCGGGGCTTTGCACTCATCCAGAACAGGCTCAGATATGGCCAGCATCTCCCTTTCCCTGCCTCAGACCAGCCATGGACTAGAAGTCACTTGAGGGGATGGATCACCCTGAGGCCACCCTGGAAGTTGGGGTCTGTTCCAGATTATGTTCAGAAAAGGGGTCCAGAACTCTTAAAACAACCCTGATTTAAAAAAATATATATTTTATTTATTTATTTGACAGACAAAGATCATGAATAGGCAGAGAGGCAGGCAGAGAGAGAGGGGGAAGCAAGCTCCCCGCTGAGCAGAGAGCCCGATGCGGGGCTCGATCCCATGACCCTGAGATCATGACCTGAGCCGAAAGCAGAGGCTTTAACCCACTGAGCCACCCAGGTGCCCCAAAACAACACTGATTTTTAAAAATGTTCAGTAGAAAGAATTTGTTAAAGACGGAGCCGGGAAAGTGTCTTTTCCCAGACCCACACGGACAATGAGGGAGGACTCTAGCTCATGACGAAGGCTTCCGGGAGTGCCTACTAGGTAAGCCAGAGGTCCAGCACTGGCTGCCTGGCTGCCTGCCAAGAGGTTTTGATTGGCCCGCACAGTATTTAAAGGTTGTCTTTACATAGTTGCCAACATTAACAAATTAGGAGCTTTCACATGAAAATCTAGTTTTTGGCTTCTCTAGAAAAATTAGAAGATCTGGCTGACACTGGATCTGCTTCCTGTCTAGTGAATGCTTACATGTAGCCAAGGAGCTGCCGCCCCTTTAGGCAAGGCATTCTGGCTCTGACCTTGGGGCCTGGCCTGGACTGCAGTCAGCCCCCTGCAGACGTAGGGGTGGACACCTTCTGGGGCAAGCATTCTAAGTGCCTGCGTGACAACCTGGTATAAGGAGGAGGTTCAGCTGGGTTCGACTCACGCTCTTCTCTCACCGGTTTCCAACGCCTTTCTACTCACCTCAGAGCTGCTCCTATGCCTCAGAGCGGGTGGGCACAGGTGGGCTGAGCAAAGGCAAAAATGCCACCACTCTCTGATGTCCTTGTGTCTGGGACTTCAGTTGCTGCATTGGCTAGAAAAGCCTTGCTAGTGAGAAAGATCTATAACTCACATCATTGAGCCAACTCTACGTCAATAAAAAGATGTAGTTATGCCAAGAGAGAGCTCCAAGGGCCAAAGGAGGAGGGGGCACGACTCTATTTTATTTCTTAACCCGGGCCAAAATTGGGCTGTAAAGTTGATAAACAGAAGGCATGATGTCTGAAGTGAAGATAATGAGAGCTCTAAAACATTTCTTTGTTTCCACCTGAAACTACAGGGCTTACATTTCAACTCCACATTCAGGACGGTTGCCAGCTTTCTGCTTATAAAATAGCAGAGGCTAGCTCTTGGTGACCCTCAGCAGGAAAAGCGCCGCGGGGCTGGGTGCTAAGTTGGTAACACAGAGGCAAAAGACAACGAGGGCCGATTTTCAAAGTGCTCCAGGGCCCCCCCTGCGAGGCGCCCATAGACTACACAGTGGGGGTGAGGTTACAGTGCTGTCTTTCCTGCGGCTCTGAAAACACAGGCAGTCCACTCTCGGCCGGCTGCAAGAATCCAGCTGCCCGTCTAGGATTCCTCCCAGCACCTGCCATTATGCACCGCTGCTGGGAATGTGCACCGGCTTTCTGAAACAGCCAGAACTGGAGGTTGCATTATTTCTTTTCACCCTTTCTAAATTGGGAAATTCCCCATGTCTCCTAATACAAAGAAAAGCCCCCCCCCCACACTATTAGGTTGGGTTTTTTTGTTTTCTTTGTTGTTTTCAGTGTGGAACTGGGTCCTGGTGTGGGGAAGGCTTGCTCTCTCAGGGGATAAGCCAGAGCTAAGTCACCATTAGGATTATTGACAGAGCCCCAAATCTGTGAGAATGATCAAGAAAGACAAACAATGAAGAGAACAACGGGAGACAATAGAAAACAGATGCTGAACGGGAAAGAAGGACAATAAGCCATTAAAGCTGATGAAAGAGAGATGGGGATGGGAGGGGAAAGAAGAGAACTGCCAGAGATTTCGGAGGGGTCCAAACAGCACTGATTCAGGGCTCCCTCCGAGGTACCTCCTTTGGGCCGTAAGGATTAGATGAGCTTCTTCTGCTTCAGCGTGCAGTGTCCTAAAGCCTGAGTGCCTGGAATTCAACTTAGTAGGTCATCTGTGCTGAAAGAGAGTCTATGATGTGGGGCATGTGGAAGGGTCACGTCGGGGTCCCTGGTCTCAAGAAGACTACCTTTGGATTACAATTTTATTCGGTGCATTTACGTATTGCGTATTCATGGTCAATTCCTCCCCGGCTGTTCGGGGCTCACGGTGTCAGCCAGTGACAGCACGAGGGGCAGGAGCATCCATGATTAGGTTCTTGTTCCAGCAAAAGAAACTCCCTGGTGGGTGACTGTCTCTGAACTTTATGGATGGAACACAAGAGGCCAGGAGTCAAATTTGCAGTGGTTATGGTATCTACAACAGGATGATTTTTTTGAAGAAGTTTTTTTTTAATTTTTAATTTTTTTAATTACTTTTCAGTGTACCAGAATTCATTGTTTATGCACCACACTCAGTGCTCCATACAATACGTGCCCTCCACAATACCCACCACCAGGCTGGCCCAACTTCCCACCCCCCGCCCCTTCAAAACCCTCAGATTGTTTTTCAGAGTCCATAGTCTCTCATAGTTCATCTCCCCCTCCAATTTCTCTCAACTCCCTTCACCTCTTTATCTCCCATGTCAGCAGAGTAGCGCAGCGGAAGCGTGCTGGGCCCATCTCCCATGTCCTCCATGTTATTTGTTATGCTCCACAAGTAAGTGAAACCATATGATAATTGACTCTCTCTGCTTGACTTATTTCACTCAGCATAATCTCTTCCAGTCCCGTCCATGTTGATACAAAAGTTGGGTATTCATCCTTTCTGATGGAGGCATAATACTCCATAGTGTATATGGACCACATCTTCCTTACCCATTCGTCCATTGAAGGGCATCTTGGTTCTTTCCACAGTTTGGCGACCGTGGCCATTGCTGCTATGAACATTGGGGTACAGGTGACCCTTCTTTTCACCACATCTGTATCTTTGGGGTAAATACCCAGTAGTGCAATTGCAGGGTCATAGGGAAGCTCTATTTTTAATTTCTTAAGGAATCTCCACACTGTTCTCCAAAGTGGCTGCACAAACTTGCATTCCCACCAACAGTATAAGAGGGTTCCCCTTTCTCCACATCCCCTCCAACACATGTTGTTTCCTGTCTTGCTAATTTTGGCCATTCTAAGTGGTGTAAGGTGGTATCTCAATGCGGTTTTAATTTGAATCTCCCTGATGGCTAGTGATGATGAACATTTTTTCATGTGTCTGTTAGCCATTTGTATGTCTTCATTGGAGAAGTGTCTGTTCATGTCTTTTTTGTGTGTTGAGTTTGAGAAGTTCTTTATAGATCCTGGATATCAGCCTTTTGTCTGTACTGTCATTTGCAAATATCTTCTCCCATTCCGTGGGTTGCCTCTTTGTTTTGCTGAGTGTTTCCTTTGCTGTGCAGAAGCTTTTGATCTTGATGAAGTCCCAAAAGTTCATTTTCACTTTTGTTTCCTTTGCCTTTGGAGACATATCTTGAAAGAAGTTGCTGTGGCTGATATCGAAGAGGTTACTGCCTATGTTCTCCTCTACGATTCTGATTGATTCCTGTCTCACGTTGAGGTCTTTTATCCATTTTGAGTTTATCTTTGTGTACGGTGTAAGAGAATGGTCGAGTCTCACTCTTCTACATATAGCTGTCCAATTTTCCCAGCACCATTTATTGAAGAGACTGTCTTTTTTTCCCACTGGATATTTTTTCCTGCTTTGTTGAAGATTATTTGACCATAGACTTGAGGGTCCATATCTGGGCTCTCTACTCTGTTCCACTGGTCTATGTGTCTGTTTTTATGCCAGTACCATGTTATCTTGGTGATCACAGCTTTGTAGTAAAGCTTGAAAGCAGGCAACGTGATGCCGCCAGTTTTGTTTTTCTTTTTGAAGAAGCTTTTTAAAAAGTTCTTTAAATTGTTTTAATAGATCCCATAAAATATGGCACAAAGGCTTTGCTCCTGTCACTTATCCTCAACCCAATCTTACCCCAGGGACTTTTCAATGCTGTTCCTTTTATTCTCCCACATTAGCTTCATTCTAGCAAGACAAACATAACCATGCTCTCTTCCGTCTTGTGCCTCTGCCCATATTTTTATCTGAAGGACCTGAAAAGACTTCCCTTGCCTCCAAACTCATCCAAATTTGGTATATTCTGCAGCCCAGCTCTAAGACCACATCTTCTACATCCAGGCCATCTCTGGCTTTTCTAGACCTTTCTATGCACTTCTTCAATTATTATTATTGCAGATAATACTAGACAACAACCACCACCATCACCATAAGAGCAGCTAGTATTTTCTGAGCATTTTTTTCAGCCCACGCACCTGGCCATGTTTCATGTATATTCTCTTATTCATTTTACTCAGTCCTTCCAACAGTGCTAAGGTATGTATTACTTTCATCCACATTTTTTAGAAAGAGAGACACTGAGGCTTTAGAGAAATAAAGTAGGTTTCCCAATGATATCCAGTGAGTGATAAGGAATTCTTATTAGTATCATCAATTTATTTATTTATTTTTGAATATTTTATTTATTTATTTATTTATTTTTAAGGTTTTATTTGTTTATTTGACAGGCAGAGATCACAAGTAGGCAGAGAGGCAGGCAGAGAGAGAGGAGGAAGCAGGCTCCCTGCTGAGCAGAGAGCCCGATGCGGGGCTCGATCCCGGGACCCTGGGATCATGACCTGAGCCTGAAGGCAGAGGCTTTAACCCGCTGAGCCACCCAGGCGCCCCTTATTTATTTATTTGAGAGACAGAATGAGAGACAGAGACAGAACAAGGTGGGGAAGGGCAGGGGGAGAGGGAGAGGAAGACTCCCCACCAAGGCCAGAGCCAGACACGGTACTAAATCCCAGGACGCTGAGATCATGACCTGAGCTGAAGGCAGATGTTTAACTGACTGAGCCACCCAGGCACCCCAGTATCATCAATATGGCATGTAATTATGAAGTAATCATTTACCTCCTTTGCTATTTATTGCACAGTTATTCGAATATTTTAAATGTACTGATTAGGAAAGGGGTTTTAGTAAAAAGAAAAGGTAGGATTTCAATTATTAAAAAAAAAAATGTGTTCTTCAGTTAATCCTGTGATTACTATTTCTGGGTCTGACAAACTCCTGAGATGTCTGAGACCAAACAGTGAGAAGCTTGGAGTTCACCTATGAATGAAGAAAGAAGACTAATGTCCCAGAAGACCACTGGGATAGCACCTGGGACCAGTGGTTGTTTGTTGGAAATCCGGGTTTAGTTCCTTTAATGGTCTCTTACTCTAGAGCTCATCTCATTCTCTCAGGCCACCCTTTTCAATTAAAAACAAAAGAAGAGCAGAATAGGACACGTGTACTTGTAAAAGTTATAAAAAGAATGAATAGCAAAAGCATTGTCTCTTAGAACTTTGTGGTTTCTCACACAGAGCATTGTTCAGTTTTACAAAGTTTTGTAAGAGAATCATAAAGTTCCAGAGTTAGGCAAGATGCTGTCTGATTCCATTCATTTATAGATGAAGAAACTCCATCCTCATGATTTGGTCAAAGTCACACAATTATTTAGTGACATTTCTGTGCTTCCTAATTCCTAGTTCAAAGCTTCGTTTGTGGGTCACCAGGACCCCTGAATATGACTCATTTCACAGGCAAATCCATACATGTCTGTTTATATCTTGATATAGAGTCATAAACTTCTAGTTCCTTTCTTTCTTTCTTTTTTTTTTGGTAATGGTTTTCTTCAAAGACAGTCTTACCCCAAATGAAAAGGAAAAGTAGAAAAATTAGTCACTCAGCCAGTCAACTCTTCCACTCTGGATTCCTTCTCCCATAAGACGAAGTAGTGGATTCAAGGTAGCTGAGTCAGTGAGAATGTGAAAATACGATAAAAATACTTGCAGTGTCCACAAGTTACCCAAGTTGTTATTGGGAAAGGAGCAAAAAAGGCAATATATGTCATGGAAGTTAGTAATCCGAGGAGCAGGAAACGAAAGAGGTTAGGCTGGTGACTGTTGTAAATGGAAGAAGGGAGTTACAAAGAGTATAATTGGGCACTGGCAGAGAGAAATACAGGATCTCTCAGAATTCCAGATGTCGAGAATGAGAGACCCTTTCTCTAGGTCTTCAGAAGAAGATGTGTAAAAGAAAGAACAGAATTGGAATGAATCCTACGGATGGGAGGTGTAATAGCTACCAGGGAGGATTCTTAGAAAATTCAGAGGGATAAGCATAGCAGTAAGTATGGAGTAATAGTGCTAGCCTCTTTCTCTCAGGTCTGCAAAGAGAGAAGGAGAAAACAACAGTGTTAGTGAACATTAAGATCAGGGACCTATACATGATTTTGCTAATTCAGACTGATTAATGAAGTCACTTGGTGATTTAAAAGAGCCAGACTTCAACCAGATTTTATATTTGGTTTCTATTCACTTTTGCATTAAAATGTGTGTTCCGTGCTGGAGGAGAAGGGCACAGATGAAATTAAGTATCAAAGACTAGAGAAATGTGGTTTTGTTTGGTAGAGATGACCTTTCTGTTTCTCTGACTTGACTTTTCCTAATAAAACACTTGATTTACATGGTTTAGAGGCATTAAAAAAAAAGTGTGGATTCTGTCCAAAGAATAAAGTACTAAATTATAGTGTACTAACAGAAATCTACCAGTTGCAAAACACTGTGGCTTTTATCATTTATATATAAATAACAACACATTGAAGCACTGGAAAAAAAAAGATAAAATGAGGATTTTACAAGCACATCTTGTAAAACACATAAAAATTTGATGATAAGACAGCAAGTCCAGAAAATTTGCAGCCAGGAGGCACCCATTCTTCAATATATCTCTTGTATTTGCAGATCACAGCCATATTATGCTCCTCTAACATTTTTCTGATTATTTATTTATTTATTTGATAATTTATTTTTGAAGTGGAGCTCGTGGGTTAAAGAACGGAATGGAGAAGGGGTTCTAGTAGAGAAACCACAGTCAACTATTCTAGACCACAGGAACTTGACTATTCATCTATATTATACACACACCCACCCCCCCCACACACACACTATACCATACTATAGTAAATATTCATTTACTTGTAGCATATTACTGAAGATTGCATACATATAAAATCATATTGGCACTTATGAGAGACATCTAAGTTGGCACTTATGAGAGACATCCAAACCCTTTATCTTAGGAATGATTTTTTGGAAATAAAACAAATTCTCAAAAGTATCTCATAGGAATACAATATGATATTGAAAAACTTCTTATATTTGTTTCAAGCAGAAACATTTCTAAAAGATGCTAAGAAATGTAAGCGTATATTGTTACGATTATGAAGATTATTATGAATTAACTTATCACTAATGCAGTACTGTTACAACAGAATAATGAAGAAGCAGATTCTTCATGGGCTCAGAAATGCCAGGACCAAATTTACGTACTTGGTGTGAGCACTGAAAAGGGAGATATCCCTGTACTACCTCCCTTTTATTTTTACAGTGATTCTTCATGAAAGTGAGTAACTTAAGAACATATCATCTGTAATTTGGTAACATTTACAACTCTTACAAAATTTATTTAGTAAGACTATAGCCCCACCAACTCTTTGTAATAGTTCTGGTTACCCCCAGAACTGTTCTTCTCCCTGGCTTTGAAGGGGAAAAGTATTTGAGGGCTTTTTGAGGAAAGATCATAGGTATCTTTATTCAATTTTAATCTGCCTATGAATCTTCATTTAAAAAAGAAAAAAAAATTCCTTTGAAAAACTTCCTTTTAGCAAATGCCCAGGTTACTAATACAGCTGTAGTAATCAGATTATACAGTCCTAGTAAGCTTTTCCCCTCCCTGCCCCCTGCACTGTTCCACTGGAGATTCTCTAACTCTTGCTAGTGCTAAGATGGAGGAGGATATTCAATGATAAAATAAAACTCTTCAGTACAAAATGCTGCAATCACATCAACCAGCAAGAGGCTGCATGTATACTCAAAAAGGACAGAAAGCAGTGAAGCAAAGGGGAGACAATGACTTCTCAAGCACCCATGTCTTTACTTCATTTTAGGAGACCCGGGCACATTTGGGACAATTTCTGGATTGCACATAGCCAATGAAGCCAAAGTTCCTGTACCCCCCAACCCTTTTTTTTTTTTTTTTTTTTGCAATTCCATCATTTCAGATGGCCTATCCAGCCCCAGTTAGTGCTAAGTTTACCATGTTTTTGTCTTCACATAGGAATCGTCAATTAAGTGGAGAAAAATATAGCTAGAGACTCCAAGTGTTTTCCTAGAAAAATGTCAAGTGTACTGTGCATTTGCTGCCATGTTTATGCTCGGTTGATAGTCCCTGAGAGGTAATGTGTGTATGGTCTTCAGACAACAGTACAGTTCATGGGTGAGAGTATTTCTAAAGGTGTGGGAAACTCATTCTATTTGGCCTGGTTCAGATCACAATGTGGCTCCTGGGTCTCCTGGAACAGGCATCCTTCTAGGCGCTTGGAGTCTGGACCTTGCAATCCAGTGCTTAATTTCTTCCAGCGCCCTGTCTTAGTCTCTAAGTGTGTCCTACATAAGTTTTCTTCTGTCCAAAGAGGTCTATACAATATTTAAAAAAACAGACAAGCAACTGATCTAGGTGGCAGGCAGGTCAGCTGCAGCAGGAGCTGAAAGCCTGGGCTTTATAGAGTGGAAGGGACAGTGAGTGTCCAGAAGAGAAAGCAAGGAGGATGGATTTAGGGATCCACAGACACAACACCAACTCTACCTTTCTTCTAGAGCTTTTTTTCTTCTAGAGGGTAGGAGTCACGTTTCTCTGTTTGTTTGTTTGTTTCCATTTCCGTTGTCTCAGTGCTTACATATGTCCTTAGTAAGTAATATGAACCTAACTTGCTAACTTGACTTGATGCTCAAAGTCACTTCTATTAAAACTGGCCTAATTAGAGAACTAGGAAAATGAAGTGTATAAGAACCTGTGGGGAGAATATTCACTGTGGAATCTGTGGTCTCATCCAGAGCCGGCTGTGTGATGCTGCTGCCCTCCAGCTCCCTCAGTAAAGATCTTCAACTAAGTCAAAGAGAGACTGTTCTCTGGGAGAACAGGACTATAATGGCCCTCAGGGCTAAGACAGATGAACATTTACTGAAATACCTTAAATTTTTATATGTGAAAAGTAACCAAATAAGAATTCATGTTAATTTTGCTTATTTTCACATTTTCATTCATTTTGCTTTTTAAAGCATTTTAATTTAGTGACATTTTTAATTTAATAAGTATTTATGCAGTAGGTACTAAAAGACAGCCTTCTGCTATGGTAATCTGGGATAAGTAAACAGTAAGAGGTGCTATGTTCTTCCAGCATTGCAAGGCTCAGTGGGGGAACTGATCATGGTATACAGAATCCCAGCTCATGAGTTACCAGATATGTGATCTTGCCTAAATCATTTAATTTCTCTAAGCCTCTGTTTCTCCATATGTAAAATGGCAAGAATAATATTCTCTACTTTGCAGGATTGTTGTAAAAATTCAATGATACAAGTACAATTCCACATAATAAGCACTTAAAAAATACCTGTTGTTATTGTTGTGGTTTTTATTATAATATATATTGAGCACAGAGGCACGGGGATGTGTGGTTTAACATACATATACACAAATACATTTTAGATAGATGAATGCTCTTCAATGAATGAAGACACAATTTTCAGTGTTATGATACTAGCTTAAACAATAAGGTAAAAAATATATATCATCTACCATATCACCACTTTATAATAAGAGTTCCCAAGACTGACAGAGAGCCTGAAGTATTGCTCCTACGTGTTCCAAAATGTTATAGGACAAAGGACAGAATATAATGAATAGATTTTATGTGAACATCATACTTATATAGTATCTACACACTGGGGTCTTGGAGCCAAATAAGATCTTGAGATGGTAGTTCAGTGACGTCATTGGGGTTCTAAACTGACTGAATGGTCAGCATCAGAGAAACATTGCTAACTGATTTCAGACACACGCTAAGAAGATCTGGAGCTCAGGGTTTCTGTTCATGGGAAAATAATCTTCAGCTACATGCATATGCAATTATGGTGTCACATTAGTACAGGAGAAAAGCAGTTAATGTCACTAAACACCTATTACATGCTGGAAACAAGATATATTTTGGTTGATTTCCACAGATGCCTTATAAAGTAAGTCATAGTATCCTCATTTCAGACAAACTAAAGAACTTGCCTAAAATCACAAAATCAAAAATTTGTATTCCAAAGTATTTAAAACTATTTCATGTAATTTCTCAAGCTGAAGAGAACACTATTTAAAACATGTGCAGAGGAAAACAGTGACACAGAACTGATTTATTCTGAAGGATAAAGAGAGAACGTCCTGGATCCATCTATCTAAAAAGATCTTTTTAAAAACTTCGGTTTAGATTTGAATCCATGCCATTTTTAAAACTTTTCTCATTAGGATTTTACTTGGCCTTTTTTAAATCCGTATTTTTGAGAAGGTAGAAGTACTTCCTGGAGCAGTAACCTTTTGGAACATGCAACCTTTAGTTGCTCTTTGGTGTGGATTATCTGTTTTCCTCATTGGTTTATTTCAGTTTGTGAAAATAGGTATGAAGATCTTACTTATGCGTGCGTGTGTGTGTGTCTGTGTGTGTGTGATATACAAGACATAAAGTGCACCTTATCAGTTGACCTTAAGAAGTTCCAGGCACAGGGGTACCTAGCTGGCTCAACTGGGAAGAGCATGCAACTCTTGAGATCAAGAAATCTAGCCCCACATTGGATATAGAGATTACTAAAATAATAATAATAATAATGATAATAATAATAATAAAAATAAAAGTTCCAGGCACAGACTTCCTCACCAGTGTTCCCAGGAACACCAGCATGGTGCATGTGTCTGACGAGGTTATCCACTCCATACCTCATGACTTGCAGTAGCTCTACATATCTTCATTTATCAACATGCATTCAAACAGTGTTAAACATTTGTTAGATATTTGTTGAAATAAATTTGCTGAGACTTTTGCTCCTGGCTCTGATGGAATTTATATCAGATTAACCCTTACTGAGTGCAATTCTACAATTAAGAGACGCACATATACAATAATAAAACAACACAAGCAGTAACAAAATAGCAAATGAAAGCCATCCAACAGCCAGTATCTGAGGGGCCAAGATCCTGTACAGAAGCAAATCCCACGGAGCTGGGAACCCTACATTCATTGCCTTCCCCCACCTTTCCCCCTTTTAGGGAATTTTCCAGTTCCAAGTGAGCTGCCTCGAGGCAAAACAGAAAGTCGCAACCTGGGGGTTGCAGCAATCTGACTAGGTTGGGGGACACACAAAAAATAGGGTTCAAATCTACTAAGGCATCCAGGACTTGAGGAGCCAAGATTCCAAAGCAAAGGGGAACGACAAAGGCATCTGCCAGTTCCAAAACTGCCTATGTGTGGGATGAAAGGCTAAGAAGCTGCTTGTGTACAGTGCCCCGAAGTCTAAAAAAGCCAAGCAGAGAATGCAGCCGTCTCACAGCCGCAGAGAATGAAGAAACAGAGTCCAAAGACTGCCACAGAGGAGGAGTTCCAGTTAATACAGGAGGTTTTCAGTTCAGTCCCTTGGATCCCCCAAGCAAACTTCTGCTTTGCCCCAAGAGAGGGGACAAACCATAAACAGACTGACCATCACAAAGCCTGATGAAAGGCAGGTTCTACTGTACCCAGGGAATTTCCCCTGGAAAAGCTTTTGTTTGGCTCACACGTCTGCTTTCCTCATTTGGAGGGTCTGTGCTCTCCAGTCCTGCCATCCCCACCAAACCCTGCAGTCTCGCAGTAAGCTTACATCACTCACATAAGTTACCTGCTAGAACATGAAGGCATTTGCCACACACTTTTTAAAGCAGATGAGTGACTACGACGGATCCACGCTGTAATATAAACGCTGTGATGGTAGACACAGGGGAGCTCTGGTGCCTGCATGAATGGAGTACCTAGGAGTGTGTGCCTGAGATCATTCATGGGCAGGATCAGTGGCTTTGGAGAGGATTTAAAGGCCAAGCTTACAAATCTCTTCTCTTTGGCCTCTCATTTGTCTTCATATAGTTCCTGAGATAACCATTACTTTTTGCCCATTTATTCTTTTATAGTATTTTGTATTTATAAAACATGTAGTTTACAAAGTATACACATATGCAATGTTTTTTCTTTTTCTTTTTTCTTTTTTTTTTGAGAGAGAGAGAGAGAGGGAGCATGACCAGGCAGGCAGGGACAGAGGAAGAGAGAGAGAGAGAGAGAGATTGAGAATGAATCTCAAGCAGGCTTCATGCTGGGCCAGATCCCAGGACCCTGAGATCTTGACCTGAGCTGAGATCTTGACCTGACTAAGCCACCAGGGCTCCCCACAAATTACATCTTCACACATAAATTTTTACATAATCCTTAGGACAAAATTTGGGACATTTTTGAATTTTACCTCCATTTGGAAAATAGGTAACTAAAACTCGGAGATGTCAAGTCATTTGGTAGAATAGTGGTTTCATGACACTTAACTACATGCTCATTCCACAGCATCTGGAAGCTCAACATTGAATTTTACCATAAAATATGCATATAAAATGTATTTACAAATAAATGTATTGTTCTCACCCCAATATTTGAGTATTATAAGATTAAGTATTAAGTATTATAAGAGATATAAGATATAAGAGTATTATAAGATTAAGCATTAAGTATTATAAAAGATAATAAAATTTTAGACTCTGGAAAAATTATGAATTACACTAAGGCAAAGAACTGGGGTGCCTGGGTGGCTTAGTCAGTTAAGAGTCTGACTTTGGCTCAGGTCATGATCCCAGGATCCTGGGATCAGGTCCTGCATCAGGCTCCTTGCTCTGTGGGGAAACTTCTTCTCCCTCTTTTTCTGCCTGCCATGCTCCCTGCTCATGCTGTCTCTCTGTCAAATAAATAAATAAATAAAGTCGTTTAAAAAAAAAAAAAAGAATCCAAATGATGAGGTGAAAAATGGCCCCAAATGTTCCCCATTTGCTTTCCTCTCCCAGAACTGTTGTAACAAAAGGAGGTATATCACGTGTTTACTCTAATTCTTGTATGATTGCTATTTCAAGGATGAGAGTATGCTAGATCTTTTCACTGGTAAGATAAGGGCCCACACAGTCCAGGAAAGCATGCTACATGGTTAAAATGCAAAAACAAAAAAAGGAAAAAAAAACTGGTCACAGAGGGCACAGAGAAAACTCTGAAATGGAAGCATTAGTGCAGGAGAAATGGAGGCACCTTTTGCTTAGCAAGGATAGAGCCAGGTGTTAAAAGATAGGTTATACAATCCTCTCCTTACTAAAGCTGTATTCATGGAAGACACCCACTGGCAGATCAGACCCTGACACTTTTATTTACAGAATCTAGTACAAACAAAAGTAAAAATCCTGCAGTCTGTTCAATGAGCCCTGCCTGGCCAATCACCGGTGTAACGAGGAGGCAATGTTAAGACAGTCACTCATTGTCAAATAGTGGCATGACCTAATCAAGAGAATTTAAATACACCTCTTTGTCTTAGCTTCTGTATATTTATTCATAAACTTATAGAAATGTTCTGGGATGTTTTGAAGAGCACACCAGGCATTCATTAGTCTCTGCATGTCTCACTACAAAATAAGTATAGCCTTTTTTTTTTTTTCCCCTTTCTCCTCACTGAACTTAACATAGCTCTGGGACAAATCAATGAGAGTCCCAACCTCCCTTGGCTTCAACATGTTTATTCCAGGGTTTTCTGGGAAGATTGCTTTTCCACTCTTCATGAATAGTTCATGTGCTAGTCTCCAATGGAAACAAAGTGACATTTCTTATTACTGTTGGCTGTTGGAAAGCAATTGCAAAGGGAGTGCCTTGAAACAATTAGTCCTCTGTAACCGGTTATTTAACAATGTGTATTTCCCAAGAGCTGTTTATCCTCAAAAGGAAGCAGCCAAGACTAAGTAAGTACTGTATCTAAGCAGACACCTGCACTGAACCCCTCTGGATGCTAAATAGGAATGTTCACAGAACATTAAAGGAGGATTATTAATTTTCTATTCTAATTGCAATGAACTTTGTTTTTGTGAACAAAGAAACATGTTCCAGTTCTTAGGATAACTCAGGGATTATTTTCATTTGGGAAGATTTCTGCATTAAGGAAGGCTTTAGTTTTGGGGCACCTGGGTGACTCAGTCAGTTAAGTGTCTGATTTTGGCTCAGGTCATGATCTCAGGGTCTTGAGACTGAGCCCACATGGAGCTCATCATCAGGCTCTACGCTCAGCATGGAGTCTGGAGTCTGCTTATCCCTCTTTCTCTTTCTGCCCCTCCCTCCACTGTGCTCTCTCTCTCAGATAAATAAAATCTTTTTTAAAAAGGCTCTAAGGGCATCTGGGTGGCTCAGTGGGTTGGGCCTCTGCCTTTGGCTTGGGTCATGATCTTGGGGTCCTGGGATCGAGCCCTGCATCGGGCTCTCTGCTCAGTGGGGAGCCTGCTTCCCCCCTCTCTCTGCCTGCTTCTCTGCTTGTGATCTCTCTCTCTCTGTCAAAAAAAAAAAAAAAAAGGCTCGGGGCGCCTGGGTGGCTCAGTGGGTTAAAGCCTCTGCCTTCGGCTCGGGTCATGATCTCAGGATCCTGGGATCGAGCTCCGCATCGGGCTCTCTGCTTAGCAGGGAGCCTGCTTCCTCCTCTCTCTCTCTCTGCCTACTGTAGAAGAAACAGTTTCCACCTTTGAGTTACTTATTTCCTGGCCACTCAGTTGTTTGAAGACATGGGGCTAGGAATAAACATGATTTTAACCAGCTGATCTTAAATTTGAACACAGGCTATATATTTTTAGTTACAGACTCCATGTTGCAACTCCCTACTCTGAAAGAGCGAGTGGTTCAAATACTGCCAGGGAACATCTCGGGAACATCTCGAGACCAGATGCTTGTATAAACGAACATGTAAAAGCCAGTTACAGAGAGACAGTCAAACGGGACTCCAAACAATGTGGTCTCATAATTCACATACTGAGAAGTGTCATATCCCGATACTATGTAAAGTTCGGCTCCCTTGCCAGCTTATGCATTCCAAGAATGCACTTCAGTTTTTGGAAAGGTTCTTCTATGTGTATGAATCTTCTCCAAAAACTTGTTTTCCAGCATCTTTAAGAAGCTCATGCCTGATATTGCTGGCTACCCTTATTATCCTACATGGGATTCCCTACACATGTAAAAAAGCTGTTAGTCAGTGAGAAAGTCCTAGAAGAAAATTGCAATAAATGCTGTATTTAAGTCATTCAGGTTAAAAATAGAAAATACTTCGGAACGTACTTAAGCTGGGCATGATATGCAAAATGTTTAATGAGTGTGGCACAGACACTGACCAATCGGGATGGCCACAGGTCTAGAGCTGGAGTTAGGTTCCTGGAGGCTCCCTGTCTGGCCAAGCATTAGTCTTTCACCTGCTGGAAGTCTGGAGATGCTCCTTAAGTGGCTAGAAACCAGACACACGCACGAAGTTAAAACACTAGCTATTTCAATACTTTCACAACTGATAGGGTTGGAGCAGTGCCTACCAGCTGAGTATCAAGCTTGGTGATTACTCCCATTATCGTCACACAGTTTGAATATACCTTCAACTAAACAGTCTAAGAAAGCTGTGATGTATAAACATTAGCACAAATCTTAGAAATAATACTTTAATAATTCACTTTTTAAAAAATAATGGCTATTGGATGAATGGATCTGGGAATTAGAAAAATATTAAATATACTAAACATGGTCTCTTAGGAATTTCTTGTGGAGGGTACAGAGACATTGGTTAGATAAGAGATACCAAGGATATTCATAATAAATGGAGGCTACACAGATGAAGTATCCCAGTGGTTTGACAATGGCTGTTTTTGGCCTTGCCCAAACTTACACGAATGAACAAGAAAATTTAGAAAATACATATAGTGGATATCTGTTAAATTAGCTTACCTATCACTGTTGCACTCCTTTTATTGATAAAAGCATCCTTTTCCTCTGCTGGGAATTCCACTCTATGTGGTTTTGTGAGATCGAGCAGATCAATTCATCTCCTTCTACCAATGGAGTCTGCTCATGACCCAGGCCTGGCCAGAGTATCTGTCACCATGTGACCGGTTTCTTCATTGTCTGTGGTCCAAGGTGAGGGTAATTTAAGTCCTACATAGGATTTTCCTATTTGAGAATAAGCTCCTTCAGTGCTAGGGCTAGAAAGCTGGGAGGAGGTGAGTCTTGCACTGGTGTGGCCACCATGGTCAATAAGATTATTAAGCGATAAAAATAATAGCAGACATACCTAGAATGATAATTTTTCTTAACCTCACTTTGTATTTGTATCCATCAAGCATTATAAAGTACTGCATATACATTTTTTTAAAGGCTCAAATGTATTGGATGGTTGGAAGCTCAACTTTGAATCTTCAGAAAGTGAAAATAAATTCCTGATAATATTTCAAGTGATTAGGATTCCCTTTAAAAAAAAAAAAAACTACTGGGACTAAATATATATATATATATATATATATATATATATATATATATATATATATATATAACTTTTTCATAGCGAAGGAAACCACCAATAAAACAAAACAAAAAACCCCCAATCTACTGAATGAGAGAAGATATTTGCAAATGATCTATCAAATAAGCAGTTAATATCCAAAATACATAAAAACATATACAACTCAACACCCCCCCCAAAAAAAACCACAGTCTGATTTAAAAATGGGCAGAGCATGATATCCTTCAACAGATGAATGGATAAAGATGTGGTCCATATATACAAAGGAATATTACTCAGCTATCAGAAAGGATGAATACCCACCAATTACACTGACATGGACAGAACTGGAGGGGATTATGCTAAGTGAAGTAAGTCAAGCAGAGAAAGACAATTATCGTATGGTTTCACTCATATATGGAACATAATGAATAGCGCAGAGGACCACAGGGGAAGGGAGGGAAAACTGAAGTGGGAACAATCAGAGAGGAAGACAAACCATGAAAGGCTCTGGACTCTGGGAAACAAACTGAGGGTTGCAGAAGGGAGGGGAGTGGAGGAATGGAGTAACCAGGTGATGGGTATAAAGAAAGGCACGTGATGTGAAGAACCCTGGCTGTTATACACGGCTAATGAATCACTGAACACTACATAAAAAATTAATGATGTTCTATATGTTGGCTAATTGAACTTAGTAAAAAAAAATGGGCAGAGGACTTGAATAGATTTTTTTCATAGAAGACATAGAGATGACCAATAGACACATGAAAAGATAGATAACATCACTAATCATTAGGGAAATGCAAATCAAAACCACAGTCAGATATCACCTTATACTCATCAGAATGGCTGCAATAACAAAGGCAAGAAATAACAAGTGTTGGAGAAGATGTGTAGAAAAAGAAACCATCATATGCTGTTGGTGGGAACAGACACTGTGCAACACAGTAAGGAGGTTCCTTGAAAAATTAAAAATAGAAATAACATATGACCCAATAAATCCACTTTGGGTATTTACCCTAAGAAAACAAAAATACTAATTTGAAAGATAAATGCACCCCTATGTTTATTACAGCATTACTTTCAATAGCCACGGAATGGAAGCCCTACATGCCCATTGATGGACAAATGGATAATGGTGTAGTATCTACATACATGAAATGTATGCTGCCTTAAGAAAGGATGATATTATGCCATTTGTAATAACAGGGATAGACCTAGGCAGTATTAGGCAAAGTGAAATAAGGCAGACTATGAAAGATAAATGCCATATGAATAAACAAACACACAAAAAGTAGAATCAGACCTATAAATACAGAGAACGAACTGATGATTGCCAGAGAGGATGGGAGAGGAAGGATGGGCAAAATGGGTTAAAGGGAGTGGGAAATATAGGCTTCCAGTTTCGGAATGAAGAAGTCACAGCAATGAGAGGCACAGTGTAGAGAACACAGTCAATGATACTGTAAATAGCCTTGTATGGTGACAGTAGTTACACTTGTGAGCACAGCATAATGTGGAGAGATGCTGAATGACTGTGTTGTGCACCTGACTAATGTAACATTATGTGTCAACTACACTCAAGTAAAAAAAAAACAAAAAAACAAAAAAACATTTAAAATATTCTCCTTTGGGAGCACCTGGCCCCCAAAATTAGTAAGTCATATGACTCTTGAACTTGGGGCATGAGTTTGAGCCTCACATTGTGGGTAAAGTTTACTTGAAAAAAAAAAAAAAAGATTCTCTTTTAAAAACTGCGTCATATAATAAATATGTAAAAATTCAGAATATTATAAAAATATATTTTATCTATTAGTCTTTGAGCATCTATCATACATTAATAGTCTGGATAAAAAATGAGGCAGTAATCTCCTCTGGGCAAAATACAGTAGCCAAGCATAAGATAGATACTTTGGTGGTTGCAGGTGTTGACAAAAGCCAGTTAAAAAACATACAAAGGCCAGTGCAAAAAAAAAAAAAAAAAAAAAAAAAAAAGATAATAATAACCATTAAGGCTTCATGGGACATACTTGGAAGATCTTACTACTATATAGCCACATTCCATGAAAATGCCCAAGTTGAAGACATGAAGCAGTTTATAAACCAAATGAAACCTAATAAATGCTAGTGAAATCATATTTTTAATTGTTTCTTAACAGGCATTCCTTTTAGAAATGATTCACTGAGCACTGGTACCAGGAATGTACTCATTGCTTCAATAGTGCCACAAAGATTGAATAAAGCTCATTACATATGGATTTGAAATGTTTTTCATTTTTATACTTAGCTTTAAGTTCCTCTAAGAAATAGATCATAATGATTTTTTTTACATCTCCCCATGAACTATCATTTAATGCTCAACAGTTCTCTGTTTCTTAAGATTTTATTCGTCAGAGCGAGAGCACAAGCAGGGGGAGCGGCAGGCAGAGGGAGGAGGAGGCTCCCACTGAGCAGGGAGCCTGATGTGGGACCCGATCCCAGGATTCTGGGATCATGACTGACTGAAGCAGACGCTTAACTGACTGAGCCACCCAGGCATACTGCAAGAGATCTCTTTTACTAAAGAGCTCAACAGACTTTTCTGTGTGTAGGTGGTTGGATAATTTACGCTGGCTACCATTTCTACTTTAAGGTTTACATTTCTACAATTACTGCTGAGTGGTTCAGTCACTGATTTCAGGTGTCTAACCTCCACTGAAGCCCATGGTTTCCCCTATAAGCAGTCCATCTCATGACCACCTTCCAACCCACCATAGCTTGCTATTTACTTTCTGCCTAGAGGCTGCTCCATACTTTTTACTGTTTTTAGCTCAAGCTTTCAACCCATTTTTCTCAGTAAATGTCCTTGCTTCCTGACTTTCAGAGAAAAGAGAGGGCATTAGATGCAAATTCCAACTTTCCACACTTCCAGCTTTAAAGTGGTTTTTCCATGTTTACCTTTTTTCCCCTCCTTCCCTAGCCTGAGAGAGAAATACCTCTCCTCCACCCTCCATCCCTTCTGTTCTTCCTGCCCTGTCTGTGATCTGGCCACAGCAGAGTCTTTCCTCCACTTGTCAGTTTCTCCTTTGTTAGTTCTTTTCACAAGTAAAACAAAACAAATCTCCTTTGAATCAGTCAAACATCCTTCCTAAGCTATTCCTTTCTCTTTATTCTCCATTAAACTTCTTGAATAAAGGTAACTATTCCTTATATGTGAAGTTATCTACAATTGCTTTATATTTGTTATGTCCCTTAATTAAATCATACCATAATCCTAAGTAGTATTTATTCCCATTTCATAGATGAAGTAAGTAAAAGTAGAAAACAATTTGTATCCATGATTCAGCCTGAGTCAACCAGATAAGATGGGCTGGTGGAGTAAGGATCATGCTTTACTACAGCACTGGTTCTCAGACTGTGGTTCCTAGACCAGCTGAATCAGCATCATCTGGGAACTTGCTACAAAAGCACACTCTCGGGTCTGCCCAGACCTACTGGATCAGGAAGTCTGTGTTTCAGTCAGCCGTCCATGTGATTCTGATGCAAACCACAGTCAGGGAGCACTGCACTAGACCACACTGCCCTCAGCTCTTATCCTATTTATCTTCGCTACACTTGACAGACTTTGTATTGTTTTCTTTTGAAGCTTTCTTTTCTACCAGCAGCTCCAAACTGTTCTAACCTGGTTCCCTTTCATTAACAATCTCTTTCACTAGCTCTCTTCCAGTACCTAGTTAACTAAAATATTGGTAGACTTTTTCTTTTCTAAGATTTTATTTGTCAGAGAGAGGGCAAGAGAGAGAGAGAGAGAGAGAGAGAGAGCACACAAGCAGGGGGAGCAACAGGCAGAGGGAGAGGGAGAAGCAGGCTCCCCACTGAGCAGAGAGCCCGAACTAGGACTCTGATCCTAGGACCCTGGGTCATGAGTGAAGCTAAAGGCAGATGTTTAAGTTACTGAGACACCCAGGTACCCCTAAAATATTGGTAGCACTACTAATCTCTCCCACATATTACCAACTCACCAAACTTACTGCACATTTCCTAGAACCCTGTGCTGGATTTGATCTTCATGTTGACTAAAGGTGTGGGTTCCCAAGCATTTGCCTTGAGCCAGGCATTTGTTTGTCTTTCTTTCTGATTTTATTTATTTATTTATTTATTTATTTATTTGAGAGAGGTGGAGAGAGAGTGAGTGCGGGAGGGAAGAATCTGAAGCAGACTCTGCCCTCAACATAGAGCCCCATCCCACAACCTTGAGATCCTGACCTGAGTTGAAATCAAGAGCCAACTGGGCCACCCAGGTGCCCTGAGTTGTTCTTTCGTATTCTACATTCCTACATTTCATCGGCAAACCAAATTGCATTGATAGTTACCTCTACAGCCCTCAAACCTATCACCTACTCTCTATTCCCAGGTATGCCACCAGAGCATTATGGGCTGGAATCTGATAGTAGCCCACCCAACTGGAGATGTTCCACATTTCAATACCCTCCTAACTGTTTCCAGCTACCTTTCTAAAAAGTAGTATAAGCATGTCATTCTTAACCAAAATTAAAAAAATTTAAAAACTCACAAAACATAAAAAGCAAATCAGAACGAAACAAACAAAAACTCCAACTCTGATGGCTTCCCACTGCTTAAAAGCTGAAGTTTAACATCCCAACCCAAGCATGGTAACATGGCATGGAGTTCAAGCATGGTAACATGGCGTGGAGTTCAACCTACCATGTCCATGTCTGCTCCCAGGGTTACCTTCCTAACTGCAAAGCTCTTCTTCTTAACACTCCCATCCCAGCTCTTTGTTAAATCTTGGCAAGATGTATCACTTTCCCTTTGCACTGCCCAGGCTAATGCTGTTTCTCTGCCTGAAATTCCCATCTCTAACCATACACTCTTCACTTAGTTAATCAGCATTAAAGGTGTCACGAACTCAAGGGCAGGTGAAATGAATGAATGCAGTCGATCACGTCTTATAAGGTCACATGCCCCATCTCAAGGGGGCAGCATCTACTTAGGACTGGAGAATTGCTGGTACTGCCATTAACGAAAAGTCAGAAATTCAAGTTTTTATGTGAAATTTCTCAATTTTAAAGATCTGCCACAAATATTAAATTACTTAAAACACTGTTCAGTGTACTGTTGTGGGTCCACCAAATAATACATCTGCAGGCTGTCAGTGAGGACCTTGGTGCTGGCTCCCCTAGGTCTTAGGGATTCAAAGGTGACCAGACAGGGCCTCTGACCTGAATGGCTCACTTCTGGTTCTCATCTCAAAGGCCAGCACAGGTGGGAATAAACAGGCCCTTCACTCAGCTCTTAACAACATTTTGTTTGCACAGCACCTGCCACAGTATACTCTCACTAGTGACTGTTTACTCTCCTGAATCATCACATTCTCGAGGAGCAGGCCTGTCACCTTCATCCTGGTATGGGAAGCACTAACACAGTGTGCTAGGAGCAGGCACTTGATTCTCACTATGGCTATAAAGAGATGTCTGTGTATCTACTTGTGTCAACTTGATGCCAAACTTTTTGCCCTTCCTAAGTCCATATTATGATTTGATTAGGCATCCTGCTGGAAGAGAAGGTGTCACTAACTAAATCATCACCTTAAAATTAAACCGAAATATGCTTTGAGTCTTATTTTAGTTGTATGCTATCATCCTAATGGGTTTTTCTACACATGTTCTTGGCAAGATGGTGGTCAAAAGAGGGACTTGAGTTTAGAGATATCTTTGGTAAATTCAAGAAATTATTTTGGTCCAGGACAGACCTTTTCACTTTGGAAAATAAGGAAAATGAGTTCACTTGTTCCATTT
Organism: Enhydra lutris kenyoni; assembly: GCF_002288905.1. NCBI lineage: Eukaryota > Metazoa > Chordata > Mammalia > Carnivora > Mustelidae > Enhydra > Enhydra lutris. The sequence continues at coordinate 15,674,985 of NW_019154103.1, read as the reverse complement.
GTTAATTTCAGGGTACAACTTTTTTCCATTTTAACAAAAAGCACTAAAAAAGTCAGGCTTTAATTTTTGCTCCAGTTATATAATTTCTAGTTATGCTATCCAAGCACGCTCACAAAACTAATTTAAGCTGGGCATTGCCAGACTTAGAGGATGTCAATCATTTTTCAGTGAACCAAAACACTCTCATTTCACTTGAGAGTGGACTGCTTGAACACTGGTGTCTATTTCACTCCTCAATTGATCTACTTCTAGATACAGCCACCATCCAAATATGTGCACAGGTCCTCCATGGCTACCACCTGAAAAGTTTATAAACTTCAATCCTGCTGAAAGAGAAATATTTTTCTGTAGTTACCTAGATATTCTCTAAATAAAGGAGGGTAAATATTTTATGTCTTCTCTATCTGTATAATCAGCAAGTTAGAAGCCCAGCTGTATTTCAGTTATTAAAGATTTAGCCCCCCCCATCATTTTATTCTACAACTCTGCATGGTGTGTTTAAGAATTCATCTATGAGTTGACACTTGATTCCTTGACATTGAAACTCCATGTCCGGTGTTCACGAGGATACATGTGCCATCAATAACCAGATTATAAGCTTACCTGCAGACTGTTGAAAATGACAAAGAGGACCAACATCCAGAAGTGTCTGTAAGCCATGTGCAGGCCTCCCCAAAGCCATGTCACAGAAATCAGGCCAAAGAGATATAAAACCAGCGGAATTTCTAGAAATTAAAAAAAAAAATTTTTTTTTTTGAGCTTTGGTGTACTGCATAGTCACACATACACACAGATTCATATTGGCTCTCTTCTTGTGATACTTCTTCTTGTGTATGCCGAAGTACCCATTTTGAAAGAACAACCTTGGAAATCCCATTCTTTTGCCAGAGAGGAGAAGGCACGTTGCTGAGTCTACATTCTTTCTGTTTTTCTGGTAGGCGGGCGGGGGGGGGGGGGGGGGGGGAAGAATGAGAACTGTGCCTCTCCTAGACTACCACCTGCTGGACTGTTCAGGAAGCGCCATGAACAATTACAGAGATGCAATCACATTTCAATCCCAGGTAAATCCCCTTGAAGAGCCCTCCACCAGGAAAAGGCAGGCAGTGGTATGCTCCCGAAATTAGAGTAGTTTAACTCCACTTTTTAAAAATTTATTGAAAGATATTATTTATTTACTTGACAGAGAGACAAAGATAGAGAGCGAGCACAAGCAGGCAGAGCGGCAGGCCCAGGGAGAGGGAGAAGCAGGCTCTTCATGAGCAGAGAGCATGAGGCAGGACTCGTAGCCAGGACCTGGGGATCATGACCTGAGCCAAAGGCAGACACTTAACTGACTGAGCCACCCAGGTGCTCCTAACCCGACATTTTAAAACAGAAATGATACAAATACTAGTTTGTGTATCATGGCAAAGGATATACTCATCTCTCTCTCTCTCTCTCGTTCTCTTTTTTTTTTTTTAACAGAAAAGACACCAAACTTTATAGCTAACATTAGAGCAAAGATGAAGTGATAGGTTTGCTATCGCCAACACTAAGTTTAGTCTACCCATTGTTTCTCATGCCATTTATTTCAGTAGTTTCCAGGACAGATTTCTTCAGGGCCAAGGACTTCATTACCCTTGTCTTTTGTCATTGCCATGTGCATTATAGAATAACCTTAAAAAGGGGATTTTAGCATTGAAATCATAAGCTATATAAGACTTGGAAAGCGAATCAGATCATAGTAGCTACAAATAAGCACATTTCAAGCTGTTGAAAGACATCAGAATGGACCACACTACTGACACCTCTTAGGACAGACCTCAAGGTCCATATACACCCACCATTACCACTTATTGCCTAGAATCTACATGTACTCTGGAAACCAGAATAATTAAATAACCCAACCTTAGCAATTTAAAGCTTTTATTTTGAAACATTCTCGACCTTTTAGAAGAGCCGCCAGTACAGTTTGACCACACAGGTTTGTTTTCTTACTGAACCACTTAAAAGTTGCCAACTGAATCCTGCATCACTCTCTGAATACTCCATGTTTTAATATATTTTTTAAAGTAACATTTTTAAGTTTGTTATTATTAGTAGTAGAAGTAATCTCTACACCACATATGTTGCTTGAACTCAGAATCCCCAGATCAAGAGTCGGACACTTAACTGACTGAGCGACCTGGGTGCCCCTCCTCTCTGAATACATTAATGTATATTTTCTACAAAGACGTTCTCCTACATAAACACAATGGGACCATCAAATCAGGAAAGTAATGCTGATCTATTACTGCCATCCTCAGATCCCACTCAAGATTTGTCTATTGTTTCCATCACCTCCTTTGTAGCAGAAAGGTCCGGCTGACACGCTTCTACAATCTCCTTTAATCCCAAACACTGCACCTGTGTGTACTTGGTTTTTAAGACTGATACTTTTTTTTTTTTAATTTTTATTATTTATTTATTTGACAGACAGATCACAAGTAGGCAGAGAGGCAGGCAGAGAGAGAGGAGGAAGCAGGCTCCCTGCTGAGCAGAGAGCCAGATGTGGGACTCGATCCCAGGACCCTGAGATCATGACCTGAGTCAAAGGCAGCAGCTTAACCCACTGAGCCACCCAGGCGCCCCTAAGACTGATACTTTTGAAGACTACCGGTCGGTTTTTCCTGTAGAGAGTCCTTAAATTTGAGTTCATCTGATGTTTTCCTGTGATTTAGGTTATAAAGTTTGGCAGAAATCACAGAAGGGAGGCTGGGCTCTTTTTATAGCATTCCGTTGGGTAGCACAAAAATTTGATTCGTCCCATGACTTGGGCAACTCATTCAGGTCACTTGATTAAGGTAGTGGCTGCATACGTATGCATACATATTCTCCACTGTGAAGTTAGTCTGTTTTCCTTTGTGATTATTAAGTATTCATGTGGGATTACTTTGAAACTGAATAAATACCTTTGTCCTTATTGAATGCTTAATTTACTCACTTATTTATTTTTAAAACATGGACTCATATGTACTTAATGGGTTACTGTCCATTATTTTCATGTTGATGTCCCAAATTATCCTAAATTTGACTAATGGGAGCCCCTGGAAGATGGCTTCTGAGCCTTTTGTTATGTCCTCATCATTCTGTAAGTACTTCCTTGATTTCTGGTCCAACAAGATGTTTCTTTCTTTCTTTCTTTCTTTCTTTTTTTTTTTAAGATTTTATTTATTTTATTTTATTTTATTTTATTTTATTTTATTTATTTGGCAGATCACAAGTAGGCAGAGAAGCAGGCAGAGAGAGAGAGGAGGAACCAGGCTCCCCGCCGAACAGAGAGCCTGATGTGGGGCTCGATCCCAGGACCCTGGGATCATGACCTGAGCCGAAGACAGAGGCTTTAACCACTGAGCCACCCAGGTGCCCCAATGGTCCGACAAGATGTTTCAAACTCATCTTGTACCTTCCCTGATCCAGTTCTGGTTTCTTTTTGGGGAGCATGGCATTTAGAAACCACGACTGGGTGCTAGGTATGCTCGTAATTATTGGGGTGTTTCTGCCCCTAAACCTTCCCAGCAGACAGAGCTAGAGAATATATGGAGGTTCACGGATGAACGTACACACGCATCTAGATCTTTACACCTAGATCACTGGATCTATCTCTATATAATGAACATCAGCACCGGTTCACACCAATACATCTAATTTCAATCCAACACCACAGGGTTAATCCTAATTTCCTTCCTTTTAATTTTCATAAATCTCTTATCTGTTGTTAAGAAATCTATTTCTCGGACACCTGGGTGGCTCAGTGGGTTAAGCCTCTGCCTTTGGCTCAGGTCATGATCTCAGGGTCCTGGGATTGAGGCCCGCATTGGGATCTCTGCTCAGCGGGGAGCCTGCTTCCTCCTCTCTCTCGGCCTGCCTCTCTGCCTACTTGTGGCCTCTCTCTGTCAAATAAATAAATAAAATCTTAAAAAAAAAAAGAAATCTATTTTTCATTATTCTTAGTATATTTACCTATTTGATCAACTGCCCTATTTGATTGTGACCAGTCTCCTGGTGCTGTCGTCCCCTCCCTTGCACACGTGGGTTCTGACACCTCATGTGGGGCTGTACACCCCCCCCAAGAGATGCCCCCTCGCAATGAACGAGATTCCTGAATTCCATTCTTTAACACCTTTCTGCAGATGGTAACTGTGAGGATGGCTTTAGGATGGGATTCTTTGGGGAGGGAAGGGAAAGGAAAAGCACTAGAAGAGAAAGGAGGGAAAGGGAATGGGGTAGGGGAGGTGGAATAGGGAAACTGAGCATTCTTTCTTGTTTGAGAAGAAAAAAGGGTTTAAGAGGACACTATGTTGGTATCTTCCCAAAATAGGCCCTTCATAAAGAATACAGAATTGTCTGAGTTATTATTATAACTTCACAGAGAAAATAAGAATAATATAAGACACAGTCTGGGACACCTGGGTGGCTTAGGCAGTTAAATGCCTTCGTTTCAGGTCATGATCCTGGGGTCCTGGGATGGAGCCCCACGTTGGGCTCCCTGCCCTCTTCCTCTGCCTGCTGCTCCCCTGCTTGTGCTTGCTCTCCCTCTGTCAAATAAATAAATAAAATCTTTTAAAAAAAAAAAAGACATAGTTTATACAGATGAATAATTCCTTTGTCATTAATGCCTTGCAGCAGAACAGGAAAGAATGTATTAAGATTTATTTAAATTTTATAAAAATTTATTTTTGTTTAATGAAATCATACAATTTGATGAAAGGCCAGAGGCTCATTTTTACTTATGACAAGATACCCTAATATTTAGGAAACTTCCTATGCTATGCTCATTAAATTTTTTAAAGATTAGATATCAAGTCTGGCAGTTGCATTCTTTGTTCCCACTGTGTAAGTACAAAATTCTATTTATGGCTCTGTGCAGAGTACAAAAGGACATGTGTATTTTGCATGAACAACTAGGAACCCGATTTTCAAAATTTGGCCTGCATGTTTCTCTAACGTGCCTAGAGCCAAACAAGTGCTGTGTGCTGACAAAGCTCAGCGGGAGAGCCAAGAGAGCATACTGGGACTGACTAGAAACACCCATGGCCTAGGTTTCTCTGGAACTCCGCAGAAAAGCGTGGTAGCTTGGCAGCCCAGACCAGAAACTCTGCAAGGAAGAAAGCCAGTCATAAATAACTTAGTATACTGAACAACAGACTCCAGGCTGGTTTCCCAGCAGTACAACAATGATGAGTACACGATTTCAGATAGAAGAAACATATCCAGAGACAAATGCAGATTTTGTGGGCCTGAAGTCTATAAAACTTGCAGAGGCTACTTTAAAAAATAAGAATTGCCAAAGCAAAATTAGGTATCAAATCTTAGAGGGGATTTATGCAAGGGAGAGGCCCTAAAACTTAAACTTCATCAGCTTTATGGCTAATCCACCACTGAGCAGGTACCTTTATCCTCTTTGGGGCATAGAGTAACTACCACATGAGAAGGGCTGTTCCAGAGTGGGTGGTGGTGATGAAGGGGTAAGGGCGTGTTGTTGTTTAACAGCTACTGTGATTTCCATTCAGCACAATGAAAATTAATGCTGCACTTAATGAAAATCACATCAGTTTCCTAGAGGTCAAGTCCCATGTTGGGCATGGAGCTTACTTAAAAATAAATAAATAAATAAGAGGTACCTGGGTGGCTCAGTAGGTTAAGCCTCTGCCTACGGCTCAGGACACGATCCCAGGGTCCTGGGATCGAGCCCCAAATCAGGCTCTCTGCTCAGCAGGGAGCCTGCTTCCCCCTCTCTCTCTGCCTGCCTCTTTGCCTACTTATGATCTCTGTCTGTCAAATAAATAAAATCTTTTAATAAATAAATAAAATGTATCCAAATGTTTCATATTTCACAGTAAAGTCTTTTTAAATTTTGTCATTCACTTTTCATATTTCATGATATCCTTTTTAACGAAGCTCCTCTTTTCTTTTTCATGACTTTGTCTTTTACGGCCAAATTGCCTTATGGCTTATTAATAATGCAGTGAAAATGTTTGCAGTGAAAATGCTTGCTCCTGTATACACACACGATGGAATATTACTCAGCTTCAAAAAGGAATGACATTCTGACATGTGCTGCAACATGGATGAATGTTGAAAACATTATCTTTTTTTTTTTTTTCTTAAAGATTTTATTTATTTGACAGACAGAAATCACAAGTAGGCAGAGAGGCAGGCAGAGAGAGAGGAGGAAGCAGGCTCTCCGTGGAACAGAGAGCCTGATGTGGGGCTCGATCCCAGGACCCCGGTATCATGACCTGAGCCGAAGGCAGAGGCTTAACCCACTGAGCCACCCAGGAGCCCCTGAAAATATTATCTTAAAATGAGCTAGACACAAAAGGACAAATACTGTATGATTGCACTTTTATGAGGTACCTCAAGTAGGCAAATTCATCTAGACAGAAAGTAGAAGAGAGGTCACCAGGGGCTAGGACAAATGGGGAATAGGAAGTTTGTTTATTGGGCACAGAGTTTATGTTTGAGTTGATGAAAAACTTCTCGCAATGAACAGATGGACAGATGATTGCACAACATTGTGGATGTACTTTTTGGATTATAAACTTGAAAATGGTTAAAATGGTAAATTTTGTGTTATGTATATTTTACTACAAATTTTTTTTTTTAAAGGCCATGTTTAAAAAGGCAGGCTTGTGTTAAGATGAAGTTCTATGACAGATTGAAAAAAAAATCAAATTCTCAAAGTACTTAATTTAAACACTTAAATTAGCAAGGAGTCATTAATGTAGTAGACAAAGTAGTCTGAAAAGTCTTTTAGTAAAAGAAATTACTTGGGGAAAGGAAAAGAAAATCAGCAAGTGGATGTGTCATTTAGTACCGCTATCATTAAGAAAGTCTACTTACGGGATTTTGTAGATTCCATTGAGAACACATAAAATCTCTTTATTTTTTAGTGGAAAATATGATTTCAATGAATTTAATTGCCATTTTTAAAGGAAGTATGGTGCTGTATTATTTCTTTTCTTTGTAATTGCAGCCCTGGCTTTATTGCTATGCACCAGTGACAACAATAATGGCTTTATTATGGAAATCACACCTCATTTACATGAGGCTGAAATTTATTCTGTGTTTACCATCTTCTAAAGTACTTGTTTTAATTTTACCTCACTGACCTTCTGATGCTAACAATTTAGATGTGCTACTAAAACAAACTCATCAATGTAAAACAAGGAACACAGCTGTGAAATAATGCGTAGATTTAAGATACTTATGGGGCTATTTCCAACAACAGGCATGTATTATTTTTAAACGAGAAAAAAAGGTAATTGAAAAAAAAAGGTATCAGAAGGCCTTACTTCTAAATTATGGGCTTTTATTCTGAAATTAAAGATACCTGGAGGCAAAGAAGTTTCATGAATCTGACCCATTTCTTGGTGAGAACATATAAATTGTGTGCTTAAGCTTCCTTAACAAGGGTTAACATTAACCCTACAATGCAGAGTCACACACTAGTGTTCTCAGCAAATAAACCCAAAGTCACAGAAGAACACAACAGGGCATAGATTCCACAGAACTGCCAAATCAGCATGAGGACACTACAGGTGGAAGAGATAACAAATCTACGAACATTTATAAATATATCTGGAGAGAGGAGACACAGGACTCAGAATAGGTTCCCTGTTCTCCAATGGGTTTTAAGAGCTCTCAAATGTTTGTTGCAACAGGCTAGATTTTGTACATCTCTGCTCTCTGCTATGTACCAGGTTCTTCACTTTATTTTGCCATCCTTACTAAATTTATAATCTCCTTAGTCACTTTCTTTCAAAGAGCACTTTAGGGACAACAATGTCCAAATGAGCACCTCCATCTCTCCTGAGCTCTAGAACTCCATGCCTGGAGATCCCCAAAGCATCTCAGGCTCAGTCCATCCAAAGCTCTTCCTTCCGAGTCCCCAGCCTACTAGTACCCCCATTCCCAGAGACTGACCCTGTGCCTCCTTGCCCCTCATATGCTGCACCACATGGGGGAATGTAGGGAGAGAGCATACACAGAAAGCAATCGGCACAGAGCCCGGCACAAAGCACATGTTCGATAAGCCTTACTACTATCATCTTCATTCTCATGACTGTCACGCCTTTAGTCAAGTTCAGGAAATAGTGCATGGCTCTACACAGTGCCTTCCTGTATATTTAAAGAACCCCAAAATCACGTAATAAAAAAAGTTGAACTTTTTTTGTACCCGAATTTCTCAAACCCATTTAGCTATAGGACCCTTCTGTTTACCTGACGGAGCCTGAAGATTACTCTTGGAGGACAGTTGCTTTCAGACGGCAGACTGTAAATTCCACCACATCCAAACCGTCACTGAAAGCTTCCTGACCAGTGTATTTAAACTGGACCTCTCAGTGTCTTCTATCTGCCCCCCTCCTCCCCCAGCGCCCTTCCTCCCTCCTCTCCTCCCTTTTCTATTCTAACCCATCCCACCCTGCTTAAAAATGCTGGCAATGAGTCTCCCCAATGCATTGTGACTCACAACTGTAAATTTCTACTCTGGAAGGTAATTTAAGTAGCCCATAGGACATCTGAGACATAAAGTGGGTACGGTAAACATCACTGATAGTGGAGGCCCACCACTTTCTGGCATGGATATAGCCTGACCCTTACTGAGATATGAAAGAAGCAGCCTAATTGGGAAGGATGTGCTCAGGTGAAAGCTTGGATCTTCAGGCAAGAGAAGAGAGCTGATCAATCCTGGCCTAGAGTTTATTTTCCAGAGGGTAAAGAGGAGGAATGTGAACAAATTTTCAGAGGAGTCTTAAGGTCTGCTGAGAACCTAAACGGTGGCACTCTGTCAACAGCTGACTTAGGGCTTTCCTGGATGCTAAAGGACAGTCCAGTGTCAGGCCTACTTCGAGTGTGATTTATTGGGAATGAAAAAAATAAAAACAGTACAAGCCTAGAATTATGGTCTCGCCTTGCAAAAGCTATATATAATTTTCAATTTGCAGACTATAATTTTGAATCTAAGGAGAATAATCAAGTTAGATGAGACATACCCACATGGGCCTTGCACAAACTGTTATTAGAGTAATTCCATTTGAACCATGTACTTCAAAGTTGCTAGATAATATCCTACTGAGGGGAGTCAAATAGGTCTGTGATACTCAAGGAAAAGGTTAAATGGTTTGTTTTCTTCTTGTGAGGAAAATGTCTCGGAACTATGGGAAAAATTATCGTTTGGGTTCACAGCCAACATAGTAATTTTTAACATACTTCATTATTATTTTACAAAAAGACATTATGACAAAAGTTTTTAGGAGACCTTAAACAAGCATGAGGCCAGCCAGCTAACAACTGAGGATTGGCTTAACCTAGTTTTCTAACTACATTACCAGTTACTCAGCCGTTAAAGAGTTCAAAACACTCATCTCTAGGCATGCTCAGGCACCGAACAGCAATTTCCAACACACTTAGCTTTTATAATACTATGAAAATATACAATGCGTCTTTCAACCTGCCTACATCTATATTTTGAATCTTACTATATGGCCTCATAATTTTTGGAAATTAGGTTACTATGTATTTGGCCATGAATAGCTAGTTATGTTTTATAGATGGTTTGATAGGACATCACATGGTAGTCATTAAGATTTAACAGGCTCAAATTCAACGCTGAAGTCTTGAGTCAATTCTGACACAATGTCTCATAAAAATGAATACTAAAGATGTGTTCAAGAAAATATTTTTACAGTGTGTTAAATATGTCAGTTCTAGAGCTGTTTTCTGGTAGACCCTCAACCTGGATAAATTCCAGCTGACCTCACACTTATTTCTTTCAATTCGGTTCTCTGGCTATTATATTGCAAAACTGGAACAGAAATTTAAATTTTTATTTTATTTTTATTTCTCTTGCCATGTCACTATTCTAAAAAGTCTACTTGAGTTAACCTTTTGGATCTTCTTTGTCAACATGATTAATTGCATTTTTTCTCCCTATAGCTGTAAGATTATCAGGGCATTGTCTGGTCTTTGAAATAATGTAATATATTTCATAAAAGCTTTGGGGATATTATTCTGTTGTTAAATAGCTATAACTGTAAACGAAGAAAACTAACACCAAACCCACATACAGAGCTGTTTTCAGGAATATACAATAATAACAGACCATAAAGTGGTATGATATCTGTGTAATACACAGGTTTATCAGTGTTCATTTAAGCAATGGTATAGTACCCACAGGTGTGGCTGGGAGTTTTATCCATATGGAAGTAAACTAATATCTTAGTACTCATTCTTACCAAACAACCTTAGACCAAGCCCTTACATAGAAAAAAAGATGAACTACCATGTTAAGAAAGAAAGGCAGTTCCCAGATTAAATACCATGTGTATCATTTATGCAGAAGGAGGCTGTCCAAAAAGACAGTAATACCTATACTGACAATATTTATATATTAGTGATCAAAGTAATTTGATCAAAGTGATTTTTACCCAATGATATACCATTAAAGTATTTGTATATTTATTTGTCTGTCAATGTCATATGTAGACCTTAAAATTTGTGAGATCTTAATTCTAGCTTTTTTTCTCTTTTTATCCTCTTTCACCTGGAATTCAAATTGTTAATGCTTATAGTGGTTCACAGGCGTCAGATATTAGTGGCAACTATAAGTTAGACACTATCACTCTAATTAAAACTATGTTTCCACTTCTTTTCCTAAGAGTGAGATCATTGGATAAAGAAGGTGTGAGGTGTGTATATATACATGCACACATACATACACACAATGGAATACTACATAGCCATAAAAAGGATGAGATCTTGCCATTTGCAATAACACAGATGGACCTAGAGGGTAGTATGCTAAGTGAAATAAATCAGGCTGAGAAAGACATAGGATTTAATTTCATTTAGGAGTCTAAAAAACAAATCAATGAATAAGCATACAAATAAAAGCAGAATCAGACCTATAAATACTGAGAACTAATGGTTGCCAGAAGGGAGGGGGGTGGGAGGATGTGCAGAATGGGTGGAGGGAAGTGGGAAGTACAGACTTCCACTTTATGGGATGAATAAGTCATGGGAATAAAAGGCACAGCATAAAGAATATAGTCAATGATACTGTGTAGCATTGTATGGTAACAGATGGCAGCTATGTCTGCGGTGAGCACAGCATAATGTATACAGATGCTGAATCACTATATTGTGCACCTGAAACTAATGTAACATTATATGGAACATACTCAAATAGAAAATTAAAAAAAATTAAATTTATCTTCCTCAGGGGGAAAAAAAGAATGAAATATAATTGGAATTTTATTTAATTTTAGATACCACCACTTGGCATTAGTAGATCAGACTAATGAGCAGCCATATAATTTTTTAGGTCACTGTGCTTCCCAAGCCCTCAAAAGGAGACATTTTTACTATTTGATTTCATCTTTATTTTTTTTCACATTTTTTTGATTCCATTTTTATAGGCTAGACAGATCTTGCTACATTTTTTATTTGTTTCTATCCATTTTTTTTTTTAAACCAGGTAGAGTTTATCCTGTTACAGTGTTTGTGAAACACATTTGTAAAAAAAAAATTATTTTTTTCCTTGTTGGTAAAGTAGCTTTACTATAACCACAGATTGAATGTTTATTTGCAAATACTCTGACATTAGGGAAGAAACTGATGAAGAGAGAGAAAACACCACACTTCTTAGAGATTGTATAATTAAATGAGTATAAGGATCAAAAATTGTTCATTTCTATTACTTGTCAATTTATAACCACACCAACTTACATTATCATTATAGAACTGTACAACAGGACTTTTCAGCACCCTCAGTCTTTCCTACAATCCAATTTTGACTTCTTTCTGGAGGTTGATGCATCCTAATTATAAATCACATCATTTACTTTCCTGAAGGTTACTGATAATAAATTTTATAATTTGCTTCTGTCAAATTCAATTAAAAGAAAAAGATCTGTTTTGAATATGGGCCCTTGGCAAATCACATTTTTTTTTTTTTTTAAAGATTTTATTTATTTATTTGACAGAGAGAAATCACAAGCAGGCAGAGAGGCAGGCAGAGAGAGAGGAGGAAGCAGGCTCCCTGCTGAGCAGAAAGCCCGATGCGGGGCCTGAACCCAGGACCTGGGATCATGACCTGAACCGAAGGCAGCGGCTTAACCCACTGAGCCACCCAGGCGCCCCGGCAAATCACATTTTTAAAAAAAGCATGCACTGAGGTTGACTGAGTGTGATTTATTCATATAAAAAAGGCAGAACTGCAGCTCTGAGCCTGGACTCAGGAGTCAGATTACTTGAAGGCCATTTACTAGCTGTGTGACCTTGGTAAGTTACTTCACTGCTCTGAGACATATGTTCCTCCTATGTAAAATGACAGTAATATTAGTACCTCCCAAATAACTTTCTCTGTATCCAGTGAGGATTTAATGGTTGAAATGCAGAACACTTAGATATTGGCCATTGCTTGTTATTCAAGAATTATGTTTTAGCAAACATCAAAAATGTATGAGATATTCTGGAAAACAGCATGGAATTTCCTCAAAAAGTTGAAAATAGAGCTACCCTATGACCCAGCAATTGCACTACTGGGTATTTACCCTTAAGATACAAATGTAGTGCTCTGAAGGGGCACATGCACCCAAATGTTTATAGCAGCAATGTCCACAATAGCCAAACTATGGAAAGAACCTAGATGTCCATCAACAGATGAATGGATAAGGAAGATGTGGTATATATATACAATGGAATACTATGCAGCCATCAAAAGAAATGAAATCTTGTCATTTGCGACGACGTGGATGGAACTAGAGGGCATTATGCTGAGCGAAATAAGTCAATCAGAGAAAGATAATTATCATATGATCTCCCTGATATGGGGAATTTAAGAGGCAACGTGGGGGGTTTGAGGGGTAGGGAAGGAAAAAATGAAAAAAGGTGGGATCAGGAGGGAGACAAACCTTAAGAGACTCTTAATGTCACAAAACAAACTGAGGGTGGCTGGGGGGGAGGGGGGTAGGGAGAAGGTGGTGGGGTTATGGACATTGGAGAGGGTATGTGCTATGGTGAGTGCTGTGAAGAGTGTAAGCCTGATGATTCACAGACCTGTACCCCTGAGGCTAATAATACCTTATATGTTAATAAAAAATAAAAAAATTAAAAAAAGTATGAGATAAAAGGTGACAGGTAAGAGGATGAATTAGATATAGATATTCTTTCAAATACTACACACACACACACACACACACACACACTATAAAAAAAGGTAGAAGATACATATTAGAAGAGAGAGACAAAGTTAAATAAAAACCCAGGGAAAGCTGCAGTTACCCACCTTTGATAGTTATCACCAAAGTCTTTGAAAGGGATAAGGAATTTTAGCTGGGACTTGAAGTTGAGCTCTCTTTGAACATGTAAATATTGAGATTAAGGAAGTGGGTATAGCTAAAAGAGGCAAAAAAGGCAAATGCATAAATTAGGGTAAATTAGTCCTTTTGATTGGAATTAAAGGTCAGTGAAGGTGCTTAATGAAAAAAATGTTTGTAACACTGGGTCATGAAGGCATTGTGTGGTCTAGGTTCAGGAAAAACAAAGTTATTTTATAGGAAATGAAAGCCACTTAAAATTTCTGAGAAAGAGGTGTGGCCTTATCTACACCAAGCTTCATCTCCTAGGAAAGTAATAGATAGGCAGAGAGAATGCTGTTCGCAAGGGCACTGGTTAGGCAACGACCGACCGCTGTGGTCAGAAAGGGAGATAATGAGGGCCTGAGGTAAGGGAAGGGCAGATGAGAGGCCCCCACAAGGTAAAGAATGGAATGGACACAGAATATTTCAGACTTAGGATCTACAGTTACACCCTCAATCAGAAAACAATGAGAAACTTTAAAAAATTATACAGGTATTAGGACTTGATCACTGAACACTCTAATTCAGTAAGTCTACAGGGAGACTCATTAGGGAGAGGGAGAGGGAGAAGGGCAGAGGGAGGGAATTTCCAGCAGATTCCCAGCTGGGTGTGGAGCCCAATGTGGGGTTTGATCTCACAACCCTGAGATTATGACTTGAGCTGAGATCAGGGGTTGGACACTTAACTGACTGAGCCACCCAGGCACCCCTTATTAAGCCATAATTTTTGAAAGTCTCTCTCTCTCTCTTTAAAATCGGCCCATACCCAAATTGGGGCTTGAACTCACAATCCCAAGTTCAAGAGTTACACGCTCTACTGACTGACTCAGCTAGCGCCACTCTGAAAGTCTGATTTTGATGATCAGTCAGATTTGACAGCTAATGACCCAAAAGTCTATGACTGGAGTTAAAGAAATTACACTGGAAAATCAGAAAAGGATTAAAAGGAAGAAAAAAAGGAAGAAGGAGAAAGAATAAGAGAGATCAGAGGAGTTGGGGCAGACTGAGGAGCAAAGCTAAAGAAAATGTTTCTATTTCTTGAGGACAAGATATTATTCTCTAGGAGAGGACAGGCAGGGAAGAAACTGGGAAGAAAAGTTGGGCTCAAGCTGACAGATTTGAACATTACCACTATGATAATGAAAAAGGCAAAGGCAATCCCCGGAAAACATATACACCCCTGAGTTCTGAGACACAAGATTTACCAGGAAAAAAAAAAAAAAAAGAGAGTGTCATAAAAACCAAAGGAGATGGCACTATTTGGTGAAGGGTAGTTATCAGTACTGATCTATATACATAAGTGTAAGGATAAGGACATTAGAGGAGAGGTCAGCAGCTTTGTTGTCCTAGGTTATAGGTGATGAATGAAAGACAATAAGCAAGATACTGCTGAGGCTTAGCAGTGAGCAGAGGGTGAAGAGTACAGATAGTATTGTTCAAGAAGTTCAGTGGGGCATCTGGATGGCTCAGTCAGGTAAGCATCTGACTCTTGATTTGGCTCAAGTCATAATCTCAGGGTCATGGGATTGAGTCCTGCATCTGCTCCACACTGGGCATCCAGGAGCCTGCTTGAGATTCTCTGCTCCTCCCTAACTCTTAAATAAAAAAAAAAAAAAAAAAAAGGAAGCTGGTTGGTACAGGAGAGAGGCAGGGAAGTAACTTGATATGGCGTTATGAGTAAGTTCTTTTAAGACAGTGGAAGTGATGCTTGTTTTTAGATGAAGAGGAAAGACCCAGAGGAGAGAGAGAGGGATTTAAGATGTAAGGCAACTGTGGAAAATTTAATGAAGCAAGTGCCAAGAAAAGGGAAAACAGAAGAAGGGCACAATTGGGAGGGTTGGCTTTGGTGAAAATGAGTTATTTACTGCCTTATGTAAAATGGCAGGAAAGTGGCAAAGAAGGGAGACAACAAAGATAAATGATCAGATAAAAATAAGGGCAGGTGAGTGAGACAACATCATGTTGTCTATACTTTGGAAAGAGAGTGAGACTAGACAGTAACAGGCACAAAACTTAAGGGCTCTGTTCCAAAGATTACTTAAGGGAAATAAGTCAATCAAAGAAGGACAAATTATCATATGATCTCTCTGATAGGAGGAATTTGAGAGGCAAGGTGGGGGGGGAGTGTTGTGGAGGGTAGGGGGGGAAATGAAACAAGATGGGACTGGGGAGGGAGACAAACCATAAGAGACTCTTAATCTCGGGAAACAAATGGAGGGTTGCTGGGGGGTGGGAAGGGGGCAGGGATAGGGTGGCTGGGTTAGGGACATTGGGGAGGGTATGTGCTATGATGAGTGCTGTGAATTGTGTAAGACTGATGATTCACAGCCCTGTAGCCCTGAAGCAAAGAATACATTATATTTTTTTAAAAAAGGGGGAGATGCCTGGGTGGTTCAGGTGGTTAAGTGACTGCCTTCAGCTCAGGTCATGATTCCAGGGTCCTGGGATCAAGCCCCATGTGGGACTCCCTGCTCAGCGGGGAGCCTGCTTCTCCCTCTCCCTCTGCCGCTCCCCCTGCTTGTGCTCTCCTGCTCTCTCTCTGTGTCAAATAAATAAAATCTTAAAAAAAGGAAAAAAAAATAATCAATGAAAGATAATCCAAAGGATTTCTGAGAAGCAGAGGTGGCTCAGTTAAGGTTACTTAGAATAAACTAGTATCCATTACAGTGTAGACTAATTGGTTAACAAAAGGAAGAGAACCTTGCAGCACAGACTAGACTGGTGATTGACGAAGTCACTTAAGGAGGGAGCCAAGTTGGTGAAGAAATCAAAAGAACTAGTGAAAATATTCTTAGACTGTCCCATCACAGGGTCAAAGGAAAGGAGGTCAGAATGAGAATAAAGAACAAGGAGTAAGGAACAGAGACAGACAGACAGAGGTTGTGTTCAGAGAGAGTTGTGGAGAGGGAAACTGATCTAGGAAGGGAGGCTAGCCTGAGAAATGGGAACCACAGGAACATGAATAAGGAAAGGGTGGTGTAAGCAAAAAGCATAGATTTAAAAATAGGCAAAATCATTACCCAGGGACATTGTAACCTTACAGAAGGGAGCACAAATATTTTTGACATCCTATTAATTGGAAGGAGTGGCCTCTTGGAACTGGTTGTAAGGAAAGTGATCTTTCATGAGGCAGGCCATTTCACTTAGGATAAGGTAACTGAAAAAGTACTTTTGTGAAAGGATCAGACCAAGTTTGTTACTGCCTTTTGGCCCAAAGAAACTCAAACTTCACTTTTGATATGGTGATGGCGTACTTTTCTTCTGAAAGGAAACAACTTATAAAGATGTCATATTCAACTTCCTGAGTTTTATACTATGTAAACTATTAAGTGGCATTATGATCACAGTGCCAATTATACATTTTTAAAGAAATTATGATGCAATTGCTAATTCCCCAGGTTACATATCACCACTTCCTGTTTCCTTAATTCTAGCAATCTTATTTTCTTTTGTTTCTGGATCTTCTCTTTAATATTGTAGCAAGTGATTAATGTGTGATCAAGCAATTACTTTGTAACTATATATATTTGAAAGAATTGTGTAGGCATTGAATCATAAATTGGAGCTCCCTCTAAATAATGAGAATGGCAATAAATGGTAAATGAAAAAGTTACAAATCGAGATTGGAATTTATACTGAAGAATCTGGGATTTGGCTGACTAGAAAAAGTCATGGTCTGATACAGGGTCACCACAATGACACTGAATAAGGTGGCTCATAGAGCATAACGTTTTCAATGCTATAAATAATACAGGATAAAATAGCATTGAAAAACTGATTTTTATACTCTCCAGTAGAGTTTTATATACATTCTTTAGCAACAGTCTGAATACAAATTTGAGAGAGACACATTAAAAAAAAATCAGAAATTTTATTTTCATCAGTCAACAGCTGAATGGAAGATTTCAGTCATCCATTTAAAAAAGAAATGAATGTGCTCTTAGATCAAAGTAATAAACATGAATAACTGTTTTATGTAGCTTTCAAAGTGGAAGGAAGAAATGCCTCATTGGTAATTTCTCCAGGATAAATAAAGAAGGATCAGTGGGCGGGGAAGGGAAGTCCTTTAAAAGAATGGAGAATGCCAGGAAAATTAAAATTTCAACTTTTTATTACTTTACAGAAAAACTGCCAATTAAATTCAGCCTATGCACATAAGTTACAAACAACTGGGAAAGTTTCATTGATTCTCTGGGCCAAACTGAGGCATGGTGATGATATGCATATGTCAGTAGTAGATGCCAACCATACTGAAGGTCAAAGAGTACACAATACACCTAAGCAACAATGCCACTGTGATGCTTGTAGACACTGACCATATGTATACCACACTGACCATATCTTCTACTAACACCCAACTGAAACTTACTCACGATGTGCATCAAGATGGGAAGTAATTGGGGCACCTGGGTGGCTCACTTGTTAAGCATCTGCCTTCACCTCAGGTCATGATCCCGGGATCCTGGGATCAAGCCCCACATTGGGCTCCTTGCTCAGCAGGAAGACTGCTTCTTCCTCTCCCACTCCCCCTGCCTGTGTTCCCTCTCTCGCTCACTGTATCTGTCAAATAAGTAAATAAAAACCTATAAAAAAAACAAAAAACATGGGAAGTAATTTTGATTCCATTCCCTCTCCTCCCTGACCACCATAACTGATGAAGTCAGCAAGTGAGAATGAATTCAGTTGTGTTGTCTAGGTCTGGATTTATAGAAACCATCGCACTTTTAGGCAACAACACGAGTGCATTATGGCTGCAGTACAGAGAGTTTATGTGGGTAAGTAGTGGCATTCTCCTTTCATCCTACAGTGTAGAGATTGCTATTGAATGATTTTAATGTGATCAGTTTCACTTTTTAGATGGTTCAGTGTAGAATGGAGACAGATAAGAATTGAGAATATCAGTCTGAAGACAGTTGCAACTGTCTAGGTATAAGATGATGGGGGATGGGGGCGCCTGGGTGGCTCAGTGGGTTAAATCCTCTGCCTTCGGCTCAGGTCATGATCCCAGGGTCCTGGGATCGAGCCCCACATTGGGCTCTCTGCTCAGCAGGGAGCCTGCTTCCTCCTCTCTCTCTGCCTGCCTCTTTGCCTACTTGTGATCTTTGTCAAATAAATAAATAAAATCTTTAAAAAAAACTTAAAAAAAAAAAGATGATGGGGGAAATAACCGAGGCACTATGGACCAAACTGTGTCCCTCCAAAAGTCATATGTTGAAGTCCTAACCCTCAATATAATGGTATTTGGAGATGGGGACTTACAGGGTAATTAAGTCATGAGAGTGGAACCCTTGTGATGAGATTAGAGTGCTTATAGAGATTTTATTTTATTTATTTATTTGACAGAGAGAGATCACAAGTAGGCAAAGAGGCAGGCAGAGAGAAAGGGAAGCAGGCTCCCCGCTGAACAGAGAGCCTCATTTGGGGCTCGATCCCAGGACCCTGAGATCATGACCCGAGCTGATGGCAGAGGCTTAACCCACTGAGCCACCCAGGTGCCCCAGGATTAGAGTGCTTATAAAAGAGACAGGAGAGAACTATCTTTCTTTCATGTGAGGACACAGCAAGAAAATGGCCATAGCAACCTAGGAAGAGGGCTTTCGTCAGGAGCTGAACGGGCCAGCATCCAGCCTGTGGTACTTTTCAGACTCTCGAACTGTGAGGAATAAATTTCCATTGTTTAAACCACCCAGTCTACGGTATTTTGTTGTGGCAGCCCAAACTGACTACTATACCAGGCATAATCATGAAGAGAGAGAGAAAAAAAAAGGAAGGCATATTTGAGAGATATTTAGAAACCATACAGGACACAGGAGTTACATATCTGACTGTATTCCATATCAATTACATATTGGGAGAGTTGTTATGGTAACAAAAATACCAACATACACTGAGTGCTAGTATGTTTCAGAGAGTGTACTAAAGGTTTTATATGAATTAACACTGAATCCTTCTAAGAGCTCTATAAAGGTTATTATCATTATTATGTCTGCACTACATGAGAATAGTGAGGACAACTAGCTGTGTTTTAGTACCAGCTGGAGAGCGGGCAGTCTTTCTCAGAAATGAGAAATTGAAGGAATAATTTACCAGACCCGATCACTTCAAATTCTTTCTGGGAAATGGAGTCTAATAATTACTTTTATGGAATTAGTGTTTTCTAGGTTTAGTTTAATGTTTACACGTTATTTTTCCTCAATGAAAGTTTTTTTTTTTTTAAGATTTTTATTTATTTGAGAGAGA
This sequence comes from Enhydra lutris kenyoni, assembly GCF_002288905.1. Taxonomy (NCBI): domain Eukaryota; kingdom Metazoa; phylum Chordata; class Mammalia; order Carnivora; family Mustelidae; genus Enhydra; species Enhydra lutris. The sequence goes on along the minus strand of NW_019154103.1, from coordinate 15,655,360 downwards.
AAACATGAAAGAGTGAATGAGTGAGCATGAGCATGGGGATTGGGGGAGGACAGGAAGAGAGGGAGAAGCAGGCTTCCCACTGAGCAGGGAGCCCAAAATGGAGCTCAATCTCAGGACCCCAGGATCATGACCTGAGCTGAAGGCAGACACTTAACCAACTGAGCCACCCAGGGGCCCCTCAGTGAAACTTTTTAAAAAAATAATCTCTATACCTAATTTTTGGCTTGAACCCAGGAACCCAAGATTGAGAGTCATGTGTTCTACCAAATGAAACTTCTGATAACAAAATGGGAAGCAGGGGGAGCTGGAATTCCTGCTTCAGAGGATTCTTGTAAAAACTGAGGTAATATATACAAAATGCTTAGCTCAGTGGCTAGCATATGGTGAGCCCTAATTGTCAGTGGTGCTGAGGGTAATGACCATGACCACCAGGACAGAGTTCACACCTGCCACTTGTACATAGGTCAGCCCTTTCTTCCAATATCTTATCCATACTCATTGCTCTCTGCTCACCTAGAAAACAAATGTAAATTGAACAGTTTCATACTGAAATAGCCTCCACAGAGAACTTCCCTTGTCCTTATCAGGATCCAAAGAGGCTGGTAAGGTAAAAGGAGGCTCAATGAGGTAAAGATATTCAGCAAACTTGACTTCTAGAAAGATTCAGCTCTGTTACAAATGATCAGTCCCTTTTTTTCTTTGGTTACATGTGTAAATCAGGAGTTGAAACGGAGATTTAAGCTTTCTCTCAATTCTACTATTTTTTTTCTTTTCTTTCTTTTTTTTCAAGATTTTATTTATTTATTTGACAAAGAGGGAAAGCAAGCAGCGGGAGTAGGAGAGGGAGAAGCAGGCTTCCTGCTCAGCAGGGAGCCCAATGTGGGATTGGATCACAGGACCCTGGGATCGTGACCTGAGCTGAAGGCAGACACTTAACGACTGAGCCATCCAGGAGCCCCTATTAGTTTTTTTTTTTTCTTTTTATTTGAACGTCCTAGGCCTTAGGAAACTGACTTCTGATATTACTGTTCTTAGAGTTTTTAAAGGCTGCAGAAAACAAACATTCAGGGACTACACATCATCTTTCAGGTTCAGAGATTTCTAATTTGAATCTATAAAAAGACTGAGGTCCTAGACATAAATCTAAGCCAAGGATGAGTATCTATAAAGTTTCTTTAAATGTTCTGGATTTTCCCTACCACCACTGGCAAAATGTGGGAAGACTGAATTGTGCTCACAAAGCTTTTTCAAGCTCAAGTGGAAGAGACTGTTCCTTGTCAAGTGAGAAGCTCTGGGGTTTTCCTTAAGTCCCTAGGCATTGTTTTTTTCATCTTCTTTTTAGCAGTGGGACTGGGAGTAGACTGCAAACCAGCAGCTTCCTGCCAAGGACATGTGAAACCTGTTATATTGGTCATTCTGGAGCCTATTCAAGCACATGCTGTTACTAGGTAAGATTACTTTTACTTTGCTTTAGTGGAAGCATCGACTTTGCTTTAGGAAACAAAAATCCTACATCCCCCCACCCCGCATTTTTATTTGTAAACCATGTCTGTTTCTGCAAGCACTAAAATTTGAAGTGACAATGGCATACTTAGAATTTTGATGTGAGAATCATAAGGATTCCAGAACCAGAGTGTTTCAGCTATTGATTGCTACGTAATAAACCACTACAAAACCTAGTGGCTTAAGATAATTTATGACTTCTCACAGTCATACAGTCTGCGCTGGGCAGTTTTTCTCCTCTGTGCGGGGTCTCCTCAGGCTGGAACCTACAAGAAGGCTTCTCCACTCAGATGTCTGGAATCAGAGCTGGGATGCCTGAAACAACTTGCCAAGCATGTCTATTCACATGGCCACTCTGCATGACTAGCTTGGGGTTCCTAACACCATGGTGGTCTCAGAGTAATTGGACTTTTGGTGGCGGACTTCCAAGAGAAAGGAAGCTGAAAGTGCTAGTCTTCTTAAAGGCTAGGCCCATTATGGGGCAGCCTCACTCGAATCACGTTATACGAGTCTGAGCAAGTACAGATTTCAAGGGAGGGGAAAAAAAGACTCCACCACTTTCCGTGAGGAGAAGCACACATGCAAAGGGAGGGGCCTTCTCTGGAGAACACAGCACAGAGTGTACTGCACTTGCCAGGAGCTCTTTCCTTTTCTTCTTTTTCCTTTGGATTTCGCTGAGTTTCCTGAAACTCTTTCTAAAATTTTCAAAATGTCCAGAGAGAAAAAAGTCACTCAATTTTAGGGTACAAGGGATCATACATTATATATATACCCATTATAGCAAGTTTTCCATGATTTTCATAATTTTGATGCAATCTTTGCTTATTTTACTATTGTTGTTCTCTCTCAATATGAGGAAATGGAGCCTCCGAAAAAAATGGAAGCACTCACCCTCGAATACGCTCCCAAGTAGAGAAGTGGTCGTGAGAGCAGCGGAGATTCCACACAACTCAGATTTATGCTGCCCACAGGTAGCTGGATCAAGCCACCATTACCTTTTTAGATAACATACTGACACATATGTGTGGGCTTTTATAAGAAAGGGATTTGTAATCAGCTACTTCCTCTTTTTATTCAAATTAGTTTTCCTTCCCTGATCCATGAATCATTCCTCACATAGGAATTGGATGATGATTCAGAAAGAACCAGTAAATTCTAATGAGCCTAAAAAGAGAGACAAGCTTATCATTGCCAGAGATCAAAACCAAACCCTAAAATTATAGGCTTTCTTTAAAATGCTGTTTCAGACAGTGAAATCTAGCTCAGGGAACATACCTTTTTCCTGACTCATCCTCCCTGCCGGCTTGCCCCACTGAAGGGAAGAGGAGGCCAGTGAATCTCATTAGGAGCCACTGACCTTTGAAAATGTGGTTCACAGCAGGCTGACAGCTAAAGGGCCACAGAAGGCCAGATCACTACCCCAGACCACACTCAGAAAAGGAAGGGGTTGACAGTGGCCATCTTTGGAGACTACAGCACAAGAGTGCATTTTATTCACAGGCAGCTCCTTCTCTGTCTCCCTCTTTCCCTTAGATTTCACTGAGTTTATCTGAACTCTGAAATTAAAGGCTAGCAGGACCAAAACAGTCACTCAAAATACAGAGGGTAAAGGGACTGGTACTTAGCAGTCATAACCACACATAGCAGTGTTGATAGAAGATTGCTCGTGTTGTCAGACACATCTAATCTGCATAGGAGTGATTCGTTTAGAGAATGGTTTTATAGAAATATGGAAGATTCCAGGCCTAACGAAATGATTGATGCAAGCTCTCCATTTACTCAAAGAGGCCTGATGCTGGAGTTAACTAATCACGTCTGTTTACCAAACCTAAAACTCGAAGGTTAGTAAATAATCATAATCAGCCCAGGTACCTAAACACAAAATCCAGCTTGGCTATAAAGGAAGCTATGAACTGACCTTTCCTTCTCATAATGCACCTGACTCCTTGCTAAAAGTGATTTATAAACAAACAAAAAAACCCTTGGCAATGTATGACCCCAAATACTCAAAATTTAAACATCATTTGGAAAACTAGGAAACTGTGCTTTTATAAGAAAAGGAGAGTCACTTGTAGCTCCTCATTCCTTACTTGAGAATCTACTTTTCATGATACCATCTACCTGAAAATGCTCATATAGTTAAAGAAAAATGCAGGGCAAAATCTAACTAAATTATAAACCTTCTAAGCTGTCTTTTTCTTTTTTTTTTTTAAAGATTTTATTTATTTGACAGAAAGAGATCACAAGCGGGCAGAGAGGCAGGCAGAGAGAGAGAGAGGAGGAAGCAGGCTCCCTGCAGAGCAGAGAGCTCGATGCGGGACTCGATTCCAGGACCCTGAGATCATGACCTGAGCAGAAGGCAGAGGCTTAACCACTGAGCCACCCAGGTGCCCCCCATCTAAGCTGTCTTACGGGGAAAAAAAAGGCTGCCTTTGGGTATGCTTGGAACCACAGAACCAAGTGGGACAGGCTTGAGCCTAATTAGAACCACCTTCCTTCTCAGGTATTAAGTATACATGGGGTAGGAAAACTGCAGGTTTCTCAGAGGAAAGCGGAGAAGAGCTGGGCACTGGTCTGCGTGTTGCCTCTGAAGTTTAGGGTCACAGAGAACTTGGTGGCCTGTGTTTCATTGTGGCATCTCAATTCTGGAGTGGGGGGGGTGGCCACTTATAAACAATACAGAATATCAGAAGTGAAGAAAAAGGGTTCAGGGGCACATGGGCGTCTCAGTGGGTTAAGCCTCTGCCTTCGGCTCAGGTCATGATCTCAGGGTCCTGGGATCGAGCCCTGTCTCGGGCTCTCCACTCAGCAGGGAGACTGCTTCCCCCTCTCTCTGTGCCTGCCTACTTGTGATATCTCTCATCCTGTGTATCAAATAAATAAATAAAATCTTAAAAAAAAAAGAGAGAGAGAGAAAATGGTATTCTTGAAAAAAAAGAAAGGAAAAGGGGTTCATTCTCCAGTTTTTCAAAAATACAGACATGGGAATTTTCAAAAGGTACTTTGTGCTTTGCTAATATACTGTACTTTTCAGCATTCTCTCAACCCCCCTTTTTATAATGTAGGTATTTACTTTATGTGTAATTGTGTTAATTTTTGTTCAGTACTGAAAAATTCTCAACCATTCATTACCTCTTCAAATCTTCTTTTTCTCCACTCCCTATATATTTTTCTCTGGCCATTTCTTCTCATACCTCCTAGCTTAGTTTTGGTATATTCTCTTTTTTATATGTCACCTTGTTGAGTTCCTCAGTCCTAGCATCAGATTCTAATTCATTCCTCGTCTCTGCTTCTCACCTGGGGTTTATCTCGAATATTAAGGTATTTTAAAGTTTCAAAGAGTATATTTTTCAGTGCTAAGATTTCTGATATTTGCCTGTTTATATTTATTTTTGTTTCTTATGTTTCATTGTTTTTAGTGGATAAATATTTCTTTATATGCGGGTCAGTTGTTAAACTTTTTCTGTAAATGGCCAGATATTAAGCATGTTGGGTTTTGCAAGCCACATGGTCCCAGTTGCAACAACACAGATTTAACTCCGCATTGTGAGAGCAGCCATAGAATATATGTAAGCAAATGGGTGTAGCTCAGTTCCAAGAAAAATTTACTTACAAAAACAGGTCACGGCAGCCACTTTGGAAAACAGTGTGGCAGTGCCTCAAAATATTAAACACAGAGCTGGCATATGACCCAGCAATTCCACTTCTAGGTATATACCTAAGAGAAATGAAAACCCATGTTAATACAAAAACTTGCATATGAATGTCCATAGCACATTCTTTGTAATACCCAAAAGGTGAAAATGACCCAAATGTCCATCAACTGATGAACAGATAAGCAAAATGTACTGTACACATACAGTGGAATATTATTTGTCAGTTAAAATAGCAATAACAAAGTGCTGGTACCTGCTAAAATACACAGGAACTTTGAAAACATTACGTTAAGTGAAGGAATCCAGACACAGAAGACCACATATTCTATGATCCAATTATTGGAAATGTGTAGAATAGACATATCTATAGAGACAGGAAGTTGATTAATGGTTACTTAGGGCCTAGGGAAGTGTAGGATGGGGAGCGCCTGCTAATGGGAATGGGGTTTCTTTCTGAGGTGACGAAAACGTTCTAAATTAGCTTATGGTGATCGTCACACGATTATATAAACATACTAAAGACCACTGACCTACACAATTTAAACAGATGACCTTCCCCTGTAAATGACACCTCAAAAAGCTGTTAAGGAAGAGAGGACATGGGCAAACAGGTAAGCAGCCAGGAGGGCCACAGTCTGAGGATTCCTGCTCTGTATTTTCTAGGATCCTAACATACTTCTCAAAGTTATTTATAGTTTATTGTCTATTTAAATTCTTTTCTGGCTTAAATTCAGCCTTTTTTTTTTTTTTTTTAAAGATTTTACTTATTTATTTATTTGACAGCAAGAGATCACAAGTGGCAGAGAGGCAGGCAAAGAGCGAGGGGGAAGCAGGCTCCCTGCTGAGCAGAGAGCCCGACGTGGGGCTCGATCCCAGGACCCTGGGATCATGACCTGAGCTGAAGGCAGAGGCTTTAACCCAATGAGCCACCCAGGCACCCCTAAATTCAGCGTTTTGATGGCTGACTTTAAGGGCTGTTCGTTTTCCTCCAATGTTTGAGACTTCTATATGGGAGCTAATCCTGAGTAGAAAGCATTTGTCTCTGCTTTTTCTCTTTGTCTGCTTACCTTTTTCTGTCAAATGTTTCATGGGCACCTCCGGTCAGCTCTCCTGTTCCAAGAGAACTAGTTCGATGTCTTGGGCTTCCTGTCCCCATGGCGACATGTGATAGGACAGCTATTCAGTCCACTAACTCTGAGAACTGGGCCCAGGGAACTGAGGAGATGCTTTGCCTCCATTCTCCCGGGACTTCCAAAGGCCTTTAGCCAAGTGCAGGCTACGGCGCCAGGGCTTTCTCAGGCTTCTTTCATGCAGGTGCTACTGCTCCAGTCTCCGTCTTAGGTGAAATCTTTTAGGTCCCAGTTCACCCCACGGCAGTTGAGCTACTCCTGCAGTCACTGGCTTGTGGACACAAAAAACACTGGGCCCATCATTTCAGTCCAGTTTACTACTTTGTGTTCCTGCTCTGTTTCTGAGCCACAGAGATGTCCACTTTAAAAAAATATTTTCCCTTGGGATGCCTGGGTGGCTGAGATGGTTAAGCGTCTGCCTTAGGCTCAGGTCATGATCCCATGGTCCTGGGATCAAGTTCTACATCAGGTTCCCTGCTCAGCAGAGAGTCTGCTTCTCCCTCTCTCTCTGCCTCTCTGCTTGTGCTCTCTCTCTCAAATGAATAAATAAAATTTTTAAGAAAAAAATTTTAAAAAATAAATAAAAAATACCTTCTCTTGTTCTATTGTCTCTTAACTCTTATGTAAAGGCTCCTATGGGGCACGGCAGAGGGCAATACACAGATCTACAGTGCCATCCTGACTGGACACTTCTCAAGGCAATGGAATTTTAGCAGCAAGATTCAAAAAGGGCATCAAATGCTCCTTGGTGGAGTAGACGTGTTTTTTCTTTTCTTTTTTTCCTTCTAGCAATCTTGAATTTGGAATATGTGGAGTATATTCAAAAGGAGGTGTATTATAGTAGGTTGCAAATAAAATAGAAAAGATTAGGCCAGCAGTCAGAGGTGAACACATATTTTTGAGAATCTCAGAAGTCAAGAAAACAATTATAGCCCCAATGATAATAACGTTCAAAGGGATATCTACAAACAGATCAACGAAATAAATACTCTAATTTTTACTTTTGATGACTCCTCTTCTTTTCAGTGCTATATTTAGCTTAAGGATACAAACCTATATGATTTTATGGTACATCTGTGATTAATTTATTCATTTATTGTATGAACTATTAACAATAGTTAATTAATATTAACAAATATTAACTATGCTCCTGCTAGCCACTGAGTACTCTAAAAGGCCATGGTGATACAGTAATGAATCATAAATGGCCCTTGCCCTCCAAGAATTCCAAATTTATTAATGAAATCAACCACACACACCAAAAGAAGTCACCATTTCATTCTAAGATAAGTGCTATAATGGCTGTAGGGAAAAAGTGCCTCAAAGGCATAGATGAGGAAATAGGCAATTTTTACTTGGTGTGGTTCTGTGAAGAGGCAATTGTAATTCAGAGAAGAGGTAGCACGATGGGAACTTTCAGAATTTCTAAGGAAGACTGAGTAGTACTTTGTTGAAAGGGAGGTCTAGGGGAATTAACTTGTATTTATCCAGCAAACCATTTTTACTTAGATTATGGGTGTATTTTGGACAGCTGTGGGGAGTGAATGGAGACTATGAGAGGGTAATAAAACCCTCCCACCTCTCTCTCATCCACATTTCCCCACATTACTTACTAAACACACAGATTTTTATCAACTAATAATGAAGAGTTCAAAGTAGAGGTCTCCTTACATGAGCAAAGATGGTGGGATCAGGTAATTTTAGGAAAGAGTAAATACATGGCATGGTCAGAAGGCAGAATAAATAGTAACTGACTTGGGGATGAAAAGACGGCCTGGGTGGGTGGACAGTAGGGACTCCTATATTGTAGGCCAAAGAGACTGGCTTTTTTCTCAGGCAATGAGAGAGAACCTGAATGGCTGTAATGCTGGAAAGAGGGAACCCACTTTACATTGCTGAAATACAGACATCTGAGAAAATGAGATGGAGAAGAAAAAGACTAGAACTAGTGACCATCAAGGAAATAGTGTAAGAGTCCAAGTGTGAAATACTGACTATTAGACCAAATCGTCATGGGAATGGGGGAATTAGAAATATAATAATTTTATTTGAAAAGCTATAATAGAACAATACTGCTATTAATATTTCATGGCAAGAGGTTTCCTTAGTTGGGAAACAAGTGCTGAGGCTTTTAGCATTATGTTTAATGCTTGAGGGCTATGTTTTTCAGATAATTGGAGTATTATTATCTACTATATCTATGATGGAGCATATCCAAAAGGTGATTTAGCCATGAAGAAGAATTAACTCATTACATTAGGCCCTTATGTTTCACTTTTGAAAACATGCAAACACTAGCATTTTTTTTAAACTTTTTTTTTTTTTTTTTTAGATTTTATTTATTTATTTGACAGAGATCACAAGTAGGCAGAGAGGCAGGCAGAGAGAGACTAGGAAGCAGGCTCCCCGCTGAGCAGAGAGCCCGACGTGGGGCTCAATCCCAGGGCCCCGGGATCATGACCCAAGCCAAAGGCAGAGGCTTTAACCCACTGAGCCACCCAGGCGCCCAAACACTAGCATTTTATTATTATACAGAGAAGAGAAGAAATCTTATCATTTGGGGAAAGAAACAAACCTTCTGTTCAAAAAAAGAACATGTATAAATGAATCCCAGGGGGTGTCTGGGTGGCTCAGTGGGTTAAAGCCTCTGTCTTCGGCTCAGGTCATGATCCCAGGGTCCTGGGATCAAGCCCCGCGTTGGGCTCTCTGCTCTGCGGGGAGCCTGCTTCCTCCTCTCTCTGCCTGCCTCTCTGCCCACTTGTGATCTCTGTCTGTCAAATAAATAAATAAATAAATAAATAAATAAATAAATAAGTCTTTAAAAAAAAAAAAATGAATCCCAGGTTGAATAAAAAGCAGTTTTTGGATAAATGTTATGTCCTATGAAAAAGTAGGATTTCTGGGGCGCCTGGGTGGCTCAGTGGGCTAAAGCCTCTGCCTTCCGCTCAGGTCATGATTCCAGGGTCCTGGGATCAAGCCCCGCATTGGGCTCTCTGCTCAGCGGAGAGCCTGCTTCCTCCTCTCTCTCTGCCTGCTTCTCTGCCTACTTGTGATCTCTGTCTGTCAAATAAATAAATTAAAAAAAAAATAAAAAGAAAAAGTAGGATTTCTACATTGAATATTGTTTCTTTTTTTAAAGAATTTAAGATTAATTATAACTTTAAATAATATTTCTGCCCACATAATGACTGCATGCTTAAATGGGGAGGAAGAGAGAAGAGCTGGTAGATACAGCTATCCTACAAACTGGCCCACAAACTAATGTCAAAAAGTCCATTCTCTTTACCTCATGAGGAAAATCTTTTCCCATGTTCCCTGACCCACTTTGGAAACTAAAAGGCACTTCATACAGTAGAGGGTCTCCTTTTATTATCCTGTGACAATATCTATTGAGCTGATGATAATGTATTAAACACTATTCAAAGGACTTCATATATGGTATCCTGCTTAAACTTTGAAAAGCTCTGAAAATGTGAAAATTCCTCTCACACATTTGGCTTTAGAACTATAAAAACTTAGAGAAGAGGAGACTTCTTCATTGGCCTGAGGGATCCCCAGCCCCAGCTCATAAGATTCTCTCTAATGTCCCTGTCACTCACACCATTTTAGAGGGAATTTTCTCCATGCAGGTGTGTGGTTACTGTTCCTCATTAAGAAAATTCCTGAGAGACTCTAATCTAACAACAACAACAAGAAAGAATCAGATCATAAAAACCTATGTAAAGTATGATTCAAAGGGAAAAAATGAGCTGCACTGAAAGCCAATTTGAGTTGGAAAGACTTTCACTCTTAAGTAACCAGACATGTGTAGCCAGTTATGAAGCCCTCCGATCACAAATGTTTTTAAACATCTGTCAGCACAATCAGAACTCCACATGCAAACCATGGCACTCGTGAGCGTTAGGGAGGGTTGTCTGTGATGAAGTCTCAGAAGCTGAGAGAAATGAATAGATTTCACAGGCTGAACACAGGTTGTTCTTGCTTGACTTGAAAGCCTGGGGAAGCAGCTCTCAAGGCTGTGAGGCATTTACCTGAACATTAATATCTTAAGGACAAAACTTGAACTGGCTATAAAATCTATGAAGCCCTGAAGAAAGAGACATGTCAGAAAGTGCCAAGGAGTGGGGAAACTAAGGAGCCATAGCATAACTTATGGTTCAGAGCTGGAATCTGAGTCTAACTTCTCTTCCTCTCTCCCTCCCTCCCTCCCTTTCTTCCATCTTTTCCTTTCTTTCTTTCTCAATTATTCAGTGACGCTTTCCCACCATTAAGAAGTTCCCATCTCCAAAGTGCAAATAGGGTTCATTCCAAACCTGCAGCATTTGTTCTTCCTCTGAAGACATCATCATATGCTTTCCACTGTGGCTTCACCTGGTAGGCATGGATGAACACCACAAACACCACCACAAGGCACATTAAAGGAACAAGGGCCGCTGTGAACAGAGCTGCGTAGATGTTCGGGATGAAACACCTGGAAGAGAGAAGAGGCGACGAGAGAACTCAGACAACTTCTATATAAATGCTTTTATATTTGGAATGTGTTACGTCATCACTTTATACTAGCTCTCTGTATTGAAATGGCGGCAAAAGCCAATTTTCGGTTGCTAGATTGAAGCTTTGTTTGAGTAGAGGTGACAGGATTAAATCTAACGCACTGCTTCATAAAGTTGGTTCGAATGGACCATGCACATCCTGAGGTGCTCAGGAAACTTTAACAGAGGTTATGAAAAAATAAATTTGAGAAGTGCACGTTCACTGTTCTAGCTCTATCTTGTTGGCCGAATAGACCAAGGTCTCATTGAGCACTGCATAAAAGGCAGCATTGTTTAAAGGCAAATTTGAGGATTCCTAGGGCTCACTCTGTCATTTCCATAATCTTGTTTTTTGAAAGACAGTTTTGTCATTTCTAAGTTATACATGTTCTTTTTTTTTTTAAGATTTTATTTATTTGAGAGAGAGAGAGTGAGAGAAGGAGCAGGGGAAGGGACAGAAGGAGCAAGAGAAGCAGGCTCCCTGCTGAGCAGGGAGCCCAACTCAGGATTCGATCCTAGGACTCCAGGATCGTGACCAGAGCCGAAGGCAGACACCCAACTGACTGAGCCACCTAGGCGCCTGTAAGTTACACATTTTCCCAAGATCCATTAATTCTCTTGAAAATGATAACTTTCCCTTTGGAAGTTCTACTACACAACTGTATCTATGACTACTGGGAGTTTATTTAGATCAATGAGGTTCAAGGTAAACTCACATTATTTATTTTGGTAACACTGAAATTCCATGGAAAATGGTTTCAGGGATGTACCTGGAAATTTTTACTCAGTCATAAAATCCTCTTGTTCTTTACATAGGAAATATAAAAAATGTCAAAAAATGTCAAAATGAAGGACCATTAAATAGGCTCAATATGTAAAACTGTATTTTTGAAGTATTACAAAGAGCACACCTCCTACAACTTATAATAATATAATAGTTTTAATTACAAGAAATCTTTTTTTAAATTATAAGAAATCTTAATAGTAGGGAGTGAGTCCTGTCAAATATCTTTTCCTCACTTTTCCATTTTTAATATCTATAACCTAAGATTATAATAAAGCCAAAAATAATGGATTCTGAAGAAAACCCAAGGAAAAAGTATAAACTATTTAGAAGGAAACCTCAAAATCCAAAATATGGGTAATCAGGAGAAACAGCCATTCTAGCAACTGAGAAAAGCAGTGCTTCAATTTCATATTTAAAAAAGAGATACATTATAGACCTTACTCAGGTATTATTTCTAATTAACATGACCTGGTAAATGTATTCCTCAAGTAAACAAGACACACTTCAAGAGATATTTCAATACACATTCTGCATCTGCAAAGAGATGTCAGAATGATGAATATCCTGGCTTTTAGAATTTAATTTGGACAGTACAAAGCCTGAATCATCCCTGTACTCTCATCTGTATGCCAGAAGACCTGTATCTTCCAGGTAAAAGGCATATGATTAAATAAAACAGGCAAACATTAATGGCTTTGATCTTGAATATATTTTTGCACTAAAAATAGCAGTCACGTTGGCTACTCATTTTCTGGATACTGACTTAAAACAATTGTTTTCATCTGAATTACAGATTCACTGGCAGATACTGGCCGAAAGTGGCTTGGACCAACACGGACACTGACAAAGGAACTCACACAGGCTTCTGTGCTTTATTTTTACCTTGAAAAATGTGTTCACAATTCAACTTCAGTCTGTAAAATGGGGTTACTGAATCTATTATGACCTGCTTGGGATTAATTAACGTATCGTACCAAGTGCTTTGGCCTAGGCATGACCCTTCAAATCTACATTTCCCAGAGGCCGACCACGTTTGGTTCTCATGTCACTATTTGAAGGGCTTTCCTAAAAACTTTCCTTTACTTTAGAAAACAACTTTTGAAAGCAGAACCTCAACAAATGGCACACCGACCTGGGTGAAAAAAAATAAAAGAGGCAAAGTGAACCCCTAGGAAGTTAGAAGCGACCAGTGGCTCTTGGAAAGAGAAGGGAATCCTTTAAGTGCCACAGCTCTTAAAAACCTCCTTTGCAATTCTCCCTGCTTGTACGATGACTTGGTTATGTTGGCCCATTCTTTCAGAGAAGGATAAGGAAAATTACCCATTTCTGAGGTGACCCATTTTCTCTCATTTCTTCAGAGCTGCACAAGTCATGGCATCTTACAAGTACTGGGCTGCTGAGAGTGCCCGAAGTTTATCCTCCACATGGTCAACGTGGGGCCAGATCACTGATAAAGAGGGCTTTGGACCCACAGCATGCCTGGTCCTGGAGGCAGCCCCTCCTGCCCCTCCCCCCCATCTTGGCACTGCTGCTCTATATGGTCCTGCCCCCACCAACTCCTGTGTAGCTGTGACTCCATGCCAGTCTTTCTCCAACAAAAAAGGATCTGCCGTACGTACGTACATAGTACCTCTCTTAGGAACCAGGAAGCCAGACAACTCTTCTACAAATGCTACCAAATGAGGCAGTTGCAAATGAGATAGGGCTAAAAGGGTAACTGACCAGTGCAGGTAGCAGTCAGGGCCCCCACACTCCCGGGACCCCATCCAAGGAAAGCAGGTGGAGAAGGCGGTGTCATTCCACATCCTCAAATTATATTTCATACAGGAACACTTTCTTTTAAATTCTCCTTATTTGATTTTTCCTTGAAAGCTAATAGATATTACTTGACTTTTCTGATCAATATTGTCTGAATGGGATTTCTACTGGTATAGACTAACACTTCTGACATAGGGGGGGCGCCTGGGTGGCTCAGTTGGTTAAGCGTCTGTCTTTGGCTCAGGTCATGATCCCGGGGTCCTGGGATCGAGCCCCGCATCAGGCTCCCTGCTCAGCGGAGAGTCCGCTTCTCCCTCTCCCTCTGCCTGCTTGTGCTCTCTCTCTATCTCTCTGTCAAATAAATAAATAAAATCTTGGGGAAAAAAAGAGACAAAATGATATATTAAACAAACACACACACCAGCAGCTTCTGACATAGGTTTAAAACTGCCCAAGATAAATGAAGTATATTCTACCCTTAAAAGAAAAGACAAAGAACAACAACAAGAAAAGAAAAAAACACAAGCCTCACCAACCAGAATTTCTTTCAGTCCCATCGAATAAGATTATATAGTAGTACATCCAGGGCATTTGAGGATAAGATCATATGAATGTGATGTGTGCAGTTAGGAAACTGTGACTATCATGTTAGAAATAGTTTCTGGAAAAAAATTTGGGAACAAATTCTCGGAAAAATGGAATGTAGTGTAAGAACTGAGGAGACTGAATGCTCTGGGCACACAAGAGCTGGGGGGCAGCTGATTAACGCGCTGGCAGCTACTGCTTCAACAACAACAGGTCTGGCCATCCCCAGAGAAATGAGACAAAGGCCACGTGGCTCTGCCTTCTCAGAAAGGGTGAGGAGAATGTGCTCCTTGTCATTACCAGCTCACCCAGCTTCAAAGTATTCTGGTGACCCTTCTCTCTTTCGGGGTTGATTTCTGGATTTTTGTAATCACACGATGAACTTTGGCTGTTCCCTTTTAAACTTTCATGGGTAAATTTCTTTTCTTCTTCTTCGTATTTTTTTTCCTTTCTTATTACAACCCACAGATAATCTAATTCATTTCAAAATCTCATCAGGATGTCTTTCTTTTCTCTATTTTTGGCCAGATGATACAAGAAGATGCTGTTTCACTATCTTCTGTGTTCCCCCTTCCAGTCTACTCTTAGAGCATTCACAACACTTGATGTCACTTTCTAATTTAGTAAGATTATTACCTCCCCTAGGTAGTACTTTGTACTTACTGAAGTGTGTTCATTTGCATTACCTAACTTGGCGTAAAAAAAAAAAAAAAAAATCATGTGGGTGGCATGGGGTATTTCAGTTTCTTTTTTCCTGTATGAAGCCAGCATAAGAAGGAACTCAGAAGCAAAGACGTCCAGGAGAGACATAAGCTCCCCTCACAACTACTGAAAATACTGGGAAAGATGCTGGGAACTCCTTGTATGTGAGACTATGATTTGAGTCCATCTAAATTATATTTTAAAGAACAAGCTGACCCTGGGAAACTGGAGGGCTTGAAATTCAGGGTAACATCTGGATGACATAGGTAATAAAAAAAGAACTAGCTAATGAAAAAATAATACAGGTGACCCTTGAAAAATGCAGGGGTGAGTGGCGCTGACCCCCTGTTCCAGTCAAAAATCCACCTCTAGGGGAGCCTGGCTGACTCAGTCAATAGTGCCTATGACTTTTTTTTTTTTTTTTTTTTTGCCAATGACTTTTCATGTCAGGATTGTGAGTTCAAGCCCCACGTTGGGCATAGAGACTACTTAATTAAACAAAACTTTTTTAAAATCCATGTAAAATTTTTGGCTCCCCAAAAACATAACTACTGATAGCCTACTGGTGACTGGAAGCCTTACTGATAAACATAATGGTTGATTAAAACATACTTTGTATGTGATAGGTATTCTACACTCTACAGTTGGATTAATGTAAGCTAGAAAAAAGAAAATGTTACTAAGAAAATCATAAGGAAGAGAAAATATATTTATAGTATTATTGTTATTTATTTTTTTTTAAAAAGCCATATATAAGGGGACCCACGCATTTCAAACTGTGTGGTTCAAGGGTCAACTCTAAATGTTTGTTTCCAGGGGCACCTGGGTGGCTCAGTGGGTTAAAGCCTCTGCCTTCGGCTCAGGTCATGATCCCAGGGAACTGGGATCGAGCCCCACATCGGGCTCTCTGCTAGGCAGGGAGCCTGCTTCCCTTCCTCTCTCTGCCTATTTGTGATCTCTCTCTCTGTCAAATAAATAAATAAAATCTGTAAAAAAAAAATGTTTGTTTCCAAAGTCTTCTTTGTAAGTACTTTTCCTCAATAAGATGATGTAACAGTTATGACTCTGAGGCCCATGTGCCAACCTCCCACAGGTAAGTCTCCTTAAGATTTCCTGAATGATGGCACTTAACATCCAACATTTGTTGTTTCAACCAACTTTTTCTTTTTGAAACTCCTGGTGATATGCTACTTTATTTGAGGTTAAAGGAGATGGTTTGTCAGTTTCATCCTAGAAATTATTTAATGTATGATCAATCAAAAATGGTTCATTTACTGCAAATTGGTTTCTACTTTGTGTGGCAAGTACAGGGGCACCTGGGTGGCCCAGTCAGTTAAGCGTCCAACTCTTGACTTCCACTCAGGTCTTGATCTTAGGGTTGTGAAATTGTGAAACAGCCCGGTGTTGATACTGGGTTCTGAGCTCAGCATGGAGTCTGCTAGAGATTCTCTCTCTCCCTCTCTCTCTTCTCATCCCCCTGCTTGCTTTCTCTCAAATAAATAAATAAACCTTAAAAAAATGTGTAATATATCTGTTTATTGGCCCTGGCCAAAGAATACAGATGTTATTCATTATGTAGATGCTTATCATTTATAAATGAAATCTAAGCCAATACTTGTGATTTCAATATTCCCTTCTATGTATGTCCAATTTACTTTCTTTACAGAGATGATATTATTTAACACAGATTTCTTATTCACCTATGAATTTGTGTGTATGCGTGTGTGTATGAATTTATTTGTACGTATGTATGTATTTCCCGTCTCATCCAACATGCCTGGAGAGGTTGAGAGAAACACTTCAAACACATTAATTTTTCCTACTGAATAAATTTATGATGACATCAGAGAGAAGAGAAAAATAACAGTTTGGATTTAACGAGCTGCAAGCAGGAAAATATTTTTTCTTTCTGTCCTTCTGTTGCAGTGTGTATAGCACTTTCCATACCAGGGGAAATCAACTGAATTCGTTCATTCATTCATTTACTCATTCAGTCATTTATTTAGAAGCCTAGTGTGGAACCCAATTCAGGGCTTGAACTCAAAACCCTGAGATCAAGACCTGAGCTGAGATCAAGAGTCCGACACTTAACTGACTGAGCCACCCAGGTGCCCTTGACTGAATTCTTAAACTGAGTGTTCCTTGAAGTTTAAATTTTATTTATTTATTTTTTAAATAAAGATTTCATGTATTTATTTGACAGAGAGAGAGACAGCAAGAGATGGAATACAAGCAGGGGGAGTGGGAGAAGCAGGCCACCTCCTGAGCAGGGAACCCGACATGGGGCTCGATCTGAGGACCCTGGGATCCTGACCTGAGCTGATGGCAGGTGCTTAATGACCGAGCAACCCAGGCGCTCTGAAGTTTAAACTTTAAACAAAAACAATATTAAGATTGAATTGCAGATAAGCCCTACAAAATGAAACTGCACATTAGGGTAATGTATGGACTTAGAGACAAAGGAGAGGAACAAAGTATTTTCCTAGAGTGAGTTAGCTAGATGATGAAAACTATCTTAAATATTACTGCTAATATTCCTAATTCTACCAGCATTACTCATAATACTGGCAGTGATCATTTATTATGTGTCAGATATTTATGATATGCATTATCACACATAAACATCCCAACAATGTCACTAGCCTCATTGTGTATGTGGAAAAATGACATTTAAATAATAGAAGGTCAAAGAGCTAGCAGCACAAACAGGCTCATTTATTCTCACTGTTACCCCTACAATTCTAAAATTATTTCCACCATTCCAGTAAAGACGTATTAGAGTTAGTGGTAAACATGCCAGTGTCCTCCTTGAGGATAGGAACTGTAATATTTTATTTTATTTTTTTAAAGACTTTATTATTTATTTATTTATTTATTTGACAGACAGAGATCCCCGCTGAGCAGAGAGCCTGATGCAGGGCTCGATCTCAGGATCCCGAGATCATGACCTGAGCCGAAGGCAGAGGCTTAACCCACTGAGCCACCCAGGTGCCCCACGAAGTGTAATATTTTATTACATTCCTCCTGAAGAAATGTCTATTGCATAATCAGACCCTTAAGAAATGTTTATTGATGTAACTGATTTTTAGCACTTTTTAAAAATCACTCAAAAAAAAAAAAAGAAAGAAAGAAAGGCAGGCACAGACGAACAGACAATCCTGCATTTCATGTGTGCCCAGTTCAATAATAACCCAAGTAACGTTTGAATATCTATCACATACTAGGTACAGTTTGGATGTGAAAGAGCACATAAGATGCCTGGGGATGGTGCTTCCCATCCAGATGATTACATTTATAAGTGCATTGCACTTCGGAATCTAGTCTTCTACTCAAAGTGTTGCTCCTTTATCAGCATCAGCAGCAGCACGGCCCAAGAACTTGTTAAAAATGCAGAATTTCACATCCCCATGACGGAGCTCCTGAAACTGCATTTTAACAAGATCCCCAGGTATTTCGTGTGCACACTGGAAGTTTGAGAAGCACTGCTCTAGTGCACTCATGGGACATAAAGTAGCTCGATGTATAATTAACAATTTAATCCTTACAACTCTTTGGCAGTGAAGCCAAGGGATTATGTAATCCCCAGGAGAATCAGACCCTGAGAATTCATAGTACATGGTGGTCACAGTAGCCTGAAGAACCAGACAGAAGGAAAAGCGGCAGGAAGCAAAAAAGAAGCCTGGAGTAACCTAAGCTTTCTGATCATAGGACAGGAGAGAGCTAGCAAATCACATGAGAATGGACACAATAGGTCTGCAGATGGGTAGAGTGAAAGGAGAAGGGGAGTGCTGGGGCCATGGTGGGTGTGGATGGGAGGTAAATATTCAGTCTTGTTGCATCGAGAAACCCATGAAGGAACAGGTTTCTGTGAAGCGTGAGTGTGACTATGCTCCACAACTGCCCACACTACTCAAGGTTTCTGGAAAAGGTGAGCCCCTGTGCCATGCACCTCTATCCCCACACCCTCGCCTCAGATGATACCTTTGAGATAGATACCTGACCCAGAGGCAGCCATTCTTCTGGGTTGCCCCTCATTAATAACTTGGTGCTTCTGCTCTAGAAGTGGAGCTGAGCCAATCAACTTTCCGCTCTTAAGAATTTGACATGGAGGGGCACCCGGGTGGCTCAATGGGTTAAAGCCTCTGCCTTTGGCTTAGGATCGGATTCCAGGGTTCTGGGATTTAGCCCCGCATCGGGTTCTCTGCTCGCTGGGGAGCCTGCTTCTCCCTCTCTCTCTGCCTGCCTCTCTGCCTACTTGTGATCTCTCTCTGTCAAATAAATAAATAAAATCTTAAAAAAAAAAAAAAAAAAGAATCTGACATGGATAGTTGCCAGTTACTGGCGGGCACTAGAGCCGATATACATTCAAGGCGGACATCTATACTGCAGTATATAACAATGGATACACAGAAGAAAGAGATAGACAGAGGGAGGAGGAGAAGGAAGGGTTGGAGGAACATCCAGATACTCACAAGCAGAAGCGAGAGGCTCTGTGGTCCCTGATAGATGAAGAGTATAGCCTTGGTTTTCAGCATTCTAATTTCAGATTCTCTGAGGACCAACTCACCTCATTATCGGCTTTTGAAATTCCATGAGAATGTTTGAGGCTGTCTACAACTCCACTCTCTTTAAGTAGCTTTAGTGGTTTTTTTACATGCACTATAATAGCCACAGTTAAAACACAGAAGTGAGTGAGTGATAGGGAAAGAGGGAGTACACACTGTAGTTTAAAGCAACGTTGTTCTTTAAAAAAAAAAAAAAGATTTCATGTATTTATTTGGCAGAGAGAGAGAGAGAGAGACACTGAGACACAAGCAGGGGGATCAGCAGGCAGAGGGAGAGGGAGAAGCAGGCTCCCTGCTGAGCAGAGAGCCCAACATGGGGCTCGATCCTAGAACCCTGGGATCATGACCTGAGCCAAAGGCAGAGGCTTTAACCCACTGAGCCACCAGGCGCGCAAAGCACTGTTGCTTCTGTAGATACAGCAGGAGATCACAGCCATGTCTACCGGTTTCAGAGTTCATGCTACGCCATGGTTAGTGTTGCTAACTAACTTGATATACTGATTACTGCCTTTGAAGAAGCCAAAGGACCAACAAATAAGAATCAGTCTCACTTTTTAGTACTTAAAAGGTATCTCTCTGCTTATGTTATTTGAAAAGATTGAGCAAAGAACAACATAGACCTCTAGGAGCAATACTGTTTTATGTACTTCAAAAAGAGCAAATACTTGAATTCCTCAAGTATTAAACTGTCTAAAATTTCCAGTCAGATATATACCCCCCAAAAAGCCTTTTATTATATATAATTAACTCTTGCTGAATGAGACAGTTGCCCACATCCCTAGCTCATTAAAAAGGTAAAATACATTTCCACATAGATTCCAAAGATAAAGAGTAGTCTCAAAGCACTAACAAAGGTTAGAGATGGTTGATGAAAAACATTCCGAAAATCACGATTCTGCAGATGACCTTGTCTTTTTCTCTTTTGTTTTTCCAAGAAACTCAAGTCTGAGCAGTCTGTTCCCTGAACAACTTGGTGCTACTGTTGAAATCAGCCTATTGGCCAGTGCTTGCTGACTTTGTTCTAGGTAGGTTCCAGTGAATCAAGCCCTTTCAGAATTTAATCAGAATAAGGTCAGGCTGACTTGTTATTTGTTGCATGTACTAATGCTCTGTTCTTATAAAACAAAATTGTTCGGTACTGGAAAACGTCATTGTCCCGGTGCATTCAGAGGTGTGCTGCTCTTACCTATTACTCACCTAGCCTCTGAATGGATGGCTAAAAAGTTTTTTCCTGACTAATCATATCACCTTCTTGTATCTGAAGACAGTAAATTATAAGTTTTTCTACATTTATAAAAAAATAGATCTGGGGCGCCTGGGTGGCTCAGTGGGTTAAGCCTCTGCCTTCAGCTCAGGTCATGATCTCAGAGTCCTGGGATCGAGCCCCACATCGGGCTCTTTGCTCAGCAGGGAGCCTGCTTCCCTTCCTCTCTCTCTCTCTGCCTGCCTTTCTGCCTACTTGTGATCTCTGTCAAATAAATAAATAAAATCTTTAAAAACAATAGATCTATAGAGGTGACCACGGGAATACAAGATTGATGTCCAAATTTTTTTGTTTTTGCACCTCCAACCTCCATTTTACTTCATGCTTGCACCTGTGGACAGAGAGCGTTGGAGTGTAAACTGTAGGAGGAGAATGGCTTCAGGTGAGGCCGATCCCTCATCATAGGCAGGAGGCAGTACTTTCCATCGTAGGTCAGAACTGCAAAAGCAGTTTTCATTTTTTTGCACTTTAAATCTGAGATTTCATAAACTCAAAACAGTTAGTAATAGTTTAGAAGAGATTAGGGGCTGTGTGTCATGTTATCATAAATATTACTTCCTTTTCCTGATGAAGACTTTGTAGGCTTTTATGTGCTCCTTCCCCAAATACTCTTGCAAAACACTTGAAAATGTTTCATTAGAGCCCATGAAAAATATAAGAAAAGTAGAAATGTAGGTCTCTGCTGGCAAGAGTGTGACTGTAACTACTCTAGTGATGATACAGCTATTTTCAGGGTTAATAAATTCTGACAGCAAGGGTGATGGTTTCTCCAGAGTGCAAATATCACTTGGTAGAAGGCGAATCCAACGTTTATTTTATTTTTTAAAAAGATTTTATGTATTTATTTTAGAGAAAGAGAGAGTGTGTGGATGCAAGAGTATGAGCGGGGGCAGAGGGCAGAAGGAGAGAGAGAAGTAGACTCTCTGCTGAGTGCAGGTCCTGATTTCACACACCGAGCCCAAATCAAGAGTTCGATGCCCAACCGACCAAGCCACCCAGGCACCCCGATAATTCAATTTCTGGTCAATCATATTTTATTGATCAGTCGCCACATTACACTGTCCTGGAGATTAGGTCCACAGATTCCTCCGACTTTATGTGAAAGTCACAAATTCTCCAAGAGAAGATTTCTAGAGCATTCCCTGCCGATGTGCGTGCTCAATCCTACCTACACCTTGTATTACCTATAGTCACATCAATATTTACAGCACACTGCAATAAGTGATGTTCCTAAATGCTGACATCGAGTCACTAAGACATTGTTACGTGAATTCAGTCATACTGTTTAAAATATACTATACACTTCCTTGCGCTATTAGTAAAATTTTAATCTTAAAATCCTGAAAACAACGGGGGTAAATTGAGAAAATTGAGAAAACAAGGGAAATGTGACTAGTTGAGGTGATATGCCAGAGCATTTTAAGGTCATTATCTCAGGTTGTACAAAACATAGTTATGCCTTCTCTCCAACACTCAGCTCTCATGCTGAGCTCATTTCAATTCTGATATCCTGAATTTCTCACTCAGCAAATATTTACAGGTGTTGATCTTCAAAGTAATCGGTTAGCACATCAAAGATGTGTTTTAGATATCTAACTCTTAATACGTTCATGCACGGTGGTTGCTAGAGCTGGTCTATAACATCACTGTTAATTAGTATTTGTCGAATGTTTTTAAATGTTCTGCGATATGACAGTTATAGCTGGAAACATAAGAAGTATAAAAGGCATAACTCATTTCCTGAAGAATCTTGGAGCAAAAAAAGAAAATGTAACAATAAGAGATTATTATAAAATCCCATAACGCATTACCAACATGTGAGGGATATCTAATAAATGTTTAAAAGGGCAAGAAATATGGGCCACAATACCTGGGGGAAATGAGATAGAGTTCAGGGATTAATTTCAGAAAAGGAAAGTAAAACTGGAAGTAAAGGATATGGAGGCCAAAATTTCATCCACTCTATGGGAAATCCTGGGTTTTGAAGGGAAATGACACATTTCACTTTCCTTGAAGCTTGGATATCTGAAGGATTAGGTTATACAGCTATAGAAGCAATACTGAAAAGTTCCACGTTGCAAAGCTCTGAACTTGGCACCAGATAAAGTGATCTCCTTTATGATTTATGTAAAGAAGTTTTTCCTCAAAAGACAATAAATGATGTTGCTATTGAAGGTCTAAGTGTGGGAGGATGAAGAGAGTAGGTGGAAGCCTCTTATTGGATTAGGGTCATACTGTCTACAAAAAAAGAGTGTACTTTTTAGGGGGCTCTGGAAAGCCCAAAAAGGCTCTGAAATCAGACTACTTGAACCACTCCTAGGTATAACTTTTATTGACCGTGAATTGGGCCAATATTGAGCTGCTCCATACCTCAGTTTCCTAACAAGTAAAACAGAATAATAGCATCTCCCTCATAGGAGTGGAGTAAGAACTCAATGAGTTAATCCATGTAAAGACCTTGGATCAAAGCCTGGCATGCTGTAAGGTGCACAATAAAATATATTTCTCATTATTATTATCATCATTTATTACTAAGCCCCAAATCCTCATGTATAAGACTTAACCTTCACTTGAAGAAAAAGAAGATTCCAAATAGTAGGGAGCAAAGTGTAATATCTATCACCTTTATGTGTCAGGGAAAAGTGCTGAACACTGTTGAGTTCAATGTTAGGAAGGTCTTTTACTGGGATAGTCAGGGAAGACTTCATGGAAGAGGAGGGAATTTGATATCAGTTTTTTCCCTTTCCAATTCCTTACCAATCAGTAGATTTTTAGTGATGCAGTTATGCAAGTAAGATCTGCCTGTGTCCACAATGGCCCTACAAAAGGGGAAGGAGGAAAACTTTCCCTTTGCAGCTTTTCCCCATGACTCATGTGTTTCTGCAAGACCAGTTGTTGAAACTTGGTTCTAACTTGAAAAGTCAAGGTAACTTGGCGTCATTCAAAAAGAGGCAAGTAATAGAGAAGGCTGTCCCACATAATGTGATGCCACTACCAGAGGCTGACAAGCGGGCCTGGCCCAAAGCGTCCGCAGAAGCAGACAGAGCTGCTGATTCAGGGACTTCTCCGGGGATTGGAACTGCTGCCCTCTTACCTGTTGTACTCCGGTCCGTCAAAAGCCTCAGGGAGAAGGCAAAGGATGCAGAAGGGGAAAAGCCAGTTAGCTGATGGTTTTCTAGAGGAGAAAGAATTTCTAGCTTCTTGGAAGCCTGCATTCTGAATGGGGTGGCTGCTGGAGGAGTCTCAGTGTTAACTGTTAGAAAGTGTGCGTTGTCAATGTCCCATCAACCTGCATGGCTCACCAGATGGATAACGGTCCCTCCTCCTTTCATTTAAGAAAATGCGTCTTCACAGAATCCTAGAACTAGAAGGGACAGTAAAGGCCACCCACCCTCCCTCCAGCTTTATGGGTGAAGAAACCAAGGCGCAAGAACTTGAGGCTTGCCCAGCACCTGATTGAGCTCCTAAGTCAGTGTTTTACTATTATTATTTTTTTAAGATTTAGTTTGAGAGAGAGAGAGACAGCAAGCATGCATGTGAGAGAGTGCGCCTACTGTGGGAGGGGCAGAGGGAGAGAATCTCAAGCAGACTCCCCAGTGAGTACAGGCCTACACGCCTGTGCACGATTTCATGACCAATGAGTTCATGATCTGAGCTGAAGCCAAGAGTTGGATGTCTAACCAACTGAGCTACCCAGGCACCACCCAAGTCAGAGCTTTAAATGAGGTATAGGTGGGACTCCAGAGAAAAATAGCCTAAAATGTTTGCAAGGGTCACATTCTGCTAAAAATCTAAAATTCCTTTTCTTAGGAAGTGTCTTCAGTGTTTTATTTTACTTTGCATATGAATTCCCAGGAGCTTAGGGGACTACTGAATAAGTCATAGAATAAAATGATAAGCATGCATATTTCTGAATATAATGCTCAACAGTCATGAGCTAGGCAACCTGGACAATATTCACTGCTTCCATGAAAGTTGTGTTTTTTTTCTTCCATAAAAGATTTCAATGACACCATTTATTAAAATTTTTGCAAAATGTAAAAATTCATACAAAAGAATAAATTCCACTTAGTTGGAGATATAACAATGATATGAGGGAATGGCAATTAATCCAAAATTATATTCTGTCATTCATTAGCCCCTCTCCCACCGAGGTTCTTTCATCTCCTACAAACAAAACAAAACAAAACAAAAAAACCAAAAAAAAAAAAAAAATCTGGCTTCAGTTGAACCAGTATTTTATCATAAGGAATTTATTTTTGACAACAGGATGTTCCTGTTATTTCCATGCCTTGCAATTTCAACAACAGGATTTCAAGGCAGTGAAATGAAATGGGAACAGCAGAGTGATATTAATTTCTGAGCATAATCATGAATGTGTGAGAAAAATCCAAATAGCCTAAAACCTGCCTTAAAAAATGTAGGATTATCTCCTTCCTGAACTTTCTGAATTTCTTTTAATTAAAAAAAAAGTCATGCTTTAAAATGCACTAGAGATTTTTGGCTGAAGTTCTTAACTTCTTAACAGTAGCAAAACTTCTTAATTGTACAGCTGGGCCATAAAAACTTTCTTTTACGACAGTTTGTTTATTCTTTTCCTTATTTCTTTTTCTCTCTTCAAATAAAAGTTCCATGTTCCATGAAATGGAAACAATTTTATTATGAAGATTTTATTTATTTATTTGAGAGAGAGAGAGAGGGAGAGAGTACGGGCATGTGAGAGAGAGCCTGAGGTGGGGAGGGGAGAGGGGGAGAGAGAAAGGGAGAAGACTCCCCAGTGAGCAGGGAGCCCAATGCAGGGCTTGATCCTAGGACCCTGGGATGATGACCTGAGCTGAGGGAAGATGCTTAAATGACGGAGGCACCCAGGCTCCCCTGGCAATAATTTTTAAAATATGCTTAAAATTCAAGAGTATAATACACATACCATCTGGGATGGTATCATGTACTTTTAAATGATAAAATCTTAACAAATGTCAAGTCTGTTCTTCATAACTCATTTGGAGGCTTATTACTCAGGTACGTGGAACGGAGTTAGGTGATATCACTTCCTCTAAATCACTCATTTAAAGATTCTGCTGTCTGCTATCACCAAAAACAGAGACTAACCTAACTGGTTTGATTATGGGTGAAAATGCATCAAAAACTACAACTATTTGAGACATTCTAAATTGGAACAAGAAGAATAGGATAATTTCACAAAACAGAGTCAGAGAAACGAGTGGTTATCCGTGTGGACTCTGAAGAGAAAGGTCCGTTTGAACCTGGGCACTGCTATTGAATGGCTGTGTGACTATGGGTAAGTGAAATTACCTCTCTGAGCCTCAGAATCTTGTAAAATATGAATAAAATCTATTTTTAAAATAAATGTGCTATGACAATTAATGAGATTAATTTGATTAAGGTGCTTAGCACAGTACCTAGCATGTGGTAGGAATTCAATAAAGGCTGGCCCTTATTATTTACTCTAGCATGTGAACTGGTTTCATTCTTTGCTGGAACACTGTCTTGCTTATTCATGTATAGAAACCATATGAGGTATTTAACTGTATTTATAATCCATTTCATACAATACCCAAATATTTGGTTAATGTCACTGATTTTTTTTGCAAAAGCAAAAAATCATCAACACCTCTAACGTAACATCTGACACTACTTCTCAGAAGGGCAAGTACTTCTTTGGACACCCATGGCAATGACTGAAAACACGAGAGCCCTGGGTCAATGCTCAGTCATTCGGAAGCAAGAAAGACATACAGTCTTTAAAATATATGTGTTTAAATCTCCATTGGTTCTGCCAAGATGACCCAAAATTGTGCATGCAAAATCCGAGATTTAAAAAGGTGAGGTGGGATTAAATCTTTATGTTGGGATGGAGATTACTTAACTGCTTAGGCAATCTCTACAGTTGCTATTTGAAGGGTAAGGTAGCACACACCATCCCAGGGCCATCCCCTACTTTGACAAAGCTGTTATTTTCACAGCAATGTCACTATACTTGGAAGATATTTTCTTTGTCAGTTGAGGCAGCTTTGTTAGAGGTTCCAATCATGTAATTTCAAATCTGAGTAACAGCAAAGAGCATCCTCATGATGTTTTTCCCCCTACCATTCCCTTTCAGCAAAGAGGTACCAAACCTTCCTTCTACTTCTCTATTATTTCTGTAAAATACTCAAATTTAGCTAAAGTTCCTAAATGGGTTTTATTTTTTTTAATTAAAAAATTTTTTTAATTAACGTATAATGTATTATTAGCCTCAGGGGTACAGGTCCGTGAATTGCCAGGTTTACACACTTCACAGCACTCACCATAGCACATACCCTCCCCAATGTCCATAACCCAACCGCCTTCTCCCTCCCCCCCACCCACAACCCTCAGTTTGTTTTGTGAGCTTAAGAGTCTCTTACAGTTAGTCTCCCTCCCGATCCCATCTTGTTTCATTTATTCTTTTCCTACCCCCCAAGCCCCTGAGTTTTATTTTTTTAAAGATTTATCTATTGGGACGCCTGGGTGGCTCAGTCGGTTAAGTTTCTGCCTTTGGCTCAGGTCATGATCCTGTAGTCCCAGGACTGAGTCCCACATTGGGCTCCTTGCTCAGTGGGGAGTCTCCTTCTCCCCCTGACCTTCACCCTGCTCACGTTCTCTCTCCCTCCCAAATAAGTAAATAAATAAAACCTTTTAAATATATTTATTTATTTACTTTAGAGTGAGAGAAAAAGAGAGAGAGTGTGCACACTTGAGTGGAGGGGAGGGGCAGAGGGAGAGAATCTTCAAGCAGACTCCCTGCTGAGTGTGGAGCCTGCCATGAGGCTTCATCTCACAACCCTGAAATCATGACCTGGGCCAAAACCAAGAGACAGACGCTTAACTGACTGAAACACCCAGGTGCCCCACTAAAAGGGTTTTAAGCAGCTTATAAAACATACTCTATATAAGCTAAAATAAAAATGAGAGAAATGAGGCAAATAAAAAATAAACTAAGATTAAATCAGGAATGGGATATCAAGGTGCCATTTACTATAAATGGGCTATATATTCACTACTGTGTGCTCTCTAGTAGGTGTTTCAGAAGTGCGTGCACAGGCGTGCACACACATGTGCACACACACAATAGTTCAAGAGAAGACAACTGTTTCCAGTATGGATGAACACGGTTATCGTGTCTTATAATGGACAATGTTGTTGATCTGAAATTCATGGAAGATCCAGTATTGATTTTTACAGGACTGCTAGTCATTCATTCATTTATTAAGCAACAACTATATGCACCCTATTTGCTATGCTCTCTACATATAGTGATGACTAATAACATGCCTCCTGACCTGGAGAAGATAAGAGTCTAGTATGGAGGAGAGGCTCATACCAACTCTTAATGCAATGTGTTTAGTGTGACAGCACAGCCACCTGGAGCATGGAAGGAGCTCAGAGGAAGGAGTGTGTTATTGTGTACAGGGGAATTAGATGGTGAAATCATATTTGCCAAGAAAGACATGAGAATTGAAAAGGACATTTGTTACTTAAATGACCTGAGAAGAAAATCATCTGGACAGTTTTAGGAAAGCCATGCTCTCTTTTTCAGACTATGCCAAAGAAAAGGCAATGCTCAAAGATTTCTCAGCTTTGCTTCCTGTTGGTTCAGGAATCATCTGGGCTCTTAAAAAGGGAAGCATGGCTTGAGATTTTCAGGAAGATAATGTAATTATGATTAATCTTTGTTCCTCTGGGGCTATAAAACTTTCAAGGCTAAGGATTTGTGTACATGCCCTGATTTGGGGGGGGCAGGGACCTGAATTAAGAACCACATAAAATTAAAACACAGGCTTGACTGGTCCAAAGATATACAGGCTATGTATTTTACTAATTTTAGAAAAAGCCCTGAAGTGAGAGGGAGACACATCATTTCACAAACCCTCTAATACAGTGTGTGTAAAGGATAATTATGGAGGAAGGCTCAAGAGAGCTGCTGTGTAAGAATTTCAGAAGTGCCTCAAACAATCCAGAAATCACAGCTGTAACAGGAAGGAAGCGGTTACTGAACCAAATGCTGTCTTCTCAGGGCTCTTCAACCCAGGGAAAATGTCAAGGTATGACCTGGAAGATCAAAGCTGAGTGCAGGGTCCTGGGAAGCGGAGTAGAGGTAAAATTCACCACCCTTCGAAAAATTCCACTTTCCTTTAGTGGCCTGAAACAAATAAAAACTTAACAGCTGGAGAGAGCTTTCGTACTGGATAAAAGTAACAAACTGATGAACATTGAAGCAGCAATAATTCTGAAGAGAGAAGAGGGCTCTTAATATTGATACTGCTTTTCTCTCTATCTCTTAAATGTAAATTTCGACTTTACTGATAAATAAGAATTCTGCCTAAACTGTAAGTGGAATCTGACAAAGACATCTTTAACTAGACACAAGTTATTTAAAACGCTAGGTCTAAGGCTAGTCTCTCCTGAGAGCCCGCTAGCAGGATGGCTGTCAGCATACTGATACCTTGCAAAGAAACATGGCAGAGCTGAGCTTTTCCTGTATTTCAACGCTATCAAGAAAACAGACTACAAAACAGTACAATCCATCCCACAGATGCCACACTATGTAGTTTTGGAAAGTTAGATCCTCAGAGGCATCTTTTTGAGGAGAAATTTTCAAGAAAAGAGAGAGGCTATCAGGTTCTCCCACATGCAAAAATCAGATGTCTTATTCTTTGTAACTCCCTTTCTTTAATCCACATTAAAAGCTCACTGCAAGGATCCTGATGTTGAACATTTGCATTTGCTTGGAGCTCCAAGTGGAACACTGTCTCTGGTCTTTCTTGAGATTTATTTATTTATTTTTAAAGAGATTTTATTTACTTATTTGACACACAGAGAGAGATGGCAAGTAGGCAGAGAGGCAGGCAGAGAGAGGGGGTGGGGAAGCAGGCTCCCTGCTGAGGAGAGAGCCCGATGCGGGGCTCGATTCCAGGACCCTGAGACCATGACCTGAGCTGAAGGCAGAGGCTTAACCCACGGAGCCACTCAGGTGCTCCATTTCTTGAGATTTATTAAAAAAAAAAAAAAAAAAAGGAAAGCCAGAAAGTTCATTCTATGGTTTATGTATAGTTATTACCAAATACATAGTACCAAGATACTGATCAAATAAAGTCACTAGCGGTTCTCAGGCTATGGTTAAGCAAAATTTTTAAGATATTCTTCCATCTTTAAGGCCAACTGCCAATGAAATCATGATGAAGTTGCTCATCATTGTAAAAAAAAAAAAAACTCATTATGAAAGCAAGGATGCTGAATATAATTTTCAAAAGTCAAATGTATTTAAAACATGCATTTAATCAGTGTTTCCCAGGTTATGAGTTGAAGTTCATGTATTTAAAAGTCAGGTTTGGCATTTCTGGTGCCATTTGGGCCATTGTAGGGTATGTGGACTCCATTGCACGTATTAGGTGTTATGCTAGGTACTTTAACGCACAATCTTTAGTTTAATTCTCATGACAAATCCATAAGACAAGCACTGTTATCTCCATTCTTTCATTTACTGAATACTTACTGAGCACTTATTAGATGGTGAGACCCTGTCAAGGCTCCAGGGTTAGAGCAGTGACTAATCACCACAATAAAAAGTCCTTGTCCTCCTGGAGCTTACATTCTAGTGGATACTGCTTCTTCTCTCTCTCTCTCTCTTTTTTAAAGATTTTATTTATTTATTTGGAGAGACAAAGAGAGAGAGAGAGAATCTCAGACAGGCTCTATGCTTAATGTGGAGCTCGACAAGGCACTGGATCTCACAACGACCTTGAGATCATGACCTGAACTCAAAGCAAGAGAGAGAGGCTTAACCAACTGAGCCAGCCAGGTGCCCTGATACTGCTTCTTCTTAATTCTTTTAAATCCAAACTTGTCCTGAGCTAAGTTATTGGAAAAAAAAAAAACAAACCTGAAAGTAAAAACTTCCTTTTAGACCACAGCTGGATTGTGACATAGATTCCTGAGGGACAGAAAAACATGAAAAAAATCACACAATAAATACACTACATCTGATGGTAATAAAGCCATGACAGAAGATGAGTAGGATAAGGTCACTATAAAGTGACCCTCACTGGGATGCCTGGGTGGCTCAGTCAGTTGAATGTCTGCCTTTGGCTCAGGTCATGATTCCAGGGTCTTGGGATTGAGTGTCACATCAGGCTCCTTGCTCAGCAGGGAGCCTGCTTCTCCCTCTGCCTCTGCCCCTGCTCATGCACTCTCTCATTCTTTCTCTCAAATAAATAAAATCTTTTAAAAAATTAAGTGACCTTTATTGCTAATATTATGTGAGAGGGCCAGAGAGACAGTCTCCCAATAAGAAACGAAACTGAGATATTGGAGTTTTCTATGGCCAAATCAGTGAACTAGATCACAGATGTCTCTATGAGAACAACAGGAAGAGTAATATTCTCGTGGTATTATCAGCATCCCATTGTCCAAAATAAATTAATTCTAGTCTTAAAATGGTAGGATATCACCCAGTGACTGCTTCGCTACATTGGGAAAAAGTCCTATCACCTTATTTATAAAACATAAAAATCCTCATTGTAACCATATGTATCCAAATAGGTTAAGTTTATTTTTCTAATTCTTTATCAGCAGGATTTGGAAGAGGACTTTGAGAATTTTATTTTTGAGCAAAAAGACTCCTAGCTAAATATAAGTAGAGATATATGGTGTTTTTTTAAGAGTTAGATACTATACTTGCTAATTTACTAAAACCCATGTGGCTCATATTCATTGAAAAACTTAAATTCACAGGTGTAGGGATTCAGTTGGAGAGGGTGATCATTACATTTATAAGGTATTAATAAACTAGTAAAGTATGTTCTAGCCATTGGATGATCCTGGATTCAGACAGTTTGCTCTGGCCTTTCAGCCATGTTAATTTGCTCATTCTTATCTTTGCTCAGACTAGCCTGAAATTCATGTATGGAATGTTCTTCTCCCCTCCTTCCAAACTACCTAGTAAAATGCTTTTCATCCTTTAATGCCTGGCTAAAACATCACCCTCTCCCCAAAGTTTTCTTTGATCATATCTACCCATGATGGTCTTCCCTTCACCTGAATTTCCATATTACTAATGATTTACTGATCTGTTTCGATCTCTTACTGTTTTTGTGTCTTATTGCTCCAAACAGACGATAAGCTTTTTAAAAACAGGCGATAGTTTGCTTTTTGTATCCCACTCAAGGCTGAACATAATGGCACATGATAAAGTTTCAAGAAACAAAAAATATTTATTCTTCTATGTTTATGGTACTACCAGTCCATATTTAAATAAGATTTCAAAAAGCAAAGTCAATTTATCTTTTATTTTAAAATACTGATAAAACAATATCAAAGCAAGTGCAATTCTGGTGTGGGCTTGGAAGTCTTTCATTTTTCTGACATCTCCATTTTACTTAACTTGCTTAGATTAAAGAGGCTTTGGCTATTTTACCCCAAGTTATGTTCCAAAGCGAAGCAGCCTTAATAATAATGCTTTGTTGACTAGTTCAAAATCGAAAATGAGAAAGTACTTTCAACAGCAAAAATGTATACTCAGGGATTATTATTTAAAAAACTTTCTTAAGCAGGGATAGAAAGCATTGTGCTCTTTGTGTGTGATGAGAGATCTTAAATATTTAAGTTTGTACTATTTTCTTTTTCTGTTTCAAATGTATGTTAAACTTTGTATATCATGAAAACAAAACTGACTTTGAAAAGTCGAATTAAAAGATTAGGCTTATATCGTAAATCACTACAGCACTCTTCAGTGTTGGGTTTGAGCACAGTGTTAACACACAATTGTTATTTACCACGGTGCTAGGAACTCTTCTGGGGTAGGTGGAATGAGTGGAATAACTCATTTAATCCTCACAATAAGTTAGAGAGGGAATTACTTATATTATGATCCTCATTTTACAAATAGGGGAATTGGAGCCCAAAGAAGTTACATAAGTTGTTCAAGGCTGAACTTAAGGAGGAAGCAGAACAATCAGCTTTTGAACGCAAGCAATCAGTCTGGCTCCAGATGCCCCTCTCTAACCACTGTACCACACTGCCTCTCTAAACAAGGGGCTCTTGGGACTGGGCACTGCGCAATGTCTCCTTACAAAACATGTAGCAAAATGGCTCAGTCAGTACAGTGGAGTCTACTGGAAAAACAAAAAAAAGGCGGCGAAAAACCACAAAACTTGTGGCAAAAACTTCTAGAGTTTTAGAGAGTACCTCCATCAAGACATCTTTAAAAAAGATTTCTCAGTTTAAACCAATACATGTATTTATGGTATACATAATATATATATATCATATTATATATGATCTATTATGTATATATATAAACAATATAACACTAGTAGAACTATATCTGGAGTAGACATTCCTCTGGAAAGAAAATAAACACACATGGATTTGTGTCCAGGCTATAGGAACTCTACTGCATCATAGCCAAGAACACACCATAGGTTTCTTTCTTTGATTACATGTGAAATAATGAAGGAGATATGGAACTTTGGTGCTTCCACTCAAGAAAAATTACATGTGTTTTCCCCACATGCTGAACAGGAGACTGCCGACATACACTGGACCGTGGATAAAACCACCACACAAGGCTCAGGCTATTGCTGAGCACACATTAATAAAAAATGCTTGGTGTTACTATTGGCTCAAACCCTAGCTTGTTTGTTCTCTTGGGAAGGAGAAAAAAAAAGGCAGAAATCCGGTTTTGAGGATTTCAATAAAGAGTTGGAGCAAACAGTGAACCCTTTCAGTCCTTGGAATCACATGTGACACCATCATGGAGACTGCTTCCCAGGGTGCCTCCCATTTATGGGTTTACAAGCACATGTTTGTTAAAGCCCTGACATACATAAGTTTAGAACTGCATAAAGGAAACAGGACAAGGATTGTCTGCTAATGTGTAGAGTGTTATTCTTTAAAAACTGCTGTATTTTCTAATACTGAAATCTTATGCAGATTAAATGATCCTGATGGAGTATTTAAAGATGGCTCTCTGTGATGTGATTGGCTAAAAACCAAAACGTATGATGCTGAAGCACTGCAACATTTATTTTAATATCCAAGGAGGTAGCTATGTCTTGTGAGGCCCAAATGGGCAGCTCCGGCCCAAATGTGAATGAAATAAAACTGTTTGCTTTCTGGCTATGTGTGTGTGTGTGTGTTTGTGTATAGCAACTGTACCGTGATACTTATTATAATTCATTATCATTTATGGTGATTCGCAACAGTATGACTACTGGATTTTTTAATTCAAGAAATTTCTTCATAATGCATTAATTACTCAACTGAATTAATTACTTAACTCTGATTTCAGAGAAGTTGAGGCAGAGGTTGGAGAGCATCTCGGAGCTGAGTGAGCATGTCTTCCTGAGCCAGTGGTGTATGGACTAGAGTAATTAGATCTGAGGTAAATGAGTAGAACCAAACTATGAGTCTCAAGCTTCAAACCTCTATGAAGCAGTTAAATAACTTCCAGACTTCTTCATCCTGAAACTATTTCCTGATGGAGAGCTCATTTTAATTATACCACCTAAGTTCCCCTCAAATCAAAGGCGCTCCCTAAGGTGTTTCTTATATGTAAGGAGAAGGAAAACAAACACAATAAGCATGTGTTTAGCTGCATGTGTTACATGTGTTTTCAGAGCATCATGAAAAAAACTGCAAATCAGTGAAGTCTCCTGATGGTATTAAGGTATGAAGAGATTATACTAATCAACAAATTAAAATTTCTATTAAGTTATGTGTCTGAAAACTTTCCTCTGACTTCAGGAAATTTCTGCCTTTTAAATGGTTCTAGTACAGGTTCTGCCATAAAGAGGTTATTTGACATTGGGCAAGTCATTCAACTTATCTGGGTCTCAATCTCATCATCACTTAAATAATGAGATGTCAAACAGAAGGAGAGGTGAGGTAGAAGATGGGTCTTCAGTTTCTTTACTAACCTAAACTCTATCACTCAAATCCATTTTGACCTGGATTCAATATTGAATCTATTCATCAAGGTGTAATGACCATGTGCTTTTTATTCGGTATAACCCATGATGTTAATAAACTCCATCCTTCATAATTAGTGCTAAAATAAACTCTTAGTTGATGATAATAATAGATGGAGACAATGGACCAGGTGATCCAAAACAGCAGATAATTGGAAATTATATCAGTATGACACTGTCATTAATCTTTTACTTGGATGAATAGCAAATCTCACTTCTATTCACCGAAAACACAGTAGCTAGAAAGTTGGGAGTCTAGGAGTCTGTTCTGTGTGATGACAACACCAGCGTAACTATAATATTTGTTTGGTAGATCCACAAAACAGATTCCATATGCAGATAATTAAGAATTGCGTGTATATACAAATCAGCATCAACACACATTGACTCAGCAAATAGTTGCGAGTCTGTTATGCTCTTGCTCCTATGACGCAAATTTGCGTAACATGTGATTCCTGCCCTTGTAAAGCCAATACTCGAATTCTTGCTCTGACTCTGAGTAGCCTAACAGGCGAGAAGGGACCCTATTTTAAAAGATTCCAGAGAAGGTTCCTAATTCACACAAACACTTAATGACTTCCAGTTGAAAAGGTCCCCATCTCTAATCCAAATGTTTTACATTTCTGCCGAAACTTCTTTTATTATGTTTTATCTTGAGTACAGATGCAGAGAGAAAAATAGCCATTTTTAAAATGAATTGGAACAAAAAAACTAAAGTATTACATTTTTCTTTTACTATGACAAAAGGCCTTATTTTGCATAGACAAAGCGCTACATACCTACTCACTGGTTTTTAAATATCATTTTCTACCTAGTACTCGTCTTTGTAGAATGCTTCTGAATCCTTTCCAATTTGGTTTCAGTGTTTTGTTCTGTTTTGTTCTTGTTTGTTTTTTCAGTTGAAGGGCCCCAGTTTGGAGACAAGCATCTGATTTAAGGGCGGTAAAATCCTAAAACTGGGTCATTCTCTTACTCAGGACATGGTTTTTAACGTCTCTCTTTTTTTTCTTGCTTTCAAAACTTTGGCACCTAACTGATTGACAAGCAACACAGTAAGAGTCTTTCCATCTTCTCTTTGTATTACTGCACTATTGTCTCTTCCTCATTCACTGCTATGCACCTTCTTTTCATCTTTCAGGGCGATTCTACATCTGCCCTTACTGAAATCATTCTGTGGTGATTCAGCACCTTCCCAGTTTCCCTAACTGAAATGGGCATGGGTTGTTTGTTTGTTAGTTTCTGTGCCCTTGCATCATCCCTTCCCCATGTTCTAGGATCATATCCCCCTCTTCTTACAGAGAACAGATTACATACAGTTCTGGTTAAACTAGCCAAAGCAAACAGGTGACCCTAGTTGGACAGTCAGTGCTTCATCCTCTGATGAACCAATCATACTGACTGGTTAAGAGATGGGAAGTGATTCCAACAGTGTCTTTCCAGTTTTCATGGTGGAAAAGCATATTAATTTTCCAGAAGAATCACATAGGCTAGGCGATGCCAGTGGCCTCATGGAAAAACAAAACAAAATAAAAAAAACAACTGTCAATAATGAAAGTAACAAAGGAACCCACAGGTGAGTCATGGAGTGAGATAACTCTGCTGACATATTCTGTATTCGGAGCTATCTGAATTCTACCCTGCTAAGAAGGTTTTTATATACATGAGCTATACATTTTCCTAGAACAGTTTGAGTTAGATTTTTGTCAAATGCATTTGTAAATATTCCAAGAAGATGCTTTTAGGACTTCCTAAATCCCAAGAAATAACCTGCACATTGTGAACATCAGGCTTAATACATATTTGATATGGTTACATATCTCCTATATATTTGGAATGTCCATGGGCAATTAGACAGTATGAGATAATGAACACACTGGGAATTCAGGGAGAGTTAATGATGGCATTATACACTAATTTAAATTGTGCTGTTTGGAAGGGATCATACTGGCAGGAAAATCTGAGGTGTAATTTTTTATTTATTTTTTATTTTTTATTTATTTTTTATTTTTTAACCAACTGATAACCTAAGGGTATTCTTCCTTCAATGATTTTAAGCAAAATCTACATTGAGGTTGGGAGGAATAGGTGACATCTCAATTCCCTACAGCTCGTCCTTCATCAAAGGACGAGTACCATCAAAGTACCAAAGTTTGCTCTTAGAGCTTTAGAGAGAATCAGGTTCCTATGTGTACATATAAAATGCTGGCTGCCACTGAAATAGAAGCGAATTTATGAGATGAATCCCCAAGACACTAGTTAATTCTCTTTAGGCACTCTGCCTGTACAGTTGCCCATGCCAAAATTCTGAGAAATGTCCATGACTTCTCCCTCTAAATCAAATCAATCACCCAGGACTAACAGTTATATTTTATAAATGTTTTTTAACCCATTCATTTCTTTTCATCTACAATGCTACTATCCATACACAGGTCACTATCACCTCTTGTCTGCCTTATGTAAATAAGCTTTCAACTCCACTGTCCATGTTCATTGATTTCCCTACAACCTTTTCCTCCTCAATAATAATGGTGGGGGCGGAGAAGGCTTTTATAATGCAGATATAACATGGGTGTGTTCTCTCAACCTTGCAGTGATTGCACTGTTATCGGGATCAAGTCCAAACTCCAATCTGGCCTCCGTTTACTTTATTCTGACCTAATAATCCTGGCCTTTGAGTAGTTCCTCCAGTAATCCAGGCTTCCTTCCTCCAGTAGGATATTCCTTCTACTCTTAACCTGATGATTGCTACTTCTCTGATAGGCCTTGTTTTCAAATGTTATTTCTCAGGGACACCCCTTTTGACATCATCAATTAGATTAAATCCCCCCAACATACAATTTCATAAATCCATTTAATTTCCTCTGTGGAATTTATCTAAATGGTAATAACTTTTTTTAAAAATTCAATTAGCCAACATATAGTATCATTAGTTTTTGATGTAAATGGCAATAACTTTTTTTTTTTTAAAGATTTTATTTATTTATTTGACAGAGACACAGAGACAATAGGAAAACAAGTAAGGGGAGCGGGAGAGGAAGAAGCAGTCTTCCCGCTGAGCAGGGAGCCCCATGCAGGGCTAGATTCCAGGACCCCAGGATCATGACTTGAGCCTAACCAACCCAAGCTACCCAGGCGCCCCCTACAAGAGCATTTTAAACCATGAATTCTTAACCTGGGGTACCAGCATGGACTTACTAGTCTGTCTTCTCTTTACTCTCATTTGCGCTTGTGGAATTTGGCAAGAGACAAGAAAGCAAAAACAATCTATGTTTCATGTCTGTGTTGACTATGGACAGAGAGAAGAAAACTGTAGAAGAAGCTAGATGCAGAAATTCAAAACACAATTGTTCATGGAGAAATGGGTGAAGACATTATATTCCATACCTTTCCCATGATAGGGAATCAAGTCAGGCTCTCAAAACCATTGTATGGAAGCATGACCCTGGGAAAACGAGTATTTGATAAAAGTTCTAGAAGGATCCTTTTTCTAAAACAATACTCATTAATTGATGTTAATAATCTACTGTGTCACATAACCCTTCTTTAATCTCTTTTCAGGTGGTTAGATACCCTTGTTAAAATGCTGTCACGAGGGAGGAAGTTTCTTCCGTAAGTTTTGTTATTCAGACTTTAACCCATTCAAAAAGTTTACAAACCAGATCTCATTGGATTGAAATATAATGTGTTTTGTATTTAGACTGATTCTGACTGTTTTTTACAAGCTGAGAAAAATGTTTGGGTAACACCCTGGTGTGCCCTGGACTTGGTCTTCCAGATTCTTTTGGAAGATTTAGAGAAAGCAATCACTGTTTGTATGTTTGCAGGAGTACTAAGCCAAATGTTTAAAAAAAAAAAAAAAAGTTTAAAAATTTCTTCATTTTGGTATTCATCTATAGAATAAAATTATCACAAAACCTCAATTAGTTAAGAATTTCTACACATTAAACATTGTGTCTCGTATATATAAAGGAACTGAAATATTTGGTGATCCCAAACAAGAAAAACAGGAATTTTAAATAAACAGTGTCTTCAAAGAAGGCAGCCTCAGAAATATAAGACACTATCACTAAGATTTTGAATATTAGTTTAAAATAAAAAATGTGGAAGGGTGCCTGGGTGGCTCCATGAACTAAGCATCTGCCTTCGGCTCAAGTCATAATCTCAGGGATCTGGGATCAAGGCCCTATGTCCAGCTCCCTACAGAGCTTCTCCCTCTCCCTCTGTCCCTCCCCACTGCTGTTCATGTACTCTTTCTCTCTCTCTCAAATAAATAAAATCTTAAAAAAAAAATAAAAATATGGAAAATGGATGTCAGGTCAATATGGTTGACCGTAGTGACATATAAGAACCTCCCTCCACTCCAAACAATTAAATTGCTTAAAAAATATATAAGAGGGGCACCTAGCTGGCTCATTTGGCAAAGCATATGACTTTTGATCTCAATGGACACAGAACTCACTTGAAACAAACAAAAAAAGCCCCATAAGAATAATAAAAATTTAAGCATATAGTCTAATTCAACAGATAAAAGCACAAATCCTCACGTGTTTAAAATAAAGCCGCACATTTGTCCATGTGCAGTACAGCCCTGTGGCTTGCGAAGCAAATCAGAACCAGGGAATCCTGGGCTCAATGCCTGTGAGGAGGTGGCAGGACCCTGATTGCAAGAGTGAATACAGAATTCTAGAGGGCATGAATGGCTGCTAAGATCATGAAAGGGGAACCTGAAAAGTCTTTGTTGACTGCCATGAGGAGGCAGAAAATAGTTGTTAGCCAGAGATTTGAAGTCCAATTCCTGGCCCTGTGTAGATGCTGCAAATTTACATTGCAAATTTACATTGTTCATAGATGAGGAACATCAAGCTGAGAAGATAAAACTGGTCTGGAACCTGTAAATTGTGCAGGATCCCGTTAAAGGGCACATGTATTCCTATATTAAACTACTCTTGTCTAGCTGGACTTTCTTTCTTTCTTTTAAATTTTATTTATTTATTTTGACAGAGAGAGAGAGAAAGAAACAGCACAAGCAGGGGGAGTGGGAGAGAGAGAAGCAGGCTCCTAGCTGAGCAAGGAGCGCAATGCAGGGCCCCATCCCAGGACCCCGGGTTCATGACCTGAGCCGAAGGCAGACACTGCACTGACTGAGCCACCCAGACACCCCTAGCTGGACTTTCAATAAAAAAAATTATAAACCTCACAATGAAATACATGTCCTTGTATCATCAAGAAAAGATTAAAGACATTAACTTTAAAATTTCTGCTAAGTATATATATTTTAGTTTAAAAACCATATAAACTTGAGGATACAAAATCAATATACAGAAATGTGTTGCATTTCTATACACTAATGATGAAGTAGTAGAAAGAAATTAAAGAAACAATCCTAGGAGCACCTGAGTAGCTCAGTTGGTTAAACATCTGACTTTTGTCAGGGGGTTGTTTAATCAAACCAATGACAAAAGAAAGCTACCAAAAAGCTCGATTTATAGAAAATACAAAATGAGTTAGTAGAAATAACTCAAAGCTTCCAAAGATTGCAATAAATAAAGATCTATTAAACCCACTACCTAAAAGGGCTGTAGATCTGATTTATAGAAATCCAGGTATATGCCATAGGAGATATAAATAATGACCCACAAAATTTAAGTGTAAAAGGTTAGGAAATGCTACAGCAAGACAGAAAACTGAAATAGTAGTACTAATACGAAAACAAGTAGAAGGCAAGGCTTATAAACATTTATAGAGACAAAAATATATATTACTTAGTTACAAAGGAACAGTTTCCCCTGGAAGATATAATAACGTGGAACCTACATGTACCTGATAGTCTCAAACTACATTAATGCAAACCCCTATGTAAGATAAAATCAACACATTCACAATCATATTTTAAGACTTCACTTCTTTCAGAAACTGATAAGTTGACCAAAAAATGAGAAAAAATAAACCATATAATGAGAAAGAATAAACCATATAATTAAGAGGTCTGGCCAAATACTACATTTAACTATAATTAATTGAACAAAACAGATAAGAAAAGATGGTTAATTCAAATAATGTAATACTGTGTGTCAATTATGCTTCAGTTAAAAAAAAAAAAAAGAAAATAGAAGGAAGACAATAATAAAGATAGAAGCCAACACTGGAGAAATAGAAACAAATAAAAACAGCAGAGACACATGATGCCAGCATCACCTCAACCTCTCCAGTGCTACCACCTTGGGCCATGTGACCAGTATCTCTTGCTGCCATTACTGCAGTAGCCTCCAACTTCTCTACCCTGCTTCCATTTATATTTGAAACTGTAACTCAGGTCCTATCATTCCTCCCATAGTCCTCTCAGTGTTAAGCCCAGAGTGATTACACTTACCTATTTCCCTATATTCTCCTTTCCTTTGACTCTCACTCACTCTATTTGGGCCATACTGGCCTCTTTGCTATCCTTGGCCATCTCAGGCATGCTTCTGCCACAGGATCTTTGCGCTGGCTACTTCCTCTGTCCAAAATATCCCTTCCCAGATACCCAAATTACTAACTTCCTTGGCTCCTTTAAATCTTTGCTCAAATCATCTTCAATGACACCTCTCCTGTCCTTAAAAACCACCTTTAACAGTGTAGCCCACATGTCCTCTCAGCACTTCTGATCCTGTTCACTCTGCCCCATTTTCCCCATAGCATTTCTTTTCTTATAGTATCCCTTATAATTAATTATATGTTTTGCTTTTGTTTTTGTCTGTGCCTTGCAAACTCCACAAGAGCAGAGATCTAGGATCTATTTATTTTCACCGTTTTCTCCCCCTACGTCCATCACGGAGAATGGAGTATGGCATACAGTAGTTATACAATGAAGTTTATTGATCACATCAATGAAGTAATAGTTTAAAAAGCTACTACTTTGAAAAGATACTGTCATTGGCATAACTGATCATTAAAAAGAAATAAGGCACAAAAACAATGTTAAGGATAAAAAGAGGTATATAACTTTAGATATAAGAAAATAATATGATGCATTTTATTTTTATTTATTTATTTATTTTTTTAAAGATTTTATTTATTTATTTGACAGAGATCACAAGTAGGCGGAGAGGCAGGCAGAGAGAGAGGAGGAAGCAGGCTCCCCGCTGAGCAGAGAACCCGATGTGGGGCTCGATCCCAGGACCCAGGGATCATGACCTGAGCCAAAGGCAGAGGCTTTAACCCACTGAGCCACCCAGGCGCCCCTATGATGCATTTTATATTTAATATGTTTAGATATACTTAATAATATCTACACATTTAAGTTTATATAGAAAATTAAAATTTAGATGAAATAAATTATTTTCTAGAAAAAAATTCAAAAGTGACTCAACATAAATAGAAAACATGAATAGACCAAAATCTATTAAAGAAATTAAGGTCAAAACTCACCCCATATATTTAGGTCAATAAGGTTTTACAGGTGAGTATTAAACCTTTACAAAAAAGATAACTTCATCTTACACAAATTGTGTCCTAAAATAGATAGTTCTCAACCTTATTTTTTGATGCTTTCTTTATTTGGATGCCAAAAGACAAGA
Organism: Enhydra lutris kenyoni; assembly: GCF_002288905.1. NCBI lineage: Eukaryota > Metazoa > Chordata > Mammalia > Carnivora > Mustelidae > Enhydra > Enhydra lutris. The sequence goes on along the minus strand of NW_019154103.1, from coordinate 15,613,313 downwards.
AATGAATGAAAAGAATCATTATAAACCAATCTTGCTTATGCATATGCATGGAAAGAAAATGAAATTAAATATTAGCAATTTGAATTCAAGAGTGGACTAAAGCAAAGTATGGTTTATCTAAGTATTTCAAAAATGGCTTTACATAAGGATATTTATCAATAGAATCTCATTGTTAATAAAGGAGAAAGAAAGCAATTAAATGGGTATGGTCTTAGTATAATGATAAGCAAATGGAAAAGAAGAAAAAGCCTATCCATATGTGAATGGGAATTTTAGTATATGACACAGATAGGGGAAAAATAAATGACTTGACAGAGGGTATTGAGACAATTGGTTATCATTAAAAAAAAAAAAAAAAGATCCCTACTTGACACTGAACTCACAAAAATACATTTCAGATGAATAAAATACCTAAATGGAAAAAGTAAAACTTCAAGTATTTTAGAAGACAATGCAAGAGATAATGATGTTGGGACAGATACTTTTTCCCCCTCAGGCAAGGTACAAAAAATGTAAGTGTGAGAGGAAAATATTGGTTAATGTAACTACAGCAACTTGAAACACTTCATTTGAGACACAGAATTCAAAAGAGGGGACAGACTAGATAGATATATCTGCAACACATTTAACAAACAAGTTGTTGCTATCATGAAAAAAGTTACATAAAACTCCTCCAAATCAATAAGAAAAAGAAAATGTATCAGAACAATGAGCAATCATCTGCAAGGACAAGGCACCAAGTGGTGGAGCCGGTGAGATACATTCCTACATGTGCGGTAGAGTCTAAGCTGTTGCAACCACTTTCAACAGCAGTGTGTCAATATCTACTGGTTAAGAAGTGCCTATGAAGTCCAGCAATTTCACTTCCAGCTATATGTTACAGAGAAATTTATGTACACACGCATATGCAAATACATTCACTGCAAGAAGAATTAGGGAAAGAAGAAAAACAAGAAGAATTAGGGAAAATCTACATATCTATCTATTGGTAGCTAATAAACTGGAGAAATACATTATTTTCATACCTGTACATACAGAAGAACAGTTTATTTACTTTTTAAAAAAGATTTTATTTATTTATTTGACAGAGATCACAAGTAGGCAGAGAAGCAGGCAGAAAGTGAGGAGGAAGCAGGCTCCCTGCTGAACAAAGAGCCCAACGCAGGGCTCTATCCCAGGACCCTGAGATCATGACCTGAGCCAAAGGCAGAGGCTTTAATCCACTGAGCCACCCAGGCGCCCCCAAAAGAACAGTTTAAATAAGTGAACTAAAGGTATGTGTATCATGTTGGAATAGCCTTTAAAACATGTTAAGTAAGTAAATTTCAGAAAGGTACATTTACAGAAATTAATACATTTACAGAAATTAATACTCTCTGTAGTATTAAATAGGGTATAAAAACATGGGTGGAAAGGATATACACTAACCATCATAATATGCACTGTGTCTATTGTATATTTCTTTTAAAATAAAACTAAGGAAAAAAATATCTAATGTTTTCACCTGTTGGACTTTGGCTCAGTCATGTTCAGTGACATGGTTTAAGTCTGAAACAAGTTGTGCTTAAAGAGGCTAGTCCTTGATGATAGAGAGGTCTTAACACTGGGGCAAGGCAAGGCATCACCAGATGAGTAGGATCTATCTGATGTGTTAGATAAGTCTGGGCATGTATGCACAGGCTATATTACTAGGAGGATAAGCTTAGGGTCAGACGAACAAAGTGAAAAATAAAGGACACCAAAACAAACTTTAAAGATATCAAAGTCAGCTTAAAATCTTTTGGAAATACAGCCACAAGTCAATAAACAATCAATCAAAAAGAAATGGTGAAGCCCATCTCAGTAAATATAATTTTCTACGACAACTAGGACTGTAATGTAGGCCAGCTTGGCTCTGGTTTAGAATTCTAGGTTCTATGGGGGTAGGTCCTCTATCTAAAGTTTATGTAGATAACTAGGTATGAGGGAGAGGAGAAATAGTGGAGTTATTCATAGTTTCAAGGATTTGGGTAGGAATCCTTTCCCACACCAAGATGCAGAGATCCTCAAAACAGATTCAGAAGCAGGCAGGGGTGTATAATTCTTTTCTTTACTCATAAATCTCTCTTTATACTTCTTTTTACAAGAAACAAAAGCAGAGAACAGTTGAAATGCATCCATTCGCTGGTTTAGAGAATTCAAAACAAAGTAAAACAGAACAAAACACTGGACCTGAGTAGCAAGTGGGTCTCTTCTGTCTTCCAGCATACAGACTGTTATTTAAGAAACCCTGACTGGTGGGGCTCCTGGGTTGCTCAGTCGGTTAAGCATCTGACTCTTGGTTTCAGCTTGGGTTATGATTTTGGGGTTATGAGATTCAGCCCCGTGTCAGGATCTGCACAAGGCATGAAGCCTGCTTAAGATTCTCTCTCCCTTTCCCTCTGCCTCTCCCCACAACTCTAAAAAGAAAAAAAAAAAAAAAAAAAAATCCTGCTTTAGAAAACAAATTCCATTAATGACAAAAGAAGTCTACTGCCCTGGTTGAGCTCAGAAACCACCAGGCTCTTTAAAAAGTTTGTTGTAAGATTCAGCATTTACCATAACAACAATATTGTCAATAAATTAGACTTACTATTGTACAACAGAGGAAAAAGCAGTGTTCTTTGTTTATCTTTGGCTGCTGTTTGCTTTTAGCTCTGCTGTGGGAAAGAGAACCCAAACAATGCTAAGCTTTTCCTTAATGAGATCCTGATTAGAGGGTCTGGACGAATGCGTAAAGCACAGCATACTCGAAGAGGAGAGCAAAATTAAAATCTTTGCTGCCCCTCCCCTGCAAGTCGATTCATCTGTCCTCAGCACAGAGCAGAGCCTCCTCACTTCAACGACCTCCCTCTTGCTACCCAGTGCCTGTTCCAACTCACCCAATAACTTTCCTGACCCCCTATCTCCTGCTGGTCCCGTATCTTTCCATATTCTGGGCTGGCCTTGCCTTGCTCCCAAACAAGGAAATACACCCACTGTATCTCAACTTCCCAGAATTACAAATTAACAGAATCACCAAAGGAGGCATTGTGAAGAATGTGAGATTTCATCTGTGTTTTTAACCTAGGTTCTATGACGAGGCTTCGGGGCTCAAGAACTTTACTGAATTTACGCCTGCACATTTCTCAAGAAAGTGAGCTCTGAGCTTTTACTAGATTATCAAAGAGATTAGCAACCATTACTTAGTCCATTAATTATTTTATGGGTTGGAAAATGAAAGAGCTGAGAGATGGTTCCTTTCCTCGAGTTAGCTCGTTAATGGCAAGGAGGGGCAAGTTTCTAGTCCATGGACTTTTGGTTCTACCCTTATACTAGAAGAGCTGAGGTTAACTTGTCTTTATGAAAACATTTATTCTTACCGATAGATTAGGCATTTTAACTGAGGCCTTCCATGTTCCCACCCCCCCATCTACCAGGTGTTTTGGGCATGCTCCGAAAATCACTCACAACATAGATGGCTGTGCTGCCTCTGAGCTCAGGAATGTTCATGTTCAAAGTGCTATTAAACCTCCCTAAGAGCTTCAACACTAAACACATTCCCTCTATTAACTGAAATCCAAGAAGGCACAAATCCAAAGTGTACACTTTATGGTAAAAGTGTACACTTGTTTCCTTCTACTGCTCAATATCAAGCACAGAAGTTTAATCCTGAATCTTTCCATATTCTTGGACTTGTGTAGGATTACAGGGAAAGGGAGTTGTTCCAAGAGAGAAAACAAAACTACTTAATAGTTAAATTACAGGATTTAAAAATAGTAGTTTTATTAATATTTACAAAGTGCCCAAGTACTCAAATGATCTCTGACTGCTTCATTTCCTTAAAGGGCATTGTTTTATGCCATGCTCCAGTAAAATACATGACATTTCATTTGCTGGTATCATACCTACTCTACTGTAAAGCGTTTGCAAACATTTGATCTTATTTGTAAGGCACGGAAGTTTTCCCTACGTTAACAGAACTGGAAGCCGTGGCTTAACGCATTGGCCTTGAAGCAGGTGCCCATCCCAGCTGGGCCATCTGCTCGCTATGTGATTCATGCAAGTTTTATATAGGTACTTTGTGCCTGTTTTCTCATTTCTGAAATGGGGATGATAATAGTACTGTGTACTTCATAGAAACACTCTGTAGTGGGCAGGTGACAATTATTATTATTAGATGGCATTTCTTTTTTTTTTGTTTCCCAAAGACTTTATTTATTTATTCGACAAAGAGACAGAGAAAGAGCCCAGGTAGGCAGTGTGGCAGGCAGAGGAAGAGAGAGAAGCAGGTTCCCTGCTGAGCAGAGAGCCCAATGCAGGGCTTGATCCCAACACCCTGGGATCATGACCTGAGCCGAAGGCAGTCGCTTAACCAACTGAGCCACTCAGGCACCCCTAGATGGCATTTCTTTAGTTACCATCTCATTAATACACTGTGCCCTATTCTTCAAGTTCGTCACCTCTGCCTTGTTGAGGATGAGGTGCCTTTTTTTTTTTTTTTAAGATTTTATTTATTTATTTGTCAGAGAGAGTGAGCACAGGCAGACAGAGTGGCAGGCAGAGGCAGAGGGAGAAGCAGACTCCCCGCTCAGCAGGGAGCCTGATGTGGGACTTGATCCCAGACGCTGGGATCATGACCTGAGCCGAAGGCAGCCGCTCAACCAACTGAGCCACCCAGGCGTCCCTAGGATGAGGTGCTTTTGTGTTGAAGCTAGCTGCCAATCTTTTTTTATGTCCTATGCCTTATTTTTGAACAGTATATCCAGAGTTCCTGTACCACTTGTAGTGGAACAACCCCACTAACCCAGTTTTGTTTCAGGCCCCTCCTGGGCGATCAGTGGAGATAACTAGAATACATGCAATGGAAACCCCAAGAAATGATAACTTGGGGTTTATGTGGTTGCTGACTGGTAGGGCCTCTGATCTGCAGGTGGCCATTCTGAATGTGTAGCCAAAAGGTAGGGGAAAGAGTGCATACTGGCTTTCTTCTGCCTATGGCAGTCCGTTGAGACATCAGCTAAAGCAAATCATCTTATTTGAGAGCCTGACTTTCCTTGATGTCGCTTTCTTTTTAAAGATTTTATTTACTTATTAATGAGACAGAGGGACACAGAGGCAGTGGAAGAAGCAGGCTCCCCTCGGAGCAGGGAGCACAATGTGGGACTAGATCCCAGGATCCTGGGATCACGACCTGAGCCGAAGGCAGTCACTTAACTGATGGAGCCACCCAGGCGTCCTCCTTCATGTGTCTTGCAACAGAAGAAAAATTGTACATATTCAAAAGTAATCATACCAGCTCCTCCAACTATATGTCCACAAAGGTCATACACTAAATCAATTATACTACATTTTTAATTCTAACTCAATCCCATGTTCTCTTAAAGGTATTTATGTACCCCTTTTGATAACTGGTATTAAAATGCTTAATTATCAACTTAGGTAAGACATGGCCTCAAAAATCTTCCTTGTGCCCCTAGGCAACTTTGTTTTTGCAATATACTGGCTCCTGATTTTGTCCCTGACTAACTGTGATTTTTAAGCAAGTTAGTTAAGGTCTGCATGGGGGAAGTTATGAGGAGAAGGAGCACAGGAGAAGGAGCAAATGGAAAAATGGGACAGCAAGGGAATGCCAGAGAGGAGAGAGGGAGAATGACGTGGAATAAAAGGGATACCATAACTGAATGGGTAGGAGGTCTTCTACTCTGATGAATGAGGAATGGTCTCAAGTTTGCCAGGGCTGGTCAGAGAAGCTTGCTAGAGGCAATCACCTCTCCTCATCTCATAAGAGCTCAAAAAACTGCAGTTTATAATTCAGAAGAAGCACTGGAAACTTTAAAGCTTTTTATCTTGGCACAGTTCCCTGGGACGTCGATGTGGAGACCCACTGGCTACGCACACCATTCTGTGCAATTTGACGCTTTTCATTTGGTAGAATTTTGTTGCCAAGGCTACTGCACCAAGTTTCTGAAATTTTAGTGGATATCAATTGTCTCATCTGTCACTTAGCCTGGCAAGAAATTTAAAGGGCATGCTTTCTATTGAAAAGAAAGACTCAACCTCTTTAACCCGTTATCCAATAAGAGCAATCTAAACACCACAGAAATGCTCATGCTGTAGTTTGTATCTTTGAGAAGAAATGGACTTTTTTCCTTTTTTTAACCAACAAGGAAAAGTTTTAGTGGAATCTAATTCCTCTCATTATGAAATATGCACACATTCAAACGCATTTTCTGGGGATTAGGAATTTTATTTTCTTTTACTCATTTTGCATAGTTGTTCAGTTTCTAAAAAAAATCTGTGTGTAACTGAACATTGCTTTTTGTTAAATCTCAGGAGGGAAACAAATCAGTGCCTATTTATAAAGGAGGTAAGCTAAATAATGTTCTCAAACTCTAAGTGCTGGCATAGTAAAGAGAGTAATTAATAGGGCATTAGCGTAAGGCTTAATAGTCTCACTAAAGTAATTCAGGGAATACAGAGATTGATTCCCTTTCTGAAACAGGATATTATTAACATGAACTTCCTTTCTTCAACTAGACTAAAAATGCTCAAACCTCCAGTTTTATTGCCATTCTTCCATCTCAAAATCATCACACACTAAACAAGGCTAATAGTACTTGGAAGAAATGGCTAACATCACCAAGAAACTAAGCAGCTAAGAGAAAGCAATGCTACAGGCTTAAGTGTCTAGAGAAGAGGGATTTTCTGGCTGCACGGTAGAATCAACTGCAGAGTTCTTAGAACCTACTTCTGCCTGGGCCCTCGGTCCCAAGTGCAGAAACTGGTTTAGGATTGGGCCTGTGTATCCGTATGGCAGTTCACTCTTATCCCTGGGAGATGTGGTCCAAGCCTCCCAACGGGTACCTGAAACCATGGACAGTACTGAGCCCTGCGTGGACTCTCTTTGCTCCTACACACATATACCTAGGACAAAACTGAATTTACAAATTTATCATGATGCCAGATTAACAACAATAACTAAGAACAAAATGGAACAATTATAACAATATACTGTAATAAAAGTATGTGAATGTGATCTCTCTCTTTCTCAAAATCTCTTATTGTACCCACCCTTGTTGTGATGATGTGAGATGCTGAAATGCCTCCGTGCTGACATGGCGTGAGCTCAATGACAGAGGCACTGTGGTCTAGGGTTAGGTTACTACTGATCTGATATGTCAGAAGGAGGACCATGTGCTTCTGGACTGGGGTGGACCATGGCAGACTGAAACTATGGAAAGGGAAACTGTGGGGTGTCAGGGATGGCAACTGTACCAGTTTCAAAAAGCTTTCCATTGGTGTATGTGCTTGCCTGAGGAGCCACTGGGGTGAGGTTACCCTCTGTGGGATTACGACTGAATGCCTCTAATTCAGAATCCTTCCCAGGCAGCAGGATACAACAGCATAGCAAAGCCCTTGGTTGGCCTCCTATGTTGGAACAAGGGTCCGGTGGGGAGACCCCTTCATCCCAGGAAACAGGACACAGCTGGAAAGGGGGCTGCCCCCTTGCCCACAATACAAAGCACATTTGTGGAGAACCTGGTGTTAAGCTGTTTGATGACCTGCTTCTGGGTCAGGAATTTGTACCTTAAAGAGTAGCACCCTCACTGCAATGTACTGAAAGTCAGGGCTCAAAAAAAAAAGAAAAAAAAAAAAGAAAAAAAAAAGAAAAGAAAAAGTCAGGGCTCAACATACAGGGTTAAACAAAATAAAAAATAAAATGAACAATAAAAAAATAAAAAGCTTCCAGGAGATTCTAATGTGTAGTCAAGGCTGAGAGCAACTGGCCTATAACATCAAGGTATAAACTTTAATTTGCAAAGCTCTATTAAGGGTAGTTACTAGCTTCTATATATTATTACATTTAGGTTCCAAAAATAAACAAAAATAATATTTTAAAGCATTTTAGAAACACCCTGGTTTTTTTTTTTAATCCCATTCTCATCAATATAAAAAACTTGCATTTTCAAAAAAAGGAAATGTAGCTCTATAATTAGTCTTGTTCAGGGCTGCAGGGGGAATCACTGCTAGGACTTTGGGTCTCCTGCCCACCAAGCCACCCTTGGAGGTTGGGGGTGGCTCAGGATTCTTTTGGGATTATGAGATAGAAATCATGGGTAGGAATACAATTTGTATTTCTAAATCTGATGCCAGAAAGCATTTCCAAGTATCATTCACTTATTATTCTGGCAACTAACCCTGAACCAGCCCAGAAAAATGAACCCTAACTCAGAAAGATAAGGAAAGGAAATATACTTAAACACTGGCTTATTAACTGCAAAATTGTAACAGATTGCTTATAAATAAGGGTTTCTATTTAAGCATCAATCCAATCCCCCTCTAAAATTGCTAGATCTTAAGTTTATCTGCAGGATCTTCAATAGGGAAAAAGAAATCATTTCTATTTTGACTCACACAAAAAGGAAGTAAGGCTTGAAACAAAAGTTTAAAAATTATAGAAATATCCATAGATTCCCAAATTTCCTTCCAAAAGTCCAGGATTCCACACCTAGATTTAGCCATTTTTAGCTCTTTTTGTCTCCTTTAAATGTAACACCTTAAAATAGCAACACAGAAACCTGCATGCTAAAACTATAGCTTGTAAACCTGATGGAGCAAGTTCAGTCCTCAGATTAAGGGAAACTAAATTACTATATTCATCTGCCCCCCAAATTCTCCCCACAAGTAATCAAGCTTATCTGTGACCCCATTCTAGTTACTCATAAGTGGGGTGGGGTTCCAGAAACCCACACAGTGGAAACACTTGAAGGATTTATGAGCCTATAAATGGATGTTAGCCATTTTAAGAAAACACAGACCAAGCCAAACTCTTAGCTATCTGTATTTAGCCATGATTATAGAGGTTACACAAATAAAAACCCAAATGTGTCCAGGACTTAGAAAATTGTTAGAGGCTTTCCTTTCCCTAAATGTGAAAGTACAGGGGTACGCTCTACTGAGCCTTTCCTGAACCAAATCTTTCAGTCAATTTTTTTTTTTTCTTGTCTTGTTTTCACGGAAAAAGAGAGAGAGAAAGGGGCGGGGGGGGGGGGGAAGTTCTTAGGAGCCATAGAAATTTTCTGTAACTCAACTATTCCACTCTCCCAGATGGTAATTTTAGTAGTTCTTCTCACCTGGGCTCAGTGGACATTATACAAGCAGCTGAAAGTACCTAAGCCTAAGTCTAGTTTTATAGAAATATTATGCCTAACTTGGCTATAAGTTCTATTCATAGTGATCTGTTATTGGAGAGCCTAGACTGCATGATGGATACAGCAGATAGCATCTGCCCTGGTTGAATCAGGCAGATAAGGCTAGAAGAAAGATGATTGCCATTTTAACTAGTTCAAAATAGAATTGTTCTGAGGGCTGCGATTACTGTATGAAACATGTCATTTGGGGAGAGGGGGCAATTTAAAAATATTTTGAATTGCAAGCTGTATCAATTCCTTGCATGATTTTAGAATCCTTATCACTATATTCATACCTTCAGTTGCCATCTTTGCTGACTGAGGAGTACAAGAATCATGGTGTCGACCTGCCCCACTCTCATGAGTAGTCAATCATTTGAAAAACAACCTTCACTGGCTTTTCCCCGGATATATGGTATCTTTGTTCACACAGAGCATCTAGATCTGAATTCCCAGTGTTTGAGCTGTCCCAGGTGCAGATAATAGCATGCCTTCTACCAAACACTACCCTTCTTCTAAATGTTAATTCAGAACTGCCTTGGTCTTTCACAAAACGCCAGGACAAGGGTGACCATGAATCGGTGTCACACAGATGTCATGAATGGGGGGGCGCAACCACACTATATTTACTCGCTGCCATCTTTTGAGAAGAGCCATGTGATTTATGCTCTCCCCTGTTTCGCACTTCCTTCGTAAATACTCCTGTGAAAGCTGATGAGATGGGACTATTTCATTTAGGAAATGCGGAGAATAAGCAGTCTCTGACCTGGTTCTCTTATGAGCTTAATTAGGTCTCTGATTCTTTCACAGGTACAGAAATTGTTAATCTTAGCTTTGATTTCCCCACCTAATATAAATAAAGCTGAGTTCATTAAACCATCTGATCTGCTTCTAGCCACTCAAATTGGATTTTATGTACTTAACTTTGTAAATACAACATCCTCAGGAAATTGAGAGCAAACTAATACCACCAACAGAAAGACAATAGGCTTCACTTAGAATTCAAGTCATACCTCGGGGTGCCTGGGTGGCTCAGTGGGTTAAAGCCTCTGCCTTCGGCTCAGGTCATGATCCCAGGGTCCTGGGATCAAGCCCCACATCGGGCTCTCTGCTCACCAGAGACCCTGCTTCCCTTCCTCTCCCTCTGCCTGCCTCTCTGCCTACTTGTGATCTCTGTCTCTCTGTCAAATAAATAAATAAAATCTTTAAAAAAAAAAAAAAAGAATTCAAGTCATACCTTACATACTGATAAATGAAACTGACAAACTTATGTCATTTTGCATTAAACACCTTCAAAAATATCGGTTGTGACAGTAGTAACTGACATTCTTTTTTTTTTTTTTTAAGATTTTATTTATTTATTTGACAGAGAGAGATCACAAGGAGGCAGAGAGGCAGGCAGAGAGAGAGGGGGAAGCAGGCTCCCCGCTGAGCAGAGAGCCCGATGCGGGGCTCGATTCCAGGACCCTGAGATCATGACCTGAGCCGAAGGCAGAGGCTTAGCCCACTGAGCCACCCAGGCGCCCCAGTAACTGACATTCTTAAAATAAGACAAAAATTACATTAGATAAATATTTTCCTTTTGCAAGTCAAAGTTCCAACAATTAATGGACTTCAAATAATTACACTTAGGGATCCAAAACATTGATTTTAGCTCCTTCTGTAGGGACATATTTGCTTTAAATTTACATTACAACTTTGAAAATATAAAAAAAGCACTTAAATGATAAAGCAAATTCTCCTTTACATGCTAGTAAACTGAAGACAAATAAGCCTGAAAAAGTTCAAAGTATTACGTAGTCCAAATTAGGACATTTAATGGAAGGATTTATTTCATTTGAATTGTGACACAGGTAGCACAACAACTAACTTGTCCCCAAAGTCAGTGGCTCATAAATGATATCTCAGAGATTTAGATCTCAAGGCAATAGCATTCAGTAGGCTTAAGTGTCCTTTAAAATATCTCTAATTCATTCTTCTTCCCCGTTATCTTCTCAGTGTCTCAGTTCCTGTCAAGGCCCTATGTCTTCCAACTGAAATGTCTGCACATTACTCAGCCCTGCAGCCTTCCTGAGTGACACGCACAGTGGCAATGGGTCTTTCACACATGCCTAGCTCTGTCTCGCAGTCTGCAAATGCCAGAATGGGTGCCAGGCAATGGCATGATGGAAAGAACACAGACTCAGTCCACAGTCAAAGCCCTGACTCTGTCATTTTCTAATTATGTAACTTGGCACAAGTCACTAAAGGTCTGTAAACTCTAGCCTCTACCTGAAAGCTTGGGCCACTGAGACCTCATCTATTTGAGAATCAAATGGGGTAAAGTAATGTACAAATTTGGTACATTTGGTAACAAATGTAGTTACCAAAATGGAAAGTCATGTACAAATGGAAGCTATCGAGCAAGTTCTTATTTCTATGGCCAACTGATTAGGTAATGCAGGCCAGTAAATATGTCAGTACTAAGAAAGTCACATAGTTCAGAGGGCTGAGAATGGAGCTGGACACATGTTGGATTCCTAGTCCCACTCCTTGGGATCAAGGCCAGCTGACAAAAGCACACACCCATGGCAGCCTGACAAGAATGATTACTGGAATCTGCCCAGAAATAACATAAACCAGCTAACATTACACAGATAGTAGAATCATATGCAATCCAGGGGGAAGAAATCAGCCATCCTGCCATAACTCCAAGCCACGAAATAATTATAGTTAGAAACACGAGCATATTTTCTCTCAAGTTGTCTTAAACGTGACCTATTTTGATCACCAAGCTCAGCCAGTCCCAATTATTTGAAGAGAATTTTAAAGTTCCATCTATTCAAAGGGTAATTATACAAGGAGAAGGGCAGAGTGTAGGAAATGCCTAGACAAATGAATGAGAAAATTCTGACAGAGAAGAATTAGATTTCTTTCCGTATGTATTTAAATAGTTATGCAAATCTGAAGGATTAAAATGTGAAGAACTAAAAAATTTACCTTTTGAAGGCCATGTGCTTGGATGACAGCATTTTCATCAACAACCATTTTATCTGGAAGACATCTATCACTGAGAATCCCAGGAGTTTTATAATTAAAAAAAATAAAGCACTTTCTTAATCATCAAATTCCTATACAAAAAGTGGAAACCCAATGGCATCACTTCTAATCTCCCTCCAGAGAAAGAGAAATAACACAGGTAGATTAATGGCACACCAACATTCAAGCTTCCACATTTGTTACCATTAGCCACCGGTACAAGAGAGCAATCTTAAAGTTGGTTTCATTTTGCACTGAAGTGTGATAAATTTATCAAAGAGTTTAAGGAAAGAAGAGATAATTAAAAGTGTTCTAGCTAAGGATGGCCATCTATACCAGATCAAAGTAGACAGCAGTCATAGGGGGGATGTCAAAAAGATCTCTACTACTTCCCTTCCATTTCCTAATCTTGGCTGGGGCTGCATTCATGTAGATTTTTACATACTACTTACTTATCATGATGAACCTATGTTAATAAAATAGATGCTAGTTGCCTGTTGAGCATTTATTCCTCCTTCTTCTGGTAACAGCACTTCAAAATCTCTTTTGAGATCCATGTGATCTGGCCATAGCTGACCTCACTCTTCACTGCTCTGAAGGATGGGCCCATGATCCGGGATATCAACCCATGCTAACTGCTCCCTCCATACAGATAAGCTCAGGGCTGTCCCATTGACCCCATGAGGCCAATAAGACTCTCATTTGGGACTTCCGAGGAGTTCTTGAAAAGAGAAAATTATTTTCCTCTGGATTGCTAGGCTGAAAGGATGACAGCCTGAAGCCATGAACCCTCATGTTGCCACCCTGCAAGAAGCACCTTGCAATGGTGCAATTACCAAAAGACAACTGTTGTCACACGGGCTACATCCCTAAATGGTGAAAGTCAGTGTGCTGTGACATCTTGAACCCCTGGATCCAACAATGCCTGAAGCTACTCATTCACAGACAATTCATTACATAATCTTTAAGGCTGATCCCATGCCAGCTTGCACTGGGGTTCTGTCATTTGTAATAGCATGAATTCTGACTAATATAATCTGACTTCATAAAATGTGGGGATTTTTACTGAACTAGTACCAATATGCTTTAGGACAGTTTTTGAAAGGAATCTCAGGGGGACTGTTCCATAAACGGATTTAAAACTCACTTCTTCATTTATGTGTATGAATGTACAGTGCATCTGTTTTTCTCAGAAGATTTAAAGCAAATATAAAGAGTGTCTGCTACTTTTTAAAAGGGCAATTCACACCTACAAGCCCAAAGCAAACACTAGTTGAGGTCAAGATATTGAGTAACATGAATCTCAGCTTTTCTTTCAACACCTCTCTTGAAGAGAATCTGCCAAAAACTTCATCCTACTATGCCGCTCGTAAATCTCCCATATCCAGTTTACGGATGGCACCTCCCACGGAATCTCTGTCCAGGTGTTGGGACAGCAACGGGAACTGTTCGAGAAAACTCCGCGCGCTATCCCAGCTGTCTGGAGCTGCAATTAGCAAGTATTTAAGGACAGGAAGAGCTGGCAGAGCATGAAACTGCACCCCAGGAAGCCCACTTGGGACTTTCTGCAGGACATCAGACACTTAAAACAGACAAGGTCAGAAGGCAAAGGAGACAGAGTCCTGCAGAAAAGGTTTTCCTTTTCCTTCAGGACCAGGCTCTTTACTAGGCTTCTGTACATTGCTTTCTTTTTCTAAGTAAATGTAGAAAACCCAGCATGTATTTGGTAAAAACTAGGTTGGGCTGACTATGAATACCTGAATAAAATAAATTAGTTTTACACTATCGCTGTATGATATATATCTCATACTTCTGAACATGTAATCATTACAGTTCTATTTCTATTGACAATTTAGTTATATTGACTGATAGGAAGAGACTCTTTTCCTTCTAAATTCACAGCATTCACACTTCAATTTGCATTAGAATCCTCTGAGGACTTGTTCCGAGTGCTGACCCGCCCCAGACCTGAGGAGTCAGAATCTTGGTAGGCAGAGCCTAGGAATCGGAATTTTCAGGTGAAGCCAATTATCTGAGAACCACACACTGAGAGATATTATCGTGGGGGTAAAATCACATCCAAGGGCACACACTGATTTGTACCTTGTAAATCTAATTGCCAGCAATTCACATCATTGCTGCCATGTCCATAACTTGATGCTTTTGTCATAAAATCTTACTGATCAAGAGCCACCAAGTTAAAAGGAGTATGTAATATTGCTCTGACTGGTTATTTCGTCTGCCATCACCAACTGTATCCTTGCCACAGGAGGATAAAGTGTTCCTGATTCATGGCGGCAGCGGCAGCACAACATAAACAGCTTCAGCTTTCCTGCAGGTGACAAAGCAAAGCTCACAGATCCCCCAGGGAGCCAATGACACATTTTAACTTAAAAAGTTAACATAGTTTTGGTGCTTATTTTCTACTCCAATTTTTAGCACAGAATTACAGGAAGTACCTGATGTATTATACTTTCTTCACGCTAGAAAACATTCTGCCAGTTGTGGTCTAAATTTAGTTCACTTGGTTTGGTAGCTGGTCAACATCCCATAAGGAACAACATCTCTTATGAAAAACACACACACACACACACACACACACACACACACAAACTGATAGTTTGGCAACAGCATGTAGAAAAAGGCTCCTCATGAGTCACAGATATTGATTTTGAAAGCCATGCTTACCGTAAGTCATGCTTGAAATATGTATGAATTCTTATGGACTGCTGGTAGCACTGGATGAAATGGGAAAACAGTTTCATAAATGGTTCTCCCATCGGAACTCCTCAAATTATAGCCTGGACACCCCTAGGTTTTACAATCATATGACAGTCTTTGAGGTGCCTGGTGGCTCAGTGGGTAGAGCATGTGACTCTTGAACTCAGGGGCATGAGTTCAAGCCCCACATAGAGTTTACTTAAAAAAAAAAAGCAAAAAACTCTTTTTTAAAAAATAAAAAAAGATAAAAACATATAACAGTCTTGATTAACATCAAAGGCCTCTTCTCTGTTCTTCCCTCTTTACCCTTTCCTTTTCAGCTCTGTACCTTCTCTCTTTTTAGTATCACTGGGAATAATGTCATGGACTATTTTATTACCATACTTCCCCAAACAGTTTAGAACATAAAAGGTGCTTAATAAATATTTATTGCATGAATGAACAAACGGATGGATAACTGAATCAAACATCTTTCTCTGCTTTGGTCACATTATCTTTCATTCCATTGAGCCTTACTCTGTCTACTCAAGCTGCAGTGGGTGAGAGTAACCTCTTATTCTCATCATTGGCCACAGGATATCTAATGTTCATCAACCTGGCCCTTTGGCATGCTTATGGGATTGATGTCGGCTTCCTCAACTGATGATCCTGGAGAACAGAGAACGGTTTTTATAAAATATTGGCCAGCATTTCCCCTCCCCATAAGTCCTGAGGTTTTCTCTTCTTTAATCAGTAATAGTCTTAAAAAGGGGCACCTGGGTGGCTCAGTCAGTTAAACATCTGACTCTTGATTTTGGCTCAGGTCATAATCTCAGGGCCCTGGGATAGAGCCCCCATCAGGCTCTGCACTCAGCAGGGGGTCTGCTTGTCTTCCTCTCACTCTGCTCAAGCTCCTTCTAATAAATAAATAAATAAATCTTAAAAAAAACGGGCACCTGCATGGCTCAGTTGGTTAAGGATCTGCCCCTGGCTCAGGTCAGGATCCCAGGGTTCTGGAACTCAGCCCCATGTCAGGCTCCCTGTTTCTCCCTCTCCCTCTGCCCATACCCTACCCCCACCCTCCCCCTCCCTGCCCAGCTTGTGCGCTCTCTCTCTCTCTCTCTCTCTCACACTGCACTGTCTCTCTCTGTCAAATAAATAAATAAAATTTAAAAAAAATAATAGGCTTAAAGAAATTCAGATAGAAGAAGAGGCCAAGACAGTGCACTGGGTCACAAGTCTGGATCCATGCATGGGGGAATTTGTCTCTGTATTCGTGTGTACACATGAGTATGAAGTGTGCAGGGGTGATTCCTAGAGCGGAACAAAGTGTGCAGGTGGTGACTGTAAGAGCAAGTTCCCTCCAGGGTCTGGCAATTTCTTTTCTTTTCTTTTTTTTTTTAAAGATTTTATTTTTAAGTAATATCTACACCCAGTGTGGGCCTCAAACTTACAACCCTGAGATCAAGAGTCACATGCTCTACCAACTAAGCTGGCCAGGCACCCCTCAGGATCTGTAATTTCTGAAGAACTTCCCACCACTCAGTGTCTAGAACCAAATAGAGGAGTCTCTGTTGAATGAATAAAAGATTTTCTGTTGTTGTAAAGACAAAGGACGGGTTGAATCAGTCAATTAAAGGTGGGCTAGAAATGACAAAGAGATGTACATTTGAGCCATCTCAGTTTTAAACATTGATGAATATACTTTATCACTGATTCTGTCTCAGGCCTGAAGCAACTGCTTCTTGTTTTCCATTATTCCTTCACCTTCTATTCCCTACTTGACACATAGTAGGTGAGTAAAGTAATAGGGAGAGAGAAAGCTACATAAACAAGATAAGGAATTCTGTAAGTGCTGTAAGCGTGTTTAAATAAATAGAAAGCTATTTGAAGGGGGAGCAAACCCGCCTATATTGAAATTGAAGCAAGACTTCTAGGAGGTCGTGGCATTAAACCCCAAGGTGTGTGTAAGATTTTAACAGGCAGAGAGGTAGGAGAGGAAGACTGAAGGCGATTTACTAAAACAAATGGCATAAGCAAATGGGTAGAGAAAGGAAGGAATATGTCGTTGGAAGGGGAATAACAGCAAGCATTCCAACTAGACTGCAACAAATGAAATGTCTCACAGTTACAGACCAAGCTGAAAAGGTGTCCAGGGACAGTGAAAGTTAGGCTAAGGGAAAACAAATTGTATTTAGGAATAAGTAGGAAACTGGTTGCCAGGAGAATAGTAACAGGGATCGGCAGATCAACCTGGCCCCAATTAGAGAAAAGCTGGGGAACCAGTAAGGTATTGGACTTGCTTTTCAGTATTTCAGGTCACAGATTTAAGTGCTGGTAGTGGGAATGGAAAGAAAAGGTCAAATGTAAGATGTACTTGAAAGATAGAACCAAAAAGAAGGAGGGATTTTATTAGATGTGAAGAGTGGAAGGTTGGGAATAAAGTTAAGGTAAGTTCAGATACCTGGGAGATCTCTCAGTTGAAGGAGATTATGGCTCATTTCCCAGGGAGGAACGTGTTTTCGTCTGAATGGATAGATCAGTTCACTGCTACTACTATCAATGGAATGAGACTTGAAGCTAGTAAAGCAGCTTTATTAAGTGAGAAACCAGGTCTGAAGCAGCACTTTTTTATTCCTGAACTCACCAAATTTTGATACAAAAAGCCTTTGTGAAAGGAGAACACAAGCCATGTCGTAGAGGCAAATTGATGATAATGAGCGTAGTGAGAAATTTAACATTTATCATCTTCTAGTTAGATGCGAAATGCTTAGTGATACAAGTCACTAAAATACCAATACACGTGAAGAGTCCACAAAAGTATATGTTCTGACCATAACAGTGTTTTAATCTTTCTTTTTTATTTAAGACTTTATTTATTTGACACAGAGAAAGAGATCACAAGTAGGCAGAGAGGCAGGCAGAGAGAGAGGGGGAAGCAGCCTCCCTGCTGAGCAAAGAGCGTGATGCGGGGCTCCATCCCAGGACCCTGAGATCATGACCTGAGCCGAAGGCAGAGGCTTAACCCACTGAGCCACCCAGGCGCCCCATAACAGTGTTTTAAAGGGATGAGAAAAAATGTGGAGTGAATTGTCTTCAGATCTGGGAAGCCAGGTTTTTTTTTGCCACTCATTCCGGTGCTCATGACTAACCAAGGAAACTATGGAAGACGGGGAAGTGGACACAGAACTATGAAAAGAAGTCTAATCCAAGAAATCAGAAAAAAAACCCAGAAATTAGGTGTTGTTGAACAAAAACGTTCAAGTTAAGTTTTTCTTTCTTTGAAAATGAAATAAATGATAATGAAATTTAGTGAAGACTTCGACAGACAGGTACAAGGAGTTAGCTGTTTGCCAAGTTTTCCCATCTATAAAGCTTTCAGGTACCACATGTTTTTGGCATTAAACATTTTTATTATTAAAGTAGTGAAGCAAGTGGGGCACCTGGGTGGCTCAGTGGGTTAAGCCTTTGCCTTTGGCTCAGGTCATGATATCAGGGTCCTGTTCCACATGGGGCTCTGTGCTCAGCAGGGAGCCTGCTTCCCGCCCCCACCCCCCGCCTGCCTCTCTGCCTACTTGTGATCATTCTCTCTCTCTGCCAAATAAATAAATAAAATCTTCAAAAAAAAAAAAAGTAGTGAAGCAAACTTGTGATAAACACAATCAGAAGAATCCAAAGCAGAAAGTAAAGGGGTTCTGATAACTCTTCCCCATCCCATTTCCTAGAGAAATCTACTGTTAGTGGTTTGATGTATATTGTTATGGACTTGTTCTATGTATATTAACATTGGTAATATAAATTGAATTTAATAAAATATGTTGCTATCTCTTTCTAAGAAGTCATCCACTTATCAAATACTGAGGAATTTGAGTACTATGCTGAAAATCCAAAGTCAGATAATGCCTGACTTTATTTTCAGGGAATACAGTTTAGTGGGAAAGAGAGAGAAGTATGTTATTTAACTGTCATAATACAGAACTTAGTACTATAAGAACCATTATTTTGTTTAATACTTACTAAATATTTCAAAAGTTCCAGAAAATATTTAGAAATTGAGATTAATATCCTTCAGTTGAATAAAAGGTGATTTTTAGGATGCAAATATAGACTGATTGATATAAGATTTTTAGGCTTTAGGTTTTAATGAAAGTAGTACCAGAGTTAGCCAGGAATTTTCAGATGTCTGACAAAGTCTCTTTATATTATGGAGTGACCATCACTTAAAAGTGTTCATTTCCCAGTGGTTTTAATATCTGAAAATATCTTTGACTAAAACTTTTCATTTTTGACCCATCAAAAATCTATTTAAACAGGGGCAGCCTGGTTGGATCAGTCAGTACAGCATGTGACTCTTGATCCCGGGGTCACGAGTTCAAGCACCACATTGGGCACAGAGCTCACTAAAACAAAACTATCTGAACAAAGGTGAACACCAATTTTTCTCTTTCCAAATACTCTGTGACTCAGAGAAAAACTAAACTGGACTTACAGTCTTTAACTTTGTGTTCACTCAAGCATTCCCCCTTCTTTTAGAAGATGGACAGATGTGTGCTCCTAATTAGGTGATTCTTTGGATCTGCTCCAGGAACCGTGTATGAAACTACTGCTTCTCAGAAATGCCATGTGCAATCATCTTTCAATACACATCCACATTCATTTTGCTTCTCTACTAACATCTATTTCTTAACTCAGCTAAGTTTTTGATATCTCACATTTAAAGACTATTTTGTTTGTGACCCACCACAGACACATTTTTATGAATGAGAAGTCACGATGAAGACAGTATTACTAGGGTGACCCTGATCTAATCAATCCCTTTGTTTCTAAAATGCCCTAATGGAACTCAGAATACGAAACAACTTGCAGTGTTTTAGAAATACACGTAAAATATATTTATAATTCATGTAACTGCCCTTAATTTATTGAAACATATCTAAGGGTATGTCCTTAATTTCCTGATGCTTTTATTCTCTGTCCTTGAATCCAAATCCCTACTGGAGTGTGTAGAGTGTTTGAAATCCACCCAGGTTAGTGCCATAGGCACTATCACACCACTTAATACACATAGCATATAACTTTCTTTCACAACATGACTGACTTGCCTCTCTTTTGCCATTATAAAATGGAAATAGAGAACTTACATGGGAGTCTTTTATTAAAATCATCTTTAAAAGCTACAGCTTTACCAAAATAAAATTTCTATTTATTTCCCAATTTTGGGCTCTAATTAGCCATCACAGATAGATATTTATTGTATGACTAAACAAGTATCAGAGGGCTGAACACTTGAAATAAAAAATAAAATTCATTCTGAAATCTACGAGGAATACCTTACTTCATATCAAGGTAAGTCGGCAATAAGTCATTCCTGGGACATGCCAGGACTATATGATTCACCTTGTCTCATTTCAGTTCTCTCCAACGGGACCAGTAGGTACTATCTGAGGACCTGTGGCCTGATGGCAATGATGGGCTAGCAAAAACCTTATCAGAGGAAGTACAGATAGTTGTGGATATCACATTACTCTCTCCATCATCTTCTTGATAAAAGATCATTTTGCAGAGATTATAAGAGCAGAAGGTATTCTGCTTCCTTTTACCTCATACCTGTCAAAGAAAAAGTCACACTTGGAGGGAACTTAGGAAAAATGGTCAATAGTCTTTGTATTACTCCATGATTTCCCCCTATGGGCAACACATTTTGAAGATTCTTATGAAATGAAGTCACCCACATATGCAATAGATTACCTGAGGATAATATCAGTATCAACTTGAGGGAAGTATTTGTGTTCCTACCCTACTACCAATACATTTCCCCCGCCTAGAATCCACTGAAAATGATTGTTGGGATATGTTAACATTTATTTCTAAGGAGCCACAAACTGTGCTGTGCTGGGCCTGCCTTGTATAAGCTCATGAGAATTGATTGTCAAGTTTTTAAGAATTTTATGAACCAGTTATTAAATACAGTCATTATTAAAAATGAAATTATATATACCAGTAATTAATTCTATTAAAAGCAAAGTTGATACTTAAAACTCACCACTTTCTTATTACCTGACTACACTTTATTATTACCCATCCATCTATTGTACCTATGTGGTGGAAATGTCATATAACGGTGTGCTATTTTGCTTCTCTTCCCACCTCTGTGTTTGGCGATGTCCCATGGTAGCCTGAAACCAGCCACGGCAACTAACGAAAGCTACAAATCAGTTGTCCCCTGCCCCCATAACCCACCTGTTAAACATTTACCAGCAGGAGATTGGCATGGTAGGTTCCAGGATTACAAAGAAGAATAAGACTTTGCCTCCATAGGAATTATGACCTAGTTGGGAAGTAAGTAAATACTTAACTGTGAGATATTTTATCATTGATAATAGGGGCTAAAGGTATTACAGGAAAAGAAAGACATAATTTTGTTTGAGGTGTTCTGAGAAGGTCTCATAAACAACCTTTGACTAGACCTTAAAAGGTGAGTAAAAAATATACTCCTGGGGTATATTCTATCCCAAACACTTTAGCAAAATTTGTCCTCCTCTGTTCTTCTCCTTACCCACACTGCAAATTAGCAGTCATTGTGTGGCATTAGCAGTGCCAACAACACAGATATAGTGTTGAGAGATGGAAGGTAGGACTGAAAAGACAGTGGTCTTAACTAACTGCAGTTAAAATATCTCAGGTTTACATAAGAGACTCTAAATCTCACAAAACAAACTGAGGGTTGCTGGGGGGTGGGGTGGTAGGGATAGGGTGGCTGGGTTATGGGCATTGGGAAGGTTATGTGCTATGGTGAGTGCCGTGAAGTGTGTAAGCCTGATGATTCACAGACCTGTGCCCCTGGGTCTAATAATACACTATATATTAATAAAAAAATGTTTTTAAGATTTTATTTATTTATTTGAGAGAGAATGAGTGAGAGAGAGCATGAGAAAGGAGAAGGTCAGAGGGAGAAGCAGACTCCCCAAGGAGCTGGGAGCCCGATGCGGGACTCGATCCTGGAAGTCCGGGATCATGACCTGAGCCGAAAGCAGTCGCTCAACCAACTGAGCCACCCAGGCGTCCAAAAAAAATTTTTTTTAAGTACTTTATGTTTGAAAAAAAAAAAAAGAACGAACTTCAGTAATGATACAGGGAAAGGATTAAAATGGGAAGTAAATAATATGATTACTGACTTCAAGGCTATTGCAACAGACTTGGTTCAAGATCACAAGGACTTGAATTAGGCCTATGAAATAGAAAAGGACAGGAGGGAACAGGTTTTAAGTGTTATCAAAAGGATCAATAGCCCTGTGACTAACAGCATGTGGAAAGTGGAAACGTGGAAGATGACTCCAAAATTAATAGCTTGAGCACCTACCTGATGACAAAGTTGGAGAATGAAGCATAAGCAGCTTTTTCACAACATAAATAGTAATGGCAAACAAATTTTAAGTGCTGGCTTAAAATTTTTTGATCATTTAAAAATGTATTTAAAAAATACTGTTAAATTTCTTTTTGCGTGAGTATCTTGAGATGTCTTTTTCCTTGAGTAGAAGTCAATTTTCGGGTTATTAGTTATAGCCTAGGTGATATTATATTGCAACAACTAGAATCTTAGAGCAAATTGGTCACCTAATTTATTTATTGACTATTTATTGAGCACTTACTCTAAAACGTAGATAAGCTATGAAGTTTAAAGTGAATTCTAAAAAAATATACAAAATGTGCTCCTTTAGTATAGGACTGAATGAAGTATGCTGTTTTTTTTGTTTTTTGTTTTTTTTTTAAATGTATTTGACAGACAGATCACGCGTAGGCAGAGAGGCAGGCAGAGAGAGGGGAGGAGGCAGGCTCCCTGCTGAGCAGAGAGCCCGATGCGGGACTCGATCCCAGGACCCTGAGATCATGACCTGAGCTGAAGGCAGAGGCTTTAACCACTGAGCCACCCAGGCGCCCCTGAAGTATGCTGTTTTTAAAAGCAATTTTAAAAAGTATACAAAAATATTTCAGATTTGTAAAAGAGAATCAAAATATAAAACTTGGAGGGAAAAGGAAATTTAGAGGTCATCTAATTAACTTCTAATCAATGTTTGATTCTCTCAGTTGATTCTTCTGGTCTCTGTTTTTGTTACCAGTTCTTCACACATTTGAAGAAAGCTGTGTTCTAGAGACAAGGCCCTGCTTCTACCCATGAACTTATGGATAGGTTCCACGAACCATTGATATCATACGACATCCTCCTAACCATCATGGTAATTCTCTTCCTGACACGTCATTGTTTCCCAGCAATTTCTTTTTACCTTTAGAATTCAAAATGAATTAGCAAATCAGCCAATGCTCTTTAGGTATACTTATTTAAGCAAGCATAAAACAACTCAACTATATCTAGTCTGTAGTTTACCATTGTGTCATTAAGAAAGCCAGGGGGAAATATCCCACAAAATAGAATGTCTATAGCATTCTCCTGATTATACTGGTAAGCCCCTTATAAAGGAAGCTGGTCCAACACTACATGTTATCTTTTTTTTTTTTCTAAAGATTTTATTTATTTGAGAGAGAGAGAGAGAGAGAGAAGCAGACTCCCCACTGAGAAGGGAGACCAATGCATGTCCCCATCCCAGGATCCCGAGACCACGACCTCAGCTGAAGGCAGAGGTCTAACAGACTGAACCACCCAGGTGTTCCTACATGTTATCTTTTAAGTTATCACACTTTCTTTTTTCTAGTGTTCTTAAGGAATCAATTTAATAAGATATTGGGAGTTGTTTTTTTTTTCAGAACCAGGCAGATTGAGAATCCAATTTATGAAACTGGGGACAATATTTGTTTTTCCATTTGTTTTCTATTATCAAACCATCCTGCATTCCACATTCCTCAATACGGGTTCATCAAATTCTCCATATTAGAATATTATCATTCATGCAAGAAGACAAATGTAAAATGATTTAGAATGCCTAGGTACTTTTATAATTATTTGAGAGTTCATAATTCTTTGAGAGTTCAAGTCTTTTACTGGTAGCCCTTTTCTTCCCCCTCTAGAGATTCTTTCTACCTGATGGAGAAAATGAAAGCAAAATCTAACTTAATCATCTTTCCTTTGCCTAATATTAAATGTTTACCTATAGAAGTTTTCTCCACTGTTGAGTGTCTCTTTAAGCTGAACAAAAACTTTCAATGGTCTCTCCTTTCCCCCAGTTGTCATTTTATCATTTTTAGCAAGTCTCACTTCATTTAAGTTTCCCTTTTCCTACATTAGCCATTCCTTTTCTCTGATACGATCATACTTTCTTTAATTATGCCTGCCCTTGTTCACCTGAACCCCCGCCAGAACAAGAATACACGAATCCATATTGATTTTGATGGCTGTCTTCCCATTGCCCCCTTCTTTAAAATTATTTTTAACCATCCCATTTCAAGTTCATTCTTAAAACTTTCATTCTTCTCCTACTTCCAGAGTCTCCAGTCATGAAAAATTCTCCAACTTTTAACTGTTTTAAAATCGATCTTCCTAAATTTTAGTGTGCACACATGTCTAATTATGTTCAGGATTTTCCTCCCTGTTTCCCGTTTATCAAGAACTCCATTTGGCAAGGGTTGTTTTCTGTTGGATCTTATCATTTCTATTTCTAGAATTAAACAGAATTATGTCAAGCTGTTTGCCTTACTGCTTCCCCTACCTTCTGAAGAACTGTCAGATATTCAAATGAAATCTATCACTTACTCTGTTTCTGGCAGAACAGGATTGCCAGTATGTGTGTGTGGGAGCAACCCTGGATCTACAGATAAGTCAGACACACTGGGTTGACCTCTGGCTGTGCTATCTATAGTTGTTCTGGATTCGCAACACTTTGCACCTGAATTTCCCAGGAAGAAATAAGTTACCTAATGGTTTATGTGGGATTCATTCAGCTATAAAGGGCTAGGAGCTCTATCAACTAGGAAGTTGGGCAGCTCACAACAATTTCTTGGTGAGACAGCCAGAGTTCCTTTCCTACTACCACCACGGCCCCCTCCAATTGGTACTAATGATCCTTATCCATTATTTCCAAGGCTGCAATTCACCAAATCCACATGAGCAGTAGGAGTAAAGTGGACTGTGTGAGGCCAGGGCACTCTGAGAGGTATGGTTCCTGGGAAAGATATATTACAAAGGCAAAGAGACAGGAAAAACCTGGCAGCAATGTCTTTTGGGGGCTCACATTTTTCATGTATTCCATTGGTTTAAAGTGTCAGACAACTAGGCTATGTGGGTAGATGAAAATGGCCCTTCCATCCTATAGACCTACAGCAGATGCATGCTATTAACTACTGTTAACTGTGCTGTGTACAGAGACCTTACCTTAGACATTACTATGTACATGAGCTTTAAGTCAACCTTGATATTTAAAGAAATTCCAACTAGTGAGCCAAATCAAAAATCAAGGCATCATGTATCGAACAACACAAGTCTCCGTGGAGATCCATTCACAAATAAGTAAATGATTTAAAAAAATAATCAACATGGGACACATGAAAAGAAAAAGTGAGGGGCGCCTGGGTGGCTCAGTGGGTTAAGCCGCTGCCTTCAGCTCAGGTCATGATCTCAGAGTCCTGGGATCGAGCCCCGCATCGGGCTCTCTGCTCTCTAGGGGAGCCTGCTTCCTCCTCTCTCTGCCTGCCTCTCTGCCTGCTTGTGATCTCTCTGTCAAATAAATAAATAAAAAATCTAAAAAAAAAAAAAAAAAGTGAAACTCCCAAATTTCAGGGAAAAAAAGATGATGATTTTGAAAATGATTAGGGGGACAAAAATTTTTTTAGAAAGTGCCTTAGAACTGTAAATATAATACAAAAAGACAAAGTCTAAGGAAAGAAACAAAATAAGGTAAGGCCCAGATGAAAGTATTCTGAGAGAGGCCTCAAGGGGGTGAAAGGGATGGGAAATATGCAGTAACAACAAAGTTCTATTGGAAACAGTGATGAACAGCATGACAATGCAGAAACTTGACTGACCAGCCAGACAAACGGAGCAGCTGTGGCAGGATACATGGCAAAAAGCCAAAGACTTGAAAAAAAAGTTCTTTTTTAAGTGTGATTATTATAATCATAGAAGACAAGGTATAGTGATAAGTAATCAAAATACTTTGGTATCTTTGATTTTAGAACAACGGGAAAAGAGCAAATAAAATGTCTAAAGACTGGAAAACTCAACTGAGCAGAATGCAACATGTCTGTGGATTAAGGGCCAAGTACCAGACAAATGTAAAGAAAAAATAACTACAACTAGATGTTCTAACCAAACTTCTACACTACAGAAATAAAATTTTAAAGATCTATAAGCATCCAAGAAGATGAATAAATTTACCTAAATGGAAAAATAGTTTCAAGCTACTCTCTGAATACAAAATGCCAGACCATAATAATATCACATTCCCTGAACTCTGATCTGAAAACAACATCAAGCACAAATAGTAAGTTATTTAAGAGCATAAGGAATAAAATAAATACTACTAGCAACGGAATTAGCAAAATGTAGGAAATATTTGAGAGACAAAAACACAAACAGGAGAGAAATTAGGGAGAATATAAAGTACATGTGAAAGATACAAAGATTCAATAAGTTAATTGGTATTCAGGAAACAAAGAACTGCCCCAAATGAAAAGGAATAAAGAGGTCTTTTTTTTTTTTTTTTTTAAGATTCTATTTATTTATTTGAGAAGAAAAGAATGAGAGAGAGAAAGCACAAGAGAGGGAAAGTCAGAGGGAGAAGCAGACTCCCTGCCGAAACTATTTATTAAAAAGATTTTATTTCTTTGAGAGAGAGAGAGAGCACAAACAGTGGGAGGGAAAGAGGGAGAGGGAGAAGCAGACTTCCCGCTGGGCAGGGAGACTGATCCAGGGCTGAATCCCAGGACCCTGAGATCATGATTTGAGCCAAAGGCAGATGCTTAACCAAGTGAACCACCCAGGTGTCCCAGAATACGAACAATTTATAAGAGAGGTACAAACAGCCAATAAACATAGAAAAGTATATTCAAACTCCCTGGTCTCAGTAAACAAATAGCAAAAAACCCCACAATATTTCATTGTGTATGTTGGTTATATGTGAACATGTTTGGGCCATGGGATGCCCAGATATTTAGTCAAACATTATTCTGGATGTGTCTGTGAAGGTGCTTTTGGATGAAGCTAACATTTACATCAGTAGATAACCTGAATAAAGCATATTGCTTTCCTTAACGTGGGTGGGCCTTATCCAATCAGCTGAAGGCCTGAATAGAACAAAAAACCCTAATGCTCCCCTGAAAAAAAGGGAATTCTTCCTGCCTGATGATCTTTGCCTGGAACTACACTTTCTTGCTCTCCTCTGTCTCCAGCTTGCTGACTTTTCATGCAGACTGTGGTAATTGCTGGCATCCAGTCTTATTAAACCAATTCCTTATCATAAATTTATATCTATCTATTTGTATATCTACCCATCTATCTCTCATCTATCTATACCCTATTGGTTCTACTTCTCTGAAAAACCCTAATATATCACATTTACCTGTCAAAATCAGGAAGCTCACAATCAAGACTATCACTGGTGTTGGGAAACTGGTACTTTCAAGAAATATCATTAAGACTGTATTTACAACCTTTCTGGATGATGGTTTTATAATTTCAATATTCCTAAATTTCTAAATTTCAGTATTTCTAAAAACTTCTTCTTATCTCCAATAATTTCATTTCAAGGAAGCTGTGATGTGGAAATGTGATGTAACACATTTGATGCAGGTTTTTAAATATTGAAAATTATGACAGGGAAGAACCAAAATGTCCAATGCTGGGGAATGGTAAACGCATTATGATAAGTTCTATCATGAGAGAGATACTATGGGAAAAAAAAAAAAAAGAAAGATACTGTGATACCAGTTAAAAAATATTGAGGTACAGTTAATGCTATGGGAAATTCTAATGATATAACATTAAGTGAAATGGGGAGATAAAAATGTGTAATTGTAATTTTGTATTATAAAAGTAAAAATAAATCAGAACATAAACAGAAACTATCAACAATTAGAAGAGCTTAGAAAGATGGAGATATGTCTGATTTTTATTTTTAAAAATTATATTTCTAAGTTTTCCATACTTTCTAAAACACTGATTAATTTTATAATAAGAAGAAAATTACATTAAGCAGGCAGATAGATACCCTTCCTCTAAGAAGTTATGAAGTAAAAAATACAACCCAAAAATCAACTGTCAGAAAATCCTTTTAAGCCAGGAACAGCTTTCTTAAATTGTACTAAGTATCCCGTTTGACACACTGTTTATGTTTGTGGGCATTTCCTTTTTCATTAGAATTATCTTCAACAGAACTTCCTCTGTAAATAACTGATTTGTTTCCTGAACTAATACGAACTTGACCTTTGTGGTTGTATAAGCTTGAAATTTTCAGTTTCTCAAACGAGAATTTTTGTGACACTGCAAAATACTCTGTAATAAAGAATAACTGAAAATGAGGCTGACCAACTTTTGTGTTTGATCCCTAAAATTTTTAAAGAAAATAAGCAAGATAAAATGCAATTTCACAAGCATCTCTATGAGTATTACTCCACCTCCCACAGTTTTACAATTACTTCCTTACCAATGCTTTATTTGGCTTGATATTTCAAATGCCTAAGTTCTTAGCCCTTTGCATTAAAAAGTGATCATTAGTCTTCCTGATTCTGCCTCTAGTTAATAAATTAAGATGAATAGAGACTGAGGTTCTTGTGGCAACACATATTCACCATTTTGACCCTGATTAAATCACTTCAAATGTTCTCAACATGTTAACTCTATCACTGTACTTGGAAAATTTAATTAGCACACAAAATACTTAAAATAATTCCCTGAAATGATCTGATATCGCACAAAACCCCATCTCATACATTAAAATGTAAAATTTCCTTAAAAATGGACAGGAGAATGATGTGTTAATAGAGAAATAAAAATTCAAGGGAGACGAAAGTAATAGCCCTAATATAGCCAACCTCACCTTTAAAAAGAGAAAAAGAGAAACAAATACTCTTCATATTATCAGAAAACATGAACAAACAATCAGAAAAATTAATGCGGGGAGATGAACAAGCAACTGACAAAAGAAAAATGCTAAATAAAGCTATGGGAAGATATAGATATAAGACCATGTACTTAGTATAATGTCTGGTACAGAATAAATGAAGCTATTAAAATATACTAATTATTAAAGAAAGGAAAATTTAAAAATATTTTTTATTTTGCATTTGCAAACACTGAAAAAAAACTTATGATGCCCAGAATTGGCAAGAATGTAGGGCAAAAGGTTATTACACTTTGGTAATATATTTTAAAGTAAAAACTTATAAATGTATCCTTTAAATGAGCCATTCCTTTGCTCAAAATTTATCCTATGGAAAATATTAACACAAATATAACAAACATACCTTTAGCGGGATATTCATTACAACAATGTTATTTAAAAAACAAAACAAAACTAGACATAGTCCAGAAGTCTGCCAAAGGGTTGGTGAAACAAACTAATAGAACATTACAGGATAGAATGTGATTAATATATATAGATTAATATAGAAAACTGTCTCATAAATGAAAAGTAAATTGCAAAATAGTGCATATCCTGCTTTTGTTGCGAATGCATGTGTATGCATATATGAGTGTATGCATATGCAGAGAAAAAAGGCAAAAAAATAGACCAAATTATCTTTGGGATGAAGTTATAGGTGAAGCTATACATTAAAAACCATTGTTATTATAGTAAGTATTAAGACTTGGAAAGATCTATTACTGATACTAATGAAGTCATCATAAATAAAAATATTTATATGACACAACTCTCTGAGAATAATTTTAGAATAAACCTGGTTGTTTCTGGATACAGAAGAATATAGTTCCTTAGCTTTCAACAAAAATGACACTAAAGTTCTATTTTTCACAACTTGTAGCCTTACCAAAAAAGACTCCTTGGAACTAAATGGATACTTTAATCACTTACTTCAGAGTATATTCACATTTAGATAAACTATAGAAAACACCTGCCTTAGAATGAATGTTCCATCTGCCATAAAATTCACACCTAAAACCCTAACCCCCAATGTGATGTATTTGGAGATGGAGCCTTTGAGAAGGAATTATTGTAGATTAGATCATGAGGGTGGGGCCTCAAGCTAGGGTTAATGCTCTGATAAAAATAGGAAACTGCAGAATCCCTCTTTCTGTGCATGCCTGGGAAGGCTATGCGAGGGCATAACCAGTGAAAGGGCTCTCACTAAGAAGTGACCATGGCACCTTGACCTGGACTTCCAGCTTCCAGAACTACGAAAAATAAACATTTGTTGGTAAAGTCACCCAGTGTATGGAATTTTTCTGTTACATCAGTCAAAACTAAATGAGATAGTATCATAAAAGACGGAAAGCTTTGGAGGTATTTTTTCCCTCATTTATCACAAAAACAAAAAACTTCAAAGTTAGGCTGATAAAAGCTTCTGAGTTTCAGAAATATGGAAGAGGGTATTGTTTGCAATCTTAATGTCAAAGAAAAGGATAGAAATAATTTAATAGTATCAGAATGCCTGGAGGTATTAAAATGATAAGCAATTTTTAAAGAATTTATAGGGTCAATAATATTTAGGCAGGGGAAATGTAATTACTACTTCACATGAGCCACACATTCCCAGAGCAGTAAGTGAGGCTTTCATGAACTGACCCCTCCAGTGTGCCAGACACCGCACACACACATGCTCTTTTGCACACGCATCATCTCAGTCCACACCGCAGTTCTATGACACAGGTTTTATTATTCCTACTCCACAGACATGGAACTTTAAACTCCCAGAGGGTAACCTGTGCAGGGTCACAGAGTAAGAACATGGCAGAGCCAGTATTTGACTTCTTATCTATCTACTTCCAAAGCTCCTGTTCTTTCTACTGCGCTCCAATTGAAAAAAATCTTCCAGCCACATCTCCAGACATACTTAGCATAGTGAGTTTTCTAAACTATACTTTTTTGGGTCCCTGCATTTCAGTACGTGGGTGTTCTAAAATCAAGCATATTTATTTAATAGTTGAATGCTTGTGTACTAGAATTAAGACTCAAAAGCTGATTTTTAGTAGGAACAGCAAGCTTCAAGGCAGTTTAACATGTTCTAGTTTCATACTCTGATCTCTAGTTCCATGTAGCCTTGAAAAATAACAGCTCACATGCCCAGCACAATCTGGTAACCTCTAGGGAAGAAACCTGAGTGGCAAGAAGAATGCAGCTGTAGTTCTCTCAAAGCTTCATTTCTTTTTTTTTTTTTAATTTTTATTTATTTATTTGACAGAGAGAGAGAGAGAGAGAGATCACAAGTAGGCAGAGAGGCAGGCAGAGAGAGGAGGAAGCAGGCTCACTGCTGAGCAGAGAGCCCGATGCGGGGCTCGATCCCAGGACCCTGAGATCATGACCTGAGCCGAAGGCAGAGGCTTAACCCACTGAGCCATCCAGGTGCCCCTCAAAGCTTCATTTCTAATGAAAGCTCCACCTTGTAAGGATCTCTGTATTTGACCTGTCTCAGAGTCCAGTCAGTGCAGAAATTCTGCTCCTTGGTTAGGGGGTAAGAATTAGGGGGTGAAGGGATAGGATTGTTTATTAAAAACAATGTAAGGCACGTGATTAAACTTAACGGTTGCCTGAATTAGAGGATAACAACGACTGTGGCAAGACAATCCACAAAGCTTATAAGAAAAGCTGGAGTTTGACTCTTGGTTTTGGCTCAGGTCATGATCTCGATCATGGGATCGAGTCTTATGTTGGGCTTCATACTCAGTCTGGAGTCTGGCTGGGACACATTCTCTCTCTCTCTCTCTCTCCCCCTCCCTGATCCTCCCCCAACACTCTCCCTCTCTTGCAAATAAATAAATAAATATTTTTTGGGGAAAAAAAGAAAAATAAAGAGAACCTGGGGTATGAGATGCCCATAGAGGTTTTGAAAAGCTCCAGTGTGCCGAGAATTTAGAAATCCACATGCATGCCTAGCGCTGTGTTTATGCTCAGGAAAGACTTGAGAAGGCCCTGGGTTCTCTCACCACTGATTAAGTTTGAATATCTACCTAAGCAGAAGTGAAGGTTAAGGGGAAGTTGTCATCTGCCTGCTGGAGAGTTGAAGTCATGTTCTAACATGCACACAGAGCCCCTTGGCAAAGAGTGAGAGATTTATTATTTGATGGCATTTAAGGAAATATCTGTCAATCATTAACTAACCACTAAATTAACAGAACATAGATTAGTGGTCACATATCACAAAGAATATTTATAGAATTTAGATTTACACATTTAGAGAATTAGTTCATAAAACCCAATAAATGAACAACTACTACTGTAATGAGAAAAACAACAAACTCAGGAAAAAGGGAGAATATAATCTTTAGATTTTCCACATTATAATATTTATAATACATAAAAGCTACAAGCCATGCAAAGAAACAACAGAGATTCTAAAGTTAAAAAGTATAATAACTAAACTAAAAATTTCACTATAAGGACTCAATCGCAGTTTTGAGCAGGTAGAAGAAAGAATCAGTAAATAGGAAGGTAAGTCAGTTGAGATTATCGAGTTTGAGGAACAGAAAGAAAAACAATGAAGAAAGATCAACAGAATCTCAGAGTTCTTGGGACACCATCAAGCTTATAAACAAATGCATATTAAGGGTCCCAAAAGAGTAAAGAAAGAGGCAGAAAGAATATCTGGAGAAATAATGGCCCCAAACTTCTAAAATCTGATGAAAAACATCAATCTACATATCCAAGAAGCTCAACAAACTCTAATTAGGATAAACTAGAGAGAACTGTATCTAGCCATATCATAATTAAACTGCTGAAAGACAAAGAGAGAATCATGAAAGCAGCAAGTTAAATCATATGACCCAACACTTCTGCTTTTAGGTGTATACCCAAGTGAACTGAAAACATGTTGACACAAAACAAACTTGTACTTTTATATTGTGTGCCATGCTTGCAAAAAATGCCCAACTTCTGTCTAATCATGCAAAAAGATTAAATAAAACCAAATTTGGAGACATTCATAAAATAA
This sequence comes from Enhydra lutris kenyoni, assembly GCF_002288905.1. Lineage (NCBI taxonomy): Eukaryota > Metazoa > Chordata > Mammalia > Carnivora > Mustelidae > Enhydra > Enhydra lutris. The sequence goes on along the minus strand of NW_019154103.1, from coordinate 15,580,356 downwards.
CTGACCAGTATTCATCAAAAGTAAAAAACAAGGGAAGACAGAAGAACTATCAGATTGGAAGAGATAATGAAGCACAGTCACTGAATGACGTGTGGAATCCTTGGATTTTGGAACAGAAAAAGCACACTGCAGAGAAAACTGCTGAAATCTGAGCAAGGTCTGTCATTTAGTTAATACTTCTTTATCACAGTTACTATCCTGGTTTTGATCATTGCACTATGGTTATGTGAGTATGTATGTGTGTACCCAGGGTGAAGGGTATACGTGAATGCTGACAATTTCTACAAATTTTCTGTGTTAAAAAACAAAATGTAAGAAAAAAAAGATTGATATCGATAGACCAAGTTTGGAGGAGAGCTACTAAGAGAGAAAAGATGCAAAAGTATGTCATATGAGGATATATTTTAACAAGTAAATGTTAAGCTTGGGAAAAAAAAGAACTGTGACAAACTGAAGGCTTATCAAGTTGAAAATATGAGGTTACTTTTTGTTTCTTGTTTGTTTTTTGGTATGAGCTCAGCAACTAAATACAGAGCCAGAATCTACAGGATTTCTACTGTATGTGAAAAAGAACCCTGGAAGGAAATAAATTTTTTCTCACAGATGAGTTCCACCATAAAGTAAATGAACATTTGTCTGCAACAATGTAAAGATTACTCAAGGAGTGTGTGGGGACTGGCTTCGATGCTTTATAAAGTTCTTATTTTGTCCAGGTTCTGTCTTGCCTGAAAAAAGAAGGGTCTAGGGACTGAGAAGCCATGAAGGATGTAACTCAATGCACCTGACAGAATTTTTCTCAGAGAGATAAAGCAGTAGCCACAGGGGCGCCTGGGTGGCTCAGTGGGTTAAGCCTCTGCCTTGGGCTCAGGTCATGATCTCAGGGTCCTGGGATCAAGCCCCACATTGGGCTCTCTGCTCAGCAGGGAGCCTACTTCCCCACTCTCTCTGCCTGCCTCTCTGCCTACTTGTGATCTCTCTCTGTCAAATAAATAAATAAAATCTTTAAAAAAAAAAAAGCAGTAGTCACAAAAGCTAAGGTGTTGCTAGGAGAGAGAAAGCTAACACAAGATAAGAGAATGAGATAAGATAACTGAAATGAGTTGTTAATCAGTACCCACTAAAAAGTAAAATAAACTGAATATCTGGAATAAGAAGTTCAAGATATCCTGAACAGGGTTTGAATCATAATGTTTTTGTTTTATTAAGGCAAGCCAGATTTTTTCCAACCCTTCAATACTTTTATTCTAAGACCTTGAAGGAAAGCATACTTCCAACACCTCTTTACTTTGGAGCTCTGAATGAATGGAAAATGCCAATCTAAAGCTTCTCTCTCTCTCTCCATATATATACATATGGTGTGTGTGTGTGCAATAATAACCATGTGCAATAATACACCCCACACCTGTGCATATCTATGAAGAGGTCTTCATAGTACTCCTCTTTCATAGATATATGGGGATTTTCTCTAATCCTCAGACAGTAAGTAAACAGTCTCCCTATGTTTATAAACATTTTTTTCATGATTCTCTTTTTAATTTAATAAAAATAAAGAGTCTCATATGATATCATACTTTCCATAGAGCGCTATTACTTCTACTTAGTTCTAATTTAGAAAATAGATTTGCTCTCTATATTAACAACATTTCTCCTAATACAGCTAGCAAAATTAGATTGTTTTCTGAGGATTAAGTAATTTATAAAATGGGTAATTCAGTTCAGGACCAGGATAATCAGAAGAGGTTATAATTAAGATTTGTTAAAACTAACAAAAGTAAAACATGATGCTAAAATACTAAAACCGAAATACTACAAAATTTTAAAACTATAATTAATGTTAAAATTAAGTTATTCATTTTTTCATTATGAGTTAACAAATTCTTAGCTTAAATAGAAGAGAGTTCACTTAGATCTTTGCCCATTATAGTTACTCTGTAAATATAAGCTGACTTTTTTTAAGTTTGCATTCATATGAATTAGCAAGAAAGAGAAAAAAGCAATCTTTTTATTTTACTTATTTTTTATTAACATAAAATATATTATTGGTTTCAGAGGTACATATCTGTGATTCATCACCCACTGTTCATTACATCACATGCCCTCCTTAATGTCCATCACCCAGTAACCCCATTCCCTCACCACCTTCCCCTCCAGAAACCCAAAGCAAGTATTTTAGAAATACAAACCAACCTATCATCATTATTATGTCAGTTTTACTGTTACTGACATTTATTAATGTGTCAGGGTTTTGCAGCTGAAAAGTAAGAATAGTGAGAGAGGGAAAGTCTTCACTATCCTCTCTTCTCTATGACATGACTCTGACACTCCTACTCAGTCACTCTATCCTTTCATAGCCATAAGAGTTGTGAGCCCAATAATGGCTTTTCATCCCTTTAGGGACAATTTTCAGGGCTGCATTACCTTTGCTCCTACCCTAGCTCTTAACTCAGTTCTATATCCTTTTTCCTCTGCACTTTGCTTGATCAGACTAGGGATTTCTCTTCACCTTGTTTCTTTCTTTTTTTTTTAATTTTTTAATTTTTTTATTAACATATAATGTATTATCAGCCCCAGGGTTACAGGTCTGTGAATCACCAGGTTTACATACTTCACAGCACTCACCATAGCACATACCCTCCCCAATGTCCATAACCCAACCACCCTCTCCCACCCCCCCCTCCCCCCAGCAACCCTCAGTTTGTTTTGTGAGATTAAGAGTCTCTTATGGTTTGTCTCCCTCCCAATCCCATCTTGTTTCATTTATTCTTTTCCTACCCCCTAAACCCCCACATTGCATCTCCACTTCCTCATATCAGGGAGATCATATGATAGTTGTCTTTCTCCGACTGACTTATTTCACTAAGCATAATACCCTCTAGTTCCATCCTTCACCTTGTTTCTTTCTCATAAAGTAGCCAAGAAGCGAATCTAAGAAAAATAGACAAATAATCCCAAAGACACTCTATAAACTATTTAAGAGAGACCGCCCCTGGGTATTCTCATTAGAATTATTTCTGGCAACCAATGGAAATCAATCAAGGCCAGATTTCTTTTACTTTGACGTTATTTTAGTAAAGTACTGTTCAATTATAAGATAAAAAGAAAGCTGGAAGAATATCTAGAATCAATTTCAAAAAGTGATGAAAATGTCATTAAGAACACATTAAAGGTATAGGAAGCCTTTTATTAATTCTGATTATAGTATGATTCCTCATAGAGTCATAAGATCATCTGGCTCAGTGATAAAGAAACAGTAACAAGTCTATAATGGATTTTCTATTTTACAGACAAAAGCAAATTTTAAATTTTATAATCTTTGTAGGACTTTTCTCCAGATCATGTTGTGTAATTTAAATCTAGATAAAAAATCCATTAGTTGAGGTAAATTAGAATTTGATCTTTTGTATATGTATATACATATACATAAGTATACATAAATGTATATATAAGAAAAAAATTGACAGTCCTCATATAGTATTTTGAGTGTTGAGATATTCAATATTATTTGGTGACTTCCGAGTATTTTAGATACATTTTGATAATCATATTATCAATTTTAATATAAATATGTCACTGCATAGAGAAAGCATGAAAGTTATCTCTAATCCCTTATTTGTATATACTTCCTTTGGTTGTTAAGGATTTCCTTTTTCCAGTTCTGACATTTACATCAAAGAATACATTAAGCCTTGCATCCTTCAAAAATTTAGTAACTTTTACCATCTGTTACCAGTTACTAATCACTGATCTCCACTCTGAATTTCAATTAATATAGCTGACATAATCATCAAATACTTATAATATTTGTGAATATTTCAAAAATTCACAATATGGTATGATTGGTACAATCATAGGATTTATGAAAGGTTCTGAGTCTAATGAGGATAGACTCATTAATCTGAAACTAGATACTCCACAGAGTTGATATTTAAGCTGTTGTATGAAGGGGAAAAACAGGTATTTTCTAGGCAGACAAAAGGAAAGAAAACCATTTGAGACATAAAGGATATATTCAAAGGTATAGGCACAAGAAATCATGGGAAATACCAAATGATTCAGTTACAAAGGATAACTGGGGAGGATGGGTATGAGGGATGCTAAGGAAGCTGGTTCGACAGGTTGGTATCAACCGTGGATGACCTAAGAGTCCAGGATCTTGAAGGTAATGAAAAGCAACTGTTGGTTTTTTTTTTTTTTTTTAAGATTTTATTTATTTATTTGAGAGACAGAGATCACAAGTAGGTAGAAAGGCAGGCAGAGAGAGAGAGAGAGGAGAAAGCAGGCTCCCTGTGGAGCAGAGAGCCCGATGTGGGGCTCGATCCCAGGACCCTGGGATCATGACCCGAGCCGAAGGCAGAGGCTTTAACCCACTGAGCCACCCAGGCGCCCCGCAACTGTTGGGTTTTAAGCATGAGAGTGATATGAACATTTCCATGTTTCAGAATTTAGTAGATAGATTAAAAAAAAAAAAAAAGAAATCAGAGAGAGGAATACAAGTTAGGAGGCAACCCGACAGATCAGACAAAGATGACAGAAATGAACTGAAGAGACAATGATGAAATAAAAGATGAAGATGAAAATGAGAAAGTCAATTAGGAAGACATTTAGGAATTAGGCTAGAAAATAACTTATGATTAATAGCATGTGAATTATAAGAAAAAAGAAGTAGAAAAACTTAAGTGGGTTCCCGGGTGCATGGTGGCTCTTTCTAGAAAATGTAGATCAAAGCACACATTTAGAAGATCAATTTAAAACAGACTAAGTATAAGAAAACTGTGTGTCATTCTGGTAAAGATGTTTATTGGACTTCTACATATATAAGTCCCCAAACAATCTCAGCTTTTCCAAAACACATTACAATAAAACTATGAAAAATCAAAGACAAAGAGAATCTTAAAAGCAGAGACAGAAAACAAGCATGTAACTTACAAAGGAAGCCCACTAATGCTATCAGTGGATTTCTCACCTTAAACCTTACAGGTCAGGAAAGAGTGGGATGATATATTCAAAGTGCTGAAAGGAAAAAAAAAAAATGTGCTAATCAAGCATACCCTATCAGGCAAAATTATTCTTCAGAAGTGAAGGAGAAATAAAGATTTCCCCACAAAAATAAAAGCTGAAGGACTTCATCACCGCTAGTCCTGCCTTATGAGAAAAGGTGAGAGGAGTTCTTCAAGCTGAAATGAAAGGATGCTAATTGATTACCTGAATATACATCAAAATATACAGAATACTGGTAAAGGAAACTATATGGTTAAATTCAGAATTCTCAATAGTGTATTACCATGGTATGTTAATCATATAATTCTAGCATAAAGATTGAAGAAAAAAAAGATTAAAACTAATGACAGCCTCATGAATTTTTAAATGAATACTCAATGTAAAAAGAGGTAAGTTGCAAAAGGAGGGATAAAGTGAAAGGGTAGTGTTTGTGTATGTAATTAAAGTTAAGTTGTTAGCATAAAACAGTTACATTTAGATGTTTTATGTAAGCCTCACGGTAATCACAAAACAAAAACCTACAGTAGGCACACTAAAGACAAAAAGAAAGGAATCAAAGTATACCACTAAGGAAACCATCAATTAATAAAAGAAGACAGCAGAGAAAGAAGAAAGGAGTATGTGAAGTACAAAACAGAAGACAATTAGTAAGATGACATTAGTAAGTTTTTACATATCAATATGTACTCTAAATGTAAATGAACTCAGTTCTCCAGTAAAAGGACAGAGTAGCTGAATGGATGGAAAGGAAAAAAAAAAGATCTAATTGTATGCTGCCTACAAGAGAGTCACTTCAGCTTCAGGGACATACATGGATTCAAAATTAAAAAAATGTAAAAGATAGTCCATCAAGTGGAAACCAAAAGAGTGAAGGGGGGGTAGTGTTATATCAGACAAAATAAACTTCAACTCAAAAAGGTATAACAAGTAATAAAGTAAGCCATGATATAATAATGATAAAGGGGCAATTCATCAAACGGGTATATAACAATCATAAACACACCTGTACCTAATGTCAGATCACCCAAATATATTAAGGGAATACTAACAGATCAGACGGAGAAACAAACAACAATACAATAATAGTAGGGAGGTTTAATATTCCATTTTTAATGATGGATTTATCAAATGAAGATGTTAGACTTGAACTATAGTTAGACTAAATGGGCCTACAGATATACAGAACATTCAATCCAATAGTAGCTATACATTCTATACTACAATAGTAGATATACATTCTTCTTCTTCTTCTTTTTTTTTTTTTTGGATATACATTCTTCTAATGCACACACAGAACATTCTCCAGAATAGATCATACATTAGGCTACAAAACAAGTCTTAACAAATTTAAGAAGACTGAAATCATACCAAATATCTTTCCAACCACAATGGTATGAAACTAGAAATCAATGACAGGAAGAAAACTAAAAAATTCACAAATATGTGGAAATTAAACAATATACTCCTAAACAACTAATGGGTAAAAAGAAGAAATCAAAAGGGAAATTAAAAAGTACTCTGAAACAAACAAAAACGGAAACACAACATACCAAAACATGGGATGCAGAAAAAATAGTTCTAAGATGATATTTATAGTGATAAGTGCTTACATTAGAAAAAAGAAAGATGTCAAATTAACAACCTAACAACCTAGCAAAGTAACAACACCCCAAGGAACTAGAAAAAAAAGAACAAACTCAGCCCACAGTTAGCAGAAGAAAGGAAATAATAAAAATCACGGAATATTGGTGGGAATGTAAACTGGCACAGCCACTAGAGTAAACAGTAAGTAAACAGCACGGAGGTTCCTCAGAAAATTAAAAACAGAACTATTATATGACCCAACGATCTCATCTCTGCGTATATATCCAAAGGAAATGAAATCTGGACCTTTTATTTTTTTAAGATTTATTTAATTATTTGAGAAAGAGAGAGGAGAGCTCCACACAAGAGCCCCGCTCCAGGGAGTTGGAAGCGATCAAGCCACCCAGGTACCCCAAGCGTACAACTTTTAATCTTAGGGTCATGAGTTCAAGCCCCATGTTGGGCACAGAGCTTACTTAAAAAAAAAAAAAAACTAAGGAAGAAATAACACCAAACTTGAAAACCATTCCAGCTAATAGGAGAAGAGAGATCACTCCCTGTTTTCATGAAATTATCATAATCTTGGTTCCAAAATTTGACAAAAACATCTTTTAAAAAGCAACTTGTACATATTGATACAATAGAGATCTAGTTAGAGAAAATTCTTTACTCAAAAGAAATTGTTTATTACTATGAAGTAACCACTGCACAACAAATGAGCTACTATTACACACCATCACAATTCCTATCATTACTCCGAAAGAAAAGCTATGTTTATACATGATCAAGGTATACAAGATTCTTCATAAATAATATAGTAACTTGTATCCTTATATTGAGATTAAAATGATAATTAAAAATACAGAATTAAAATTTAAATAAATTTTATTTTAAAAAATAAAATTTTTTTAAAACTATAACAAATTTACATAGGGATGATTTAGGAATTTTTTGTGGAGGACACAAGTAACTTACAATACTTACAAAACTCAGTCACTTTTTGGTCTAATAATCCCTATCCTCTTAAAACCAGGTGGAGGTTAATGTGTTTTGCATTTCACTTATTATAACTGAGCTGACAATAAAAAACTTTTTGCAAAAGCCGCAGAAGGCAAATATTTTAACAGTCGATTTGGACATTCTTGGATAATAGTTTACTTCCCTCTTTAAAAACCCCTTTACAAGGGGCACCTGGGTGGCTCAGTGGGTTAAAGCCTCTGCCTTCGGCTCAGGTCATGATTCCAGGATCCTGGGATCCAGCGCCGCATCGGGCTCTCTGCTCTGCAGGGAGCCTGCTTCCCCCTCTCTCTCTGTCTGCCTCTCTGCCTACTTGTGATCTCTGTCAAATAAATAAATTAAAAAAAACACAAAACCCTTTACAAGTACTAAAAGAGTTCTTTTAATTACTATCACTTTCATCAGGTCCCATTTATCAAGGCTGGGTGGGTACACATGTAATGCTAAAACTGCTACCAAATAAGTCCTGTCTTGCCAGGAAACTGGTGAAAGGGATGGGCAGCTGGCCACCAGGGTTTGTCTCATGGTTACTTTGTATTTGACAAAGAATGATGTCAAACTTTCTGAAATTAATACTGGCTACCCAAGATTTAAATTAATGCCAGGGGTCACAAAGTGTCATAACATAATTTTGAAAAGACACACAATTCCCTTCTAGAAGATCAGGCTTTAGGAATTTTATATGCACAAAATACATTATAATGCTATAAAGTAATCAGTATGAGGGAATCTTAATGAATCTCAATAAAAAATTACTATATATGGCCTCTCAGTGGGTGTGTGCGTATCACATAGCTAGTTTCCTTGGTTGAATAGAGTGTGGGATATGTGTGTGTGATTGCCCATTTGTGAAATACATTTGCATACATTAATTACAATTATTTATTAATAATGAACAATTATAACTGATCGGAGGCAATAATGATATTGAAATGACTTCTGCTTATATAGTACTTTTACTTTCAAAGATTTTTCACATCAATTAATTCATTTTTATCTTCACAATAACCTGTGAGATAATTAGGTAAACTGTCATCATAAAATTGGGAATAGGTTATTCTTTCTTATTTAGAAATGTTACTTTCCCCATCTAATCCTCATTACACCAAGGGAGCTGATTAAACTTTATTATAAAAATTTTTTCCCCCTCCTGCATATGGAGTCAATAAAAGGGGTTGAGTAGTCCTCAAAGCTGTAAGACACCAGATTCAAGATTAAGGCATGTGTATGTGTGTGTATAAAGATTTGTTACACTTAAAGACTATTTATGCACCTTAGTCAGAACATATAAGAAGGTCCCAGTTGACCCTGTCTCCTTCTTGTGTCCTTTTGCAGACATTCTCCATTCACTCCGACACAGCCTTTTGGTATTTAAGGATGTTATGGATGATAGGGACTGCCATCCTTCCCTTCCCAACCTCCCCCAAAATGTCAGATTCCTTAGATAATACGCCACACTCCATATTTTTCACGGATTCTATTCTTTATCAAAACTTTCATAGTTCCTTGATTTTACTAGTTATTGTATTACTAGGTATTGGTCTTAATCTAATAAATCTAATAAACTAAATTATGCTAAGGTACAAATTACTGAGAATTGTCTAATACCTCAACTCACCTGAGAAAACTGTATCCATCAGAGGAACTAGAAAGGCAACAGTTTCTTACTTCAAGGGAAAATTAGAGGAAGTAGAGATTTAGTCAGTCTGGTGGGAAAGCAGAGGTCTGCCTGGTATTCCTTGCTCAGCCACGCTGCTTAGTCAACTGCTCCACCATCTACTAATGAAGCTATCTGAGTATACAAAGGCTAAGAAGGCAAGGAGTTCTGCCTGGATGTACTTACAGGTCACCGTGGATGAGTCCATAGATCTGTGGCATGCTCTGATGATAGATTCCTCTCAAAATAATAATAAGGAGAATCACCACAAAGGCTGGAAGTCCCCAACTCAGAAGGAAAAACAGCAGATATCGTCTCTCTGTGTGTTCATCGTTCATCACCAGTACATACCAGAAATTCACAGACTAAGGAAGGAAACAGAACATAAAATGAGTAAGTTCTGGCCTAATGTCACAGGACACAAACTCACCTGGGCTGGACATAAAGTGTTATGGTGCAACAAAGGCTAGAATTACTTAATAATTATTTTTTTGTTTGTTTCTTTGTTTTTTAGATAATTCACATATTTCGTACAACCAAGAAATTCAGAATACCTCAAAAATCTTGAAACACTGGAAAATATTAATTGTACTTTTTATTTTCCTTAGTTTGCTTTGATTTTTTCACAGCCATAGTCCTCTGTGATTGTTCTGTGCATGTTGAAGAAACATACACTGATATTCAAACCTACTTCCCATGTGAACAGCTTCATGATGATAATAAAGTGAACAGCCCTTTGTTTCAGACTTTAGATAACTTTTTAAAAGATTTTTATTTATATTTTTCAAGAGTGAGAGAGAGCAAGAGCACGTTGGGGTGGGGAAAGGAGCAGAAGGAGAGGGAGAGAGAGAATCTCAGGCAGACTCCCCAGTGAGCACAGAGCCCGACATGATGCTCAATCTCATGACTCCGAGATCCTGACAGAGCTGAAATGAAGAGTTGGTTGCTTAATTGACTGAGCCAGTCAGACACCCCTGATAAATTTTCTTAAGGCCTTATCATATGAGAGGGCTAGATACTCTTCCAGGGAGTGGGTATATAATTGTGGAGAGCCCCATGTCAGTCCCCAGCAGAAGACATATATAAGTAAACAGAAAATGACTTCACAGAGATAAATGTTCTGTGATGGGGTAGGTTTTATACCTATTTTTCTTTCTCAGTTTATATGCTCTTTTTTTCATTCATGGACTTGACCATTATTTATTGAGTGCCTACTGAATTTCAGGGACCAATCCAAGCCTGGGGGATATAGAAGTGAAAGAGATGAGGGAGGTATACTTTCCTTTATGTTAGTTTCCAAGGAAGTGGGAAAGAAGTCATCACAGAAAGTATATATTTTATATTTATAGTGTGTTTTATATCCATTATTTCTTATTAAGATAAGAAATATAAAAGTGAGGGTCACCTGGGTGGCTCAGTCAGTTAAGCATCTGCCTTTGGCTCAGGACATAATCCCATGGTCTTGGGATTGAGCCCCACGTCAGGCTCCCTGCTTGGAGGGGAGTCTGTTTCTCCCTCTCCCTCTGCCTGCCACTCTGCCTACTTGGCTCTCTCTCTCAAATAAATAAATACAATCTTTAAAAAAATATAAAAAGGATAAGTAGATGGAGGGGGATGAGGGGACACATTAGATAAAAAGAATAGGAAAAGAAAATGTTCTTATTGGCCCCAAATCCCGCACTTTGATCCTACACCTAAGCCAAATCTAGAACTTACATATTCTGCCTTCTAGTGTTCTTTTTCCACTAGCGCACTTACACTTAATTATCATTTAGCACAGAAACAACACTGAATGTCATGTATTTCACACAATGATACTTCTTCACTAGAGAAATCCCCCTTCTTAATTTCTTATGGTGGAAAAAGTGTGAATATAGATAAATTACATATACATACATACATACATATATATGTATTCATATATACATCAGAGGGATAATCAGTAGTAAGCAACAACAATCCCGTAGCTTCAGTTTCCTCATGTATACAATGAGGTTACTCTAAAGATTAAATGAGATATTATGTATGAAAGGCTGAGCACATAGTCAGCAATGGGAAATGTTGCTGGCTCCTTTAAATCTCCTATTTAGGATGTCAGACAGTGTGAAAGACAAAAGATGAATAGTTTAAGACCAAAGTAAGCTGTGATATGATGGAAGCTCTTTCTCTGTGATAAATAAACATGCCTTATGTTCATGGAAAGGCTTTCAGGTGCTATTTACGGAGGCTTCTAAGTAAGACTCTATCTGGACCAAATCAGCCTTGAGGGATTAATATTAACTGGGCTAAACAAGGGAAAAATAAAAATGTTTGGTTACTTGGAGATTTTTGTCTCTGAATTTTATTTCCTGTCAGCACTCCATATCTTTATGTGCACCAGCATATATCTGTAATTATGAGTACTTTGAGCTGTTGATTATGTAAATTTGTTCTAACTTCTTTTTTGGATCATTAAATCCAACAGGGTTTTCCCCCTTCTTTCCATAATTAGTACAGGGACACGCACCCAAGTAAGTGTGATTGTATCAAGTATCTAACACTGAGGTGATCAAACTGCCTGTTAGAGAATGAAAATTCAGGCAAAGGAAGGATGATGAACCCATCTCCAAAATAAAATTGCTAATTATTTATTTTAAATAGATGTTTGTGTTTGTATCCATATAAGATGGTAACTCACGGGTGTTGTTGGTGGAAGAATCAGAAAGCAGAGCAAGGTAAATAACTCCTAAGTTGATTCATCATAATAGAGATTGGGATATTTCCAAAATGTCTGCCTTTATGAAAATGGACATTAGTTCCATCAGTTAGAATAACTCAACCTTTCAGCAATTGTTTGACCTTTACCAGAGACTCAGATAAGACTGAAACAAGTGTAACTGTTCGATTTGTACATGCATGGCTTCTGCTCCAAAGAGCTCAAGGCACAGTGTTGCTGAACAGTCAATTAAGCAAAACAAGTTCCTGTAGTCACAAGCTTTTGTTGACTTAAAAAAAAAATCCCTTTTCTTCCCAAAATAATCCAACCACTGAGGTGTACCCTAAAGACAGATTTCCCATTGTATGTTTTTTTCTTTTTTCCCTTTTTGCTATAGAATTGAAATACTATATAATTAAATGATGTCTAATTATTTTAGAGATACCATATGACCCAAACATAAGATTTGTTTTGACTACCTAATTTCAAGCTTTACTTGAATTTTAAGTTATTTTAATATAATGTGGTAGGTACCTTTTGGGATATGCCTAGGTCATGAGTTCTCCTTCTTAGAATCTTATTTCATCCCACCCCAACATATGCAGAGTGGGTTCATGACCCTGCTCCTCCACCCACAGCTGATTTGATCAGGAGAAGTCTGTCCCAGGCTGGGCTAATCATAAATCTCTGAATTCCATGAAATTCAGTGACAGTCTAAGCTGGTCAGCTGGAAAAAGAGGACATACAAACTTTAGTGATAGAGAAAGGAAGAAGCACAGTGGAGAGAGTGTGTTTATAGAGAATATGGTTCTTGGGTTCAGTAAGTTATCCTATATGCCTATTATTCCTTTTATGATGTAAATGTTTGCTTAAATTAGCTCAATTTAGTTTTTATGTTAAAAGAAAAAAAGAAATTGACTGAGGTATATATTGCGATTCAAAACCAGTGGAATTGAAACCACCAGTAACTACCATTCTCTAAACAGAGGAAACAGTGGAGCATTGACTACGTTCTTTTCCTTGTAATCATGGTTCCTCTTTTGTAATCTAAGAGTATTTAAAGACCACTATGTTTGAATAATAATTTTATGCTGACAGACACATAGCATATGTGTGCCTTGGTGTCTGTGTGGTTATTCAGTGCTGGAACTAATGAAATTTTGAAAACTCAATACAAGTTAAAGGGTATCACTCTCACCCAGACATGATTCAAGTGGACTGGGCATGGCTTACTATTCACTGCCCATGTGATGTTTTTCCTGCTAAACACTGTGAACTGAGAATGGTAATAGTTAGGTCTCTATTTACACTTCTATCTCTAAGCTTTAAAAATTTTGTTAGAACCATCTTACAGACCATCTCAAGACATCATCATTATGTAGTCATGTTACCTTTTTAACCAAAATATTATCCCTGGGTTGCCTGGGTGGCTCACTCAGTTAAGTATCTGACTCTTGATTTCAGCTCAGGTCATCATCTCAGGGTTGTGGGATCAAGCCCTGAATCGGGATCTGTGCTGGGCATGGAACCTGCTTAAGGTTTTCTCTGCCCCTCCCTGCCCCAACCCTCTCTCCTTCTCTAAAAACAAAACAAAGCAAAATACTCCAACCCCCCCCAAAGTTGTCCCCCAATTTAATCAACTACATTAATCCAACTTGACTATACTGTATACATGCAGCATACACATTCCTAGCATTAATATAATGTAAGCTGAAGGCAAGCCCTAAAAGATTCAAAACTATTTTCAGCTTTAGTAACCAAATTAGACACTTCAAAAGAGAAAACTGAATAAAATGTTTTGCAGTGTCTAAAACTTGGTGATGTTACCACAGTCACATCTTTAATGTCACTTCTCAACACTGGTGCATCTGAATTACCACCTTCTTACTTCTGTCAGTGCTCACCACTGAAGGATGATGTATTTGAATTTGCACACTTTTCGCAATTACCAGTATTTCAAGATTACCTGGGTGAAAAGAGGCAAAGGATCGGTGCTCAGAAAACTACAGAACACTCATAAAAGAAATTGAGGAAGACACAATGAAATGGAAAAATGTCCCATGCTCATGGATTGGAAGAACAAATATTGTTAAAATGTAATGCTACCTAGAGCAAGCTACACATTTTATGCAATCCATATCAAAATACCATCAACATTTTTCACAGAGCTGGAACAAATAATCCTAAAATTTGTATGGAACCAGAAAAGACCCTGAATAGCCAAAGGAATGTTGAAAAAGAAAACCAAAGCTGGTGGCATCAAAATTCCAGACTTCAAGCTCTATTACAAAGCTATAATCATCATGACTGTATGGTACTGACACAAAAACAGACACATGGATCAAGGGAACAGAATAGAGAAACCAGAAATGGACCCTTGACTCTATGGTCAACTAATCTTTCACAAAGCAGGAAAGAATGTCCAATGGAAAAAAGAGTGTCTTCAACAAATGGTGCTGGGAAAACTGGACAGCCACATGCAGAAGAATGAAACTGGACCATTTCCTTACACCATACACAAAAATAGACTCAAAATGGATGAAAGATCTCAATTTAAGACAGGAACCCATCAAAATCCTAGAGAAGAACACAAGCAGCAACCTCTGTGACCTTGGCCACAGCAACTGCTTGCTAGACACATCTCCAAAGGCAAGGGAAATTAAGGCAAAGATGAACTATTGGGACTTTATCAAGATAAAAAGCATTTGCACAGAAAAACAAAACAAAAAATAGTCAACAAAACTAAAAGACAACAGACAGAATGGGAGAAGATATTGGCAAATGTCTTATCAGATAAAGGGCTAGTATCCAAAATCTATAAAGATTCAACTCCCAAAGAACAAAAACTCCCAAAAACTCCACACCAAAAGAATAATCCAATCAAGAAATGGGCAGAAGACATGAACAGACATTTCTCCAAAGAAGACATACAAATGGCCAACAGATACATGAAAAAATGCTCAATACCCCTCAGCACCAGGAAAATCCAAATCAAAACCACAGTGAGATACCACCTCACACTGGTCAGAATGGCTAAAATTAACATGTCAGGAAACAACAGGTGTTGGCAAGGATGTGGAGAAAGGAGAACCCTCTTATATTGTTGGTGGGAATGCAAACTGGTACAGCCACTCTGGAAAAAACTATGGAGGTTCCTCAAAAAGTTGAAAATAGAGCTACTCTATGACCCAGCAATTGCACTACTGGATATTTACTCCAAAGATACAAAATGTAGTGATCTGAAGGGTCACATGCACACCGATGTTCATAGCAGTGATGTCCACAATAGCCAAACTATGGAAAGAACCTAGATGTCCATCAACAGATGAATGGATAAAGAAGATGTGTTTTCTATATATATATATATATATATATATATATATATATATATATATATGTGTGTGTGTTTTATATATATATATATACACATATATATGTGTATATATATATTTATATTTACATTTATATATATATATATATTTAAATAATATAAATACTATACAGCCATCCAATAAAGGAAATCTTGCTTTTTGCAAAGACATGGGGCTTGATCCCAGGACCCAGAGATCATGACCGGAGCCAAAACCAAGAGTCAGATGCTTAACCGATGGAGCCACCCCAGAGCCCTCCATTTTAACAAATTTAAAGAAAACTACCTAATGATATTTGTGACAATTTCCTGTCATAAATACAATCTAAAGAAATATAGGAAAGCAGAACTTGAAGAGGTACACACTCAATCAAAAGATAAACTTTCATGTAAATAGTGAATACTATAAATAATGATTTTTTAAAAAACTTGAAAAGACATGGTGATTAGTGACTTAAGTTTTGACATGGTTCTAAATGGATAAGCTGTATGTTTTTGGCCAATATTACTTGGTTCCTCTGGGTTTCAATTTCTTCCTCTAGTAAAGGGACAAGTTAAACTGTAAGTTATTAACAATTTCCTGACTCCCAGTTTGTGAGTGAATCATTGTAGAAATTACAAATACTGAAATAAAAACACGAATGGTATGGATGCACAGCCTATGAATTTTGGAAGTAATACAGACCTTACAGATCATCTGACCACAAAAATCCTCTCATCTAGAGATGAGGAAACAGATGTAATCAGAGGAAAGCACAGTTTTTTCATATGCTGCTTAGTTACAGAACTTGGGACAGAACACAAGTCCAAAGCTCTTCTGAAGACTGATTAAGATTTATTTCCATAGAGACTCACACAAATATTGAGAATATTATTTGCACGAGAGCTTTTTTTCCCTCTCTCATTCCCCCCCACACTTTATATGTCAGTGGAGATGCATTTTTTAATAAAAATATGGACATTACCATTTCTCTTTTCCTCTCCATTTTTTTTGCTAACACTAAAGGACAATTTTAAAAGGTTTATCAGAATATAAATCACTCAAACATGACTGTGACCTGTGATAGATTAATTTTTGTAAACCTCATATTAAAACAAACGAAGAATTATACAACTTGAGTTAATAATTTTTGTTGAATTTAATAATAATTTCATAATTTGGTTTAGTTACTGATTTTACTCAGTTATATACTATCTTGCCAGAAGAGATTTTTGGGAGGCTCAATCATTTTAATTGATTTGATCGAACTCCTAGTGGAGAGGGACAAAGTTAATTGGTGCAAATTTAATTTATTTTACTTTTACTTTTCAAAATATTTTATTTATTTATTTGCTAGAGAGAGTGAGAGAGAAAGAGAGAGAGTGCACAAGTAGGGGGAGTGGCAGGGAGAGGGAAAAGCAGGCCGAAGGCAGACACTTAACTGACTAAGCCACCCAGGCATCCCATTTGGAGCAAATTTTAAAATGTTACATGGAATAGTTTATGAGAGGAAGAATGGAACCAATATTTACTTTTTTTCTTAAGTTAAAAATAGGCTGCTTGAACCCCATACATTTTTATGCTATGTGGGATAAGATTGGTATCCAGCCTGTTATTTAATATTTGGTTATTAACCATGTCACCAGAAACCCTGGATTGATTTATAGTATCAAGTTTAGTCAGAGGTCATGGACGCTATTAATTTTGTCATTATCATACGTTCTTAGTCATTCATTTCAGAGAAGAGTCTAAGAAATATTATCACATGTCCTTGCTCCAGTTATCCTCTCTCTTAGCAATTTTTACATGAAATAAACTGCAAGGCTTTTTGAGGACTGGAGAATTCTGTATTTCCTGGGTATATCATTTTTGTCTTGGTAATTACCAGTCTGTTGTTCTCATACCTTTGATGTCCTGTCCCACCACCTCCCGACCTCCAGCCCCCACCCCCCGACTGCCTGCCCAATTGAATCAGTGACAAAGGAAAAACATGGCTACTTTTAGCATTTCCCTTCTTGTTGCTATGCCCTGATACTAAGTGGCCTTTCTGCCAAGGAATAAAATGTGTATTTGCCTCCGCATAGCCTGATCTTACAGAAAAATTAAGGCACAAGTTATAAATGGTCAAGTATAATTGTAGAATGATTTCTACCTTTATTCCATCATTTAAAAAACATGTCCCTTAAGTAAGCTTTAGTTTCAAAATAAAACATTACACTGTTTCCATAAGCATGAAATCAACAAACTGCAGGAGCAATCTAAGGTTTGGATATTGTTCATAATTGAAGCAGACTGCTATATGATTTAGTGACAGGAAATGATTATAAAACTGGGCCAAATAAATACACATAAAAATTAAATTTCTATTTACCTATATTATATACAGATACCTCAACTTACTGTGATTTATTCCTTCAGGGGTTAACTCATGGTCTGGCAGTCCATTTCATGTAAATGTTAATAATAAAGGCATAAATTCTAGGAATTTTTTCTAATAATATCCAGAAGTAAATAAATATTCAGAATGCAAGGATGTTCAAGGAAACATTGTTTATAATAGCAAAAATAACTGGAAGTAACTAGCATTTCAAAATAAACTGAAATAACCACATTATGGAATGGAAAAAAGTGTATCGGTACTTGGTAAATGTATACATATACAAAAACTTAGATGAACTATATATAAATAAGTAAATATATATATACACACACACTATACACACACAAGAACATACACATATGTGCTTTTTACATATTTATAAACATTTGTATATTTGTGGAATATTTCTGGAAAGATATACAGGAAACCATTAACAGTGTTTACCTTTGGGAGTAGGGTTGAGGGTAAAGCAGAGAGTGGAGGGTGTGTGAAATAGGGAGAAACAGATGTACGTTTCATTTTATATTTCTCTTCAGTGTTTGATTATGTTTTGTACCATTATTATATACAATTTCTAAGATGAAAGCAAATCAAAACAGAAAAGGAAATGAAAATAGAACAATAAAAACTAAGGAAATAGAGTAAACATATTATAATAAGAGTTTAAATTCTCACTGTCAAACTTTCTCTAAGTAGACAAGACTTGCTGTTTTAAGGAGGTGGGAAATGATTTCAGTAATTTCACAGAGTGATTTTATATGAGGAGCAAATAGAAGGATAAGTCAAGTTCCATGGCCTCAAAGGGAATTTGTGAGAAGTTTGCTTAAAAAAAAAAAAAAAAAAAGGCAAAAAAATCTGTTACTATATTCTCATAATGTGTAGTAGAACTTCCTTGTCAGAAAAACGGGGAGGCCTAAAGAAACAGAGTGAAGGCCACCAGTTAGAGATTCCGCGATGAGCCATGCATGTACTTCAGTAAAGAGGTTAGAGGTTATTTACACAGCTTGCTGAAGCTTCACAGCTAGTTGGTGTCTGCCTCACCCTAAGTCTCTCCCCACTATTATCAAGTCAATTCTTTTTTGGGGGGGAAGAGTGTAAATTAAATTGGAAAAGCAGAGTTTTCAACACGTTTCAAAATCAATGAGATATGGGCCACACATATTTGTTTAGCCAGTAATATTCGGTAAATATGTATGGCATGTACAGCTTGTGCCAGGCCCAATTCCAAGCTCTTTTCATGCACAAATTCATTTTATCTTTCCACAATCCTCAAAGACAGGTACTATTATTACAGATCTGATTGTTCAGATAAAAATCTAGGCTCAGAAAAGTTATGTAACTTGTTTACCAACAAAATTCTTCTTTAGCTACTATAAAAATATAATCCAATTAAAAGTATACGACAGAGAAATAAAAGTTCAAGATAAAGTCATTTAAGTGCATTTTTTCGAAGATTGAAGATATGATGCAAATCAAAATAAACAGTAATTCTGATATACTAAACCCAATGATTAAGTTAATGGTTAACTTTTTGTCCTAAGTTATGCACGCACACACGTCTATCAAATTCTCTCCTACATACTGTTAAAAATATGAAGTAGAGTGGTACCAGGTGGCTCAGTTAGTTGAGCATCTGTCTTCAGCTCAGGTTGGGATCAAGCCCCACCCACGCTGGGCTGCCTGCCCAGCAGGGAGTCTGTTTCTTCCTCTCCTCTGCTCTCCCCCAACCCCCTCCCAGCTTGTGATCTCTCTCACCTCTCTCTCTGTCAAATAAATAAATAAAATTTTTTAGAAAATATGAAGTAGAGCCACCTGGGTGGCTCAGTTGGTTAAGCAACTGCCTTTGGCTCAGGTCATAATCCCAGAGTCCTTGGATTGAGTCCCACATCAGGTTCCCAGCTCCATGGAGAGTCTGCTTCTCCCTCTGACCTTCTCCCCTCTCATTCTCTCTCTCACTCTCTTTCTCTCTCTCTCTCTCAAATAAATAAATAAAATCTAAAAAAAAAAAAAAAAAAGAAAATATGAAGTAGAATCACTAAAATGTTAATTTTTTTCAAAAATTTTGAACCCTAATTGACTAGAAGGATTGGATTAACCGGGGCCTAATCCTTTACATAATGTTTTAAAAATGGATTCTACTTTTTGAAAAAAAAAAAAAAAAAGATTTAGTAGACAGTATTTTATAAAAAGGAAAACACAGGTTGGTAAAGGAACAACCTCTTCCCACAAAATAACTTATGAGAAGTAACCTACTAGAATCAGAAGTTATTGAATTTTTCCCTTGTGGTCACACCACAAACCATGAAAAATGTGTGGTATACTATTGAAATACATTAAACTTCAAATAGTTTTATTTACTGGTACTTTAAATAGTTTTCATAACCATCAGCCATACAGAAATCTAATTAGCTTACTAACATCAGCCACAATTTTATTTACTGAAGACTGGAAAAAGAGATCTAGAGTACACCAGTCTCTATTAAGTTGGGTAAAATCTTATATGTGATCCCATCTAATGCTCCCCCAAAGCAGGAAAACATTTTGAAAGTTGGTCATTTCCCCCTATTTGAATACACTTCACTGACTGGATGCTTTCTGCTTGTAGGAACAGCCTCTTCAATTCTGACAGTTTTACTGGCTATCAAAGTTCTTAATTGAATCAAAATTCACTTTTTTCATTTTTGACCCATTTGTTCTATTCTTCCAAATGGACCTGCAGTCCCGTCTTTCTTTCCTGTAGCATCCCTTCTAGTGTTTGTAGACAGCTACCACATCACTCTAAATTCACTGCAGGTTAGCTATCTCTAGCTGACTCAAAACTTTCTTACAGGACTATTTTCAACTTCTCATCGGCTTGTTAATGCTCCTGGTGAAACATGATTTATGAAAGTGGTTATAGGGTCCCAAGCTTGTCTTGATTACAGTGTAAACCACAATGCCCTCATCTGCCTCTATGCTGTTACTAATGTAACCTAGGTCTGTATTGTTTTTGTAGCTGTTGTTTTAAGCAATCTGGTCACACTTGATCACACTAAGTTTGTGTTAAATAAAATATTTCAAGTTGTTTACCTTAACCCCCATCAAATTAAGTCTGTTTCATTCTAGGTTCCAATCTGTCACAGCACTTTCTCTATATTGATTGTACCTGCATCCCTAACCCAGGCAGCTTGCTGTTTTAGCTGTCCTTCCACCTCCGTTATCATCTGCATACCTGATAAGACAGTTTCCTGTGTCTTCATCCAAGTCATTCATCAAAAACTGAGTAGGTCAGGGACACGGACAAAGACCTTCTGCACAACACTGGGGACCTCAGTCCAAGCAGATAAATAACATACACGTGGTACACACGAAAAGTTCAGCTTTGATAAACTCCTAAAAAATTTTGCAATCAGAGAATCTAGCAAATACTATTTTAATTTTAGCAAATATTAAGTTTTATGTTATATCCTTGAGATTTAGCTTTACTTTTTTATTTGGGAGGGATTTTGAGAATACCATAAACTTTCCATAATTACAGCTATTTAAGACTTATGAAATAATAATTCTATGAGGAAGGAATTATTATCTTCATATGAAAATTTAGAAACAAAACTTGAAAAGAGTCAGTAACTTGATTAAGTTTACAAAGATAGTGGCAAAACCAGAATTCAATCCCAGATTCAGGGCTCTAATTATTGCAACTAGTTCTATTAACTTAATAACTCAGTGCAGTTCTCCCTACAACTATAATATCGTACCTGGGAAAATATCCCTTCCATGAGTCTGTATGGTATTCTCACATGCTTTCGTTACTGCTGTACATTGGACACCCCACATCCTTTTATTCAACAAGAAAGAAGAATATGCAAATGACTGAATGCATCTGTTTATATAAAATAAAGCATACTAAAAAAATATAAAACTATTTCTGTCATACGAAAGATGTAACAATACTACTACGTAGAAAGCATTACCAAAGGCAACATTTCCTTTACTTGAGCCATTAAACTGATGACATTAATACTACTGAATTGGATCCAACTTTCATATTTGCCTCTTTATCAAGCAAATCAGCATAGGACAATAAAGGGAATTTGGATTTTAGTCAGAAAAGGGAGAGTTCAAGTCTCTCCCCAACACTTACTAGTTCCTCAGAAGAGTATACTAGGACTCTTTAGGTCTCACCCCATACCTTCTCCCCAGGTGATCTCTTCCAAAAATAACAGACTCATATTTCAATTGTAAGTCAACAATTTTCTAAAATATTTATAGCACAGGCGATATATCAATCTCTGTTCTGAGCTTTAGTCCTGTGTATCCCCCGTCTCTCAAGTCCCCATTGGAAGTCTCACACAGGAGGAACTTCATGCTCCATAAGTCCCAAATTTCTCATCAACCTTTCTGCAATATCCAGGGGTCATTATTTCACTTCAAGACACTACCATCTATCCAGCCACTCATACCAGAAACTTGGGAAACATCTTCGGTTCCACCTTCTGCACTCTTCTTAACCAATCTCTACATTCTATTGCTATACTGAAAGAAAGAAAAAAAGGAAGGAAGGAAGGAAGGAAGGAAGGAAGGAAGGAAGGAAGGAAGGAAGGAAGGAAGGAAGGAAGGAAGGAAGGAAGAAAGAAAGAAAGAAAGAAAGAAAGAAAGAAAGAAAGAAAGAAAAAGAAAGAAAGAAAAAAGAAAAATGAAATCTCAAAAGCTGTCCTATTCCCCTGGCTTCTTCTGCCAGTCCCAGGTTCACACTGGTTCTCCTGCCCGGATAAGCTAACGGTACTTAATTAGCACCGATATCAACTCTTTTGTCACCAATTCACTACAAACAGGGAGATATTTCTCAAACACAAATGTTACCATGTTACTTGTTTAATTCTATGGCCTCCCCTAGAACAAAGTTCAAATTTCTTGCTGTGGTTTATAGGCCCCACATCACAAGCCTCATCTCCCACCACTCCCTAATTTCTACCCCTTCTAGGTTTCTTCTCATTCCCCCAAATTCACTATAATTTCTAATGTTGTACAGCTTATAAAATTTTCTTTCCATCGATCTCCTGGGAATGCGGTGATGGATATATGGAATCATTTCCATCTCAGTATGAAGAACAGCAGATAGGAAGAACACTCCACGCAGATTCACTGGAAAGTAGGAGGGGGTGGGAGGAAGAAATGAGGTACCAACCTGAATGAGCATCCAGCTAAACTGGCAAAGATACAGATAATGTGTGACAGCAGCCACGGCCGAACAGCTCTCCTCTGTGAGTTGGGGACTTGCATATGCAGACACCAGAAACACAATCTGTAAGAAACAATACCTGTATTTTTAAATCATGCTAAAATCAATCAAGAATATTAAGAAAATAAAACTTTCTCATCAGAATCTAGGATTCAATGACTCAAAGAGAAAATAAGTTGATCTGTTGCTCAAACCGAGATAACAAACAGTCATTCTAAGAATGGCACTACATAGGCTTTCATATTTATTCCACTTATTTATCTGAATATAGTTGACATAATGTTACATTAGTTTCAGGCATACAACTTAGTGATTTGACAAGTTTATATGCTATGCTGTGCTCACCACGAGCGCAGCTGCCATCTATCCCATTACATCGCTACTAAAATAGCGTGATTACTTTCCTTATGCTGTGTCTTCTGGATTTTTACATTTCTTAGAAACAATGAACTATATGAAATTATGCTACACATTGCTCTGGTCTGTCAAGAGGTGATTTTCAAAGTAAACCCTGTTCTTATCACGAATGGACAAGAATCCCATGAAATACATTTATTTTGGTTAAGTAGAAAAAATAGACATTAAGTCAAAGCTAATAAGAAGGAAAAGAAAGAAAAGCAAAAACTCTGATTTTATCATCATCTGCATCTTCTTGTTGTGAAGTAACAAGTAACAAAACAGACTTCAATTTAAAATTTCAAATTCTAGGATTACTTTATTCCTTGGACTTTTATTTTTATTTCAACTGCCTCAAGACTTTGGTCAAAAGAAAGCTTCACAATGAGGTCTTTCTTGACCACACTGTTTAAGATTTTACCTTCTTGGGGCGCCTGGGTGGCTCAGTGGGTTAAAGCCTCTGCCTTCGGCTCAGGTCATGATCCCAGGGTCCTGGGATAGAGCCCTGCATCAGGCTCTCTGCTCAGCAGGGAGCGTGCTTCTCCCCCCCACCCTGCCTACTTGTGATCTGTCTGTCAAATAAATAAATAAAATCTTAAAAAAAAAAAAAAAAAGATTATACCTTCTTTTCTTCTGTCCTTCCCACACACGATACCCCACATCTAAAGAGATAACTCCTTATTTCTAATTTTTAAAACACTTATCACCTTCTAACATGCTCTGTAATTTGTTTATTTAGTATGTTTCTTGGTTATTATTCACCTCATCTACTAGGTTATCATCCTTACGAGGGTAGGATCATTGAATGTTTTAGTCACCAATGTATCCCAATCACACGGCCTAGTGTCTGGCACATAGTAGATATTCAATAAATACTTGTAGAATAAGTGAATAAATAAATGAAGTGAAACACTCTTGTGGGTTCTATCATTTTGTATTTTCTACAATATATGATTACTGTGTTAAATTTTATAATGATAACTGCAGATGGCAAGGGAAAATTTGGAGCAATGATCGTATACCGTAACTTCTCAAGGAATAACCTCCCTTTTTAGGACAGCAACCAAGTCTTTTTGATTCTATATTTTAATAAGCCACCACTATGGCTGGAATATACAAATGTTAGATAAATGACTGTTTAAAGAAAGAATGATTGATTACAAAAAGACAAAGGGTATTCCAAGAAGAAAACTAGCTGACTTATGCCTCAAAACCCAACTTCTAAGAAGGAAATATAAGTAACTTTAAGTCTGTTTGAATTTTTAAAAATGAATAATGTGCTCAAAACCAAATTAGAACAATGGGACAAAGTACTGCTTTTATCTTCAAATGAAATATGTGTCTACCCAATCTTTTTGTTCTAAAACTTGTGTCCATTAAATCTCCTTGAAAATTTCTATCCAATGGTAACCCTAGGGTAGCATCACTGGGGTGAATTTGTCAGGATCTGGGGTGAGGCTTTACATGCTCCGAACATCTTCAGTTTGCAGGGCAAGATTCACCATAACCACCCTACTTAGTTAAAGAAGAACTGAAATGTTAATTAATAAACTTACAATAATATATAAATCTCATGCCATGTTGAAATGACTCTTCCCTGGTGGAAATTATTGAGTACTTCCTGTACCAAGTATAGAAGGGGGAAAAAAAAAAGTTTTTCTTTCTTTCTTTCTTTCTTTTTTTTTTTTTAAGCTATAGACACTAAACTCAGTTTACTCTCCTGGAACTAATTTTTTCATCAGTAGTAGGAAGATGGAAAAGATAAACTTTAACGTTCCTTTCTACCCCAGGATTCCAGGATTATTTTTTAAATGAGAAGCATTCCTGAATCAAATTTTTGTTTATTTAGCCCTGGATTTGAAGCATTTGTAGCATACACCATTAAAAAAAAAAAAAGCAGAAGCTAGAAATTTATCTCACATTTCCTAACAGTCTGAAAAAATGAGTTCTCTGAAAAAATGAAGTCAACAAATTTGCCTTTCCAGAATATATCATAAATAGCTTTTCAATTATTAGAGCTTATTTTGAAAACATGCTTAGATTTTCCTAGATCTTATCTTCTAATTTCTGAATTGTAAAATATTCTGGATCATAAGTTTCCTTTTCCTAAATACCACAAATATTCAATGAATACTTTCATGAAAATACTAACAGTAAACACTAAGCACCAAAACTACCTTAAAAGCAGCTGGACATGCAGACTAAGAGATTCAGTGAAAGAAAGGAAGGAAGGGAGGGGGGAGGGAGGGAGAAAGAATTTTAAGATTTTATATTCTTTCTTTTTACAAAGTGGCATCTATTTCCATAAAGATTTTATAAGCATACCTAAAATAAATTTGAGCCTCTCTAATTCATTTCCTATAATACAGATTGCGTTGAATTTCATTTGGTAGTTTTGTTCTAATCAACCTGAAGAGTTTGCTGTGTAAAACAATGGTGTAATCCAAATTGCAATTAATATGCTTAGTTTTGAGCATTCTATGAAACTATTTATAAATGGTATGCTAATTTGAATAAATCTTAGTCTCTTAAAAACCTTTTCTTTGAAACAAATTAGTACAGGTTATTGTTTGAACTACATTTACTTTCAGAATACAGTTTTAACACCCAAAATTCTCTTCTTAAGGTATGACTTCTTCATATTTTATTATGTTTTAACCTCCTTTTCTAAGTCATAAAAATAGCAGTTACAAATCTACTTTTGTAAACCATGAACATTCTTCCAGAATGATCTTTAAATTACGAAAAATACTTCCATCTGCATGGGAGGAGATAGGTCAGCAAGAGAAGGCTGATTTGTCGCAAGGCACATTGCTATGACAGGATGAGCTAAGAATACTTGGGAGAACCAGCTATTATGTGTAACCAGGCACATCTGAAATTAAATTAAATTGAATTAAAATACAAACTAAATGATAAAGGAAAACAAAATGCCATCTTCTAGCATATTTAGCACATGTATCTTTTAGGCAGATAATGCAAGAAAAAATGAACTTTTACCATTGTTCTCTTACTCAAACACACAGAGATGACCAGGAAAAAGATTATTTTCACAGTCAGTTCTCTGGATGCATTAACACCATAACAGAAATATAACATAACCTTTTTTTTTTTCAAAGGTTCTCAGTCACTCATGTATTGCTTCATTCGGTAAGCAGGTGAGTACCTACAACCTCCGTAGCATTATGCTCTCCATGTGAGATGGACAACACGGTGGCACGGCAGCAAGGGGTTGCATGTTTCCCTTGTTTCCTGGTGCAACCCACACATTAACAATGTGAAGTCATTACTGTTTTTATACCAACTTAATAAATAATGAAAGAGGATCTCATACGGGAACTAACTTTTTAGAGGCATTAAACATATTCTGAAGTTAAAAGTGGGATTCAAATCCCGTTTGTTTGTTTTTTCCAAGATTTTTGTTTATTTATTTGACAGAGATCACAAGTAGGCAGTGAGGCAGGCAGAGAAAGAGGAGGAAGCAGACTTCCCGCTGAGCAGAGAGCCTGATGTGGGGCTCAAATCCCAGGACCCTGGGATCATGACCTGAGCGGAAGGCAGAGGCTTTAACCCACTGAACCACCCAGGCGCCCCTCAAATCCTGGTGTTTTGATTTATATAGTGTTCTCTGTAGAACATCATGCTGTAGCCTACAGAAATAAATCAAGCACAAGTCTGCCTCAAAGTGCTGAAATTCTAGTTCACTCTTTCTCAATCCTTTTGTTCTAAAAGTATTTATTTATTTATTTGAGAGCAAGAAAGAGCATGCATACATGGAGGGAGGGGCAAAGGGAGAGAGAAAGAGAGAGAGAGAGAGAGAGAATATCTCAAGCAGCCTCCATGCTGAGCACAGAGTCTGACAAGGGCTCCATCTCACAACCCTGAGATCATGACCTGAGCCAAAATCAACAGTTGGACACTTAACAGACTGAGCCCCTCGGGTGCCCCTCACAATCCTTTTTAACCAATGGTTCATGAGCTACCAAAGGTTCATAATGACAATAGAATGCAATGCCAATAGCAAATATAATACTACTAATTCTATGTTTGTATAACACATATAAATCTTAACTAAAGAGAAAAGAAAAATAAACATAGTTCTGCAGAGAGAGATATATTCTGCTAGTAACTTATAAAATTCTTTGCTTCTGGTTGTTGAGAGCTCTACTGTACCCATGTAGTTTTCATAGTAAATATGGAGCATGTCTCTTTGTTTGCTTGGGCTGAATAATAACCAATACAAAAATTGGTTTTCTTGTAAACATCAATTCTCAGTACTCCTTATATACCCCTCCCCCTGTTTACTATGGACATTTTCACTCCACTCTATGAAATACCCTTCTGTCTACTTTCCATCTCATCCAAAACCTACTCAGTTTTTCCAAGACCAGTTCAAATTCCACCTGCCTATTGAGATCATGACAAGCTAGACTTTTCTATTTTTTAAAGTGGGGAAGCACCTGTTATTGAGTATTTATAATGAGCAGAATATTGTCCTTTCTAATAGGAGAGTGCCTAAGGGTAAAGCCACACACAAGATGCAATAAAATGTGACAGGTGTTATCAAAGGATATGTAGTAAAATGCCAGGGAAACACAGTCAAGACTGATTAGTTCTACCTGTGGGAGTCAAAGAAATATTTAAAGAGGAAAACAGAATTGTCTTGGTATGTCCTCTTAAGTCCGATCTGCCCCACCCACCTACTCTTCCTAAGCTTATCTTCCACAAGATCTTTCCAAGCATTCTATTCTAGCTGTACTGATAGCTATTCCTAAAACATGTTCCACCACCTCTCAACTCTTTGCCTTTGTTCTTCTTCTTCCTCCTACCTAGAATTTCTGTCTCATCTTCCTCTGCTGAAATCATGTCTACTTTTTAAGGCATGCTGGAAATGTCAACTCTATCATGAATATATGGCTTTTTCTTTCAATCATAAACAAACTTTTCCTCCTCTGAATTTTTAAAATAGGATTCTATTAACATAGGGTTTGATTTTCCTATAAACCTCAATTCTCCCAATTCTTAGATAAAATCAACCTTAATCTCTCAGAAAACTGTCAACTTCCTAAAGGCAACAAATTGATCTTATTCTTTATTATAATTATTCTGAAGTACATTTTTT
Source organism: Enhydra lutris kenyoni (assembly GCF_002288905.1). NCBI lineage: Eukaryota > Metazoa > Chordata > Mammalia > Carnivora > Mustelidae > Enhydra > Enhydra lutris. The sequence goes on along the minus strand of NW_019154103.1, from coordinate 15,551,936 downwards.
TAAAAAAGAAAACATAGCAAGTATTCATTATCCTATACAGATCCTATCATGGGTTTAAGCATATTGTTTGTTAAAACAGCTATATTGAAGTATGATTGACAGACAGCAAATGCTACATGTTTGAAGTGTGTATGATTTAATAAGTTTTGACATATATACCCCCATGAAACCATCATCACAATCAAGATAATTAACACATCCATCCTTCCCCAAAGTTTCCTCATAACCTTCACTGGATCTCCCTAGTAGCATTTTAATTATGTATTCTTTCACCTATTGATGGATATTTAGTTTTTTTCCAGTTTTTGATTTTTACAAATAAAGCAGCTATGAATATATGAGCCTCTGTATGGACTTACGCTATTTATCTTGAATAAACATCTAAGAATAGAATAGCTGGATCATATGACAAGCGTGCATTTAATAGTCTTAAAATTTGATACATTATTTTCCAAAGTGCTTGTAACATTTCCCACTCTCATCAGCAATGTATTAGTGCCCAGCCCCTCCATATTCTCAGTAAAGCTTGTTCTGGTTAGTAAAAAAATTTTTTAGCCTTCTTATCTAATAGGTATGTGCAGTTCCTCATTGTGGTTTAAATTTGCATTTTCCTAATCAGTAACGATGATAATTTTTTCATGTGCTAACTGCAAGCCATATCTCGTCGAAGAAGAAATGCCTGTCTGTCAAGCTCTTTTCCCTACTTTTAAAATTGGGTTGTTTTCTTACTATTGAGTTTTATGAGTTATTTTTATATTCACGATACAAGTCTTTCATCAGGTATTTGATTTGCAAATATTTCCTTCTATTGTGGCTTGTTTTCAAAAATTCTTTTTTTTTTTTAATTTATTTCACAGACAGAGATTACAAGTAGGCAGAAAGGCAGGCAGAAGGAGAGAGAGGAGAAAGCAGACTCCCTGCTGAGCAGAGAGCCCGATGCGGGGCTCGATCCCAGGACTCTGGGATCATGACCTGAGCTGAAGGCAGAGGCTTTAACCCACTGAGCCACCCAGGCGCCCCCCAAAATTCTTTTTTTTTTTTAAGATTTTATTTATGACAGAGAGAGAGATCACAAGTAGGCAGAGAGGCTGGCAGAGAGCTGGAGGGGGGAAGCAGGCTCCCTGCTGAGCAGAGAGCAAGATGGGGATGTGGATGCTGAGATCATGGGACCCTGAGATCATGACCTGAGCTGAAGGCAGAGGCTTAACCCACTGAGCCACCCAGGCGCCCCACCATTAAGTATTTCTATGTGCTGAATTGTGTCCGTTCAAATTCATACATTGAAATCCTAATCTCCAGTTACTCAGAATATAACTGCATATGCAAATAAAGTCATTAAAGATGTAATTAAAATTGTGGGCCATTATCCAATATGACTAAATTTCCTTATAAGAAGAGGAAATTTTGGATACACACAAGCACATGTGCAGGAGAAAAACCACATGTTTAAGGGAGAAGACAGTCATCTATACAGCAAGGAGAGAGGACTCAGTATGAAATCCACCCTCTCACCACCTAGATCTCCGACTTCTAGCTTTTAGAACTGTGAGAACAAATGTCTTATTTAAGCCATACAGTCTGTGATATTTTGTTACGGCCGCCTTAGCAATTTAATACAAGTATGAGGCCAGTTACATAATTGTTTTTTGTAGATGCCATTATCAAGTTGAGAAAACTCCCATCTATTCCTGCTTGGTTGGGAGATTTTACCAGCAATGGATTTTGAATTTTGGCAAATGATCTTTCTCTATTGTGGTTACAAAAAATTTTTATTCCAGTTTTGCTTGCTAATATGATGCAGTAATTTGATTGATATTTGAATATTAAACCAACTTTGCCATTACTGGGATTTACCACTTCGTTGTGATGTACTGTCCTTTTGATTTGCCAAAACTATATTAAGAAATATATGCATCAGGGCTCATGAGGAACACTGGTTGGTAGTTTTCTTGTTATGTCTTTGTCTCATTTTGGTATCAGGGTAATGCTGGTTTCAGCGAGCTGGTAAATATTTCCTCCTTTTCAATTTTCTGGAAGAATTTGTAAAGAATTTACACTTCCTTCTTTCTTAAGCCCATATTAGGACTATAGTTTTCTTAGGGGCAAAATTTTTAAATATATATTCAATTTTTAAAATACATAACAGAACTATTCAGATAACCTAATTCTCCCTGAATGAGTTTTGATAATATTTGTCTTTTTTTTTTTTTTAAAGATTTTATTCATTTATTTGACAGAGAGAGATCACAAGCAGGCAGAGAGGCAGGCAGAGAGACAGGAGGAAGCAGGCTCCCTGCTGAGCAGAGAGCCCGATGCGGGGCTCGATCCCAGGACTCCGAGATCATGACCTGAGCCGAAGGCAGCGGCCCAACCCACTGAGCCACCCAGGCGCCCCATAATATTTGTCTTTTTAAGGAATTTGTCTATTTAACCAAAATTGGAAAATCTGTTGGTATAAAGCTTTTTTAAAATCATATTCCCTTATTATTCTCTTAAGATCTTTAGAATCTGTAGTGATGCCATTTCTCTCTTCCATCATATTGGTAATTCAGATCTCCTCTCTTTTTCTTCTTGATCATCTGGCTCAAGGTTGATGATGTTATTGATCTTCTTATCTTGGTTTCTCTATTGTTTTACTGTTTTCTATTTCAGTGATTTTTCCTCTGTTCTTTTTTTTTTTTTTTAAGATTTTATTTATTTATTTGACAGAGAGAGCTCACAAGTAGACAGAGAGGCAGGCAGAGAGAGATAGGAGGAAAGCAAGCTCCCTGCTGAGCAGAGAATCCGATGCGGGGCTCGATCCCAAGACCCTGGGATCATGACCTGAGCCAAAAGCAGAGGCTTAACCCACTGAGCCACCCAGGTGCCCCTCCTCTGTTCTTAATTATTGATTTCTCCTATGTATTTTTAATTTAAGAATCGGTTTTCTTTTTATGCAGTCATGCTTTTGAAACCTTACTTCTTTTTCTAATATAGGCATTTAGTTCTATAAACTTTCTTCTAACATTGCTTTAGCAGGATGCCTCAAATTTTGATACATTATTTCATTTTCATTCATTTATGAAATTCCCCTACTGATTTCATTTCTGACCTATGGATTATTTATAAATGTGCCAGTTAGTTTCCAAATATTTGAAGATATTCCAGTGATCCTTCTGTTGATTTCTAGCTTAATTCTATTGTGGTCAGAAGATACATTCTTTATGACTTTATTCATTTTGAATTTACCAGTCTATGTTCTGTGTATACTTGATAAAAACATGTATTCTACTATTGTTAGTTTGAGTACTTTATAAATCTCAATAGGTCAGGTTGGATGACAATTATTTTAAAATATTCTATATTCTAAGAAAAAATAACTCCCCTAAAATCTATGTTGTTACAGCTTTTCTGTTCTTTTTTTAAAAGTTTCTATCAATTATTGAAGAGATCTTTAAATTCCCAACTACAATCGTGGATTTGTCAAGTTTTCCTTGTAGCTCGATAAATTTTTGCATATATATATATATATATATATATGTATATGTGTATATATATATACATACACACACATATATATTTATAAAAAAGTATTTTATAAGAAAGAATATTTTAAAGTAGGAATAAACTGACCCCTTTATCGTTATGGAATGATCTTCCTTTTTTCTGGTATTACCTTGCTCTAAAATCTACTTTGATGTTAATATAATCAATCCAATGTTTGTCCATCTTTTAACTTTTGACCTATAGCTGTCTTTATGTTTGAAGTGTGTTTCTTGTAGGCAGTGTATAGTGTCTTGCTTTTTTATTCAATTTGAAAATCTCCTTCTAAATGGCATAGACTATTTGCATTTAATCTGATTTTGTATGCTGATTTTTAAGTCCAGTATCTTGCTGTTTGATTTTTTTATTAGGGAGAATATTACTTTTATTTCAATATCTCCATTATATTTCCTCCAATTACATGCTGAATAGAGTGCTCTAATACAACTGAAACCCCATGACAGAGTTTTTTGCTGTTTGATTTTTGTTACTTCTGTGAGAATTATCTGGTAATTTCTTTTAGCTATTGTACAATTTAAGACATTTTATTCAACTTTTATTCCTTTCTTTTTAGAGATTTACTTATTTATTCTAGAGTGGGAGGAAGGCAGATGGACAGGAAGAGAGAATCTCAAGCAGATTCTCCCTTGAGCACAGAGCCCAGACAGGGACTCTATCTCAAGACCTTGAGATCAAAACCAAAGCCAAAACCAACAGTGGGACATTCAACTGACTGACCCACCCAGGCGCCCTAGCCTTTATTCTGAAAAATATTTCAGTTGACAGGTTTTTTTCTCCTTCAGTTAAACATGTTGCTCTTCTATATCCTCATTTATTTTATTTCTGACAAGAAATTTGCTGTAATTCTTATATTTCTTCCTCTGCACAGAATTCTTTCATTTTTGTTGCTTTAAAGGTATTTCTCTTTATGTTGCTTTTGCTCAATTTGATTATGATATACTTTTTGTATAGTTTCTTCATGTTCCTTCTGTTTGGGGTTTATTAAGCTTCTTGAATATGTGTATTTAGAGTTTTTAAGAAATTTGGGAATTTTTTTTTTTTAATTTTATTTATCTGACAGAGAGAGAGAGAGATCACAAGTAGGGAGAGAGGCAGACAGAGAGAGGAGGAAGCAGGCTCACTGCTGAGCAGAGAGCCCGATGCGGGGCTCGATCCCAGGACCCTGAGATCATGACCTGAGCCGAAGGCAGAGGCTTAACCCACTGAGCCACCCAGGCGCCCCGAAATTTGGGAATTTTTAATCGTTAACTTTTTAACATGCTTTTTCCCAGCCACTAAAATGCTCTCTCTCCAATCTTTCTGGCACAAGTACACATGAGATGCTTAATTTTCCCCCCACAGCTCACTGGTGCCCTGTTGATTTATTCTGACTTCCTCTTCTCTTTTTTCATTTTAGAGTAATTGATACTGCTGTTTTCAAATTTACTTATTTTTTCTTCCGTTATTTCTAATCTGCTACTACTCCCAACCAGGGTACTTTTCTTCTCACACATTGCAGTTTTCATTTCTAAAAGTTTGATTTAGTTCATTTTTAATCTCTCCCATGTCTCTGCTTAACCTTTTGAATGCACGGAGACAGCCATAATAAATGTATTGGTGTCCTAGTCAGCCAATTCTAACATCTGCAAGACTTCTGTATTAGTTGATTTATTGACTTAAGTCTCTTAATTATGTGTCATATTTTCTTGCCCTTTATCATGTCTTACAGGTTTTTTTTTTTACTGAACGTCAAACACTGAGATTTTACCTCTTTGGGTATTGGACATTTGTTCTCCTATATTTTTGAGCTTTGTCCTAGGATGCACATGGAAGCAGTTTGGTCTTTCCGATTCTTGCTGTTAAGTTGTGTTGGGCAGGGCCTGGTGCTCAGGCCAATCATTCCACAAGGCCAAGGCCAAGGGCAGACATTTCTGTGTACTCTACCCAAGCGTTTGTGGGTCTTGAGGTTTTTAGTTTAGTAGGGGGAAAAGACACTACTGATGGCTATGTGTAAGCCCCTCCCATCATTCACCTTTGCCTTTTACAGGACTCTCTCTCTAGCCTTGGATAGTTTCTTCACACACATGGGCTGGTCAGTACTCAGTGAAAACTAAGAACTCCATGCACATAACCAGGGTTCTTTCCCCTTCAGTACTTTGGCCTGCAAACTTCAGCACCTTGGTTTTCTCAGACTCTCATCTTGTCCCCTTAGTCCTATAACTCTGCAGACTACCCCTGGATTCCTCCTTTTTGTGGCAAAGCCTAGAAAATTTTATAAGGCAGTATTCCAGGGCAACTACTAAGCTTACCCTGTTTGTTTCTTACACTTCAGGGACCCTTATCCTTCACCGCCTGAGGTCCAGCCTATTGAAATTGTTGCTTTGTACATTGTTCCGTTTTTCCATCTGTTTCAGATCTGAAGGTAAATCTGGTCCCTATTATTTCATCTCGTCTTGAAGCAGAATCTTGCCAGTATTAACACCTTTTAGATCCTGCTATTAATTTCCCTTTTTCCTGATTAAAATATTTACTATTATTATGGTGTTTTGTCTTGAACTTAACTGAACAGCTGAATCTAAATTATCCACTTACTCTATTTTGTGAATTTTTATAGCTCACATTTTCTAACCCACTTAGCATCTCCTGATCAAAAAAGTTTTTTACTCTCTTCTTCCCAAGTTAATTGAGGATTAAGCTATTTTAAACAGTTGTTTCAATAACAAAGTAACATATTTTAAGTTAAAAAAAATCGGGGCACCTGGGTGGCTCAGTGGGTTAAGCCTCTGCCTTCTGCTCAGGTCATGATCCCAGGGTCCTGGGATCAAGCTCCACATCAGGCTCTCTGCTCAGCAGGGAGCCTGCTTTCCTTCCTCTCTCTCTGCCTGCCTCTCTGCTTACTTGTGATCTCTGTCTGTCAAATAAATAAAAATCTTTAAAAAAAAATCACGAAATGCTGAGCACTAAATTATTTCTGCTACTTGTTAATCATTTATGTCTGCAAAATCCCTTTCATTAGAATGCTGTGTATAACATTAATCCGATGCTAAAGACAAAGAGACCTTTGCATGCTGCTGATGTATTGGCTATTACCAATGTGGCAATGCCAATGATAATGGAATATTCACAAAATATAATGACATTTCCATGACTAATGCATTCTGGTGACAGCCTCTCCTTTGTTTAACTTTTAATCAACATTATCTGTATAACTTTTAAAATTTTGAAGAAACGTTTAAAAACTATTTGAGGAACTTTAACAAAGAAAACAAAGTTCATTCTATTGAACAAAGTTCAATATGACCTAGGGATCATAGTTAATTCCTTATGTAATAACGTAGAAACCAGAAATGGAAAAGTAACTGTAAGGAAAAATTAATTTTTTTAAATTGGTGTGCTCAATAGAGACTGCCTGCAGCATGTCCCTATAAACAAAACACTTGAAATAATGCCATACCTAATTTCTTTTTCATTACCTTGCATCATGTGGTATGTTTATTATTAACCAACCCCCAGCCCACCCCACCCACCGCCCCAGCCTAGGATAGCATCTTTTTCATTGATATGTCTACTTCAGACTTTAAGGGAATATTTAAATATCAGAAGTATTCTGTCAATACCAAATCTGAATTTTCACTATTATTAAAAGCATTATACTTAACATTATAACTATTTTCACTGATATTAGACAGCCATTCCTTTTTTTCCACATTGACTGGAACATTTTAAATATTTTTAGATGACCTTCCTATGGTCCTCAGGTCACAGAACATAAAATCTATTATGCTCACATTAACAGCTATCTTTCTTTCTTTTTCCTTCCTCCTTCCCTTCTCATACAAATCCTGACTCTCTGTATTTTATACTTACTTTGTTATATAAATGTATGGAATCAAAGACCCTTGAATACTAAATTAAATATGCCTCTGAATGTCTTGGGTGTGTCAGGGAGGTGTTTTATGTAATGAAATAGTTTCTGGCAACTTGTGAATGTCAGAAACCGGTCTGAACAGGTTTTTACAATTATTACTTTTTTATTGTTGTCATAGTGAAAATACAGTACCAAAATCAATCAACATTTACAGTTTTCTAATGGCACATTGTGTATATGCACTGTCTTTAGTATATCCTTGTGCCTGTTGCTGTAAATAACATAGGACTGGCAGATCATGACACATATTGTTTTCTTATTACATCTAATAATTAAAATATACAAACGCCTGCCTTTCAGTAAAGCAGAAGCTATCACTCAGAGTCAGAAGCAGATGGAGATTGGGAGTGTCCAATTAGATTGCATATGCATATAGTCAGATCAAGTTATTTGTTTTACTATAAGACTTAAGTCAGTCAATCAATGGCAAGTATCACTAAGGAAAAAAAAAAACCCAAACCTTATACACACCATAATTTTTGTCATACCTCATTTTTGGTAAAATAGACTACATGGGATATCTGCCCTCACAGATAAAGACTTTTTAAAAGGCCATTCTGCAAGAAACAATGGTAGAATTTGCCAAAAAACAAAACAAAACAAACAAAAACCCCAACTCAGCCCCTATTTCAGAATTTTTTAGAGGTATTTTACGTGTTTTTATTTCTTCTCTTTTCTTTAAAAAGTAATTTTCTGAGAAAGAGATCTTTATGAGTCATGCATCATTACCACCAAGACTAGTCTTCTTTATCTGGTATAGAGCCAAAAAGGCACTAACTTATTTATATCAGCAACAGTCACAATAATAATAATAATAATTACCATTTAATGAGTGGTTATTATGTGCCAGGTACTATACTAAATGCCCTACAAGACATTATTTCATCTTACCCTAAATAACCCATGCAATTTAGAGAACGCTGCCTCCATTTTATAGATGAGGAAACTGAAGCTTAATAAATGTTAAAAAAAAAAAAAGGCTTAGAGAAGTTCTATATTTTCCATAGGGTTTTACACAATACATGGATATTTAATATATTCCGTTAACATTAAAAATCAACTTCAGCTTAACATTTAGTTACCTCAATATTTGTTTTAATATAAGAAGTACCTTTAAATATTATTGATAATTATTTGATCAGTCCATTGACATAGCTAAAATTAAATAAACATAGCAGAAACTTGATTCACAATTAGAAAAACCAAACATTTCTCGAGGCCTTTAAAACTTTTTTTTAAGATTTTATTTATTTATTTGTGTGTGACAGAGAGAGAGAGTACACAAATGGGGAGAGATTGCATAAGCGGCAGGCAGAGGAAGAAGCAGGCTCCCCACCAAGCAGGAAACCCGATGTGGGACTCAATCCCAGGACCTTGGGATCATAACCTGAGCTGAAGGCAGATGCTCAACCGACTGAGCCACCCCCGCATCCCTCTAGATGTCTTTAAAGAAAAAAGCTTTCACCCGTCATTTAGGTTTTTAAGGAGTAAAAAATGAAATAAATACCCTACAGCCATTATCCTACTCATTCTCTGTTAGTAATTCTTTGTACCATTCCTCCTTTTAGAAGTATACCACAAAATTATAAGAATTACTACAAAAAAGGCACACATTATTTTCATGGTCAGTTAGTTTCTATTCATATTTTTATTTCAAATTAAGTAGCTAAATTTTTTATTTTGTTTTTTCCCAAGATTTGATTGATTGATTGATTGATTGATTATATGAGACAGAGAAAGAGCACAAGCAGGGGGAGCAGCAGAGGGAGAGGTAGAAGCAGACTCCCCACTGAGCAGGGAGCCCAATGCAGGGCTTGATCCAAGGACCCTGGGACCATGACCTGAGCTGAAGGCAGACGCTAAATAAACTGAGCCACCCAAGGGCCCCTAAATTTTTGTTTTAATTCTAGTATAATTAGCGTACAGTGTTATATTTGTTTCAGGTATACAATATAATGATTCAACAATTTTATACAATATTCAGTGCTCATCACGATAAGTGTACTCTTGAATCCCCATCACCTATTTCACCCATTCCCCTGTCCACTTCCCCTCTGGCAACCAGAAGCTGTCCTTTGTCTTTTTTCTTCCTTTGTTTGTTTATTTTGTTTCTTAAACTCTACATATAAATGAAATTGTACGATATTTGTCTTTCTCTGATTCAGTTAGATCCATCCATGTTGTTGCAAAGGGCAGGGCTCACATCTTGTTTATTGAGGTATGTCTAACAATACATTGGCTAGGACCTAGTGAAAGTCTAATAAGTATTTGTTGAATATTGATTACTGAATTTAAAGAAATACCATTTATTATTTAAACTAATAATTTATTACTTATGAACAATACATTTATAAATATTATTACTTACTTTAAATAAATATTTTGAACTTATTACTTGCAGGGTACCAACTCATTTGGAAATGTTTACAGATCTGTGATTTAGAAACTAAATTTGAATTGGAGACCTTTTCATTTTATTGCTTGCACCATTAAAAGTTACTTGTTTAGCTTTTTAAGTCAACTGTAATCATGGTTTCTAATAAAACAAATTACATTAACATGCAAAATGCTCATTTTTATGAGTAAATAGTGGCAAAAATAAAATTTGTTGCTAGGCTCTATTTGAGATAAATAATGATCAGATGGTATTAAATTTAAAACTTAAACAAGACCAATTATGATTATGTGAATTAATCAGAGATACATACTCAGGTATAACTGTTCCCTACAAGACTCTACATGGAAATTTGCTCCCCTCCACTGAAAGTACTTCTAGTGTTTTCTGTTTAGTAACCTATCCAGTTACTCAAGCCCTTGAGTTTGTTGTTGTTTTTTTTTTCATCCTGTGCATTTAGTTCTCAAATTCTATCAGCTATGCTTTTAAATACCTCTTGAGTATGTCAATCCCTCCTCCCTTTCCATGATTATCCCCCATCTGGACTACTACTTCTCCACAGAGAAGAGTGTGGTGTAATCATCTTCATATGTAGAAATACACCACATTTTCCACTGAAGTGACCACCACACTTCAATCAATATATTCTCCAACATTCATGCAGAAACATTCAATTATTAAGAAGCTGATAGGAATCATGGATCAAACATTGTACAAAATTTGTGTTTAGCAATGTTATTCTGGAAATGGTTAACCAAACATGAATAAAAGCATCTCTTCTTAGTTCAAGAAACTTCACATCAGAGCACCACGTACTCTACAGAGTCACTTGCAAATAGTCAATGGAATACAATCTATTTTAAAATCAGAGGATAGGGCTGGTTGAAAGCTACTGTACCTTTCTATACTGCTCTAAAATTACAATGATTTTTTCAGCTTCCTTCTGACTTTTCATTCAAAATCATCTCAGAACACATGTGTGAGACTCTAAACCAAGTCCACCCATTATGTGTAAGGGTACCCTATTATGAAGAGTGCCTCTAGAGTTTCCCAGTGACAGGGAAAACCATGTCCCCTTTCTTATCTTCACCTGTGCTCATGACCAAAGTCCTCTTCTTGGTTGGGAAGATGGGAAATAAAAGGGCATGGCTGATACCTGGCTCCTCTCCTGCCAACTTCCCAGTCATTGGGGGTTTAATTTTCCTCTCTTCCTACAACAGTGATTAATTTAGAACACTAAAGGAAAAAAAAAAAAAAAAGAAAAATTTGTCTTTGGAATAGGAGAAAATTCAGTTCATTGGCCAGGAAGTGCCTTGTACTATTTTGCTTTCCATCTTCAGCATATACACAGGGCCTGGATTAAAATGTATCTATTGAATTGAACTGAAGTCTTTTGATTTATTTATTTATTTATTAAAGATTTTATTTATTTATTTGACAGAGAGAGAGATCACAAGTAGGCAGAGTGGCAGGCAGAGAGAGAGAGGAGGAAGCAGGCTCCCTGCCGAGCAGAGAGCCCGTTGCGGGGCTCGATCCCAGGACCCTGAGATCATGACCTGAGCTGAAGGCAGAGGCTTTAACCCACTGAGCCACCCAAGCACCCTGATTTATTTTTTCTTTAAGTTTTTATTTATTTATTTGAGAGAAAGAGAGAGAGAGAGTGCATGAGAGAGAGAACATGAGTAGGGTGGGAGAGGGATAGAGAGGGAGAAGCAGTCTCCCCGCTGAGCAGGGAGCCCAACTCGGAGCTCGATCCCAGGACCCTAGGATCATGAAGTCATCTGATTTTTTAAAAAAGTTTTAACTTGGGGCAACTGGGTGGCTCAATGGGTTAAGCCCCTGCCTTCAGCTCAGGTCATGATCTCAGAGTCCTGGGATAGAGCCCCACATCGGGGTCTCTGCTTGACAGGGAGCCTGCTTCCCCCTCTATCTCTGCCTGCCTCTTTACCTGCTTGTGATCGCTGTCAAATAAATAAATAAAATCTTAAAAAAAAAAGTTTTAACTTAAGTATAGTTGACATATGATTTTTAACTGACACCAAAACTATGACTATTTTGGTGATATTTCCAGCAAAATAAAAAATGCTTATTAATAGCTTTTTTATTCACTGATAGCAACAGCCTAAAAATATTAGTATACTCAGGTATTTACCATTTTTATCACAAAGTTATGTTCCTTTTTAATTATAAATGCTCAGGAATTTTAGAACTGCATTTTTTAGAATTGCATTTTTTTAAAACAAACGTTCTAAAATTTAATGCAAACAAAATAATGTTTTAATTTTTTTAAAAAGCCCATTTTCTCAGTAATAGAATTAAACGGACTTTCTTCCTGATGGAATTTGAAGTTCCCAAACAGTATGTTTCAGCAACACTAAAGTATAAGTGTCAAGACTAATGACTAATTTTTAATTGTTTTCCAGTTAAATAATTTAAACTGATAAATTAACTTCCATGAGAAATAATTATCCCACTTCTTTTTAAATTAAAAAAGAAATGAATTATATTATATTCCTATGAAATAAAATTGTTTGAAGTTTAAAAAGGTCTTTGCAGCATCAATCTCTCTGAAGGTAAAAGTGAACAGTGCTTGAAGTACATTTAGATTTCATGTCTAGTTTTCATAATACCCAGTGTATTTACAACGTAACCCAGAATGAATGTTCCCTACACTTAAAACACAAACAGAGTATTGAATTTGGTTGTCCCTTTTATAATTCTCTCTTTAATATTAGGTAAATTAATTATTATTTCAGGGTCATGTGTTTCCCCCCCACTCCTTTCCCTTCAAGTAGAACCCTAAATAAAAGACAAACTGTAATCACAATTTTTGAAAAATCTCATGGAAGTAGGGGTGCCTGGGTGGCTCAGTGGGTTGAGCCTCTGTCATGATCTCAGGTCATGATCTCAGGGTCCTGGGATCAAGCCCCACATCAGGCTCTCTGCTCAGCGGAGAGCCTGTTTCCCCCCCACCCCACCCCGCCTACTTGTGATCTCTCTCTCTCTGTTAAATAAATAAATAAAATATTTTAAAAAAATAAAAAATCTCATGGAAGTAAATGCATACTGCACTGATTCGCAGACTGAACTGGTGTCACCCAGCATCTAGAGAAAGGCCAGAATCACGTATTATTTGCACTGTGAAATACCTCAAAGAACCAGCAGTTCCAACCCCATCTTTTTACCAATGAAGAAAATTTGCCCCTAGAGAAAAAGGTTATTTAATTCACTGAATAAATAGTTATGATTTGCGGGGCACCTGGGTGGCTCAGTGGGTTAAGCCTCTGCCTTCGGCTCAGGTCATGATCTCAGGGTCCTGGGATTGAGCCCCACATCGGGCTCTCTGCTCGGAGGGGAGCCTGCTCCCCCCCGACCCCGCCTGCCTCTCTGCCTACTTGTGATCTCTGTCAAATAAATAAATAAATAAATCTTAAAAAAAATAGTTATGATTTGCTTTTAGGTGTCAATCATGACCCAGGCACAAACAGCAGGTAGAAACAAATAAAATAGACTTGAAGCCTGCCCTTACAGCGTTTCCATGTCAAGACGATAAACCAAAAAATGAACCTCTAACTACAAATATGGTCAGTACAATGGAGGAGAGAGTCAAAGAGGGGCCTTGTAATGGTTGAATAGTATCACCCCAAAATTCATGTCAACCTGAACCTCAGAAGTTGACTTTATTTGGAAACAGGGTCTCTTCAGGTGTCATCAGTTTAGATGAGATCACACCAGCTTAGGGCAGACCCTGAATCCCATGACTGGTGCTCTTATAAGAACTCCACAGATGCACACACAAGGCACGAGGCCATAGTGATGACAGAGGCAGAGACTGGATTAATGTAGCTGCCATCCAAGGAATACCATGGACTGCTGGCACCCAACAAAAACGAGGAAAGAGCAAAGGAGGACTCTTCTCTAGAGCCTTTGGAGGGAGCATGGCGCCACCGATACCTTGATTTCAGACACCTAGCTTCTAGAACTACGAGAGACTAAATTTCTCTTGTTTTAAGTGGCCCAGTTTGTGGTACTTTGTTACAGCAGCACTGGGCTTCCTTTAGAGGGAAAGATCATAGGAGGCTGCTCTGAAAAGGTGACATTTTAGCTGTCATCTTAAGGACAAGGAAGTGACAGTCAGCAAGTAGGAGAAAAAAAGTTTTGTAGGCCAAAGGAATATACTATGTACCATGGCCCCAGAATGGGAATGAGTTGGCCAGGTTCAAGAAACTTAGAATTTGTCCAAGTTCCTAAGGCCAGGAAGTACAGAATAGGTCTAGGTCTTCTAACTTGAAAACCAGGGATTAAAGCTTCCATAGCACAGCTAGATCTCAGGAGATCCTCACAACAACCAACTAACCAACCAACCAACTCACCCACCCATGCATCCCTCACTGTTCTTGGTGATTAAGAGTGAAGTGTGGCTACAGGTGGACAGTAAAGATATTGCTGACAAAGGACACTTTTATGAGTGACAGGAGAAGGCCAGTTTTGAAGAGTTACTCTACAGTTTTCCCTCCTACCCAAAGCACCCTATAGAAGTACGTGAGGACCAGCTCAGTCAGTCTCCAAGTCTTGGGGACCATATATAGCTCCTAGTTGGAGAAGGTACATAAAAGGCTTCCTTGACACTGTAGATACTGCCCATCCAAAATCACCTATGGGCAACAACTGTGACAACCTTCCTAAAATACTCATCATCTCTGTGGCCTGACCAACAGGCTGCAAGGCTATTTTTCCTACGCAAATTGTAGATATAGTTTCACAGCTTCCAGATAAGTTTTGTTATGTCTACTTAGTGCCTTAAAAATCCAGATACGTCACACAATTCTTCGGGTATTTAATTTTTTCTTTTTTAAAAAATATTTTATTTATTTATTTGACACAGAGAAAGAGACAGCAGTGGGGAATGAAGAGGGAGAAGCAGGCTTCCTGCTAAGCAGTAAGGTCCTCAGGTCATGATCCCAGGACCCTAGGATCATGACCCAAGCAGAAGGCAGACGCCTAACGGGTAAGCAAACCAGGCGCCCCCTTGATTTTTCTTAAAAAGATGTCCTTGCCATAGGGAATGACTAGTCAGAGTTGGATAGTAGCTTCTACTTAGAACGGACACGCATTTAAGTTACCTGCCAGTCCCTCAAATCTTACTTAAATAGCTTGTCTGGCCTTTTTTGGGCATTTGGGTTTGTGAGTCTTTATCGATAAGGAATAGCTTTACAATCTCTAACCCAAGCCCACTTAAACTTTTCACTAGTCTCAAACTCAGAACCTACCATTAACTCTGAAAAACTCCTCAATCTTCTGTAAATATCTCATGTTCATTTCCCCTCACCTTTCTTTTATTCACTTCTACCACTCCTCCAGGGAACAACCCATGTGACAGCCCTTCCTCCAAATACTCCTGGCCTATTGTTTTTCCAGAACCAACTCCTTATTGTGTTTGCTACTTAGATTATTCTTAATTGAATGCTGCCTCACCTTGTTATAGTTAACTGTCGAGTACATATGTTTAGCCAATTACTGTACTGTCAAGAACTTCTCTGCTATCATCTTACATTAGAGCTACAATACACAAGGTTGGCTTTCATAATGTGTTTCCTAACATAGTAAGTGAATGGTGTCAATGAGTCATCACCAAAGAAAGGATGGCTAGTTCATCATTCTAATTATTTTCTTTTGAATTAGCTTAGCTAGCCTTTTTGCTACACCCTGTTATTTCTAGAGGGTTCCTTACTCAATATCTACCAAAGAGGAGGAGAATAAATAAAGGTATGGTTTTCTTCTAAATTGCTCTAATATAAGGCTTTGTGAGAAAAAAGATTAAAATCAATGGCTAAAATAAGATTATTAGATTACCCAGACTTTCTGTGATAACAATCACCATGGAAAATTTAAAATCAACTGAATCACCAGATTTTGACTTCCAAAATCATTAAATAATATTTATGAGTTAAAACATAGATGGTTTCTATAAATGTAATGTCAAAATGCAATATTAAACTATGGGCTTTATATCATATGCATTTGAATTTAGACTGTCTCTATTCTGCATAAAAGTCCGCTCAGAAGTTGAATCTTTAAATTCCTCATGATACCTCTATGGCTGAAACTCTGGGTTAGATAGCTCTCCCAGATCTGTCTCCAACCCCTGTAATTTCAGCTGGGGGACTGGGTTGGCGGTGACTCTTAGAGTGGAAACCATCTAGCAAGTTTTAAATGATTTTGGATTGCTGCCTAGTTGTAGTAAAACCCAAAATTAATGAGACAGAACTGATTTGAGAATCATGAGTTTGAAATACACCAGAAGCCTCACATCCATTCTCCTGCCCACTCAATTTAACTCATTCCTGAAAGTCATTCTTATTTTTGTATCACTATTTGCATTATAAATTTTCGCAAGCCTAATCATTTAATATTAACCAATTTCATTTCCTTTTACCTAAGAAAATCTTAAGTGACTTAAATCCTCACAAGGGTTATAAGTGATTTCCTGCTTCTGTTGATGTAGAGCAAACATACGTCCCTAATGCATATTCTACAATATTGTAATTAGACATCATTTTGAAGTATAGGTTTTTTTTGCTTTTGATGGTGATAGCTGCTTATAATATTTAAAAGAAATGTTTTTATTTGGCATGAATTTATTAGGAATTTTCTAGAAGCAGGTTTTGTTTATACTTTTTTTTTCTTAAGAAATGTTCAAAACAAAAAATGCTATTTTACCAGGATTCACATTTTTCTCTGAAAAGGAGGAAAAAAAAGGCAAATCCCAGGAGAAAAAAATGTAGAAAGCTCTGCTGTAGTACAAACAGCTATTTCTGTGTTTCACAGAAGAATAAGAAGTTTGTGAGACCATTACGCCCATAACCACGCATTCAAATGAGAGTCTCTAAACAGCCTTACAATGAGCCTCTGAATGAGGAATTGGCTGAACATAATCCCCCTTCCCAGTGCTCCTCCTCTCTCCTGGTTCCACCTCTCCTCTTCCTGTCAGTTCTAACTAGCGCCGGTTCAAACTGGCTGGCTCCAGTGTGTGCAGCATCCTTCCTCTCTTTCTCTAGGCTTTTGTTCCAGTTACAACAGAGCATGGCTTTTTGCTTCCACGTAGCTTGTCCAATTAACCCAAAGACTGAAAAACATCACGGTGTATCATTCAATAACCTATTAATGGTGTGATTGTCTGAAGAGATCCCATTAACCTGAAGCAAATATAATTGCATGTGTACTATTTATCATCACATATATTTGTATTTTGCCTACTCTCCTGGTTCTGCTAGTTCAATAGCTTTTATCCATTGGCTAATCATAAGTCATTCTGTATAATTGTTCTGTTTGCTCTTTATAAAGTCCTACAGAAATATTTAAATAAAGCATTTGAAATGAATCCAAGGAAAGTTCATTCAAATATCCTAACTTTTTCTGCTTTCCCACTGGACAGACAGGAAGAGTAAACAGAAAGCCCTGAGTCATATAACAAAGGGAAAACCGGAAAATGTCTCTGATGCGGTGGCGTTATTTTAAGCAATGCACTGCTTTTAGAATCAATTATTTTAAGTACTGAATATGTCCCTTCTGTAACAGTACCTTTGGGAAGGAAAACTATTTCAAAGCAACTTTTGTTTTCAGAATAAGTATATGTCATTACCAAAATTCAAAGGAAAAAAAAGCAAATGAAAGCATAAGAAATATTATATATTCTGATGAAATAAAAATTAACATTATTTAGTTATACCAAATAGCCACCACACTGCATATCACATACAGTTACCCTGCTTGGGTTGAGGACTAATATACCAACCTGTTCTGAGTGCAGCATCGGCCTCAGGCTTCCGTATTTCCAGGCCTGTGCATGCATGCATGTATGTGTGCTGTGAGGGGAGTAAGAGGAAGAGAGAAGAGATGAGGCCAATGGGACAGGGTCAGTGACCCTTTGATTCTTTCACTCAAGGCTTTAGAACCCCCTCAGATGCTAACATACGCTTGAAAAATCTAATGTGATCCACCAAATGACACCAGCCAAGAGAACGGAACTTGGCCAAACAGCAGGCATCACACACTGGAAAGTGAACTTTTGTCTGCATATGTGTTTTCTTTGGCCAGTTCAGTGTTTTTGATAATTTGAATGAGAGAGCCCCTAGGCAGGGCACGTACTCCTTATGTCCCCATCTGTCACCATTCCACATTGCTTTATACTTGTTTTCATTCATACATTTATGGTGTGACTGGCCCCTGAGGGCCTCTGAGTTTGTGATTTACCTCAGAAACCGAGTCCTAAAACTTGACGTCTCCACAGGCTACCTTCTAAAGCCTGTCTCCAAGCTCTTGACATGGGTTTCTCTATCTTAGGAATTCTGACTCAGAAGCCCATTCACTGTACCAACAGACTTGGCAGAGTGTACAGATCCCAGTCTTGTCTGTCCCCAAAGTATATGCTTACAATTAAACAGAACATTGCACTAAAATTCAGCCAACTCACCTAGGTATCATCCCTTTGCCAGTAATGGACAAACTTGAAATAAGAAGGAATGTCATCAAAATCATGCATGACTCGTAAATTCAGAGTAAATGCCAAATACACTGTGCCTTCTGATTTTGGATTCTTAGAGAAAACTAAAAAAAAAAAAAAAAACGACGGAGATGATGTATCTTCCTTTTGTGATATATCACATACAGATACACACACACACTGAGTGTGCTCCTAAAGCCACTCATATTTTGGAGATGACAGAATCACATTTATACCCAAGTCCAGTCAGTACAGTGGAAGATTCTGATCCTATTCACATTGCTTCTATGAAGTAAATGCAGTTCTTTAGCTTTTCTGCTAGTCTGCAATAAATGCTAGGAGCTAGTTACAGGAATAGTTCTTAAGGAGAAAAGAAGTCAACAATGCCATTTTGAAGGCCTAAAGTAAATGAAAATACCAAGCTGTATGTTTGGGAAATAGGTTATATCTGATCTTCATGAAGAGATGAAGTAAGGTAAGAATGACAGGATCGGGTGCCTGGGTGGCTGAGTTGGTTAAGCAAATGCCTTCCGCTCAAGTCATGATCCTGGAGTCCCAGGATTGAGTCCCGCATTGGGCTCCCAGCTCAGCAGGGAGTCTGCTTCTTCCTCTGACCTTCCCCCATCTCATGCTCTCTCTCTCTCTCTCTAATAAATAAACAAAATCTTAAAAAAAAAAAAAAAAGAATGACAGGATCTCTTGTCTCTATGGGGAACTCTAAAACAGCATCAATGTTGAAGGGTAAGGTAAATATGTCCAATCTCTCTTAAGCTCTCTGAGAAAACATAATTTTCTGCTTTTCACGAGGCCACACAGAAATGGTCTAACTTACTGGGCTTTTGTAAGGATCACATGATATTCCAGTGAGAAAGTTCTTTAAAAACATGGAAATCACCATTCAAATGTTAGATATGATATTTTAAAACCAAGTGAAAGGAAATGCTATTCTTCCACCTGTGGAGCACAGGATCTCAATTTCCTAGGAAAAGTTGCTCATCAATTCTAAGTATTATTACAAGGTGAACTAGAGAGATTTTTTTTTTCCCTCTGAATTATTGTCGGTTTTCTCCACATGTACTTTCATAATACTTTATATCCTTGTCCTTTAGAGTAATTCATTCACAATAATATTAATCCACAATATCTCCACAAGGCAGGAAGAAATTCAAATTGCATGGAAAGTAAGCAGTGAGCCTAGAATGGAATTCACATTTCCTGACCTCCTTGTTAGTGTTCCATTTATTAGGTCCTGGTATGTGAATAATGAACTCAAATAACCTAATCATCATTGCTCAAAACTTCATTAATCACAGCAGAAAATCAGAGAAAAATGAGTAAGTCAATGAAAACTAATACCCTACAATTGCTTTTAAGTTCATTCCTCACACAGCTAGTAATCAATGAAACTCTGACCCATATCTTGTACCTCACTAAAAATGGGCCTGTACTTTGACTACTGTGTTTTAAAACATAACTCCAAGGCTTACCCTGACAATATGTTTCTTTTATTGTCTTGATTTAACTTTATTTTTCAAGTTGGAAGATCTGAATTTGATTTTCTAAAAATGGCACATTTGATTTAAAGAGAAATAAAGTAGATTATCAATCTTCTAGATTAATTTTACATCCATAGCTATGGCCTTAGAGTCACTGATGGTATTCTACTAGTATAGATTTACTCTCTCACAGAAACACACACACATACACACACACACACAGGTATACGGAGTGTTTCTTGTATCAGCGTCCTAGGTAAGTGCCACGGAGAATAAAGGTGGGTTCTTTTAGACACACATTCTGAGTAGAAGATATATTATGAAAGTGAATCTTGAATCATCTACTATACTTCTCCTACCAGGGATACATAACCAATCTCAGAATTGTAACTTTGCCTGGTGTTCAGTGATTAGTAAAAACCCTGCTTGATCATAGCTTTATTAGCAATAAACTGGAATGTAGGCTCAAGGGAGGTAGAAGTGTTAGATGACTTGTCTGCTGTTGTATACCCACATTTTGTGCACAGAAGAGTAGCTGGCATATAACAAATGCTCAGTAAAATATTTGTTGAGTGAAAGGGAGTGGAGAATTAAGCAGAGGCTCTGCATGGTGGAGCAGTCAGATGCTTCAGAGTAGATTGCAGAAAGCCCTAACAGAAGCAGTCAGTGGGGAAGCTTTTCATAAAATGATATCTCTTTTAACATTCAAACATTATCAGCCTCACTGTTATTCTTTGTCTCCAAAAAACAGATTCTTCCATACTTATGGTAGAGTGTTAAATCAAGCAACAAAATGCAAGTCAAAACCAAGCAATTCTAAGACTGAGAAAATATAGATAAGAGAAGCTTCAAGTTAATCAAAATGGATTTTTCAAGGCAATAAGTACTACAACTATAATAAAAACCAGTAAATAAAAAGCTGCTTTTGTCCTAATTGACATTAAACATTACTGAATGATAACTCCAATGAAATTATTTTTTATTTCTCCCTCTTTCTCAAACAGGCTGTTTGGGACTTCTAGTTCAAGACACACAATGGCTTCATAAGAAACAAGTCCATTTTAAATATAAACCAATGATTGGGTTAAAATAAAAAAAGTGGAAGGAGTAAAATTTACAGTACAGACAGTGTCAAATACAGTAAAATATTTTTGTGAGCCAGAAATGGAACAAAAGTAGTGACTTTGTTGTGCTATGAGTTTGGAAGTATGCTGAGACATCAGATATTTTGGCTCCTTCAGGGTTAAAAAAAAAAAAGTTTCATAGGAAGTGAGAAACTGCAGGTGGCATGTCATGTTTTGGTGCTTTCTTACCTAAACTTCCTAAAAAAAGACTAGAACTATTTCTGCCAGTTGTTGCCCACATTAGTGTCTTATGGTGCTGTAGGACTGGGTAAAACAACAATATAGCCTCCTGATGAGAAAATGAGCCATGTTATCATTTGGCTCCAAGACCAGATTAACCATATACCCAGTATTATTTTGTTATTGTAAGTCTGAATTCCAGAATGGGGGCTGTAAGGTGGAAGCTACTGAAATACCATTAGATATGAAGAGGTGATGAAGAAAGGAAAGGAGAGGAGAAGAATGGAGAAAACAAAACAAAAAAATCTGCCACTCAAAAGTGAGTCTGCCAAGCAATATTTCAGAACATAAGAATAAATCTAATGCAAATAAAAGGTAATCAATAAAATCAATAATTTGAACATAAATGCACTCCAGATGAAATTAATTTCATAAAACAATCTGACAAAGATCTTAAAAGAGTATGTTAACAACGATGAGAAATTAATGAAGACAAAGTTATCATTAAAAATGGCAAGAGGCTATAAAATATACACAGTCAGAAATGAAATAAGAATAGGTAAATTCTTATACAATCTTTGAAATTTAAAAGAAATAGTTATTGAAATTAAAAGATGTAATAAACATGATAACTTTAGACTGGGAACAAGAATGAATTAATGAAGATGTAGTGAATACTAAAGAACTCACCCAGAATACAAAGAAAAGCACAGAAAGACAAGGCTAAGCATTAAGAAAGAATATTTAAGGTATAGGAAAGTATCCTAACATATCCTCCAGAAAAAGAGAATAGAGGAAATGGAAAGAAATAATGAGACAATTGATTAAACATATTTCAGAATTGGGGTACCTGAGTGGCTCAGTTGGGGTACCTGAGATGCTCAGTCAGAGCATCTGACTTTGGCTCAGGTCATGATCTCAGGATCCTGGGAAGGAGCCCTGCACTGGGCTCTGGGCTTGGTAGACATCTGCTTCTCCCTCTCTATCTCCCCACCCTGCCCCCACTCCTGCTCTCTCTCAAATAAATAAAATCTTAAAAAAAAACTTTCAGAATTAAGGAAAACATGTTATTAGTTGTAGTGCACCTCAAGTACTCTACAAATAAATATAAATCTAGACCTAAGTATATTGTAATAAAACCACAGAGCTTCAAAAACTACCAGAGGGGGGAAAATACAAATTATCTACATTAGAATGACAGGGAGGCTGACAATAATCTTCTCACTGGCTACAACAGATCAAGAAAGAACGAAGTGATATTTTCAAGATGCCAAAGAAATACAACTCCTAACCTAGAGTCTTATACCCAGCTAAGCTATTATTTAAGACTGAGCTCAAAATAAAGATATTTAGACATGAAAAGACTAAGATACTTGGCACTAATATTTGTCAAAAGACTCATTAAAGTCTTCTGGAAAAAGAAAATTAAACACATCAGAAGGTGTAATATACAAGTAACAACAGTACACACCGCAAGTAACATATGCATGAAAACTTTTCTCTGTTTACTCAAAGAATGGTAAATGATAATAACTTTTGTTAAAAAAATCTACAAACAATAAAAATTGACAAGATTCGTGTTACAGTTAGAAAGAAGACAAAAATAACTATAAGTATTGCTACATTTTTACAATTAAATACACATGTTAAAATTTATGAGTAAACAATACAATCCACAATTTCCAAATTATCAGAGAAATATAAAAGTCCAAAGAATACATTATTGATTAAACAGAAAATAGGGAAGGAGAAAAATGAAAACAACAACAAAAAAAAGACAATAAACAGAAAACAAAAAATAATGTAGAATTCCACCCAGTATATCAGTAATCACAATAAACTGATATGGATTAAAATCACTTACTAAGAAAGACAGAATACCTGATTTAATTAAAAAATCAAACTATTAACTGCTTATAAAAAATTGTATCTAAAATAAAAACACAGAAAAGGCTGAAAATAAGGTATGAAAAAAGATATACCATACAAATATACTAAAAACAGCAACAAGAAGATATCTAAGCGCTAAGAAAATCAAACAAAATATGATTTAAAAGAAAAAAGCATTAATGGATATAAAAGGATACCTATAGTAGAAAATAAAACTGTCAAAAATATACGAAAACTATATTTTATCTTATCATATCTGGCAAAATCTTTCAGAATTAAAAGGAGATAGTGAGAAATACCCAACCAAAATAAAAGATTTAAGGGGAGCCTGGCTGGCTCAGACAGAAGGAGATGTGACTTCTGATCTCAGGGTCTTGAGTTTGAGACCCATGTTGGGTTTAGAGATTACTTAAATAAATAAATACAGTTAAAAAAAATAAAAGATTTAAGACACTTCTATCAGATACTGAGAGATCACACAGATAAAAAATAATAAGGATTAAAAAAAAGTTTAAGCAAACAAAAAGTAGAGGTAACAAGGTAAGAGAAAATATTTACAGAAATTGACTAGGTACTAGATTCGCCCTAAAATCTCAACCAAATTTTAAAAATGGTGTCATATATACTACATTTTGACCCAATGTTATTAAATTAGAAAACAGCAATAGAAAAAAACAGTAAAAAAAATAAAAACATATTCAATTTTTTAAAAATGTGCTCCCAAATTAATTCAATAAATTAAAATGGAGATCACAAGTGTTTAGAAATGACAACAGAAGAACCAAACTGTATTGGAAAGCAGCTACAGTAATACGTAAAGGTAATTTATAGATTTAATTTTATTTACTTACAAAACAAAACTAAAATTTAATTCCAAAGCTAAGTAAAGAAAAATGTAAAGTATGTAGAAGAAAATAAATAACAAGGGATGGGTGAACTGCTGGAAAAAACAGAGACAGTAAGTAAAACCATAAGCTTGTTCTTTGAAAATGTCAATAAAAGAGATAAACCTTGAGAAATCAAGAAAAGAGGCACAAATAAACAACAATGGGTATGAAAAAAGGAAGCTATTTATAGGTGTATCTAATGTCCCTTTTTTAAAAAGTCACACCAAACTTCAAGATCTATTACAAAGCTGTCATCATCAAGACAGTATGGTACTGGCACAAAAACAGACATATAGATCAGTGGAACAGAATAGAGAGCCCAGAAATAGACCCTCAACTCTATGGTCAACTAATCTTTGACAAAGCAGGAAAGAATGTCCAATGGAAAAAGTCTCGTCAACAAATGGTGTTGGGAAAATTGGACAGCTACATGCAGAAAAATGAAACTGGACCATTTCCTTATACCACACACAAAAATAGACTCCAAATGGATGAAAGACCTCAATGTGAGAAAGGAATCCATCAAAATACTTGAGGAGAACACAGGCAGCAACCTCTTCTACCTCAGCCACAGCAACTTCTTCCTAGAAACATTGCCAAAGGCAAGGGAAGCGAGGGCAAAAATGAACTATTGGGACCTCATCAACATCAAAAACTTTTGCACAGCAAAGGAAACAGCAAAACCAAAAGACAACTGACAGAATGGGAGTAGGTATTTGCGAATGACATATCAGATAAAGGGCTAGTATCCAAAATCTATAAAGAATTTATTAAACTCAACACCCGAAGAACAAATAATCCAAAAAAGAAATGGGCAGAGGACATGAACAGACATTTCTGCAAAGAAGACACTCAGATGGCCAAAAGACACATGAAAAAGTGCTCCACATCACTTGGCATCAGGGAAATGCAAATCAAAACCACAATGAGATATCACCTCATACCAGTCAGAATGGCTAAAGTTAACAAGTCAGGAAACAACAGATGCTGGCAAGGATGCAGAGAAAGGGGAACCCTCCTACACTGTTGGTGGGGAATGCAAGCTGGTGCAGCCATTCTGGAAAACAGCACAGAGGATCCCTAGAAAGTTAAAAGTAGAGCTATCCTATGACCAGCAATCGCACTACTGGGTATTTACCCTAAAGATACAAATGTAGTGATCCGAAGGGGCATATGCACCCAAATGTTTATAGCAGCAATGTCCACAATAGCCAAACTATGGAAAGAACCTAGATGTCCATCAACAGATGAATGGATCAAGAAGAGGTGGTATATATATACAATGGAATACTATGCAGCCATCAAAAGAAATGAAATCTTGCCATTTGCGATGATGTGGATGAAACTAGAGGGTATTATACTGAGCAAAATAAGTCAATCAGAGAAAGATAATTATCATATGATCTCCCTGATATGAGAAAGTTGAGGGGCAACATGGGGGGTTTGTGGGGTAGGGATGGAAAAAATGAAACAAGATGGGATTGGGAAGGAGACAAACCATAAGAGACTCTTAATCTCACAAAACTGAGGGTTGCTGGGTGGAGGGGGTAGGAAGAGGGTGGTTGGGTTATGGACATTGGGGAGGGTATATGCTATGATGAGTGCTGTGAAGTGTGTAAGCCTGATGATTCACAGACCTGTACCCGTGGGGCTAATAATACATTAAATGTTAATAAAAAAATAAATAAAAGTCACAGAAATACAAAATATTCATAATAATAAATTTGAAAGTTATAGTATTAGGTTTAGGTTTATATACAGATAGAATGGGTGTGTGCATCAAATTTAATTATTACACCAAGACTGATGCTAGAAATAAACAGAAAGTGAAAAAATTAATAATCTAGTAATAACTAAATAAATTTGATCCATAATCTAAAATATCTAAGTCTAGAAGAAATCGAAAAGGTTGTTTCGGAGAACATTGCAGAACATGGTCATTGTCTTTTTTTCTACTACTTAGAATGATGATTCACAAAGAATGGGGTATAAAAGAATCACCTTAGAAATTATTACAAATGCCAACTATCAAGCTTCATCATAGGAGATTCTAAAGCAAAATTTTAGAATAACTTCTTTTTTTAAAGATTTTATTTATTTATTTGAAGAGAGAGAGAGCCAGAAAGTGCAAGTGGAGGGAATGGTAGAGGGAGAGGGAAAAGGAGGATCCCACTGAGCAAGGAGCCCGATGCGGGGGCTGGATCCCAGAATGCTGGGATCATGACCTGAGCTGAAGATGTTTAACCATCTGAAACACCCACACCCCCTAAAATAACTTATTTTTAACAAGCATTCCTGGTAATTCTAATAGAGTTGGTTCTCAGGCCACATTCTCAGTAAATATTGCTTCAAGACACAAGACATTTTAATATCTGCCTATAAAAGCCCAGTACATCTTCCTAACTGTGGTGAACACATACCTTATGTTGTGTGAGAGAGGTAAAGGTACAGATTCTATGGTACCCACAGAGTAAATACCTAAAGCCAGCAACAAGTACTATTAGAAAATCACATACCTTTTTTTCAGACTTTTTTTTTCCTGTTGAACATACAGACTATGAATTTCCATAAGTTTCAAGAGCACAATCCATTTCTCCTCTCTATATTAGAGAGCAAAACCTGCCCAAATATGTTAGAGCTATTCTGTTCACTCCACTGCTACCAGTCAGAGTCCAAGGAGTATACACATTGAAGTGAGTATTGTAGGGAGAGACAAAACCCCAGAACCCACAGTAAAACTACTCACTCTCAGGGAGCAGGAGTGAAGACCTCAGCCCCTACTCTGGAGTAGCAGACTGGCAGAATCCTGGGGACGCCAGCTGGACTGGAACTGCCAATGAATGATCACACAGTAGGACTAGACTGAGGATGCCCATGCCTTTTTCCCTCAGATGGCTTACTATTCTAGGAGTCTCCAAGAACCCAAGTATGGCCCCAGGAAAAGGCCAAGGGAGCCCAGAATTGCAGATTAAGTTTCCACCGCCCAGCAGAATGAGGCCCTCAGCTAGGATCAAATAAGTTCTATTCCTTAGGTATCTGTGTGGGTGGACTGAGATTCATCCCCCTGATATCCCAGGCAGGAAACTTAAAGAAAGCAAAAGAGGACTGGAGAGCAGGGCATTTACTGGAAATGGCGAGCGGTCTGATACTGCATACTGTAGGTGAATGAAACTCAATACTGAAGGCTTTCAAACACTAAATCCAGAAGTTCTGACTTTAAGCTAAGGTTACAAGGAACTGTCACAGGTTTGTGAATTGGGGGTGGGGCACAGAATCAAAGAAACATACTTGTGTTGAGAAATACAATTAATGTGAAAAACGTATTTGACAGAGAAGACAAAAGACTGGGAGAACACTAAATAGACTGACTCTTGAAATAAAGGTACGATTTTGATATTGTGTGTGTGTTTATAAAACTCTGAAGATGATCTTCTGAATGAATCAGCTCCACAATGCTTGGCTAAATGGACCCAAGAGCTTCTATCATTTAATCCCCCAAAACAAGTTGATACATAGGTCTCATTATCCTCACATTAACATGAGGAAACAGCCTCAACAAAGATAAGGAACTTCCTCAAGTTCACACAGACCCATCATCTCTTATTTGGACAACTGCAAAAAGACTTAGTGTTCCTGCTTTCATCCCAGCCCTGTGTATAATCCAGATTCACTTCAGAAGTCAGTGACCCTCTGCAAAATTAGTCAGGTGACCCCACCCTTCTGCATAAACCCCACCAGTGGCTTCCTGTGCCCTTTGGAAGCAGACTTTCTCACGTCTACCTGACCTCTTCTGCGACCACTCCCCACCACATTCCAGACTCACGCTCTTAACTGTTCCTCATATAAACCTCAGCACAGTGCTTGCTTTTTGCTTTTCCTTTCATCTAGAATGCTTTTCCCCAGTTACATGCATGGCTTTCATCTTCATTTCCATCACATCTCTGCTCAAATGATATCGTCTCAGAAAGCCCCCTTCCTTGACCTCTCGATACAAAGTGGCTCAGCTTCTGCTACTCTCAGTCCTTTTGCAACTGCTTCATCCTTTTTCATTGTACTTCCTCCCAACCTGGTGTGCACCCTTGCCCCCTGCCACCACTACCAACAACAAGAGACACAAGTAAAGGAATTTTGTCTGTATGTTTATGGCTCTAAACAAAGTTAGGAACAGACCTGACAAGAGTATTCATTCAATAAATGAATGATCAATGGAGCCAGGTCTCTCATCCTGATATAACAAATTTGAAAAATCATGCACTTTAAGTAAACCAACTGATTTCAATAGGAAGTACATTTTATTTTATTTTTTTTTTAAAGATTTTATTTATTTATTTGAGAGAGAGACAGTGAGAGAGAGACAGTGAGAGAGAGCATGAACGAGGAGAAGGTCAGAGGGAGAAGCAGACTCCCCATGGAGCTGGGAGCCCGATGCGGGACTCGATCCCGGGACTCCAGGATCATGACCTGAGCCGAAGGCAGTCGTCCAACCAACTGAGCCACCCAGGCGTCCCAGGAAGTACATTTTAAATGTTCATTTATAATCTCTGGTAACAGAAATTTGAAACTACTTAAGTATTTAATACCTGTATTAGTTACTACCTCTGAAATGCAATGTGTGATTATTTCTGACATGACTAAAAACTCTCATTTAATTTTATGTAAATTATTATTCCAACTGTGCATATCAGTTGTGTGACCAGCAATGATGAGACTGACTTTCATGTGACACTATGAAAATGTTCTCTATAGTCTGGTCATTCTCATCTGTTTGTATGTATATGTATGTACACCACACACCAATCTTAGAATCTCTGATGATTTTTTGAATCTGAAAGTTCTTCCCAACACAAATCACTACTTTTTATAACGCTGCATTCTATCGTGACTTAATATCCTCAAATGCTCAAAACGGAGATACATTTAGGGGATCTCCGTGTTTGCACTGAAGGGAAAAAAATTATTGATGAGAGAATCACTACTTTAAAGGTATCATTAAAAATTTTAAGAAATATTTGATATCTTAGAGATTGTGTTTTTCTAACAAAAAGCTCCCTCCACAAAATATTACCTAGAAAAATAGGTACCAGTCAAAACAGTTGGAACTGCTTTTTTTTTTCTTTCTTTCTTTAACAACCAAGAAAGCCCAGCTCCACTAGCAAATAGAGACTCAGTGCAAAAACCTTTATCTTAGAGACAAAAAGCAGAAAAGAACAAATAACCAGAGTTTATAGGGTAAAAGTCTTCTGGGTGCTCTGAGAAAGAGCGTTTGGAAAGAGTGCCTCCTAGTGGGTTGACATACTCATTGTAGGACTGATGAGACGGAAAAGTACCTTTTACGTAAAAATGAAATGGGATATTTGGGAAATCATACCGCTAACGACAAAAAATTCACAGCCTTGCAAACTCATTTCCTAGCAAGTCACCACTTCCTTGAATTCTCTCACCTGCTAAAATGATTACACACAGATTTGTTCGTGAGGAAAATAAACTAAACTGGCCAGCAATGCTTAAGAAATCCTTTCCAGCAAGTGGAAAATTTATAATAATTTACATGGGAAAGGAAAAGAAAACAAAGTGAGTAAAGTAAAAAAGTTCATGGTTCTCCTTGCTGATCCAACTTTGTCCCTTTATTCCTATGAATCACTTATTTGATGACCGCTAAATATTCAATTAAATTTTAAGATACCAGGTGTCCAAATTTAGATCAGCAACAAATTGTCAATGATTTTTCTCTGAATCAACGTATAATAGAAGCTTTTCAAGCATATACCTGTCCAAAAATAGTTATTTCATATCTGTCCATTAACTAGGAAACATTCCTAATTGTGAATTATCAAAGAAATAGGAATGGACAATTATTAATATATTTCCCTTTAGAAATTGTGTTGTCAATGTAATTGCATGTTTGTTGAATCATACTCTAATTTCTATATTTGAATTTGGCATTTATATAAAGTTTAGCACAAAAGCATTCATAACAACAAAAAGTTATTTTTTTTTCTTATACTTAGGGATTTTGAAAGATTTACTAATTAGAATTATATTACTCTTAGGAAAGCAAACATTTTTGGTCTAATGAAATTTATCCATTAGGACAGCAATACAAGACCTGAACCAAGAAAAGAAATTTATTTTGCAGAAGCTACTTAAGGGAGCTGGATACGTTCTTGAATGAAGAACTAATAGATCCCTTTTATATTGTTCTCTACTCTAAATCTTCACTACCTCCTCATCAAAGGTAAAATTACAAGCTTCTTTGATACCTGACCTTTGATGATCAGCTCTGGCTTACCAGGCTAGCCTCATCTTGCACTCCTGCCCTATTTTGCTTTATATCCAATCACCCTAAACTGCTGTTTGATCCCTTCTCCATCAACACATGACACTCTGGCAGCATTACCTGTTTTTACCAATGCCACTAGCTCTACCTGGACACATTCCAGGAGGTATCCCTTCTACCTCTCCTCCTTTGCTTCATCTATCAAAAGTCTACTAATCCTTCAGTACTCACTCTGGATGTCATCTACCAAGTCACCTCGCAATGAGCAAAGTTCCCTTCTTGGAACTCTCATGGTGCATGTTCATAAGCCTTATCTTAGCACTGACACTTGTACTAAAATGATCTATTTAAGTTTTTCCTTCTCAGGGGACCTGGGAGGCTCATTCAGTTAAGCATCTGACCTCAGCTCAGGTCATGATCTCAGGGTCCTGGGATTGAGCCCCACATTGGGCTGCCTCAACAGGGAGCCTGCCTCTCCTCTCCTCTAGGCTTCTCTTTCTCCTCCCAGCTTGTGCTCTCTCTCACACACACACATATAAATAAGTAAAATCCTTTTTTAAAAACGTTTCTCCTTCTCAAAGTCGGGCACTGTTCATCCCTAGTCACCAGCACCATCATCACCCATAGTGGACACTCTACAAGGTGTTTACTGAGTTGAACAGTCTACATTAAATAGGTTCTTACATTGTGAGAGATAAATTCTTTGACACCCAGGAAAATTAGTAAACTTGAAATCCCAGTATTTCCTCATTTTCATTAAATGGAATAATTTATAAAATGAAAGACCAAGTTGATTAGGGCAATAAAAAACTTATCATATAAGTAAAGAATTATAGTTTCTAGTCAGAAATGTAGATTCATGTAAATCTAGAAGTATTTTCTAATATTTAAAAAGTAAGAGTTTGGCTAACACCAACTTTTGGCCACTTTTTATTTGGTTAAGAAAAACATAAACACACAACAAAACAATACCATAACAATTACACAAACTCATACATTAAGTACTGAGTTATAACAATGCATGCACAAAGCCACCAGAACAATGAAAGGATATTACCATTTGGTCAGTATAAATTTGGAAGATTGTGTAGAAAGCTTGCTGGACAATGAAGTTCAAAATAAAAACAATTTTTTTTATAAAGTTGGCCTTCTCATTCACTATATCTGTTTGTTTTTTATTCAGTTTGCCAAAGGACCCATCACCTGCCTCTAGCAACATATTCATTTTGTTAGACCAACACCGAGAGTAAATATTGGCATCAGTGTTTCTATTGAGAAAGTTGTACATCTGACCCTGCAGATCAGGAAGCTGTTGCCTCAAGAATCACCCCATGATCTCTCCTTAAAATAGCCCTGATAAGAAACACGTTTCTTTGCCAAAGAGTGTTAGACAAACCGTATTAAAGAGAAAAGAAAAACAACAGAAGCGTATGTAGAGATAGGATTCTAAAGCCTGTGCACCAGCAATGTCCAATCACATGGCAGACAGTTACAAATGCAGATGCTTGGGTCAGCAGGTCAGGCTGGGCCAGGTACTCTGCATTTCTAACAAGTTTCCAAACGATACCAGTGCCATTGGTTTGAAGATCATATGCTGAGTCGCAAAGGTTTAAATACTTGGCAACACAAGTAAAATAGCAATGAACTCTGCTTCCAGGGAGGGTTATCTCTAGGAAAGCCACCGAAAGAAGGCGACAGTTGTACCGAATAAAGGGACAAAGAGTTCTAGTCACAGGAAATTTCAAAAATAAAGATAAAACGGCTATGAAAATACATGACATGTTTAAGTCACAGTACACCTGCTCAAGTGTTGAAAGTATGGAATATGTGAAAAGAGTGCCAAGAGACGAGGTCAGAGATGTAACCTGAGGCCAGGTTGTGACCGTTGTATACATCTGTTAAGCATCACAAAGTTTATTCATATGCACTGAAGAGGCCCTGTAGGGATACTGGACTTTAAAACAATTGTTTTAATTGAATATATTTGATATATATTCAATATATATATATGTATTTTGATATATAACACAGTATAAATTTAAGGTGTACAGCATATTAATATGGTATATTTATATACTCTGATGTGACTGCTCTTATATTTAGCACTTTTACCATATTGTATAATTTCCCTTTCTTTTTAGTGATAGGGATAATTAAGTTTTAGTCTCTTAGCAAGTTTGGTGATTGCAGTATGATATTGTTGTCTATACTCATTACGCATTAGCTTTTTTTCTTTTCCTGAACAAAACCAATAGAATGCTAATATTTTAGAAAAAGAATTTTGACATTAGCAAGGGGAATGGACTGGAAGGAATAAACATGACCAGACAAAAGGTTATTTGAAATAGTTTAAGCAAAAGATGTTGAAGCTTTGGACTACAGCAGTGGCATTTAAATGACGCGAATAAGGAAAGCCTCTGAGAGACATGTTATGAATCTACATGTGGCACAGATATGAGACCGCCCACCGCAATCCATTCTCCCGTGTTTTCATGCTATAGAGTTATGGCCAGGGGTGGCTGCCTGCAAAAGAATTCTTTTTTTTTTTTTTAATTTTTTATCTTATTTTATTTTATTTGATAGAGAGAGAGAGAGAGAGAGAGAGATCACAAGTAGGCAGAGCAGCAGGCAGAGAGAGAAGGGGAAGCAGGCTCCCCACAGAGCAGAGAGCCCGATGTGGGGCTCGAACCCAGGACCCTAAGATCATGACTTGAGCCGAAGGCAGAGGCTTAACCCACTGAGCCACCCAGGTGCCCCGCAAGAGAACTCTTGGAGCCAGCAGAATGTGAATCAAAGTGATGTGAACTTAGTCCTTGCTTAAGAGTCCATTGTTGACCCTAGTCTTCCTCTATCCCCTCTCCTACCAGCTAGAACGATAACCTTGGAGGTCCTAAGTTGATGATGGAAGAGCTGCTATAGTCGGAATCTCTGAAGGGTGACGTGGATGTGAGCTGCCCATTGACTTGGGTGCTCATCTCAGACTGTTGTACAAGAAAAAAACAAAATAAGGCAAGGTTCACTGACTTAAGTCCGAGTTATAATGTATATGTATTATTATTCTGGGTCTTGTTCCAGCAGCTTACTGTTTGCTTTTCCCTTCCAGAAGACTTAGTGGTTTAAGTAGTGTGAAGTGTAAAGAATACGAGGAGTTTCAGAATATCTGGATATAATGGTAGAAACCACAGTGTTGATGTCTCTTTATACAAATTAAAGAAAAACAGAAGAAATTGCAGGTCTAGAGAAAAAAAAATAATGAACTCACTTTTTGAAAGATGGAAGTTAGGGTACTTGCAGGATATCCTGTTGCAGATATCCAGCAGGTTCTTAGACAAACAAGCCTGGATCTCAGGAGAATACTAGAGCTTTGAAGAAGCCAAGTAAGGCGGGGAATGCATAGGCACAGACTGCGCAGTAGAAGAGAAGGTTGTCAGTTACAGGACCTGGGAACAAAACCAATAAAGGGGTAGGGACCAACCAAAGTAGACGAGTAGGGCAAATATGGGTGAGGACAAATAGAAACAAACTAGTGTCACGGAATTTTTTTTTTAAGGACCAATTTGAAAAAAACATGTCAAGTGAAAAATACAAAAACAGTGTTAAAGAACACACACGCACACATACTATGTCATTTATATAAAGGTTAAAAACATACAAAAATATGACATGACATATTGTCTAGGAGTACACACATATATAGTAAAGGTATAAAAAACACGGGAGAATGCTCTATACCAAATTATGGATAACGGTTATACTTCTGCTTGGGCAGGGAGGAAATTACAAGCAGGGAGGAACACACAGGGGAATGCTGAATCATTGATAATGTTTTATTTATGACACTGGAAAGAGGCATATGAGTGCTCACATTTTTAATAGTTTATATGTCTCATAATAAGTTTCTGAAATTAATTAAAATGTTAAAAATGGTTGCACAAAGTAGGATGTGGTAAATAATATCAAAAGAAGATGAGAAATGGAAGACAACAATTGGATTTGGCAGGTGGCAGTTTGGTAGTGACGTTTATTATAAGAGGGATTTTTGTAAGTACAGAGAAACTTGGGTTAGATTTTTAAAACTTAAAGAAGTAAAATTCCATGTTTACATTTTAAATATTAACTACACCATTTTTGTTGAGTTATTCACTTTATAAGAAACTTATAACTACTTCTAATTGTTTTATAACGAGAAAATATAAATTGTCTTCTGCAATAATTAGAGGAAAAGATACTAATGAGATTATAACTTCTCCAATTCATCTAACAAATTTCTTGATTAGCTTAGCTCATTATAGGAATAAACTATAAAATCTTCATCATTCCTCAATAGCATATAAAAATAAGTCATATGTGATAAAAATTATGTAAATTCTAGGGAGTAGCTGGATTTAGAATAATGGAAAGTAAAAACTGAAGGGAAAAAGGATTTTTTAAAAAGCTCTACTTATTTATTTTAGAGAAAGAGGAAGAGAAGCAGACTCCCTGCTGAGTACAGAGTGGATGTGGGGCTTGATCTCACCACCCCAAGATCATGATCTGAGCCGAAATCGAGAGTCTGAGGCTTACCCAACTGAGCCAAGCAGACAATCTGAAAATGATCTTTTTTTTTTTAAAGGGTTTTATTTATTTATTAGAGAGAGAGAGAGAATGTGTGTGTGTGTGTGTGTGTGAGAGAGAGAGAGAGAGAGAGAGAGAGAGCACACAAGCAGGGGGGATGGGTAGAAGAAGAAGCAGGCTCCCCATCAAGCAGGAAGCCAGAAGTGGGACCCAATTCCAGGACCCTGGGACCATGACCTGAGCCGAAGGTAAACACTTAATCAACTAAGCCACCCAGGTGCCCCTAAAAAGGATCTTTTTTATTCAAGAAGCCAATAAACTATTTTCTTTTCTTTTATAACATTTTTTAAAAGATTTTATTTGTTTATTTGACAGAGAGAAAGCGAGATCACAAGTAGGCAGAGAGACAGGCAGAAGGAGAGGGTGAAGCAGGCTCCCTGCCCAGCAGAGAGCCCAATGCAGGGTTCCATCCCAGGACCCTGAGATCATGACCTGAGCCGAGGGCAGAGTCTCAACCCACTGAGCCACCCAACCGCCCCTAAAGATACTGCAAAAGAATACTCCTTCGAAATAATTTTTCTATTTCTTCTATCAAGCTATAGTCTCTATCTCCTTTAAAGTAACTATATATTCAAAGCTTAAATTAAACCTCACCTGAATCATAGACAAATACATTAAGTATTTGCAGTACCTTTTAGCAAGAAGAAAATTATTTTGACTAGCTTTCATTTTCCAAACTTCAGTTGTTCCTGTTCAAGTACTGCAAACTTGTTACTATTATATACATTTTAAAGACCAAAAAATCTAGGCCGAGGGACATTAAGTAATTTAGCTGCCCGAAGTTAGAAAAATAGTAAGTAGAGGGGCTGGATTTCCAACTAGATTTCAATGTAGATATAGCCATCTTCAAAACAGACAGGCTTAAAAACAAACAAACAAACAGACAGACAGCTTTCCAGTAATCTTTGTACCTACCTCTCAGATGAATTTAGTGACTCATGGACATGTAACATGCAAAAGATAAAATCATTAAAGTAGCCTTAAGATTAAAACCTAGTGATGTGGATGTCAATAAAAAAGAACCTGCCTCTGGGGAAGAGATGTTTTGATTATTCTCTCTGGGTCTTCATTCAGTCCAGCAGATATGTCCTGTCATAAAATCATTATAGGCATCCTAAAAGTCAAGAAAGCCCTCTGGAGGACCATTAGAACCGGAGTTGATTCAAAACTCTGGGACTATGTCCTACGAAAATTAGCACCTTCCACGACCATGGGACTAGGCTGATCCAGCACCCAAACCACAGTATCTGTGAGAGCCACATAGTTTCAGAAAGCCCACTTAGATGTTTGAGCGCAAAGGTTGGAAGGATAGACACTGGGATTTGCTCTATCTCAGTCAAATTTCAGCTTCTGCTATCCCTGGTCATACAACCTTGAATTGAATGTTTTCCCCTCCCAGTTCAGATTCCTAATCTGAAAAATGGAGCAGGAAAATACATCTGTCTAAGAGCTATGATAAAGTTGAAATAAAAAAAGAAAAAGTACTACTCAGCATAGTAAATTCTTTACAAATGCTCCTTTTACAAAATGATGATGATGATGATGATAAAAATGATAAGAGCATGAGGAAGAGGAAGACAAGGACTAGTCCAATTCAAAAGTTCAGAGATATTCTCTGAATATCTGCATTTCTAGGTAATTGTTAGCCAATAGCCTTGAAAGCAAACTTCCCACAGCCAAGAGGGTAATAAACAACATGAGATGAGACTCTCTGGTCGATTTATTCTTCTAACAAAAGAAGCTTTTTCTCTTAATTACAGAAATTATCAGGTTTGAAATCTGGTTCCTCAGCAGTGAGTTAGAATTGGTACGTGGTATTAAACCTGAACTACGTGGAGCAGGTTGCACCTGTTCATTGTTTTGATTCACCACCGTCTTGTTTACTTATTTTGAATATTTTGACTGCTCACACAAAGTTGGCCTAAGTCGTGGTAGTTAATTTTTATTCATTCTTGGTTATTGCAGGTAATTGACATTTTAAAAATTTTTATTGATAATGATTTAGAAAGTCACTTTTAAATGTGAGTAACCTGTGGATATCTATCTGATTATGGACACAGCACTATTTATATCCCCCTACTTTGAGGGAATTACCCCTGGCTTTATTTATAAATGTAGCTTTCTGTGGTATTTTCCCCTTCCCATTTCTGGAGCCGTGAAAATGTGTTCAGTAAATGATAATTCCCAATTCCGGGAAAGTTATGGTGAAATAAGCAGTCATTGCTGATAGTATTGTGATTGCCACATCCCTTATGAAAGCAATGTGGCAACAATGAACGGCAAGGTTTGTTCATTCTCTTTGATTTGGTGAGGAAACCATCTAATAAAAACTCAATGATAATGCACCATTGTCTTCTGCTGACTTACAAATACAACATTATAAGAATGATTCAAAAAATTATGATACACAAATATATATTCTAATGAAAATTTTAAAGATTATGAAGGAGGACTGGAAGTATCTGATATAACATTAAGTAAAATAGAACATACAAACAGAATGTAAAATAATATACACTGTGGTTGAAACTGTATCAAACATGGGTTCTTCACCTGGGGTGCATATGAGGTTGCCTGCAGAGTGTCCCAATAATCCAAATGCCCAGGCTCCACCACAAAGATAACTAATCAATTTATCTATTGGTGGTGGGATGGTTGAAAATTTACATTCCCTTGAGATTTTATGGAGTATAATGATGATATCAAATTCAAAACACTTTTTTAAAAAAATACTATTTGAGAGAGAGAGCTTGCAAGCAGGAGGAGGGGCAGAGGGAGAGGAGAGAGACTCTCAAGCAGACTCCCCACTGAGTGCAGAGTCCCAGGTGGGGCTCAATCCCACAACCCCAAGGTCATGACCCAAGCCGAAACCAAGAGTGGGATGCTTAAACAACTGTGTCACCCCGGTGCCCTGAAAACACCTTCATATTTTTAATGTTATTAAATGACAATTATTAAAGTATCACTGCAAATGAAATGAAAAATTATTATATTAAATCCATGTTTTTAAAAAATTGTCATTGCCTTGTTAAATGTAATCATTACTTTCAATTAATTCACTGGAATGGGATTCTAGAAGAAATCCCATAAAAATATAATAAAGTGGCTACATTGAATATTCATTGGGAGGCCAAAGGCACAAACTGTACCCATACACCCTCCACACATCTCCAACTCTCCAAGCCCTGGTGCTGGTCCACAACCTAAGATGATACCTTGGAAATGCTATGAAGAGGTCTAAAGTCTTTGCCCATACCCATTTAAACCACAACCTGTCACCCCAAATATAGGAGGATCAAAAATGTTTAAGGGATTGAAAATATGAACAAAGAATGCTAAGTATGGCCTAAAGCCTTATCTTTACAGTCTAAATATTTATACACATGAATTATGAAATTCTGAACTATTAGTTATATGTATAGTTATGGTAAAATAAACCAATCTGCTCTTTTCTGGAAGTCAATTTTGGTGATTCTTCTGAAGAGGAAGCACAAGCATGCGGTTATATAAGGGCAAAGCCTGTGACCAGGAGGCTGGGATCCCAATGAACATGGGGGAGGCTGGGATCCTCCTCCTCAAAGCATCCCAGTGAAAGGGGGGGGGGGGCTTGAGGAAGAGTCCTCCCAACCACAGGACAGCCAGCAGCCCCCTGTGGGCAGTGCATTGATAACAGTGGCTAATTTTAGAACTCCATGTGTATTTTTTTGCTTTGTTCCCACCCCCTTCTCTACCAATCTTACAGTCAATGTTCATTTTTGCTGAGTGCTTTTGCATTCCTAAAAGAGTTTAGCCTTCAGACACAATGGAAAAACAAACAAACAAGGTCATGGACCTCATCATGCTGAGTTCATGTGGTTCTTCCCCAGATTTCAGAGCAAAGGCCACAGAGATTAATATGTAATACTAAAGTCAGCGGAACTAAACAACCTCTGAATTCTTCAGCCAAACTCCATAGTCACTCAATACAACAAACTTCAAAGTATTTATTTTAACATCAAGGTGCTTTTAAATCAGAATACTGATCCTTTTTAATTTTCATTTGTTTTAAAATGATAATACCCTATGACAAATAACTAAAAGTTATCTTAAACTCATTTGAATATATTACCTTTTCTAAGATTACTTTAAGAGTGCTGTCTTGATAAGTTAGTATTTTCTAGGTAATAGTCTCCAAAATTAATAATAATGAATATTAAAAAGAAAGTTCAATTATGTTTAAATTTCTCAAAGTTAAAGAAAAAAAAATTACAAACATTACAACTTATCCAGTTTTGAGGAAATCACACAGGCACCCAGGCAGAGATCATAAAATCTCTTTGCTAACAAATATTCCAATAGTCATTTAGAGAATTCGTCTCTTACGAGACTTTAAAGGTAATTAAAACATCGTAATCACATGACTACTGCGAATTAGAAAAGGTTTCCTGAAGAACAGGCTGTTTTTGTTTTTGTAACTGTTAATAAATAAACTTGGACCGTAGATTTGAAGGTCTGTTTAAAGATTATTAGCCATTTGACCTATAAACTTAATGAAAAGGATCCAGTATCTGTTGGTAAGTGAAACTCAATGAGAAACAGGAGAAATACCTCTTTTATTAAAGGTTAATTACTAGATAAAGCAATCATATTTACAAAATTTTTATTTACATAATTTTTAGTAATATACTTGTAATAGGTATACCTCACTGAGCAGAATATCCACATTATTTCATCCAGAATTAAGGTCAAGCAATTTATCACCACTTAATATTTGGTGACCTTTGACAAGCTAAATAAACTTTCTGAGCCTCAGGTTTATCATTTTTAAAAACAGGGACAGTAAGAGGAGCTCACTCACAGATCTGTTGTGAGGATTAAATGAGATAGTCTTCATGAAGGGTTTAGCACAGTGCCTGGCAACAAAGTAAAACCTCATTTAAGGTCAGTGTCATTCAGCTAAACCTGGATCCATTAAAATAGTCCTATCCTCTACTGCACATTACTGAACAAAGGATTAATTTTCACTGTTAAATTAACCATGCTAAGAGGGACTTATTAAATCTTCAAAATTCATGCTACAGTGACAAAACAAGTAGCATGATATTCACCTATAAAGACTTGTGATGTTGAGGCATGATGAAAATATCATGTATCTATGAACCACTGATTTTAAATACTTTCAGATAAAATGAACCCATGTATCCTGAAAGTGCCTTTTGGTTGGCTTGATTTTTCCTGTGGACACTTACATGGAACTCATTTCAGAATAAGATTTATAGAAAGGAAGCTCTCTCTTTGTGATTATATTTAGAAATCTCCTCTGCCATCGGAAGAGATACACGAATTGCAATAAATGTGGCTTAGAAGGCACAGAGGTGAACAACTCTGAATGGAGGGTTTCTAGATTTCCTCATCAAATTTCAATTTCCTGCAATCGAGGGAAAATAATTTGAGGACGCTTCTTATAATTTTATTACAATCTTAGTCTTACTGAGGGCATTTTACTATTTCATTATGTATACTAATCACTATCTCTAAAATTATCTTTCATGCTACCACTTTCCAAAGTCAAACTTCTATTAGGCCTAAGTGCTTGGATAACTTCCACCAAGTCATAAAAATAAGAATTCTAAGAAAATGGTAAACACTGATATGACAGAATAATGTAGTAAAATCTACAAATGAGGTTTATGCTTTGGGCTAGGAGTGAACGTTATAAGAGCACTGATGCTCTGATTACTGGTGTAATTGCTGCTTCTACGAGAGGCAACACTTCCATTCCACGTCCAGAGGTTATGGCTTCAGTAATAACTGCTTACTGAGACGGCACTAGCCCCTCATTTCTGCAGTCTATAATGCACATACCTTGCCTGGGGCCCAATCACCTATGTTAAAACACAAACTCCCGGTTAAGTGTGGCACATAATGTGTGGCACACATTAATTGTCAGAAATACATGTGGAACACAAAATTAACATAGAATGGGATTAAGAGGGTTGACAGGACACAAGTTTAGGCTCTGGAGCAGAACTAGCTAGCTACTAGGTGACTTAGTGGATGTGTGACCTCAAGAAAGTTACATTCGTGGTGCCTCAATGTCTTCCTCTGTAAAACTGCAATAACTACCTACTCAGAGGGTACTTGTGAGGATTACACTCTTTTTTTTTTTTTTTTTAAAGATTTTATTTATTTGACAGACAGAGATCACAAGTAGGCAGAGAGGCAGGCAGAGAGAGAGAGAGAGAGGAGGAAGCAGGCTCCCTGCGGAGCAGAGAGCCCGATGCGGGGCTCGATCCCAGGACCCTGGGATCATGACCTGAGCCGAAGGCAGAGGCTTTAACCCACTGAGCCACCCAGGCGCCCCTGAGGATTACACTCTTAATATGTGCTTCCAACAATGTATTTATGATGAGTACAATTCTCTTCACCAAAAACAGGAATGGCCTTCTTCCAATGTTAGGGTTTGCTCTGAACAATTTTTCTCATTTCATTCAATATAGAAAATAGTTTCTTCAGGACTTACTATATTTGTCTAGTCTTATTTTTCATATAGCATAAACCTGAAAGGTTATGGGGAATGAAAATATGTTTCAAATAGAAACATCAAAGTCCCAAATTTCTACTATACAAAAACAAATGTGGACAATATAGGTCTGAGAACTGGACTTAATTAACCTTGAGCAAAAGATAATGTTGGCAGAGGGTCAAGAGAAATGCTTGATACTGTTACTTAGTATCATAAAGGCCACTCAGGCCTCAAGCTGACTTAGATCTTCCTATTCAGCTGTCTCCCTTCTTCCTTTCCCTCCCTCTTCCTTAATTATAAAAGGACCTGGTATCAGCACTACAAACGACATTCTATTTTTAATCTTGTTGCTTTTTACCAATAGTCTGGAGACTCTTTATGTCTTTAAACACACCTGTTACACAAGGTTCTCTCTTCTCCATAGTCATAATGACAAAATAACAGTTTTTATTTATGAAGTACTTACCATGTTTCAGGTACCTGGTTAGGGTGTTTGTATACTTTTTTGCATTTCATGCTCATAATAACTCCCTAGGACTAGCTCATTAAGTGAACCGCTGCCATCAGGCAACTCAGAATCAACAGAGCCAAGATGTGAAACCAGGCAGATGTGAAGCACTGTAGACTCGGCTCCCCAACCGTGATGGGGTCCATCAACACGACACTTTGAACTGTCCTCGTATGCGTAGGGGTTCTCAACCTAAGATACTAGAAGACACCTTTGGGGGGAGATGTGGAAAAGTTTCCATTTCAGTTAACTTCCTGACAAGGCAAGGGGAAAAAAGTCTATGACATTGTTTCTGATTTCAAAAAATTTATACTCTTCTGGAGCCTCAGAAAGCTTAAGAAGACCGAGGCCGAAATAAATACATAAATACAGGGGGTAGGCATTATATATTCAGTGTGTTATATCAACGTCACTAATATAACATATGACGAGTTTCAAAGTCAGCTTTTGAGTGATTCATTTTATATTGTTTATATTAATAAAAATTGCCATAAGCTAACATAAACTTTATTCTCCTAGGTAAACCACATGTAAAACAATATGGTTGACCATTTTTTTTAGTTTCTATGGAAATGAATCCAAATCACACCTTTTAATAGATTTTGAGTAAACAAATGTGACTGATCATGGATTTAGCACATGAGTCCTGGATGGGAATGTTTGGATCAAGAGACAAACTGGTGCTTCCTAATGTTTACAGAATACGAAAGAGTTCAAAAGTTAAATGCCTAGCTGTCATTAAAAGAGTCACACCGTTGTCAATACATGAAAGAAATGATGTAGATTAAAAATAGAATTCTCGTGACTGTGGACTCTGAGAAACAAACTGGGGGTTTTGGAGGGGAAGGGGGTGGGGGTTGGGCAAGCCTGGTGGTGGGTATTATGGAGGGCACGTATTACATGGAGCACTGGGTGTGGTGCATAAACAAAGAATGCTGAAACACGGGGAGCCTGGGTGGCTCAGTGGGTTAAAGCCTCTGCCTTCGGCTCAGGTCATGATCCCAGCATCCTGGGATCGAGGCCCGCATCGGGCTCTCTGCTCAGCGGGGAGCCTGCTTCCTCCTCTCTCTGCCTGCCTCTCTGCCTACTTGTGATCTCTGTCAAATAAATAAATTAAAAAAAAAAAAAAAAAAGAATGCTGAAACACTGAAAAGAAATAAAATAAAATAAAATGGAAAAAAGTAGAATTCTCATTATGCTACCTATCCCCCTTTCCTGAAGAACTTCACATAAACATTGAGTCACTCCAATTTTATAGAATTTTACTTTCCTAAGTAAAGTCACTGAATGTGTTTAAGATGTTATAGTTCTGTATTACAAATCCTTTACCAGATTTATTTGTGGAATGGACAGAAAACACATTCATTGGAACTTTATTTTGCAGTATTAAATAATATATAGCCAGTACTCAGCAACCTCTCTGACCTTGGCCACAGCAACTTCCTGTTAGACACATCTCCAAAGACAGGGAAACAAAAGCAAAAATGAACTATCAGGACTTCATCAGGATAAAAAGCTGTTGCACAGCAAAGAAACAGTCAACAAAACTAAAAGACAACCTACAGAATGGGAGAAGATGCTAGCAAATGGCATACCAGGTACAGGGCTAGTATCCAAAATCTATAAAGAACTTATCAAACTCAACACCGAAAAACCAAAACATCTGGTCAAGAAAAGGGCAAAAGACATGAACAGATATTTCTCCAAAGAAGATTAACAAATGGCCAACAGACATATGAAAAAATTCTCACTATCACTCAACATCAGGGAAACACAAATCAAAACCACAGTGATATACAACTTCACACTTGTCAGAATGACTAAAATTAACAAGTCAGGAAAAAACAGATGTTGGTGAGGATGAGGAGAAAGGGGAAACTTCTTACATTGTTGGTAGGAATGCAGACTGGTGCAGCTACTCTAGAAAACAGTACGGAGCTTCCTCAAAAAGTTAAAAATAGAACTACCCTATGATCCAGCAATTGCTCTACTAGGTATATATCCAAGAGTATACAAAAATAGTGATTTGAAGGGGCATATG
This sequence comes from Enhydra lutris kenyoni, assembly GCF_002288905.1. NCBI lineage: Eukaryota > Metazoa > Chordata > Mammalia > Carnivora > Mustelidae > Enhydra > Enhydra lutris. The sequence goes on along the minus strand of NW_019154103.1, from coordinate 15,508,066 downwards.
CATCCCAGTGTTTATAGCAGCAATGTCTACAATAGCCAAACTATGGAAACGGTCCAAATGTCCATCAACAAATGAATGGATAAAGAAGATGTGGTATATATATATAATGGAATTCTACTCAGCCATCAGGAAGAATGAGTTTTTGCCACTTGCAATGACACAGATGTAAGTAGAGAGTATTATGCTAAGTGAAATAAGTCAGTCAGAGAAAGACAAATACTCTATGATTTCACTCACATGTGGAATTCAAGAAACAAAACAGATGAGCATGAGGGAAGAAAAGGAAAAAATAAAATAAGATAAAAACTGAGATGCAAACCGTAAGAGACTCTTAACTATAGGAAACAAACTGCAGGTTACTGGAGGGGAGGTGGCTGGGGGATGGGGTAATTGGGTGATGGGTATTAAGGACAGCACTTGTTGTAATGAGTACTGGGTCTTATTTATTTATATATTTATTTGACAGAGAGAGAGAGATCACAAGTAGGCAGAGAGCCAGGCAGAGAGAGAGGGGGAAACAGGCTCCCTGCTGAGCAGAGAACTCAATATGGGTCTCGATCCCAAGACCATGAGACCGTGGCCTGAGCTGAAGGCAGAGGCTTAACCCACTGAACCACCCAGGCGCCCCAAATACTGGTTCTTATATACAACAGATGAACTACTAAATTATACCCCTGAGATCATTAATACACTATATCTTAACAAAACTGAATTTAAATAAAAAAATTTTAAAGGTAATAGTACAAAAATAATCACTAGAATAAAGATAGAAATCTCCCTCAATGCCCAAAGAAACAATAATGAAGGCAATAGATCATATAATGAAAAACATGCACTGAATGTAGCATCATATACACAGTAAATATAATAAGAAAAAGCATAAAGTCAAATTAATAAAGGACCAATTCATCTATTAAAAAAAAAAAGTTCAAAAATGAGGAAGGGGAAAAAGACAAACCAAGAAAAGACTCTTTTTTTTTTTTTTTTAAAGTAAGCTCCACCCCCAAGATGAAGCCCAACATGGGGCTTGAACTCATGACCCTGAGCTCAGGACCTAAACTGAGATCAAGAACTGGACACTTAACCGACTGAGCCACCTAGGTGTCCCAAGAAACAGACTCTTAACGACAGAAAATGAACTGATGGTTACCAGAGGGGAGGCGGGTAGGGCGATGGGTGAAAAAAAGTGATGGGAATTAAGGCACGCACTTGTGATAAGCACTGGGTATTATATGGAAGTGTTGAATCACTATATTGTACACCTGAAATGAATATTACACTGTATGTTAACTGACTGGAATTTAAGTAAAAACTTCAAAAAAAGATATGATTAGTACTTAGTTAAAACAAGGACCATCTCATACGGTGTTAATGTCATCCTATTTCTTACGAGTTGCAAAGTTCAAATACCTGATGAGAATTATTATAGGAATAGAAAGGAACATTGACACGAGAACAAAAGATACATTCCCAGGGCGCTTGGGTGGCTCAGTCAGTTAAGCACTGGTTAATCAAACTCTTGATTCTGGCTCAGGTCATGATCTCAGGGTTGTGAGTGGAGCTCTGTGTTGGGCTCTGTGCTGGGCATGGAGCCTGCTTGGGATTCTCTCTCCCTCTGCCTGTCCCCTGCTTTCTCCCTCTCTCTCGATATATATCTATATCTATATCTATATCTATATCTATATCTATATCTATATTCCCATAAATACATATATATTCCCACAAAAATTAGATTTTTGGTCAAAAGTTGGTTTCTCGCTACTAAATATAAAAACCATGAAAAGTATATGTGTGTGTGTCTCTGTGTATATATAAACACACACACACACACACACACACATACCTATACAAGCTTCACCTGCTATCCGAAAGCAGAGGATTTCTATTAAACCTTTCATAAGCAAAATGGTGTAAAGCAAAGAGGCAATTACCATTTTGGTTTTTTTTTTTTTAAAGATTTTATTTATTTATTTGACAGAGAGAAATCACAAGTAGGCAGAGAGGCAGGCAGAGAGAGGGAGAGAAGCAGGCTTCCTGCTGAGCAGAAAGCCCGATGCGGGGCTCGAACCCAGGACCTGGGATCATGACCTGAGCCGAAGGCAGCGGCTTAACCCACTGAGCCACCCAGGTGCCCTGCAATTACCATTTTGTAAAAGCAAAATCCTCTTTAGATTTCTTTCAGCTAGGCAAACAGCTACTAATGTAGGTTTTTTGTAAAAGCGAAGTGACATAAGGTAAATTTTCAGGTAGCAAGGAAAACATGTACACATACATATTTAAAAAGATTCTTGCCAAGAACTTGCAGACTGAAAGTACCCCTCATGATGCAATCACATGTTAAAGGTGACACTTATACTCTGAATACAAACTTTTTCTTAACTACATTTAGAGCAAAATTCAATTGTGTGTGTGTGTGTGTGTGTGTGTGTGTGTGTGTGTATACATAAACATCTCCTCTTCCTCAAAAATTGATTAGTTTGGGGGCGCCTGGGTGGCTCAGTCAGGATTAAGCATCTGCCTTCGGCTCAGGTCATGATCCCAAGGTCCTGGGATCGAACCCCACATCGGGCTCCCTGCTCAGTGGGGAGCCTGCTTCTCCCATTGCCTGCTGTTTTCTCTGCTTGTGTTCTCTCTCTCTCTCCGATAAAAAAATAAAATCTTTAAAAAAATTAATTAGTTTATATATACCTATGCTGAGTATTCAGGGAAATGGTACAACTTAATTTCCCAATAGAAGTGAATTCTTTCCTAAAAATTTCTTTTGGGTTATGATTTCAAATGAGAACCTAATGATTTAATAGATTAGGTTAATAAGAAATTAAATAATAATAAATTAGTATCCCATATTCAACCTCTTTAGAATAAACTTCAGAAAGTCTAAATTCACCTAGTTACTCCCAGACTGAAACCAGCTTGCACTGGGAGTACTTGTGGTCTCCAAACATTTTCAATTAATGAGCACTGAACAACTCCAATCACCAAAAAATTTTTGATCATGTACTCCAAATATGAATATTATTTATGTATAAAATATACACATCTAGTCCCAGAATTAAATATATGTAACTAAACATGCACAAAAGTGGTTATTTTAAAGGTTAAGCAAGGAAGTGAAATAAACACTATTTTTAAATGGTAATACCATGCTCACTGTGCTTATTATCTCAAAGTAGAAGTATCACATTGGGTGACGTTCTTCATCAAAGATATTTGTAGGTATCTGCCTTTCAAACAGTTTTTTGGAAATATTTGTTGATGGAAATTCTGATCAAATGGATGGAATTCTGATCAAGTTCATGGAAATAACTTATCAAAATACCACTGAATTTTGCTCTTAGTGTAGTTAAGCAAGAGTCTGTAGTAGGAGTTTAGGCCTTAGGTTCCTAGCTCTCAGATGCGTTAAGATTTGTACATGTGGTTTTATCATGAGCAGTACCTTCACAGTCTGTAGTTTCTTGGCCAGAATCTTTTTTAAGGCACTTGATTATTTTTTGAGCGCTATTCTGGCTAAAGCTAAAAACACAATCTGTAAATCCAAGCACACAAAAATGCAATTCCTCAAATACGATGAAAGTGAATAAACAGGAAAGGACCCCACTCTCAACTCTTACAAGATGTGGAGTTCAGACACCTCCTCCGAGAAAATTGTTGCTACACTTGATATGTGAGCATCTGGCACACAGAGTAATTTGGGTAAACCTGTAAGTTAAATATTTGTATCATTTACTTAGTTTTATTTTAAATATTTGTATTTTCATTTCTTTTGTATTTTAAATATCTGTTTCTTTTTAAATTTTAAAATAAAAACTAGTCATTATAATAATTTCTTTTCAAGCCCCAGTGGATCACCCTGTGTATTTTGAAGTGCAAACCCCCCATTTCAAAAGCCACTAACATAAAGTGTGGAATAAAAACTTCAACCTATCTAGGAAATCTCTTCACAGATTTATCCTATTTTTTTTTTTTCAGTATTCCCATAAATGAATCACTCATGGCAAGTGAGTTGATTGTTATGATAGAACAAGATGGAGGGCAGGAAACTGAGACTACAATATTTTCTGGTTGGAAATGCAGTCTATGCAAATAGAGAGTAAGCCAACTATAATCAAAACTAGAAGTCAGAAACTAAACTGACAGTAAGCCAGCAACACTAACAAGCAAAGGATCTGAGTGAGAATAGCAAGTCAGGAACCTCAGCTGGGCAGAAATCAGAAAATAGAGATCATAGGAGCTCAGAGACCAAAAGTTAAAAAAAGAAAGAAAATCAAACAAGCAGATAGATGAGAACCCCAAGGCACAATGGCAAGGCTTCTGGAATGGTAACAAGGTCAAGAAGGCAGGAATCAGGAGATCTACTTTAACCAGCAGAGAGGTTGGTGAAAGGACAAGGAAACAGATGTGAGGCCCAAGCAACAAAGCAATCTAATATTGAAGCAATTTTCTGTTATGGCCAGGAAGTTTCTTGCATGCTTCCTACTGGATCCTTTTCCAGAACTTGGCTAGTATGATCTTATGTATAGCAGCAGGCAAACTGGAGTGTCTAGAGAAAAGGCAAAATAAGAAAGGGGGATCAAGGAAATATTCTCCACAGCCTGTACCTTTGTTATGATGCCCCCAACTTCCTGCAGCATCCTGCCCCCCATTTACCCTTATCACACCCCTACATTACCTCCTTCCTTAATCCTTCTTTATCCATCTCAACACATCACTCTGAATTTCTGTAGCAATTACTTTATCCTCTGAGCATTTTAATGCAACTGTGTACAGCTCTGCATTTTTTTTTTCTCATTTCGTTCTTCAGCTTCCCCAAAGAGATTCCAAATAAAAGAGCTATGGATTCATGTTATACTTTGATTTTTAGTAGGATATTTCTAAATTTTTCTGAGAATTCCTTGAATACTGTGATATCACTCTTTACCCAAACAAATGCACAGAAGTGTAAATGCACACAGTATTTAGTATACAATTATGTGAGACCAGGTAGCTTACCTAAGATAATGATGATAAAATTCCGCCACTGAATTCAAAGTAAATGTAAGCACATTAAAAAAATGGTTTCTGGGACGCCTGGGTGGCTCAGTTGGTTGGACGACTGCCTTCATGATCATGATCCCGGAGTCCCAGGATCGAGTCCCGCATCGGGCTCCCAGCTCCATGGGGAGTCTGCTTCTCCCTCTGACCTTCTCCTTGCTCATGCTCTCTCTCACTGTCTCTCTCTCAAATAAATAAATAAAAATCTTTAAAAAAAAAAAATGGTTTCTGTACCAACATATGTTAGGTCTAGATTTATTCAGTTGTGTGAACTATGAAGAACCAGAATAGAAAACACTGGATACTAGTCATTAAAGCATTGATTAGTATCTACCCATGGATGGATTACTGTAGCATTTATTCATTAATTCACTGACAAACTCCATAAATACCTTCAATATCCCTGCTACCAAATACATAGCAGATAGTGGGGCAGGAACTAGATGAAGAGAGGGATACAGAAGTGAAAACGCATCATCTCAGCCTTAGAAAAACCCACAGAATATAAAATATTTCAGGGCCACCTAGTCAACCCAAGAAAAACTGCCCAGCCATTTGATGTTGGGCATGGAGGATGAATAGTAATTTACCAAGCAAAGAAAGAGAAGAAGTTCCAGGTGACAGCAGAATCCACAGCAGTAAAGACATGAGACAACTGGGATATGGATGAAGGGCAGGAGGGAGATTCGAGAAAGAGAAGGGACAGAAGAGAGTACTGAGCACAGCTTCATGTTGAAGCATATACTGTGCTAAGGAGTTTAGACTGCATCTTGGAAGGATTGAGGAGCCATGGCCAATTTTTCAGCAGTAATTTGGCAGACTTTATCTGGTTTGGTGGAAAAAAGTGATATTTATTCATTTAGATGATTATCTAATTGCAGACACTAAGATAATATGCAAATCCAACTTAAGTGATACATAACATTCAGGTTTATTCTTTTGTTTCTCAAGTTAGCTAGTTTTTTTGTTTTGTTTTGTTTTGTTTTGTTTTAAGCCAGCTGATTTTTCAAATCACCTTTGAGAATAATTCCAAACCCACAGACCATTATGTTAAAAGAGAAATGTCCACAGTAGCCCCATTTAATATATTACATAATGACACACCTCATAACTAATTTGCTGATCAACTGAATTTACACTGTTTCCTAGTTATATTTTCTAAATGGGTCTCACTTAACTTTGAACAATGGAAGTCCTGCCTGGACACCATGTGGGAATCAGGGACCACCCACAAGAGTCACTTGCTGAGGTCTGGCAGCTCGGCATGTGTATCTCTATGCTCTCTGCGAATATGAACTACCACTTTAATGAGTTACCCGTGTCCCAACGCATCATTAGTCTATCAATTCCACCATTTTTATATTAAAAACAGAAAGTCAAAAAAGAAAACAAACCCTGATCTGTTTCCTTCTCAGTTTAGGGCACATTCTAATTTCTTTGTAAAGTATATTTGACAAATGACACATAGTCCACACTGTGTTCCAAACAAAATAGCATTATTCCAAAATTATAAGTACAAGTTACTCAAGTACAAGGAAATACTGTTATTATTTGAAGTTGTAGAGAGCTAGTATGATTGTCTCATTAGACAGAGATAAATATTGTTCAATATTAAAAAAAACTAAACTTTGGTGTGTATTGTAAAACAAACATTAGAAATTTATCTTTATCTGAAATCATGCACGATATAATTTCACGGAAATATTTTGGGGGTAATGGCTTTCAAATGGATACAGGAAGAATGTTATTAAAAAGAACAAAGATTAGGAAATATACTGTAGCACATAATCCTGCAGTGGGGAAGGGAACAGTCTCTTATGATCTAATAGGATTTTTCCATTCTTAACTTGGTTAATCTTAGACACAAAGCAAATAAATCATTCTCGGTTTCTAAAAGTCCATGGTGATACTCAAAGGAAATTAATTCCCTTTGCTAAACATGGTTCATAAAAACATATTATTAAAGTTAGCTCAATGAAAATTCTAGATTTATTACCAGTAAATATGGTGTCACTTTTCCCCTAAAATAAAGTATTTTCCCATCCCTTTCCAAAGAGTTTCTAACACAAAAGTGGCTTTCCAATATTGGAAAATAGATGTCCCACGTGGTAGAACGGCAAAGGTATGATGTTGGCATAATGGAGACTTTGGTAAACTCAGTGTGACTTCCCGAGTTTTCAAAGGCCAGTCCTGAAAAAGTGAAAGCAGAGTGCTGTCCTCAGAAAAATCCAGGAACGTCATCATTTTAAAATGCAAGGAGGAAAGAGTCCAATTACTAGTCAAAGTGTGTTTAAAATTCTTACCAAACAAGCCACCAGCCACTACATTGGAAATGAAATGTTCTCATCACTTAAAAAATACTTATTCAGAACTGAATTTTATCTCTTTAAATTTTAAAAATTTAAGACAGGCACTTACATGGATGCACATATATTGAAACACGGAATTAAACACGCAGGGCAAATATATAAATAGAAAACGAGGCATTAGTACTTCTCAGTTAAAAGATAGAGCACTATAGCCAGGAGGCAACGTATGTACCTGGTTTGAGGACAGAACAGCTATGGAAACACTTCCTCCCAACTGAATAAACTATGTGGAAAGAGTGTGGTCTTTGGTCAATCAGAAGAGTTTGATGAAAGATCAAGGATTTCAAAATCTGTTAGAAAGTTCACGAAGCAGGTAGAATCTGTAAGTTTCCAGAGATGGGTGGTGGGAAAAGAGATAAGAAGCAACCGAAGAATGGAGTCGGGCTCAAAACTGATTTCTGAAAGGAAGAAAGGACTTGGATAACTGGTGTGTTGAAGGGAAGGAATCAATAAAAACTGAGTGACTCAAACCAGAGGTCTTTCTGGACTCCTCTTTCTCTCTCACAGGCAACATCCAATCCAGTAGCAAATCCTACTGGCTTTATCTTCAAGATCAGTGCAAACCTGAAACCTCTTCCCACCACTACTAATCTGCTAGTTTAAGTCATCACTATCCCTCCCCTGGACCCTTGCAAAGGCATTTTCACTGTTCTCTTTGTTTTCACTGTTCCCCACCATCCACTATTCACCACACCCCACCTTCCACCCAGCAGCCAAAACTTTATAATGACTTCTTATCACATTTATAATGAAACAAAAACTGTTTATCATGGACAAGTGGACATTACATTATCTGGCCGCTACTTCTCCCTCCGTCCCCCCCGTTCCCCAGTCTAGCTGAACTGAACTTTCTGCTGGTTTTCAAAGCAAAACCTCAGTTACCAGCTAGTTCATAGGACACTGAAATTGGGCGGTATACAGACACTGTTTAATCTTGTGTCCTCTCTTAGGGGAATTTACCCTTAGATTTGAATACAGAAATGTATATTTAGGAATAACAATGACAGTGATTTACCTGATTACAGACAAAGAAGGGAGTCTAATACAGGCATTTTCAAATTCATCTTTAAGATAAGAACAATAAACATGTGCTACAGAAAGACAAACAGAAATGGCCTGTTGCTGTAATGAATCAGAGTATATTCATTCAGAAATACCATATTGTTGACCAATATGTTACTCATGGGAATGAAACAGAAGAGAAATGGGGAAAAAAAGAGAGAGAGAGAGAGAGGGAAAGAGATGGGTTGCATGTGCCAAAATGTGCCAAATACACCTCATGGAGCTGGGAAAAGTGGAGGAAAAGAGGGCTCTAGCCTGAGGTACAAGGTGTGAACAAAAAGAACACCAGAGTCTGAAGGCATCTATTGGCACAAATGGCCGTCATGTACTCCATGCTTGGGGTTGTGGTTGAGTAAGAACGTCACATTCCAAGCATCTTTGCATCCTTTTCCAATATGTGTATCACAGAGTGTATTTTCCCACTGAACCCATGCTATGACATGGTGAGGCTTCCTGAGTAGACCACCAAACTGTATCTAATCCATGATATTGCTGGGATAATGCATATTTTTAATAAGGAAGATACTTTAACTAAACACTAATTAAATACCAAAGTGTTGAGCTATATCTATATTTTATCTCATCGGAAAATATATTTTATATCCTTATTCTACATTTATTTGTATATCACAGCCATACTGCATATGAATTTAATAATTCATGTTAAATTACCTCTTGGGAAAAAGCAAAAGAGTCTAAATCCTAATTAAGAAAATTACTTGCATCCTAAACCCCTGAGTATGGTCAAACTGCTAAAATGCATAGTAACCGCAGATCAGAAGTTGATCATTAGTAAGTAGACTGAGCAAAAGTCAAATGGGTTCTCACACTCATTCCCAAGGGGAGAGCTCTTTGGTACAAAGGTTTGAAGGCAATGGAGGTGTGGCCAGAGATACCACACCACATGAGAAAGGTGGCTGGATTTCTCAACTTTGGTCTAGATGAATACTTGACTGTTCACTGATCTGAAAAATAGACATTCTTAAACAGGTAAGGTCAGAACTACGATGAATCTAACTGCCTTGAAATGTTCCACATTTAAGAATACTCACAAATTAACCTTTTAAAAGTACTTAAAACTGGGCCTTTGTCCTATTTAAACTATTACGAAATCAACTAACAACGATGTTTTCTACTTGGGCCTAGTGGTCAAAAAGAATCCTTAACCAAGAACCAGTAAAGTCCCCGATTTGGAAAAAGCCGAATGCCTTAGTCACAAAATGACTAGACTCTGCAAACCGGAAATAATTACACCTCCCGAGGAAAAAGGTAACAAAACCATTAAGAACAGAGGGAAGCTTGCTGAGGAAGAAATTAACTCGTTCATATCTTAATAAAATTCTACAGCAGGAAATCCCTGAAAGCAAACTTCCCAAAACTCAACAGTGACTTATTCTGGGTGGTGGGTAATACAAGACTATTGCTTTATTTTTTATAATTTTTTGTATGTTTTAACTTTCCAAAAGAAAATGCTGCTATCTGAAAATATATGCTTTATTGTCTTTGGCGCCAACCATTCTTCTCCTTTTAAGACAAGGATCACAAATGCAAATACCTATAAGGTCCAACAGCGAATAAAGTGAGTGAGGCCTGCGGGACAGGCACATACTCGTGTCAAACCAACAAGCACATACTCGTGTCAAGAGGCAGCTGTTCCTTGGAGCTGGCTCATAGTACTGTCAGATTTAAAAATTTTTGAACTAAAAATCTAGATTTCTGCTGAGATTTCCTGATTTTTAAATGTTGGCAAATGATTTGTATTAAAAAAATTTTCGATTGAAGGGCCAGACAAAAGGGATTTTCAAAAGTGATTCTGCCCATAAAGTTCAAGTATATATTTGTCTGTTTTATATACAAACCCATATTCACATTAATGTCTGAGAAGCATGGTTTTAAATCAAAGAAAAAAATGGCAGTAGTCTGCATGCAGAAGTCTGGGCATCCAAGCAAAGCCTTTTAGAGAACTCTTAAATCCTCATCTAAATGGACACATCGCTATTTAAGAGCAGATATGCCTAAAGTATTACTTTCTGCTAGTAAAATTAAACTTAATTTATTATTAAGTCTCCATCCCCATGTTAATAGACTGAACAAGATTAGTGGAGTGACATCTAAAACAAGGCCTAGGTGATACAACTTTACTCAAATAGTAAATAAAAGAAGTATGTGTGTTTTTCTTACATTTTCTATCCAACGTGAAATTTGTGGTGAGAAAAAGTGCAAGGAAAAATCAATCAAAGGGGAACCAGAGGGACCAATCAACACAAAGCCATACTCTCTTCTTCTTCTTCTTTTTTTTTTTTAAGTAGGCTCCACACCCAGCATGGAGCCCAACATGGGGCTCAAACTCATGATCCTGAGGTCAAGATCTGAGCTGAGATCAAGACCTGACCTACTTAACTGACTAAGCCACTCAGGAGCCCCAACCATACTCTCTTTTAAAGACCTGATGGCATCACCCCAGGCAGAGAGACAGGTTGGTGAGGTCCATTAGATGATGCGGAAGGTTAGCTGGCCAAAACTCCAATAGGCTAAGATGCACGAAGCTCACTCTTGAGACGAGGTTGTTGAGTGAGGTAGATAAGATTGGGGAAGTGGCAGGGGGAGTGGAAGGAATGGTGAGTCAAAGTCTGGAAGGCATAGGAGGTGGGCACACCATGCCTGGAGAAACCTAAAAGTCCATTCAAATTAGGGAGAAACACCAAAAATGTCTATAGTCTGAAGATTTAGTAGTAGGGTACAAAAAAAGAGCATGAAATGAGGCAGAGAGAGGAAAGTGTAAATTCTTATATTAGAGAGGTGCTGAGGTCACAGCCAACAGAGAACAGGGTCCAAAGTCAGACCCTGGGAAATAAGCAAGAACGTACTCTTGGTGTGGGAAGTGGTGAACTAATAACAGGTTTCCAGATTCAGCCAAGTTTTCTCAGCTTTGTTGCTTTTGGCCTCATAGGGGATGTTTACCTATTGAGGGCCAGATAGAGTAGAGAATATAACCTCAGCTAGGTATGAGAGTGATCTGTACCCTAAGTAGATTCAAGGCCAGAAACAGCATCTCAGAGGTCTGGGGACTGACCTGGGACAGAGCAGCGTTATCTTCAACTGCAGGTGAAAAATACTGTGATTCATCTGACAGTAAGTTTGCTATCTGTTAAAGCCCAGCAGACAGGAAGTTGAACTGTTTCATTCACTTTGCAAACAGGGTACAATCAGGAAACTATTTAAAGAAAGAGTTAAAAAACTTTTTGCAGGGGCGCCTGGGTGGCTCAGTGGTTTAAGCCGCTGCCTTCGGCTCAGGTCATGATCTCAGGGTCCTGGGATTGAGTCCCACATCGGGCTCTCTGCTCAGCAGGGAGCCTGCTTCCCTCCCTCTCTCTGCCTGCCTCTCTGTCTAATTGTGATCTCTCTCTGTCAAATAAATAAATAAAATCTTAAAAAAAAAAAAAAAAAACTTTTTGCAGAAGTTACTTTTTTTTTTCCCTGTGTCATGTGTGACCCTTGAACTTTATGTTTACACAAAAAAGACAGGCAGCGGCAGAGTCCGCTCTAATCTTTAACCGTAACTGATTTCCAAGAATCTGTGATACCATTCCTAGTTCCTTTGGTTCAGTTGCTTTCAACCAGTTACTAGCATTTAAACTTATTCAAGCATGCTAAAAATCAGACACAATGAAAAACCTAACCTATATGAAGTTGTGAAACTTTTTATTCCGAGGAAAGTGTTTCAGCAAATCCCAAACCTCAATGATGACATCTGGTGTGAAGGTGAGAAAACAGTAATGACTCAACCCTGACTAAGGGAATTAAACTGTAGAACTTACCTGTTTATCAGGTTTTGAAAAAAATTTTCTATGACCAACTTGCAAAGTTGGAGGTAAATTAAAATATGTTAAGCACATAAGGCAATGAAATGTCCACTGAGGACCCAAGAAAGGTGAATTGCCAAGATCCTCCACTTGTTGGTCCAAGCACAGTGGTTAACGTCACTGGAGACTCTTAAGTTCTGGTTCTAGACAGAATGTGTTATCCATTCTCTTCATCTGCAAGGGATCTTCAACTTCAAATCATCATACACGACAGAAGAAAATCAACTTGAAATTCACATTGATGCTTTGAAGTGTTTTCAGGTATTGAGGCCTATAAATGTACCTCGGTGACAATGGAACTGGACATACTTGCAAGGTAATGGTACAGCCACTTGCACAAGAGCATTTCTTAGGTACTTGCCAAGCAGTTGTGTTCACCTGAAATTCTCTGTCTTACTTTTAAGATCCCACTGGGCCTGGAGGGAGCAGGATAAAGGCAAAGGCAATCAACTCCAGGAAAGTCAGATTCAGATCACAGGGGCTGGGTGGACAAAGCGTGCTTCTCTCCGACCTCACCCATCACCACTGTTATGGGCTTTAGTAAGTCATAGTAAGTCCCTGAAGATGTGCTTCCCTCTCCTATGGTGTTAAGCTACATGAGCACGCTAGCTCTCCAAAGGCAAGGCAAGATGGAAAAAAGTTTCTTACCCTCTCACTAAGCAAACAACCCAAAGAAAGCCTCAGAAACAAAATAATAGCCTTCAAAGAAGGAATATCTGTGCGTTCAGATGAATAAAGCCAGTAAATAGAGAGGCATATAAGTTCTTGTCATCTGGGATCCCTAAAAAAGGGAAAGAAATGTATTTCTCTCCTCGCCCCCCCCCTTCTTTTTTTTTTCCTGATTGCTAACTGCACATAGGTAAAAAGTCACTTTCGAGGTAATTCAGTCCTGATATAATATTAAGATAATAGAATGCAAAACGTCCAAGTACCCTTGGGGGGTGGGGAGGAAAAAGGGAAAACCTGGCTGTTAAGGAGAGTTAATAATATATTGAGTCCTGATGTTTTGCGAGGCACTGTGCTAAGCCTGTGGTACTTCATGGACACCTCATATAATGAATTTAATTCTAAAGTATGATGAATTATATGCACACATACGAACATCCATACTTTATTACTCTAAACACTTACCAGTATATTACTTAAATTTCTAAGCTGATGAAACAGGCACAAAATGAACAAATAACAAGTAAGGGTATAAAATCCAGACCTCCTGAGTTTCGTATCAGCATTGACAGTGAATTATATTTATACGCTGTCCTTCCTTCCATAGGTTAATTTTCATTTGTCTGAACAAAATTAATTTACAAAATTAAATTTAAATTTATATTATAAATGTTCGTATTTATACAAAATATATATTAAATGTGCTAAACTTTGTGCTGGTTCAGTGGCATTCTGGATTCAATACTCTATCTTTAAGGTAAGATATTTCCCTCTTTAAAACAGATGAACAAAAAATAAAACAGGAAGGAGTCTTAACGAGAAGTAGCTATTTTGGAAGGAAATACATATAAAAGAAACCATTCTGTAAAGCCAAGACTCAAGTTTCATAATCTGCCCAAACTTTTTAGGTTTGGGTCTGTGCTTCCTGGGCCTTCCTAGTCTATACCCTGTGTTGGTCAGCATGCCAACAAAGACAGTACCATAAAGGGCCCTACATCTAGCCCTGGCAGTCCCCTCCTTGTGTATGTTAACACTGTTTTGTGCTGGTGCAGCACGAAGAAGTTCATGACAAGGTTTATATTTGAGTTTTTTTTCTTGAGAAATCATAGGGCTTATTTTTTCACTCACATGGGATATTTATTTTACTATGTTAGTTTCACTTTTAATACATATATATTGAAACCATAAAGACGAAAACACAACAGTCAAGGACCAAATACATTGAGTGGTTGTCACTTGTCTCAATTCTGAAGAATGAGCCCTGGTGCTTAGACACTGAGTAGAAAGTAATTCACTGTAACATCAGATTTATTTGTTTTTAAATTTGATCACTCTGGGTGAAATTTATAAGTCCAAGAAACACAAGGAAAGAAATTTCTTTCCTCAGACTTTGAAATATCTCAGAAAGAAATGTCAGATCTACTGCATTTAAACTAATTTATGATAAAATGTATTTCTTGTATATACTTTAAATTGAATATACTTTAAAAATATACAGTCCTCGGGGTACAGACTCAGTTGACGAAGGGTCTGCCTTTGGCTCAAGTCATGATCCCGGGGGTCCTGGGATAGCGGGGAGCCTGCTTCTCACTCTCCCTGTCCCTCCACCCACTCTTGTACGTGTGCACTCTCTCTCACTCTCTCAAAAATAAATAAAGTATTTTTTAAAAAAGTTATATAGGCCAACAATTGACATTTTCAGCTGCAGTAAATCCTCTTAGTTTGACTAGCTGGTAGTCAACCACTTTGGAAGCTGGGGTTCAAGGACTTATCTGCACCCTACTGGCACACCTCATTCTAGAGAAGGGCACAAATCTATACACAAAACGACTTCCAATTGAACTCTTTGCACAAAATTAATAGATAAATGCAGTATTCAATTAAGGCAAAGTGTGGATACTATCCTTCCTCTTTATATGCTACTCCTGACTGCTTGCTTACAAATGTCTTACACAATCTTGGCCGTAAGCCCCATGTTACTTATACTACATCTCCCAAACTTGAGACATCATCAGCAAATTAAGTAGGCAAAATAATGACATTCTCATCAGCGAGTCCTTTAACTTGAAATTTACTCTGCTACAAAGAGGCAGATGGTCTACGTATTTTAGTAAACTGAGAAAAAAGAAAATAAATTTTAAATTTTAAAGACACACTATGCTAAGCCAAGTCCTTGCCCACCTCTTGACCCCATTTTCTAAGACTTCCTGTCTTGTGCACTAAGTGATGGCTATCCATCTGATGATGCTCAAGCATGTCAAGCTTTTTCTAGCCTCTGGGCCTTCCTTTGCACTTGTTATTTTCTCTGCCCTTGAAGTGCCTGCCCCAATTTTTGCCTTTCCTTTCAGTTCACATGTCATCTCTGCAGTGATGCCTTCTCCGATGGCATATCCCTCCAACTGATTTTGACCATAACACTCACCACTACCTGAAGTATGTTTATTTATCCCCTTATATCAGTCTCAAATGCTAAGGTATTTATGCCCAGAGTAGAAACCTTGCCCTTTTTTGTTCACCACTGTGAACATGGTTGCTTGGCCTTTATTAGAAACTCCATAAATATTGATTAATGTAATGAATGCTTAAAATTAATCTAAGGAAAGCATTCTGATTTAAGGAGCAAATTTAGGAAACAAGACTTTGCTTCTTAACACTGACATTCCTAATTTAATTAAAATTTATCTTGAAGAAATTCAAGGTAAATAATAAATTAGTTTCCACATTCATTCTTGGGAATAGATACCTGGTGCCCTGCGCACTGTCATGTGCTGTGCCCATGCCTGTGTGTGCTATGCCAGCTACACTCAGGGAGCCTAATGGGGTCTGAGAAGCCAAAGTGTCTTGCAGTGTCAGTGACTGGTGTACTCTTTACAAAGTCATGGAATATTGGGGAAATAGTTATCTTGGAAACGGAACAGTCTGAGCTTATTAGCCTACTCGGTTTTGCCAGCCAGCCAATATACGGGCCCCCCACTGCCCTCAGTAAGTCTTCAATTCACTAAGCAAAGGCAAGCTACTTCACCTGCTCACTTTAAATTTGCGTTCTGGGGGGCGCCTGGGTGGCTCAGTGGGTTAAGGCCTCTGCCTTTGGCTCAGGTCATGATCTCAGGGTCCTGGGATGGAGCCCCGTGTCGGGCTTTCTGCTCAGCGGGGAGCCTGTTCCCCACCCCACCCCCCGCTCTCTCTGCCTGCCTCTCTGCCTCTCTGTGATCTCTGTCTGTCAAACAAATAAATAAAATCTTTAAAAAAATTTTGCGTTTTTGGGTGCAGTTAAAATTACATCAAATTGTGCAGGTATTCCTGATATTTTATAAAGTCATCAGCAAGAGCAGATGAGGCGGGCAGGGGTATGAAAAGAAACTGAATACAGATCTGGGACTTTGAAGGAGGTCTGAGAATGATGAGAACCTTTGCCAAACCTTAAGCCTAAGAACGTACTGCTTCTTCCTTGGGAATAGCAAGTGCTACAGGGTGGGGCCAAGTGATTTTACTGCCAGATTTTTGATGCTGTGCTCAATTTAGTTCTCATTGTTTGCACTGGGGGCTTATTTTGAGTCACATACGCTATTAGTGGTAATATAGGAGAACATCTATTAATATTTTGAGTCTTTATTAGAGTTTAAGTATAAGCTATAATTTAGCTTTACATGATCTTTTAAAAAAGTATGCCGAATTTCTAAGTGGGATTTATTTTTAAACTCAAATCCTCCTCTTTATGCCTTCCCATACCAGTTTCAAAGCAACACTGGTTGAAGATTTTTAAAATGTATCTACACCTAAAATATCGGAAATCCATTGAAAAGTGTGAATAATAAAATCACAATCTTCATATGAACAACTTTTTGCTACAGTAGAATCTGTGAAAAATAAATATTGAATTAGTGAATCTTTCTTAATTTAATGCTTATTCTTTCTATTTTCTTGTTTTTAGAGAGCATGTGTATACACACGAGCAGAGGGAGGGGCCGAGGGAAAGAGAGGGAGAGCAGAGGGAGAGAGAGAATCTTAAGCAGGTTCCATGAGCAGTTCAAAACCCAACTGGGGCTTGATCCCTGAGATCATGACCTGAGTCGAAATCAAGCGTCAGATGCTTAAGCAACTGAGCCACCCCGGAGCCCCTTACTATTAATTCTTTTTTTTTTTTTTTGAAGACTTTATTTATTTATTTGAGAGAGAGAGAGTAAGAGCGAGCATGAGAGGGGAGAAGGTCAGAGAGAGAAGCAGACTCCCTGTGGAGCCTTAATCCCGGGACTCCAGGATCATGACCTGAGCTGAAGGCAGTCACTTAACCAAATGAGCCACCCAGGAACCCTAATTCTTAGGAACAAAACTATATATAATAGATTCAGATTCTTGGGGCACCTGGGTGGCTCAGTAGGTTAAGCCTCTGCCTTCGGCTTAGGTCGTGGTCTCAGGGTCCTGGGATTGAGCCCCACATTGGGCTCTCTGCTCAGCAGGGAACCTGCTTCCCCCTCTCTCTCTGCCTGCTTCTCTGCCTCCTTGTGATCTCTCTCTCTCTCTGTCAAATAAATAAATAAAATCTTTAAAAAAATAGATTCAGATTCTTTTATAACATGCTGAAGGTTTTACTGATAGAGATGGTTCTCTTTTGTTCTGAAACTCTCATAAATACTTAAATATATACTAAAAAAAAAACCAGAAGGATGAAATCTACCAGATTTAACAAAAAGTTCTTAAAATATAAAGAGTATTTATTTATTAAAGATTTTCTTTTTAAGTAATCTTAACCCCTAATGTGGAGCTTGAACCCACCATCCCAAGATCAAGAGTGGCATGCTTTACTGACTAAGCCAGCCAGGCACCCCAACACAGAGGACATTTAAAGGAAATGTAGTATTGTTACTTCCAAATGCTGGTAATAAAGTATTAAGTAAATATGTGCTTTTAAAATTATTCAGTAAATTGTAAGACTGTTATGTAATCATCCCATAAATTATAGGCAAACAGACATGGCTAATGTGGGTTTATGGGCTGATTACGAATCTTAAAACTTATTGAACAGTTTGATGTGATTTTTTAATTTTATTTTTTAAAAGATTTCATTTATTTATTAGAGAGATGGAGAGAGAGCACAAGTAGGCAGAGCACCAGGCAGAAGGAGAAGGAGAAGCAGGCTCCCTGATGAGCAAAGAGCCCGATGTGAGGCTCGATCCCAGGACCCTGGGATCATGACGTGAGCCAAAGGTAGCCGCTTAATCGACTGAGCCACCCATGCGTCCCAAACAGTTTAAGTAGCCTAAATATAGTGATAGCTAGCTTTCGAGATGGCCTCAATGACATCCAGCTCCTACAGTGAATCAGGTGTGTAGCCCTCTCCCATAGTGAATCAAGGTTGTTCTGAGTGACCAATAGAATATGGGAGAAGAGATGGTATTTGACTTCCAACATAATTCAGCATTCATTTTGGTCATGCTCATTCTCTCTCTTGTAACATGCTCTCTGTAGGAAGCCCAACACTATGTTGAACAATCCTATAAAAAGGCCAAAATATGAGGTCTGATGCCTTCTAACAGCAGGAGTAAGCCACTGAGGAATTTGGCCTTCAGCCAATGGGCAGATGAGTAAGCTATCTTTGGAAGAGAACTTCTAGTGAAGTAAAGCATTCTGATAACCGCAGCCCTCACCAACAGTGTGACCACAACATCGTGAAACTAGGCTGGACCAAAGTCATCCAACAAAGCTACTCCTGGATTTCTGACCTGAGCTAAAGGCAGACACTTAACCAGTTGAGCCACCCAGGTGCCCCTTACCTGTGCAGTATTAATGAACAGTGTTAATATGCAAAAATATGGATGTAAAAGTCTAGAAAACACAAACTCATTTTTTGTGACAAAGTAGATCAGTGGTTGGCTAGAAATGAGGGAGTAGGGTGAAGGATTACCGAAAGGTCAGAGGAAATTTCGGGGGTAATGGGTATGTCACAATCTTAACTGTATTGATGATTTTATAGGGGTGTGTGTGTCTGTGTGTGTGTGTATACACACACACATATATATCAAAACTTAACAAATTGTATAAAAAATGTTTCAATATAGCTATTTTTATTTCAATATAGTTATTTTAAATAGCTATTTAAAGCTATTTATAGCTTTTTAAGATTTTTGTAAAGATTTACTTATTTTTTTAAGATGGGGGAGACAGAGGGAGAGAATCTTCAAGCAAACTCCCCACTGAGTATGGAGCCTGACATGGGGCTCAATCTCATGACCCATGAGCCAAAACCAAGAGTCAGACACTTAATCAATTGAGCCACCAACACTAATACAGCTATTTTAAATACCTGACGAATCTATCCACCATTTACCTAATTTTCAAACTGCCAAGTCTGAATGTTATTAGACTTTGTTATTTTGGGATCTAGAAAATTAAGAGACCAATAGTTTTATTATATATTATTCTATCCTTATATCACTGAAGTGTTTCATAAGTTATTATAATCTATATTAGAAAATCTAGTTCAGAGTACTAGTATAATCAAATCAAAAATCTTCTTAAATAATAAAAATTTATTATGGGAAACATATTGAGAAATACGAAGGATAGGTGATTTCATGTTCACACGTAGTCTTAAAGAATAGCAGGAACTTCAAAGCATAGGAATTGAACAAAGTTCTAATGATTTTTTTAAATCCACAAAAGATTACCTGATACTTTCCTCAAAAACTCATTTAGAGTTCTAGTCAACACTGTCCAGGAAAATTGACCCTTTAGCCTTTAAACCCTATTGGGTAAAATTTAAGTTGAATTTTTTGCTCTGAACCTGTAACTTTTCAACATGGATAAGAAAACTATCTAGATGATGTAATCATATATGTCATTTGCCCATGTTAAAATCAGTTTCCACATTAATTAAATTAAGTAATTATTACAAAGACAGGACTGCATACCAAATTAAATGTATATACAGAGAGATATCTATATCTATCTACATATAGATAGATAGATATAGATAAGCAATGAAAGCAGATGGGTTTATGTCATTTGCCTCCTTACATTGGCAATAACATCACATTTAACCTATTTTAATGATATCTAAAATAGAAATCATTCTGGGGTGCCTGGGTGGCTTAGCTGGTTGCGCATCTGCCTTTGGCTTAGGTCATGATCCCAGGATCCTAGGATAGGCTGTCGTTGGGCTCCTTGCTCAGCAGGGAGCTTGCTTCTCCCTGTCAAATAAATAAAATCTTAAAAAAAAAAAAAAAAATAGAAATCATTCTAAGATTAAGAAAAATGGTACTTTTATACAATATTTAAATAAAATTTTACAGACATAATTAATTTTGGTAACATATTCAGAAAACATTTAAAATACAATATTCTATAGGATATCTTACTTTTTATCATACCCTAATCATCTTCTATTGTCAGGAAGCTGGAGAATTTTCTCTCCAAATATATTTTCCATATTTAAAAAAATTTTTTATTAAGGATTTTTATTTATTTGAGAGAGAGAGAGAGCGCACAAGCAGAAGGAGGGCCAGAAGGAAAAGGAAAAGCAGGCTCCCACTGAGCAGGGCTCGATCCAAGGACCCTAAGATCATGACCTGAGCAGAAGGCAGATGCTTAACAGGTTGAACCACACAAGTGCCACTATTTTCTATATTTTTAAAATAAATTGAATGTTCTCATTATTTTATTTTAAAGATTTTATTTATTTATTTGACACAGAGAGAGAGAGAGAGCACAAGCAAGGGGAACAGCAGGCAGAGGGAGAAGGAGAGGCAGAATCCCCACTGAGCAGAGAGCCCAACGTGGAGCTTGATCTCAGGACCCTGAGATCATGACCTGAGCCGAAGGCAGAGGCTTAACCCACTGAGGCACCCAAGTGCCCCTGTTCTCATTATTTTAATTCTACTATTTATACTTTTAAGATTAAAATGTTATTGCAAGTAATCGGTTTTCTTAGAGTAATACATACATACTAATTTTCTTAACCAATATTTAAAATATTTCTATCACCTTTTTAATTGCTGAATCCCAAACATGATTCCCTGGGCTTGATAATGAAACCTAAATTGATTTTTTTAATTTCTGGAATATTGGAAACATTATGAAAATGACAAATAATATAAAATATAACCAGCTCCTCATCACCCAGATAAATAAATATTTTCCAAGTTTTCTTCAAATTTTTGGTGTTTAAAGAAAAAATGTTACTGGTCAGGGCATCTCCTGCACCTGTCAGGGGCGCGAGCTCTGAGCATCTGGTGATACAGCCACTCCTCAGGCCCAGGAGTGTGGAAGCCAAGTAGGAGAAACCCCCAGACCTGAGCGCAGTCTCTTCCCGCCACCTGAACCACTAGGACCCTCTTCAACAAGGGCCCTTATTACAGGCTCTCGGCAGAGGTTAAGAACAAGATCGCTTCCAAGTATGATCATCAGGCAGAAGAAGATCTTTGAATTTAAATAGAAGTGACAGCACACTGACACCAACTCTCTGCTGTGCTTAAAAGATGGCACCATCCCCTACGAGCTCATCAACAAGCAACAGCCAAGCTCAGTGAAGGTTAATGAGTCCCCGTTAAACTGGCCTCAGTTGGAGAATATTGGCAACTTTATTAAAGCTATCCAGGCTTCTTATGGCATGAAGCCACATGACATACCTGAAGCAAATGATCCAGGTTCAGACTACACTGGTGGCTCTCGCAGGTCTGGCTAAAATAAAAGGATTCCATACAACCCTTGACATTGGAGTTAAGTATGCTGAAAAACAAACAAGACGTTTTGATGAATGAAAATTAAAAGCTGGCTAAAATGTAACTGGTTTGCAGATGGGAACCAACAAATGCACCAGCCACACAGGTATGACAGTATGGGATCAGGAGGCATCTTTATGATCCCAAAATGCAAACTGACAAACCTACTGACCAGACCACAATTAGTCTGCAGATGGGCCCCAACAAAGGAGCCAGCCAGGCGGGGATGTTAGCACCAGGTACCAGAAAAGACATCTATGATCAGAAGCTAACATTACAACCAGTAGACAACGGGATGATTTCTCTACACATGAGAACCAACAAAGTTGCTTCCTAGAAAGGAATGAGTGTGTTCGGGCTTGGGCGGCAAGTATATGATCCCAAATATGGCACTGCTTCTGCAGAACCTGTCATTCAGAGTGGAATTCAGAGTCAAGGAAAAGGAACAAATAGGTCTGAAATTAGTGGTAGTGATTATCAGGCAGAATACCCAGATGAATATCACGGTGAGTACCAAGATAACTACCCCAGAGATTACCAATATGGCGACCAAGGCACTGATTATTAGATTGATACAAGGAGCTCAGCATTTAGCCCATTGTTTTTATTCAGTGAGAACCCAGCTAGCCTTGAGTAATTTTTACTTTGTCTTCCTAAAACACTATAATGCTTATTGTACGTAAAAGAAATATTGCCTTACGTACATTTCCTTTTCCTTTTCCTGCATCTTCCCTAAATAGTTGTCTTTTAGTGCTGTAACAGTTCAATCTTACAGCAGAAGCAATAACTCCCATATGAAGTAAAAAGGAATACTGTGAAAAGGGAGTACTCTTGTACAGCCAATTCTCTTATCCAAGACTTATGCATTTTTTTTTTAAAGATTTTATTTATTTATTTGACAGAGATCACAAGTAGGCAGAGAAGCAGGCAGAGAGAGAGGAGGAAGCAGACTCTCTGCTGAGCAGAGAGCCCAATGCGGGGCTCGATCCCAGGACCCTGGGATCATGACCTGAGCCAAAGGCAGAGGCTTTAACCCACTGAGCCACCCAGGCGTCCCCTATGCATTTTTATAATCTACTGAATAAACTGGGATTTTCAAACAATAGGAAGTGGGGTTTTTGTTTTGTTTTGTTTTACAGTTTAGTATCTTGTTTCAGTGTGGAGGACTAAACTCATGCTATAAATGCATTCTTCGCCAACTAAATTTAAGATGTAACATTTTAGACATTTACATATCAAAGTCTCTACAGTATTGTTCACTAAAAAGTTTAAATAAAATCCTGATCAGTGTAAAAAAAATAAATAAAATGTTACAGATACAGCTAAATCCTATTCTTCTGCCCCTTCCTCCTCAAGATAAAAAGTAAGTTTCCTTATATTTTAATTTCATATGCTTGGATACAGTATTGTATATTTTGTTTTAAGCAAAGAATATTAATAGCAATACCCAGAAAGGCCAACTAGAAAAGATTTTCAACTTTACTCTCTGTCAGGGATTGCAAATTAAAATAACAGAGAGCTACTCTGCCACCTGTCAGACTGAAAAAAACTAGAAGTCTGACAATAGACTTGAAGTGGAGGATAAAAAGGAACTTACACACCATAGGTATAAGTTGGTACACAGTGTCTTTAGAGAACAATTTAACAATTTTTTAGTAAAACTGAAGATATTCCATTGCTATGGCCCAGAAATTAATTACCCTCCTAGTTATCTACCCAAGAGAAAGTGTCACATTTAAACACTTCAGGAGGCATGTAGAAGGTCTGTGTTAATAAATTTAACAGCTTATACTTGAATCATGCTTCTTACGTGTCAGGCACAGTTTCAAATCCCTTCTGTGCTTTTTACTCTATTATGCTCATAACCTACCTATCCCATAGAAAATGTACTGCATTTTACAGATGAGTAAACTGAAGCACAGCAGTTTATAACTTGCCACAGTTGCATAGCTTGGTGGACCCACAAACACAAGCAATCTAGTTCTGAGTCTGTTAACCACTATGCTGTATGGGTCACAGAAATACGGTATGGAAGGACAAAAGAGTGGAAATCATCCAAGAATCCACCAAGAAAGGGAGGAACAAACAGGCAACAATACATTCACGCAGAGCAGAAGAGCAGAGCCAGTAAGATCCATAAGCCAGAGCACACCCAGGCGCTTGCATACGGGAGAACAGGCAAAGTGCAAGGTGATTTGTACTGTAGGATACCTAAAAAGCCATCTTTATGATTTATTTCCAATGGCGGAAACAGGTAAAGCAATCTTAGCCTATATTAATGAAATAAAAGAATCAAGAGCAAAAAAATGGAGGAGCCTTTTTTCCCCTTGGGGTTACGAATCTTGAATAATGTGCTGGTTCCAGGAATCGCGAGATTGATAACTAGACTGGATTTTGAAGTAAGCAGCCAGAATGACGAAGGATTTTGCAGTGGTTTACAGTGTGCATGCAAAGTCTTTCAAATGAGGGAATAAGTCTGCTTATGTGCGAGAAAGGACAATGTTCTCCATCATCCCCCTCTCCCCACAAGCTTCCCATCAAATGTGTGGGTATGCATATAGGATAGGGCTTATCTTTTTGACTTATCTTCACACAAAACATTCATAAGTACTATAAAAACTCCGCTTAACTTTATATATGTTATAGGGTTTTCTTAAATACACAGAAGGATGTTAAATCCCAAGTTGTGCACAAGAAATAGTCACAGAAAACTATATAATAGTAGAAAAATATGGCTACTATTACACAAATGGAAAAGGTTAACAAATGACCCCCAAAACCCCCACATTTTGTTTTTGTTTTGTAAAGTCTTAGAAGATAGGTCTACCAAGGAGTCTCCCCCTCTACAACATAGACTATCGACAACAAAAAAAGTACTCTAAGAATGCACTTACTTAGGAGAAGATTTCAGCACTGAAAAGCAATGATCTGTACAAGGTCATAGCATTAAGCTCTTTTTCCTCACTACCCAAATGAACCTTGTCTGCATCATGAGCAATGGGAGCCTGTGAAGAGCCCACCATGCTGACATCAGTTCATTGAAACCATCAGTCTCCACAGAGCAGGATTACTCTCTATAGAAAAGCAGTCAATCTAAAACAAAGAACTCTGCTGAGAAAAGACTGCTCCAAGAAAGACAAACCTTTGAAAGATAAAGAAGTTAAAATGAGTGCTGACACACATGGCTAAAATGCTAATTTTCATGGAAACGTAATGGACATGTAAGTGGGGGCATATTAAATGTTAATTACTCTTAATCTTAGCTGTTGAAAAAAATGCTTTAGGTTTGGGTGTGGCAACTTCTTTTGAAAAACTTGTTGGCACTCCAGTGTAGACCTTGCTATGATTTCTTTCCAACATTGGACACACCTTGTTCAAAAGACAAATGACTCATAAGAGGCCACAATCCAAAATGTGATATTCAGCATTTAACTTGCTAATGGTACCCCAGAAGTAGCCACAGCTCTTTCTGTGAGAAAAAGAGCAGACAGGGGATTAAAACTGATGGCTTCTCTATTTCACTAGAATCAGTTGTGCAAGAGTAGTAAAAATACAGTTTAAAGAGTGTCAGATAAGGTAATGAGGAGAAAGGCCACAGGCGGGTTGTGAAAGTGTGCCAACGTCAATACACGTTACTCAATATTTGCACTACTTAACAAAAATAAGCCAAGCATAGGTGAAAATGGCTAGATGAGAAAGGAGAAAACACCTGAAATAAGTGTAACATTGTGGGTCAACTACACTTCAATGAAAGAAAGAAAGAAAACACAAAGGACCTAATGTAAGACTTGACAAAGCAAATTTGTACCACAATGTTTAAATACACCAAGTGTGACATTTGTATCCAGTATCAAACACCTTATGCATTATCAATGAAAAAAGGCCAACTAAGACTTATTTCTTCCGCCAAAGCCCATAAGCATATTTATGCATGTTTTAACATCGTATCAATTGTTTTACAGAATTTTTTATTTTAAATACTGGCACCAGCCATAAGAAAGTTGCTATTATATATTTGGCTCACTTATTCATTCTTTCAATACAATTTTGTGAATTCTATGATGTGGTGTCCTAATGATGGACTCCTTTTTGCTGTTATGAGCTCACAGTGCAGTAATGGGCAGAATCCTACATAAATATATCTGATTAACAATAAAATTATGCTATCCTAGAGTTATATGGGGATCAGTTTTATCTTAAAGTTCACTCTTGCTCCGAGAAGAAGAAAATTATTTTATTGCTACGCAGTTCTACTAGGATAAAAGTGATTCAACAGATCTCATGTACATTGAACTTTAATAATGTAATGACCCTTTCATGTACATAAAATTTTAACAGAACCCCAAGGAGAAGACAATATTCAAAATGGTGAAGTTTCAGGAACAAAAATCAATCATGAATACCATTTAGTTGTTTTTGCATTTATAACCTCCCTCAAGTCAGAGTGTGTAGGCAAATGGCTATTTTACACCTGTATCTAAGGTCAACCTTGTGTTTGGTCTTTTTCCACATAAATGAAAAAAATTACTATTTCTGGAATGCTGAATTTTTAAAGATCGTGGTCCAAAATCTTACTGTGAGTTGCACAAGTAAAGGAAGTTAAGTGTTGACTAGTTAATATTGTTTAATACTTATGTTAAACCATATAAAAGGATGACAGATGGAATATGGGGTAGAGTTGAATTACTACAACTCCACATTAGGTTTTAGTTTGTAGGTTTCCACTTTCAATATGAAATCAGTTATTATTAAAAGTCTCACCCAAATTCTATTCCCCATCTAATATTTATTGGCCTTCCATTAAGAACAAACAAAATTGGGGCACCTGGGTGGCTCAGTGGGTTAAGCCTCTGCCTTCAGCTCAGGTCATGATCTCAGGGTCCTGGGATCAAGTCCCACATCAGGCTCTCTGCTCAGCGGGGAGCCTGCTTCCTCCCCATCTCTCTCTGTCTGCCTCTCTGCCTACTTGCGATCTCTGTCAAATAAATAAATAAAACCTTAAAAAAAAAGAAAATCTAAACCTTAATTAATTCATTTAATAAATATGCATTGAGTGTTTTTTACTGGCTCAGTACTGTTGTAGGTGATGAGTATTTAGTAGTGATGAAAGCAGCCAAGGTTCTCATCCTCCTCTAACCACAACATGCCAGGTACTGTAGAGGAGAGGAAAAAGGAACAGGGAAAATATTGTGTGCTGAGGCTGAGGAAGGTCTGAATAAAGTAAATGATGAGGAATGTCTCCCTAAGTACACGACACTTAACCTGATCCCTGACATGAGTGAAGGGATCTGTGATGTGAGGAGCCAAGGACCAGGAAACAAAGTCTTCCGGGAAGAGGCCACTGTACCCACAAAGGCTTTAAGACAGAAGACTATCAGGGAACCAAGGGAAAATCACTGTATCTGGACCATAGTGAGTGAGGGGCTGTGGGCTGGGGGCGGAGGCCGACTGATGAGGCCTACCACGTTGGCCATACGCTGTTATAGAAGCCACGCTAAGATGTGTGAATTGAATTTAAAGAGGAGTGGGAAGTCATTAAAGGGTTTCAACAGAGGACATGCATGACCTTTTAAAAAGATGACGCTGGGGACACCTGGGTGGCTCAGTCGGTTAAGCTCAGGTCATGATTTCAGTGTCCTAGGATTGAGGCGAACATCGGGCTCCCTGCTCAGAGGGGAGCTTGCTTCTCCCTCTGCCTGCTGCTCCTGCTGCTTGTGCTCTCTCTTTCTCTCTGACAAAAAAATAAATAAAATCTTAAAAAAAAAAAAAAAAGATTACACTAGTTCCTAAATACAGAGAATAAGTTGGAAGCAAACTAAAGGTGAAGCAGGGAGACAAATCAGAAGCCAATTTCAGCAGATCACAAAAGGCACAGGGTGGGCTAGAAAAAAGGCAGTGGATGGATTTATAAAAAAAAGTATATGAAGCCATGGCATAATCTGGAGGTAGGATCAACAGAACTTGCTGATCGGTTGGATACTGTGCATAATGTGCAGGAAGGAACGAATAATGCTGAAGAAACTCTGAGAAAGATGACCCCAATTGTTGAGATATGGAAAAAATGTGGAAGGAACAGGTTCTGAGGGAGTATTTAACATTTTGTTCGGACATGTTAAGTTGGAGATACCTACGAAACGTTCAAGAGGAGAAATGAGGGGCAACAAAGTATATGAGAGCAGAGCTTCAAAGAGTGGTTTGTAGTGAAGATAGAAATTTGCAAGTAATGAAGCAAACAAATGGTACTTAAAACTATGGCTAATGATGAGATCACTGATGGAAAGTGGGGAGTAGTATATCTACAATTTCTGCATGTAGCAAAATTTCCTGGGGCAATTTTGATTCAGTAGGTTAAGGGTGGGGACTTTGATTTTGCATTTTTATTAAAAACTCTAGGGGGTCTTATCCTAGTACCATTCTGTTAAATATCTGTTATAGAAACAGAAAGTAAGTAAGTCCAGCAGATAACTAAGACACTCTAGCAATTGGTATCTGGCCAGAAGAGTTTGAGGAACTGAAGCCATGGACCAACTACAAGAGAGTGGCCCATGCAATCCTTACTATCTTCAAAGGGAAACTGAAAGGCATCTGTCTTTTAGGTACTACTAGCAAGACTCTGGCCAGAGTTCCCTTGAGGAAGCTCCTATAAAACAGTGCCAAGAACAGGCCTCCAGAACAATAGGTTGGCTCAAGTGCTCAATGAATTTGTGCTTGGTCATTGCAAAAAGAAAACACAGACAGTATCAGCAACCGGACTGCCAATACCTTCTAAGTAAGACTACTGCGATCCTAAAATCAGGACAGGGGATCATGGGATTGGTACTGGCCATGCTGGAGTTAATGAGCCCTTGGCCAACCCATTTCAATGTTACCAAGGGCAGGGAATAAGTAACACCACTATCTTTTCTTCTTTACTTTTCTGTAGCATGCAACTAGCCTAAAGATCCTAGTATTTATTAATTCCTGAAAACAACAGGTTAAGACAAGTAGGCCCAGACAAATTATGAGGCAGATTCATTTCTATTTCTCAATTTATATCCTGTTAGCCCAATCCCACCCTAGCAGTCCACATTTCCATACTTCTCTGTTTGGAACTGTCACAACTGCATTGTTACTTGTGTCCAACAAACCAACTTCATAACTCTTTCTTTTATCACTTCTCAAAGCTCTTTTTGTTTCATGTAGGGTTGTGTAATAACAAGTTGATCGTACAATTTTTATATGTTGATGAGTTTGCTATCACCCACAAATTTGCATTTTAACAGGACATCTGTGGATACAAACTTTAATTTGAAGGAATTGAGCTAGAGTTGGAATATTCCTATATCATTACAGAGGAGATATACTAAGTATGGAGATAATTTTAATAATCCTTAATCAACACCACACAGATTGCTAACTATTTCACCTGTAAAGTCTCCATGATTTAAGAAGTCTTTGAGTTAATAGCCTTGGAGCAAGCAACCATTTAAAAGTGAAGCCAAGAGATCATAAATTACTTCATAAAGTTGATTTCATGTTGTGGGAATAGCTGAAAGAAATATTTTTTTAAAATATTTGAATTAATTAATTAATTAATTAGCGGCATGCAAGTGGTGGGGGGAGGAGCAAAGAGAGAGGGAGAGAGAGAATCTCCGGTAGACTCCAGAGTGAGTGGAGCCCGACATCATGACCTGAGTCGAAATCAAGAGTTAGATGTTCAACTGACTGAGCCACCCAGGTGCCCCTTGAAAGAGATCTTGAACAACAATTATATCTATGAGTCTGCCTTGTAAAAAATCTATACAAAACCAAAGATTTTCTTTACTAAAAAATAAAGTGGGAAACAGTCAGTAAATAATGAGTTACAAATCAAAGACCAATAGGTACAAGGCAATCAACACAAATGTGTAGAGGAACCAGATATAAAAGAACATGGGACCAGGAGGTCCACAACGAACATTCAAATTCAGTTTCTGGAAAACACTGTGAGACTACACATACCACATTTATGAGCCCACTACATTCCTAGGACCTCAGTATCCCTGCACTAAATTCCCCACTCCACTGTACAACAGAAATTAAAGTAGGGCTAAGATGCTCTAATTGCAAGGGAAATGAAAGAAATATCTTGTAGGATTTTGAACTATCCTGGATTTCTCATGACTGAAGGGTTTACCAGAATGTAGAACTTTCAGTGCTAATACCAGGACAGTCAAAAGGCTTGCTCTGTGCTTTGGGGCTACGGGAAGAACATAATGATAATGTGGGGTCTACTTTCCACAAAAAGTCGAAACTGGTAGCTTGGTTTGAAAAAAATGGTCAGGCAGCACATCAGAAGGCAGAGTAATCACCAAGATATTCTTTAAACAGTAGCTAGACTGATAAGGCAATCAACTATCAAAAGGCACCCAGTATATGTGTCACTGACATTATCTTTTCACTATCTCACACAAAAACAACACTGTGAACGTGTATTAGCAGCTCTGGAAGAGACCATGTTATGAAACAAAAAGAATCAGAGGCAACGAAATGCCCGGTAATGTCGAAACCAACATCCTGAAGTCAAATGAGATCATTGTTCTGTAATTTAAAAACAGGATAATTTCATAAGACATGTAGAAAGGAATGATGAAAGGAATTGGACTAGTTGTCTAGGGTAGTGGCCCTCAAATGGGGGTGATTCGGCCCCCCGAAGCACATGATTACACCTGAGGACACCTCTCGGTTTAACAACTAGGTAAATGGGTGCTACTGGCATTGAATGAGTAAGGGCCAAGGTTTGTGCGAAACATCCTACAGAGCAGTCTCTCACAACAAATTTTCTATCCCAAAATGTCAATTGTGCTAAGATTGAGAAATCCTATGCATGGCTGCAAAACTTATAAGAAAAAAAAAAATACTTGGTTAATGTCAAAAAGGTTAAAGGGCATGAGAAGTACTTTTATTTTATGAGTATAATTCCTCAGTTGATGAGGGACAAAAACCAGAGAGAAGGAGAAAAGCAACGAGGAATAAGTAATGCTAAGGATGGTGAATGAAATAGGAGCCATGCAAGGAGAAGAAGGGGTCTCATGTACCACACCACAGCCATTCAGTTCATTGTGACTCCCCACCCTGCAAATCAACACCAACAGAGCCCATCAATCTTCCCCCTCAAGAGTGTGCAGCGCTAGGTAATAAAACTCACCTCTTCATGTCACAGTTCTGTTAGTAAAAGCACGAAGTGCATGTGGGCACATCTGACAGTCACCAAATGCAGGCTAAGAATGACGGCCTTAAGGTGGGGAGTTAGGAAAAGTGGGTGTGAGAAGGTGAAATGCCAAAGAAGTAAAAAACGCAAGAAGTGGCAGTTAGAAAGAGGTATATTTTGTACATATGCAAATAAATTTCAGCTGAGGGAGAAAGCTAGCATTATACCAATATTGCTTCCAGTTAAAAATGGAAGCTGTAACCAGAAACCAGGTATCACAAGAGTGACAAGTTTTTAAAAGGATCATGATTTAAAATAAAAATGTTCCAAGTACTGAGTAAGAACCTGAAGATCAGCACATCAACATTAGATTTTATATCTACTGAAATAATAGAAAAAGAGAAAAAAACAAGTAAGTGTTTAGGAATGAATCTATACTTGCTGCCTCTCCAGTATGGTATCCTCTCCAAGGCCTGAAAGACCGTGTATCTATTCTAGAAGACAGAAGCAACACATGGCCTACCCTCTGGTTCCCAAAGATGAACGTGTAATTTTTCATATAATATCTCTATCACTAAAGATCTGTTTAGAGTTCAGCTGAAAATATTTTAGAAAGAATCACAATTCTTCACAATTGTATCTTTGGACAAACAAAATCAATTCAGAGATAACTGACGCTAACAGTTTTAGGCATAGACCCACTAAGATTATGTTCAAAGCCAAGCTTAAGTTCAAGGTGGAGACAGATTTTTTCCCCCTCCTGAACTACCATTTTGATGAAAATATGATGGTCAAGAACATCTACCTTAATTTAAAGATCTTGAGTTATTAATAGCATAATATATAATAGGGTCACAGATATTTTTTGAAGTGAGGATTTTTAATTTAACATGATTTCGAGGATATTTATTGATGTAATTTTTAGAATTTTGGAAACACAATTTGATTCATGTTAAAAATCATTTATAAATATTAAATTATGTACTTTTTCATGGATTAAAAACATCTGTGTACTTTTGGATTTGTTGCTCATCTTCCATGAGACACATTATCAGTGTATGCTACTGAACACTGCATGATCCAGTAACTCCTTTACTTTGTAGTTACCTGAAGAAAACAAAAACACTAATTCCAAAAGATATATGCATCAGCATTATCTATAATAGGTAAGATATGGAAGCAACCCAAGGGTTCATAGATAGATGAGTGGATCAGGAAGATGTGGTACACACACGTACATACGTGTGTACACACACACACACACACACACACACACACACACACACACACACGAATATTACTCAGCCATAAAAAAGAATGAGATCTTGCCATTTGCAACAACGTGAATAGACTTAGAGGGTATAATGCTCAGTGAAGCAAGTCAGACAGAGAAAGACAAATACCATATGATTTCACTCAACTGGAACTTCAGAAACAAAACAAACAAAAAAGAGACAAACAAAAAAAGACTCTTAAATACAAAGAACAAATCTGGTGGTTGCCAAAAGGGAGGTCAGTGGGGGATGGGTGAAATAGATAAAAAGGATTAAGAGCACATTTATCATCATGTGCACTGAGTAATGTATGGAATTGTTGAAATCTTATATCGTAAACCCAAAGCTAATATAACACTTTATGTTAATTACACTTCAATAAGAGATTTTTTTCAAAGGTGTTCATTTTCTATATGTAAAACGCCAACACAGAGAGCAATTTATCATGTCTAAGCAGGTAAGCAGTGAGTGCATCCAAAGGGCTGTCTGGGCACAGGTGGAGCTTTCCCATCCAGAACAAGGCTTTCTTGAAAATTTTAAGTGGAAAAGAGCACAGAAAGGAGTTTTTAAAAGTTTATCATGAAAAAAATATATAGGTATATGTGTAGTAAAAAAACCCTGTAATATAAGATTTAAGATGTAAATCTAGGCGTGAGACCAGGGGTAAGTTTATTTGTCTCCATATTGTAGAATGGAGATTTAAAAAAAGGTACAATATGTGATTCTCAACAGAGCATTCAATAATGTCATTTCCTATCTGGCCCTCTAAAATGAGTGAGAATGACACACAAAGAAGCATTGGAGAGCTTTGTAAAACTGGTTTCAGAAATGAGAAAAATCTTTGTTTTAAAATAATTATACTTAATCAAAATATCAAATTAAAATTTAAAAAGACTAAATTTTAAAATCTAGAAATAGCTTTCTAGTGGATGCAGACATATTAATGGAAAAGGTCACTGATTCAAAACCTTTGAAGAAATCTGTAATTTTCTCCCATACATGAATTTTAGAACTTCTTCCAATGGCTTAATCCTTGGTAAAGGTTAGCTTATATTCAGAACTGAAATATAAGTTCGCCCCACATTTTATTCTTTACACCTCTTTTTTCTAATCTCTACAATTTCCCAAATTTGTTTTCCACAATTTGCAGCAATACTATAAAAAAGCAAAGAAATATTATAAATTCTGAGCATCACTCACACACCCAATTTTCATTCTTTACTGTGAACCACATGTCAAAGCCTACCTCTCTTCAATTATCCAATGAGATGAATTTTATGGAAAAATACAAGATTAAAAAAAAAACCACCTTTCTAAGGCTTTTAATGAAGGTTTGTGATCAGACAAGTCTATTAAATGGTAGCACCTTTAATGAGTACTTAAATTATATTGTTAACAGCCCAATAATTAGACCCTTGGCCACACACACACACACACACACACGTAAAAGTAACAGGGGCATAACTTCCCGCAACACTGGTTACAGGGACTCTGGTCTTAGCTATTTTTTGTTCTTTCCCATTAACTTGATTAAGCCAGAAATAATGAGCAAATGTGAACCCTTCCTGGAGTGCATCATTTAATTTCTTTTTAAAAATTGCACAGGTGGAATCCAGCAGTGCAATAAGTAGAATCCAAGAAATACAAAATATTCCATCAATTATCAACTAAGGATGGGTGTGTAACAAAGTACGTACATGGGATATCCATACGTATATGCATATTTATATGCATTTGTGGGTAGTTTCATGGAAAAAAGATTAAGACACATACATGGGCTCAAATCTTAGTCCTGCTTCATAGTTATGGTTTCTTGGGCAGATTTAATTATACTCTGTGAGTCTCAGACTATAGAGCTATAAAATGAAGACATTAGTAATGGCCACTGATAGCACTACTGTGAAAATAAAACGAAGGGGCATATTTAAAGTCTCTGGATCACATCAGAAGCTCAAAGAGATTTGTTTTTCCTTATTTATTTATTTATTTGGGAGAGGGAGTGGGGGAGGGGCAGAGAGAGAATCTTAAGCAGGCTCCACACCCAGCACAGAGCCTGATGTGGGGCTCAATCTCACGACCCTGAGATCATGACCTGAGTTGAAATCAAGAGTCAGATATTCAACTCACTGAGTCACCCAGGTGCCCCTCAAAGAGAATATTATTAACAATACTATTACCCCTCTAAGAATTATATAAATAAAACGAAAACAAAAACTACCTTAAAGTGTCTCTAAAAATAATTAAGTTTAATTGAATTAAAACTTAAAATTAAATATATGCCACTTCCATTCGGGAAAATGAAGGGAAAAAAAATCAAATCAAAGAAGCACAATTAAAAATAATTAAATTTCAAGAAACAAGGCTAAATCTTGTTTAGGTGTGGGAGAAAGGCCATTCTACCTTTGATGAGGGGAATCAGTGCTTCCATAATCAAAATAACTATAGGTCACACATTTTAAAAGTAAAAAAATTTTTTTTAAACTTTAACAAAATAACTGTATTATTCTCATGTTATACCTTACTTATTTCCCTAAACGAAAATTGCTTTTTCTTTTCAAATCTCCTTTCAAATTTATAGCCGATCTTTACTGATACTTTTTTGCTTTCAAAATGTGCACAGATTGCTCTTCAAATGCATATGTTAAGTGGGTTTACTTATGAATATAAGGCTCTATCTTTTCTGTGCATCTCAAAAAAACAGTTTTTGGAATGACAGGGTGGGAATCTTAGGTTCTACTCCTAGAAGTGAGGTTGGAGTCCTCAACTTACTTTTACTGGTGGATGCTCCCTTCCCTTCCTTCTGCAAATCTGCTTGCACAGTGAGAGAAAAGGAATTAAAATCTTGTTTCAAACATGGCTAAGTCTGTGACCTTTGTTCTACAACACCTTACCCAAGCCATTCTCCACTTAACAGCTGAAGTGGGCTTATCCTGGGGAAAGAATTACTCACATGCAGCTGGTCAATGGTTTCTTTTCCATTTGTCCCAGTTTGTCCACAGAAGGAGATCTAACAAACAAATGTGGTTAGAGTCCTCACCCTCAAGTAAATCATAATCTGTAAGTGGGAAAAAGTATAAATGTGCAACAAAAAAATGGGTGACAACTCTACCACATTTATGTAGCCAATTCCAAACTCTTGTTTTCTCTTGTTTCATATACCTATAAATACACCCAGCACTCCTTAGATTGTAATCTTCTGGAGGACATGACTGTAACTACTCTGGGGTTTGTTGGTCAGATTATCTGTCTCATCTCACACAGAATTTATACATGACTGTAAACACAAGAGGTATTTATTAAAAATACGTCTTTTGGGGGCAGCTGGGTGGCTCAGTGGGTTAAGCCTCTGCCATCAGCTCAGGTCATGATCCCAGGGTCCTGGGATCAAGCCCCACGTCAGGCTCTCTGCTCAGCGGAATGCCTGCTTCCTCCTCTCTCTCTCTGCCTGCCTCTCTGCCTACTTGTGATTTCTCTGTCAAATAAAAAAAAAGTATGTCTTTGGCTTTTCATAACTACCCCCAAAGAAGTGTCAAGAAGGTACCCTTCAGAATGAGATCCTATTTAACATTTAGGACTAGATGTTCAGTAACTCTTGAAATCACTATGTCTTTAAAATGTACACAAAACAGCATTCCAATAGTGTTCAAACCGCTTACTTCAGACTTCCAATTCCATGTTAAACTCAAGTGGTAAACAATGTTTTCCTCAAGTTGCTTCCTCTCTCATGGCCACCACTGACGCAGACGTTAGCTGGAAGACAGGCCTCCAAGGATTAGGCAGCCTGCATTATACGTAACTTGGCAGCCACTTGTAAACTCCAAAGAGAGTAAACCAAGTATCAGTGACCGATTGTGAAGCTGAATTGCTTCCTCTTTTCTAGTTTCTCACAAAACTGTTTGAATTCAGCTTCCCCTCTCCCTAACAGCAGCCACTTCTGACGGAAGTCTATTCTCTCAGACTTGCTTCTATTTGGGAGAAATTGCTTATATTGTTGTTCTCAGGCCTATTAATAACTTTAAAAAGAGGTACACATGCTGAATTTCAACAACGACACAAATATTTTCCTGTGGCATTTTCACTGTATTTCTCTCTATGTTCTGAATTCTATCTTTACCTTAAAAACATGAATTCAATAGTAGATTCACAAAAGGTAATATTATGGAAAATATACACAGGATATATTTCCTACAGTTAAACATTGGAGTTACCATAACTTCACTGCTGTGTTTTTCTGAAATTAGTCCTTGGGGCTTATAAAAGGGATATAAAGTATAGTGTTGTATTAATATTTTTATACAAGTTTAAATATTGTAATATATATAACTACATTAAATCATACTGATACGGACCTTTCACATGGCTGCAGTAGATTGCATTTGAAGTATCATTGAAAAACAAACTTTATACTGGATTAGCTTTTTCCTGTTTCTTCCCTTGAACTAACAACAAAGAGCTCATTGGAGTTGTTTTGAGGAATTATTCTTTATGAAATAGCTTTTTATCTTAATGTGTAATAAGTGCTTCACTTTTAAAGAGGCATTATCTTGTGTATTATTAAAAGATTAAAAAAAAATCTTAAACCCTACAGAACCTGACACCTTACAGAAGAGAGACTTCTGATTTTTTTTGAGCAATAGTATAGAACTGGATACACTGGACTTTTCAGATTAGACTACTTAATATATTTCTAAGAAAAATGCTTATGAGACATGAAAATGTATCTGTGGTACCCAAATTCATATCTGTGAAAAAC
Organism: Enhydra lutris kenyoni; assembly: GCF_002288905.1. NCBI lineage: Eukaryota > Metazoa > Chordata > Mammalia > Carnivora > Mustelidae > Enhydra > Enhydra lutris. The sequence goes on along the minus strand of NW_019154103.1, from coordinate 15,471,162 downwards.
CTATAGAAAATTCTCATTCCAGGGTGCCTGGGTAGCTCAGTTAAGCATCTGCCTTTGGCACAGGTCATGATCCCAGGGTCCTGGGATCAAGCCCTGAGTTGGGTGGGGGGGAATCTTTGCTCAGTGGGGAGCCTGCTTCTTCCTTTCACTTTGCCTGCCGCTCCCCTTGTTTGTGCTCTCTCTCTCTCTGTCAAATAAATATATAAAATCTTTAAAAAAGAAAAAAAAAAGAAATTCTCATTTCCTCAAATATTAGTTCTGCTCAGGTCTGGAGACTACTGCCCATCTTTTCCAAATCTGCCACGGAAGCAATTCTCCCTTCCTCGCCAGCAACCCTTAACCAGCTGAACCATCCCAGAAGCTTTGCAAAATAAACAGAATATAGTCCAATAGAGAGCAATCCCTTTTGTATCACTAATCCCACCAGACATGGCCCATTCTTCTGCCTCTACTAATGTCTGTATTTTAATTATATGTAGAATCCACTTGGTAAAGATTTCTTATCTTTCAAGACAGCTGAAGAATTCTCAACTCTATAAGAGATTTTTCTGATCCCACCCCTCCCCTGGATAGAATTAATAACTCCCTTTTTTCTTTTTTTTTTTTTGTTCCCACTGTATCCTGTACAGGCTATGATCATATCCCTGTAACAGTCTACTGCATTCATTTATTTACATGTTTATTCCCTTCCTAGTAGACTATGAATAGCTTGAGGATATATCTTATTTATCTTTATGTCTGTAATTCCTAGCAAAAAACCTTATATATTACATATAACACCAAATATTTGTGGAATGGGAACAATGAATAGTAGTTATATATGAATAGATAAATTTAAATTGGGCTTCTACAAAAACTTCAGAAAAGATTCTCTTCTTTTTGTTAGCTAGAGAATAAACAGATTTTTCTGCTGCTCAGATTAAGACTCAAACAGGAGGAGATAGACAGACTTGCTTGCCCTCATCTGACTTTTCAATAATCAACCCTAACAAACACTTTCAAGAGTAGTCCCAAACTTAGAGTGAAAGGTTGTTCAAGTGTGGACTGTTTGTATATTATAGGTCATTTTTCATGTGGTCTCACAAGTATGTAATGAATGAATGGTAATGATGACCATGACCTGAGTTAAAACAGTGGCAATCCAACTCTTCTGACTTTCTGAGGTTAATCTCTTAGATTCCTCTGGACTTTGTACCTCTGGGGAATAAAGAAACAATGTAAGTAATACCTACAAGCCTCTATTTATATAATTTAAGATGTTTATATTGCCCTACTAAAACAAATATTTATTGAACACTTCTCTAGACTCAAGAAAACAAGGAAAATTAACTAACACTTTCACTTTTTAATCTCAAGGTTTCCGAGGTATAAAACCACATTCCTTAGTGCAAAGACTTCAATTTTTTAAAATACGTTTTGGGGGAAGGAATATGGTTTTATGATTACTATGTCATCATCAGCTCATTTGTTTTCAAAATAGCAAGCATTGTAAGAAATGCTTTCAGCTATGCATAGGTTAAAAGGCTTTGAGAGTGTGATACCCAGTAGAATAAACTCAGAAATGATCACTAGATTCATCATAATTGTAAACATCACCTAAACATGGCAGGATTGTTCATTATGTCTAGACATATTATAATATGTCAGAATATTTCATCTCAGCCCTAATTCCAACATACTATCAATATGACAACCTTGTTACTTAGATCCTCATTTTAATAGCCCACATTATCTACCTTGGCACTATAGACATTTATGAGTTAATTATTTATTAAAATTAGCTATTACGGTTAGTTATTATCTATCCTGAGTATCTACACTGAGTCTTTTATTATGTTCAGTTAGCCAGCATATAGTACATCATAAGTTTTTGGTGTAGTATTCAACGATTCATTCATTGTATAACACCCAGTGCTCACTCAACCTAACATAAAATATTATTATAATGGAATACAGAGAGATCTTATTTAAGAAAACTCTTCTGTATTCTCTAATGGTGTTCTCTCATTTTTTTTAAAAGATTTTATTTATTTAGTTGACAGACAGAGATCACAAGTAGGCAGAGAGGCAGGCAGAGAGAGAGGAGGAAGCAGGCTCCCCGCTCAGCAGAGAACCCGGTGTAGGACTCGATCCCAGGACCTGAGATCAGGACCTGAGCTGAAGGCAGAGGCTTTTAACCCACTGAGCCACCCAGGTGCCCCTGTTCTCTCATTTTTAACTCTGTTTCTCAATAAGAAGTTTAAAAAGCTGCTTTAAGCACCAAATCCCTGTCTTCATACTTCTGTCCACAAGATTCAGAAACCTTCACATCTGCCATCCAAGTCACTTGCTGGAACATCTCCCTGAACTCAGGAAGCAAGTTTCCAGAAGTCTGCCTCTCAATTCTAACTCCCCATCACCTGCCCTCACTCCCCTCCCAATGCTGGGCTTCTGTGGTCAGCTGTTTCAGGCTTCTGAAGAAAGAACAGGCTATCAGAGTAGCCAGGGTTTTCTTGAAGTTCCTAATCAGACATCAGAATGTGTTTTAACATGAAGAAAAATTACTAAGTACAATTAGGATCCATAATAACCAGATTAAGAGTTGAATAGGGTTGGGTGGCTGGCTTGGGTTCTTAACTTCTCATTACAACTATTTTTCTGGAAAAACTAATTCTGAATTGAGTACCCTTAAATTATAAAGCAAGAGTTATAATGCACTTTGTCTGTAAGCTGTGTTGTAGACCCCACAACATTACAATTCTTTAGTGATATGAATAATCTTTTAAAATTCTGATTTTTCTTTAAGGAATTGAGCTCATTTTCATTAGAAAATGGTGATAACTTAGTTTTAAATGGCTGAAGAATTTTTTTTTAAAGGAGCAAGCCTACAATTTCCTTGCACCTGATTGTTTTTCTCATTATTTTAACCAGTTCTTATTGAAAATCTAGTATGCGCCAAGAAACTTTTTTTGGGTGCTAAAAACACTGCAATGAACAAGACGGGCAATTCCTGACCCAATGGAATTTCTTTTTTTTTTTTTTTTTTTTAGATATTTTATTTATTTATTTGACAGGCAGCGATTATAAGTAGGCAGAGAGGCAGGCGGAGGTGGGGGGGGAAGCAGGCTCCCCGCTGAGCAGAGAGCCCGATGCAGGACTCGATCCTAAGACCCTGAGATCATGACCTGAGCCGAAGGCAGAGTTTTTAACCACTGAGCCACCCAGGCGCCCCCCAATGGAATTTCTATTCTAAGAGGTGAGAAGTAGGAAGTGAGGAAGGGGACCAAAGATAATAAATAAACAAGAGAACCCAGATACTGATTTATGATATAAAATAAACAGTGATGTGGTATTGTGGGGCAGGGGGCTGCTCAGGGAAGCTATTCTAAGGTGATAAAAGTATGAGCTGAGTGTGACAGATGGACAGATGAATAAATTTATGATTAAGTAAACAATGGTGCAGAACTGTCCAGGCTTAGGGATTAACTGGAATCCAGAACCCAGGACAAGAAGGAGGTGGCATGTTTAAGGAACTGACATTTGTCCACTGTGGCTGGTGCTGGGTCAGTGGGTGGAGACTATAGGAGATGAGATCAGAGTAGGTAGGAAGGATCCTCAAGTGTCTGCTGGACAAAGGTCAAAAGTTCCTCTTTTTATAGGAAGTCACTGAGGGATTTTAGGTGGGAGAATGACTTGGGTGGATTAAGTCTTTGAAAGGACTACTCTGCCTCCCGAGAAAAGAACAGATTGTAAACACGAGGGCCAGAGTAAAACCATGCGGAACAGTTTCAAGGCAACTGTAGAAGAGAGAAGGTTTACAGCAACATAAAAACGATTAGGAAAAACTCCGGAAGCATCGAGATAAAATACACTTAATTCCCAAATACAGTTAACTCCGTGCATATTTTTTAAAAGGGAAATCCATACTGAAATTTTTTTTTAATATAATGGAGAATATGAACTCAGAGTTTCACACTTTCATTTAACTTTGATTTCTGTATTCCTAAAGGGGCGAGGGCATAAAACCAACTGGAGTGGGGCTCAGAGGTGAGCTCTGGGGTTGCTATGGAATTTCTCCATTTCCACACCTAGCCCCATAAGATCACTTACACATGCCATCTTCTGTAGATGAAATTTGGCCAAGAAATGCACTTGGCTGTTGGTATGTAACATGTAAATGTTTCAATTTGGCAATAACATTCAACCTTACAACCAAAACATAGTGCCTGAAACCAAGTTCCTCCCATCCCTGGCAGAACATAGAGTTTATGTACTTGGGAGATTGGATCCAAATGGGGGTTTGCTAGAAAGGTGATTCTAGACTCCACACAACGAACAAGCCTGTAGGAAAGGATGTTTTACTTTTACAACTGTTGTTATTTTGGCCCTCTTGTTTATCATTTGGTATAGCATATGATATTAAAAAAAGGAATAGTCTTTGCTCAGGACCTTAAAGCTTAACTAGGCATATGGGCAACCACATGTAAGACACTCTTTTTCGGGGCGCCTGGGTGGCTCAGTGGGTTAAAAGCCTCTGCCTTTGGCTCAGGTCAGGATCGAGCCCCGCATCGGGCTCTCTGCTCAGCAGGGAGCCTGCTTCCTCCTCTCTCTCTGTCTGCTTCTCTGCCTACTTGTGATATCTGTCAAATAAATAAATAAAATCTTTAAAAAAAAAAGACACTCTTTTTCGGTAGAGCAAGCAGCTAAAGCTCCAAGACGTGACTTCCTAGGACTTACTGATGTATTTGTAAATTTAAGAACCAATTTTGTAAGGGCCCATCATTGAAAAGATTTACAGAAGGAAGCAAGATGTCAGAGAACTAAAAATGAGACTTAAGAGAAACCAACTAACATGATGAGTATAGTAATAAATATTAGTTATACCTCAATAAAGCGAGAAAAAATAAATAAAATTTATGGCAGTGATGGGTGCATAACCCTGCATATATACTGAAAGTCAACGAGTTATACACTTTAAATGGGTGAACTCTATAGTCTATGAATTGTATCTCAACAGAGCTGTTTTTAAAAACGTCTCCAAGAGACCACGCTCTTCCATTCCATGGAAGGGGAGGAAAAGGCACCACAGCAGAGTTCTCCAGTATACTTGGAAGAGAGGTGGGAAGGGAGAGCAAGGCTTGGAGCCGCCAGACCCAGCTGAGGTGGGATGGAGTAGGAGGGCAAATAACATAATTTTTTTGGGTCTCCCATTTCTCCAGTGCAATGCAGAGGTAATAAAAACAATACTGACCACCTCACAGTGTTGTAAGGGTTACAGGGAATTTATGCATATCAGTGTTCATAGCAGGAAGTACGTAGCAGTACCAAGTGTTTCATCACGTAGTACTTCCGTGTTTTTGAAATAGAAGTCTGTTTCAATTTCCAAATGTATACACACACACAGGCACAAGCTAACATGACACACTCACTGTAAATAATATATATGTATTTTATGTTTTTCATATATAAAGGCATATATATTTTTAAAAAGACATGTATATGCCTATTTAAATATATATATGAAAAAGCATACATTATATGACATCTCTATCTATCTATCTATACAGTTCTTAAGGTTTCAACAACTCAATACAAGCAATAAAGACCCAAACACTTAGAAAATACTCAAGATTAGTGGGGGAAAGTCTCATCTTAAAAATATAAACAAAGCAAGGGTGCCTGGTTGGCTCTGTTGGTTAAACGTTCAACTCTCGATTTCAGCTCAGGTCATCATCTCAGGGTCATGGGATTGAGCCCTGCATGGAGCCCCAGGTCAGGCTCTATGCTCGGTGGGGAGCCTGCTCCAGATTCTCGCTCTCCCTCTTCATTTGCCCCCCTAACATGCCCCCCCCCACACCCCTGTGCTTGCTCTCCTTCTGTCTCTCTAAAATAAATAAGTAAATCTTTAAAAAGCCTTTCTGGGACAGTACAATGAGAAGGGAGGCAACCGGCAAGATCGAGCTGTTTTAAAAGGGTGGGGCTGAACAGACTTTCCCCTTCCTCACAGTTGATTTAAGAAAACCTCAAGAACACGAAACCAGGCTAGGTACTCCAGAAGGCATTAGGAAGTGTTCATCTCAGCAGAACCCAAAGGGCCTCTTCACTGCTCTGTGGCAGCAGGAATCAACCTCGCTTTCCTCCTTTGCTCCCTTGTTCTCTAAGTCTTGTGTTTCAAGTTTTTTGAACACCATCTATTATCCTTTTAACAATTCTGCAAGGCAGGCATTCTTATTCTTCCAAAGACTTTTCTGATATGGCTCAGGGATAGTACTCCATTTGTCCTTTTAATTCCCAAATTGGGTCTCTTTCCCGTACACTCCATATTTGTTACTTAAAATATTCATAAAAACAATTTTTCTCAGATGCTGATTTTCCTTAGTTAGGGACATCAAAAGTAGTCTTTTAAAAGTCAAGGACAGTTTATGCTTCTTAGGCTGTAATAGAAGATTCCAAACTGGTATTTTCTGGTAAAGTCTGGATTAGTCTCATAAATTTTCCTAGTAACAAAAGCCATGTTGCAAACATGATAATGTCACTGTAGCCTCATTCAGAATATTACTCACTCTTTCTGTTGCTTTGCTACTTCAGCACTTGGGAAAGTTTGAATTTCCCAGTAGTGTGACCACGATACTATTTTTGTATCTTCAGCATCCACTTATTGTCAATTTAGGGAGAACAGTTTATGGTTGAGCTGAATTTTGGAAGCATGCTGGGAAAAAAAGGTGGATTTCTTTATAAAAATATTTAAGAATATATATAAAGAAAATGTGTACTGAAGAAAGCAAAAATAAAATACATTATTTCTTCTGAAATTGGATTAAAATTCAAATTTTAAGATTTTTAAAAAATTTATTTATTTGACAGAGATCACAAGTAGGCAGAGAGGCAGGCAGAGAGAGAGGAAGGGAAGCAGGCTCCCTACTGAGCAGAGAGCCCAATGCGGGGCTCGATCCCAGGACCCTGGGATCATGACTTGGGCCAAAGGCAGAGGTTTTAACTTACTGAGCCACCCAGGTACCCCTAAAATTCAAATTTTAGTCTATCTGAATACCAACATCACTTTAATCCCTTCAAAGCACATACTTGCAAATAACTAATATTAATATTTTTGGTTGTAAAAACAACTAATCAGTAGTTACAAATTTTCTTCATAACTGATTGCAGAGTCACATATAAAGGCATCAAAGAAATTTGGATTCAAGAAATGGGGGAGGGGGAGCTCAAACTATAGCTCTAATCTTCTAGATGTAACATGATTAGGCTAGGCACACTAGCAGAGTGTCACTCATTTCCATGCAATCAAAAAGTATAAATAAAAACAGGGACCAAAGAGAAATGCACTAAATCTTATTACCCTTTCATCAGTTTTCTATAAAAGGTTCTATTTCAAAAGAGGAAAATACCAGGATGCCTGGGTGGCTCAGTCAGTTAAGCAGCTGCCTTCAGCTCAGGTCATGATCCCAGGGTCCTGGAATCGAGTCCCACATCGGGCTCCTCACTCAGCCAGGAGCCTGCTTCTCCCTCTGCCTGCTCTGCCTGCTGTGCCCCCTACTTGTGCGTGCTCGCTGTCTCTCTGATAAATAAATAAATAAAATATTAAGGAAAAAGAAAAGAGGAAAATACCAACGAGGAGCGTGGGGGAGAAGGGGGAAATCTCCCCCTTTTGGCTGCTGGTAGCTGGTAGCCCCAGGGTCCACCTTCCTTTCAGTGAGCTTTTTATGACCAGGGACACCTGAGTTGCTCCCCTTCCCGAGCTGACTGTCCCCTTCCTTCAACTGCCAAACTTTTCTCAGGTGCAGTCTGATTTAGCTTTTCCCACATCTTCTCTACCCCTTTATCCTCTAACCTTTTATGTCTCATTTTCATCATCTCTCTTCAAAGCTTCCGGTGACCTTGTTCTTGCCAAATTTGAGGACTAATCTCCCACTGACGCTCAATTCTTCCATTTGAAACCTTTTTCCCTTCCTTGGCTTCAGGAACTTTAACTGTGCTTTAATTATCTGCATCTAATGATCCTTCTCATTCTACATGGCAGTGTTTTAAACACATGGGTTTGAAGCCAGACTGCCTCAAGTTTGAATCTTTCTTCCAGCTGCCACATTCTACCAGTGAAGGTTAAGACAGGTAATGGAACTTAGCCCCATTTTTCCATTTGTAAAATAGGAATGATGGCAGGTCCTGGCTCATCTGGTTGTTACCACAATAAGGCAATACATGTAAATCACTGAGTGAAGTGCCACAAATGACATTAACTATGTGTATTCTATAATCACAAGTTCTCTACACAACCTGTCTCAAAGAACCTACTTCATGGTGTCAAGACCTCCATGCCTATGTAGGTAACATCGAAACCACTAGCTTACATGTGTTATGGAAACTTCAAACCCCTAAGGCTACAAACTGCACACATCCCATCTATTAAACCTTTCCACCTTTTCTATTTGAGTCAAATGAAACCACCAGTTTCCCAGGCACCTTAAAATCATCTACCTTCTTTGGTGATAGAGTAAACCTCATTAATTCCTGATTTATGTGGCAGTATGCATAATGGTTAAAGGCAAGGACTGGAGCCTGGTTTCTTGTGCTCAATGACTGGTTCTGTCCCTGACAACTGTGTGACCTCAGGAAAGGAACTTATATTCTTCATACCCTGACTGCCCCATCCATAAAACAGGGGTGATATCAGTACCTATATCATAATTCTGACCTCACACAATACTTAGTATTATATTAGCATTTATTAAATAATGTAAAATGTGCAATGTGGTCTTTTTATTGGTTTAAAGAGAAGTGAAATTCCAAAGCTTTCATAGAGCAAAACAGGCAGTTTTTTTTTTTTTTTTTTTTAATCAGTTCTTATTTCTTCCTTTGGACTCTCATTACCTCTACCATTGTCCAAGCTCACAACTCATCCTAACCAGACAAGGGTAAAACTGCCCTGTCCAGCTTCTTTAAACTCATCTCCCTAAATTCCAGCCTCTCATCTACTTTAATCCATTTTTCATTTGATCCCTAATTCCCAGATTAATTCCTAAAAACACCCCTTTCATACCGCACCTTTTTGGACTGACTCCGTCGCTCCCTCCCCATGTTCCTCAGGCAACATGAAACTGCCTCCCCTGTGGTTGGAGAATCTATTTCTTCATCCACAGGCGCATGCCTCACAGAAGTGGAATTCCCCAGGTCCATTATAACCTCCATGCCTTGATCCTTGCTGTTTTCCCTTCCCAGAATGTGCCTCATTCTTAGTACTCACATCTTACACTTTCTTCAACAACAAGGTCAATTCCACTTGCTCATGAAAACCTTCCAGCTGAACCCCCACCCCCAACCCAGTCCACAGCTTATGGAGTACTATACAGTATACTAGAGAAGATGAGATTTGCGTTCATACTGGGCTCTTACAATGAGGTTACTGTTTTAGACTGTTATTTACATAGTTCCTGTGTGCATAGTTTGCCTGGAATTTCCCATTGCACAATCTCAAAACTGTGCATTATGGTAGATGAGTTCAGAATGGCTGAGTTTATGGATGAGTGATGATCCTCACCTGGGATAAGCAGGGTTTGCTTAGATTTTTTTTTTTTTTTAAATTTCAACACATGAATGGGCACCAGTCATGAATGTGATATTATTTGGGCCATTAAGACTCAAACAGATTAATCAACTCAAGTGTATATTCATATCTGTATGCAGAATGCTCCTCATCCATGTTCACCAAATTAATCTCTACATGAAGAAAAGGCACAAATACAGAATTTTTTGTGCGAAAAATAAAAATAGAAGCTTTACATACTTAATACCATTTAAGTGGGGTCACTTTTGAGCTCTTTAGAGGAAAGAAGGACTTGGGGAGGGGCTGGCTACACTTTCTTTCTAGTGGTTTATTTTATGTCCAAAAACAACACTGAGAAGCTCTGCCAAATATGAAATGCTATGAGAAAGACCAAAATAAAAGCCTAGTCTGTACTCTGAGTTGTACATTGGTTTGCTTATCTAAGTACCTTTCCTTTTCTTAGTAACTCAGGGTTGGGGGGTAGGAGGGAGAGGACGAAACAAGAAAAAAAAACAGCAGCAGAAGTCTTTCCTTCAAGAAAGAAAGACAAATGTTCGTAAGTAGTTTCGAAAGGCAGTGACACTTCAAAAGAAAGTAAAAATTTAATTAGTAGCATTTCTTAAATAATTTCTCATAGTAAAGGAAATAGGTTGACGGTGTGGCTTTAGCAATAATAACAGCAAAAGCAGGATTGGCAACAACAACAACCAGATTTCCTTGGGTCGTAACATGGTTAACCTAACTTCCTAACAAGCCCCGTCCAGAAACCCATCCTAGACTTACTGGTTCAGTATCCGAATTTTACTAAGATGCCGACACAAAGTATAAGAAACACTTTTCTAACCTACTTATGTACGCGCTAACAAATAATCCTAAATGTTCTACTGAATAATGACCCTTTGTGTTTCTCAAGTACCCAATCGTCAAAGCATGATCCAATTTTGATCCTTGCATGTAAATTCTTAAATCCTTTCCTTTAGTGATGAAAGAAGAAATAACATAGGATACCCTGGTTACCAAGTGATGAACCAAAACTTACAGCCAATGCTCTGATTAGTCGACACTTTATAATTTCTGTCGCATTCTGCTTCAATTGATAAAAATATACCTGTTAGATACATGTTTTCAGACTCTACACACACAATGGCTTTCCAGAGCTGGCGGTCACAACAAAATAGTGCCAAGCTGAGGGAGAGAACCTGGGCCCTGCGGGAGCCAGAAGGAGCCTGTATTTGAGAGGTTACACGTGGCTTCTGGCTTCATTCACATGTAGTCAATGATTCTCAGAGTCTCAAAGATACTAGATATTCAAAGCTAAAATGAGACAGGCTGCAGATTAAAGCAGACCCTGCTGGCAGGAATATCTGAGCAGCATTCTACCTGGGAAACAAAATGACAGGGCAAAACGACACCCCAATTGTTGCAGAATGAGAATACTGGGCAAACAATGATAGCCCAACCTCAGCTAGCTACCAGAGAACGATCCTCTGAATTTTAAGGGAATTCCCTTGCCTTTTATTGAGGAGAAGGCCTATATAGTTAATACTCCTGAACATCCAATGGCCACGATAAACTTAAATTTAAGCATTTAAAATTCTCAGACATTCTCAACTGCCATCTGAATTCAGATAATATATAGACTGGCTGGCAAATTTAATCATTGTTACATATATATTTTTCCAGACAAATTTATTCTTTAGTTTCAAAATATGTGCTTAAGACACACAAACAAAAAACCAGAGGGAAAAGCCCCAAATATTTCCCTCTGTTAAGTTTACCAATCAGAGTAAATGCAGTTCTATCTTATCATGTTTTCTATGATAAAACTTCTGTTCTTTTTTTAGATTTGGAGAATTGCTTTTCCTGACAGAACCCCTAGAACCAAGAACCCTGAACTGCAAACTTGTCCTTTGTCCTAGTTGTTTACCAGCCTTATCAGGGCACACATGGGTTGGCAATGTGATTCTAAGATAAAATTTTCAAAGATATAATTAGATGTTTTTCCGAGAAATATCACCCAATTACCATGAAAATTTGTTTGCTGCCTTTCACTTCATACTTGAAGTGAATGGTCTCACAATTTCTTGCCAGTTAGTAATTTTCTTCTAGGTAAGTGAGAAATATTAACTTGGCACTGAAGAAAAATACATACTTTTTAAAATAAGCAACACTGAAAATACAGATCTTATCTCAAAAACTTCTACCTGTGACATTTCAGTGAACACATATTTCAGTATAAATAACACACTTATTAAAAGTTATTCACAGCAAAAAATACAATGATGGAAACAATCTTATGACCCTGAATTTAACTATAAGTGATAAAGGACAGAAAATACATTCTTAGCTAGTGATGTACAAACTTTCTTAAAGTACCCTACACATTTATTTAATTCCAAACAAAACGGATTAAAAAAAACAATGGTAAGAAGCCACAAATGTATATTTACTATGTTGCAGAAGAATACTCTCTAGCCCAAAGAAGTGCTATAAAAACATCTCTCAAGTTTTCTACTGAACTCCATTTTTGCTAGACTAAAAAACCATGAAAAGGAAAAAAAAAAAAAAAAAAATCTTCTACTGCCACCTGCTGGTTATTTATAGTCAATGATTCTCAAAGATGGTAGAAAGATAAGCTACAGATTAAAGCAGAATCTTTTGACTTTTAAAACAGGAATAATCTTTGGATTCTTGTTTACCTTCCTCACATTTATAAACTACATATAATACATTTTATAATAAATTATGGATGTATAGTATAAGTATACATTTTTACATATGTTTCTAGTATAGAAGTAGAGCCAGAAGCTTATTTTCTTGACTCCTGACTGCCTTGCTCATTGATTGATACCCAATGCTCTGAAATAAGTCAGAGATGATCACATTTCCATTCTTCCCTTTCCCACAAAGGCCATTTAACCTAGTCAAGGTAAGCAATAAAGATTTAAAACTGAATGCTTTTGGCTGACCTGTGAGAATTTGCAACTCAAACACTCCAGGCCAGCTAGAGAAGTTTCATTCTTGGAGCCAAAGAAGGATATAAGCCAAATATCTATTTCTGAAGACTTCTCAAAAGGAAACTCACACTCTAAGGATGTCAACATAACGTTGATGGAGGGTTTCAAATGAGAGATCCGAGGTTGGAACTGGAACACCCCCCTGGCAAGATTCCGTAACTGGAGATATAAACACGATTTTAAAAATTCAGAAAGGGCGGGCCCAAGTTCCTGTAGTCAGCTTCATTTCTTTTTTTGGAGAGTCTGAGAATTTAAAAAAGCCTTTGCTAAGAGATTTTCAGGGAAACAACTATTCTCTTTCATTTAGAAGATATTTAAAAAAATCAAAGCAGATAGGTAAACCATTTTGAGGAAACAGTACTTTCTCCATCAATGATATACCAATTCTTTCTACCAAAATAAATCATGGAAACGATGTTTTCAGTGATTTCATGTCACGAGCCACGCATTATAGAATACTTCATGCCACATGGCTTCATCTATTCTAAAAATAAACCGAAAAACATGGATTTGACTAACCTTCTTCTCTAAAATTAATGTTAAGTACAACGTGAATCAGAAGGCAATGTCCCAACATATAAATCCTGGGTCCTTCTTTTACATCCCTAGACATGAGCAAATTTGTCTGCTAGGACACTGAAGAGTTGTCTGTAATTCTACAGTGCTATAATTAAGACTTGTACAAATTCTGCTGCCAAAAAATCACCAGAGTGGGCGGTGAATGCAGCCAAGTAAACTCTAATTATGGAAGGCGGGTTTTCTAAGACCTTACATACAAGAAGCAAAGGCAAGATCAGACAGCTAAGATAGGTTACCAAGGCAATATAAATAGCTTTGTCAGATTCAATGCAAGCCCCCTTTTGGGAACAGCTGTTACCTCCCCTAGCTCATAGGTACTTCAAAAAAACTCAATCTGGAATCCTCCGCTTAGAGTCTGGCTCTTAATTGTTCCCCCTAAATTAAAGTTACGAATTTACAAGTGCCATTTTCACTCCTGCGACCAAAAAAAGTCAGCAGGAGTCCAGTATCTCAGAGAATTTTTCATTTCATATTTTAGCTCCTCCACTGGTATTATTTAAAAAACTTCTGTTCAGAGTTCAATGAAATATGTTTAGCACTCTGAAAGACAGTATGCAAATCCTAAGTGTATAGCACAATAAATTTACAAAAGTTAAATATATGCATATAACCAGTAGCACCCAATCAAGAAATAGTATTTTTTGTACTCCAGAAGGGTCCCAACTACCTAGAAAAGGGGAAATTTTACTTTATAAAATAAATACAAAGTTCTCTCAATAATAATATTATATAATGTATTATTACTATCTGGACCTGTAATTACAGCCTTCAAGTAGAAGTGATTATACTTTTCCCCTTTGCTTATATAAACATCTATGCCCACCTCTCCCCTTATCAACAAACTGCATGAAATTCTCATTCAAGTCCCAGGTCAGACATCACCAGCTCTATGAAGACTTCCTGGACTTTCACAGAAAAATAAATTAAGCCATCATCTACATTCACAGAGTAGTTTGCAAATAGTCTATGTTCATAGTACACACACACACATTGTCTACTGTTCTAGGCTGTGAGTTCCTCATGGAGAGAAAAGGCAACTAATTTCATCTTTTGACCTGTCCTCTGTGTTTAAACTGGGCTTTAAATTTTGTGCTAATGAATGACCACATGTTTCTCATGCTATTATCTTATGCAATTGACATTCGAATAGTTTTTCAGAAAAGAATGTTCTACCGAACCATGTTCTTTAATATTAAACAGAACAAAATACAGGTGACTCTTGAAAGACATGGGTTTGAACTGTGCGGGTCCACGTACATGTGGATTTTTTTCAATAAGTAAAGTACTGTAAGTGTCTTTTTTCCTTATGATTTTCTAAAATAATGCTTTCTCTAGCTTGCTTTAACCTACGAATGTGGCATTTAATACACATAACATACAAAATATATGCTAATCAACTGTTTATATGACCTGTAAGGCTTAACAGTATACTATCAGTAGTTAAGTTTTGGGGGAGTCAAAAGATAAATGCAGATTTTTGACTGTATGGGGAGTCAGTGCCCAAACTCCCGTGTTTAAGGGTCAACTCAGTATTATCCAGATATTTTAAATATGTATCATCTTAATGCCCTCCATATGAAAGGATTTGTAACAGAGCATATTTTATTCCAACAGATTAAATACTATGCTAATTTTAATACATATACACATTAGTTATATATTTAGCATATATAAGTTGAGAATATAATGCTTTGTGATACGAAGCAACTCTTTTCTTGTAGGGGATGATAGTACAGTACTTTTCTGGAGAAAAACATTCACAAACTTTTGAGGCTCTGAAACTCTTTTGAGGCTCTGAAACTCTCATTTCCTCTTACCATGCTCCTTCTCCATCCTCTGCTACAAAACGAAACAAGCTTACTTCAACTAAGTTGAAATTAAATTTTACTTATCCAACTCAGTTCAAGGGTCACAGGAGAAACGTGAACAACTCATGAAAGGTAGACATTCCGGAGCTCTCCTACCTGTGTACCTAAGCTGGCTGCCATCATGTGAGTCAGAAGTTTAGCTGCAAACATGGAAAATCTGGCACAGAAGATGTGGGAAAGAACAGCCAGGCAAAACCCTGTAGGAATAAAAAAAAGTCCACGTGCAGTTTTACAATCCATGAACAGTCACACAGCAAGTCTTCGGAAGGCCTACTGCCTGCCTCTGCTGCATAGTGTGGTTATCTGGCAATGATGATACGGCAGTTTTCATCTACTCCATTTTATGTGACATATAAAATCTGCACACTGATCAACTAAGGCCAAAGGACAACTTTAATTTTCCAAGAGCCACATGTTCACTTCTTTACTCAAAAGACTGCCCAAATCAAGCAGATTAATAATTTCATTAAACTTCCGGTTTTCTATGTTTCCATTAGACAAGTTATACTGTTCGAGAAAAGGATCAAATTCCAACCTAACTTATTAAGAACAGGTGGCTTGGCAACATAGAGATATTTAGGGAGGTGAAGATTTTTTAGGCATAAACCTGTGAATGGTACGACTAAAACTCAGGCTTAGTAATTACCCCCTTTTTACCTAGTAGGAATAGTTATGTAATTACAACAGTGGTAATTAGGAGTTTTAAGAGTTACTCTATGCTACTGGGGGCCAAAACTGGGAACAAAATGTTTTTTTTCCTCTTGAGATGACTTTCAAACTAAACATCCACATTTTTAAGCGGAATAAAGAAAACTATTCTTATCTTCTTGAAATCTACTTGTCAAGGCAATGATTAGAAACTTAGTATTAACAAATCTTTTATCTTGCAATTTGTATGAATTTCTTTTAATACCATGTTTTAAGTACAGGGTGTGTGTGTGTATATATATATATATATATATATATATATATATATATATATTTAAGATTTATCTATTTATTTGAGAGAGAGACAGAGAGAGGATGAGAAGGTGAAAGAATCTCAAGCAGACTCTGCACTGAGGACAGAGCCTGACGTGGGGATCAGTCCCACCACTTGAGATGATGACCTGAGCCAAAAGTAAGAGTGCACCGCTTAACCAACGGTGCCATCCAGCAGCCCCGAGTATATACATATTTTTAAAGCATTTCCTTTCTAAAATTTAAATGTGCTGCGAATAGTAACCCATTTGTTTTTTCACATAAGCCTTTTTTTTTTAAGATTTTTTTTTTTTTAATTTGACAGGGATCACAAGTAGGCAGAGAGGCAGGCAGAGAGAGAGAGAGAGGAGGAAGCAGGCTCCCCGCAGAGTAGAGAGCCCAATGCGGGGCTCAATCCCAGGACCCTGGAATCATGACCTGAGCCGAAGGCAGAGGCTTAACCCACTGAGCCACCCAGGCGCCCCTCACATAAGCCTTTTAATCCCTCTCAATAATAGTGTTATTAATAGCGTTATTTTGTCTAAGAATTATCAAAACATAATAATTGGTATGTATACGCTGCTTTGCCAGGCACGTTGTATGCATTACCTCACTGCATTTATTCCACATTTGCTTTCTCATTATCTTCTCTGAAGCTATGGACCTAACTGCATGTTGGTGTAGGTGGACTGGGCATCTGCCAAGTGCCCACATGGGGTCTATCACTAATATTCCTTACAGCAATGCCTGTCTTAACTCCTTTTGGGAAAGGCTTTCAGTATGGTTAGATTTTAATAAGTTAGACAAAGTTCCACACAGGAAGTGAGTCTGCATTAGTCAAGGCTTTGAGCCTAGGCTTTTGGCCAAGAAATCTACAATAATCCATTTTCAGGACGACTGCTCTAGGTTGATCTGGGACAGGTGTGCAGCTCTTGGGGCTGCCCCAAAAATCCACCCACACAGGTACACAATACGTCCAGAAACTGCAGAGTCATGCCTGACTTTGCACCCTTACCTAGGTAGTCTATAAACTAGACTAGTCTATAAACAGAAGCTGATGCTCTGAACTCACCAAGGTACACTCTGATGTTCCTGTGATGATCAAAGCTAGTTTAAACTTAAAATTTCGGATGTGTGTGTGGTGTGTAATATACTGATTTCAAAAGCAAGGCCTTGCAAAATTTTTGTCAAAATAGGCCACATGATCATAAATATGTGCTTTTCTGTACATCTATTGTGGTAGATGCGAGGCCACGGGATTAGTGCCGGACAAAGTAGAAATATACATGAGTCAACTGTTTTGTTTTTTTTTTTCTAGTTCACGACAAGATCTTATTCACAGCCTTTTCCCTTAACTTGGTAATTCTCCATTATACTCACATACATGAAATAAATTTTGTAGTTAAACTTGACTAGCTCAATAATACCTAATTAAGTATATAAGCTTCAATTAAAATGCTAGCATGACACCTGGTGGTGGTCCTGGATTCAAAGCCAGTGGTGGGAAAATGGGCTAGATTCTATTAGCCTTTAACTATAATGCATGATAGTGATCTGGATACATTTTTTATTTATGGGAGAAGGTGCTAAAAAAACTCAAGCAGGCTGTCCCCTAGCCTTAGCTGGCCTTGGGGAAGATACTGAATACCTTAGATTTAAGAAATAAATACTTCAGTTTCCAAGTTCCTAATGCACGATATGCTAAGGACTTCCCTTTTTTTTCTTATCTGATAACGAATAGCTATATTTAGCACATGTGATTTAATCTACAAGTTTTTTTTTAAGTTGTAATAATTTTTTGGTTTAAATTCCTTTAATAGAAATATGTAAGTCACAGGGTACCAAATGTTGTAACTATAAATAGAATGCTTTTTTAAAAAATGAAGTATAACAATTCTAAGTATTACTTGAAGGTGTACTCTCAAGTTTTTAAAAAATTGACTCCTTGACAATTATGTAAAACAACAAGCAGCTGGGTGCCTGGGTGGCTCAGTCTATGAAGCATCTGCCTTTGGCTCAGGTCATGATCCCAGGGTCCTGGGATCCAGTCCCTGCTTCTCCTTCTGTATTCCCCCTTGTGCTCTCTTTCTCAAATAAATAAAATCTTAAAAAAGAAAGAAAGAAAAAAACAACAAGCAGCTAACTGAAAAATTTTTCTTTCCTTTTTTTTTTTTTCCCCTCTTTTGGTGGGTTCCACATCTGGCATGGAGCCCAAACTCATGACCCTGAGATCAAGGCCTGAGCTGAGATCAAGAGTCAGACCCTGACCCAACTGAGCCACCCAGATGTCCCCCTTTATTTTTGTTCCTAGCACAGTGTAGTTTACAGACTCAGTTGGAAAAGAACAATTAATAAGTTAATTAACACAATGACTTTTCTATATCATTAGAAAGTGAGGGGAAAGATAAACTATCCTTAACAAAACAACATTGATAATCTTTGATTTAGAGGAGAAAAACTCTAAAGAACTCCTAGATTCTTTTGCTATCATCAAACTGGATCAAAGACCTTATCTATCCACACAATATTTATATGTTTGTATGAGTATAAACACAGGTAATGCTTGTATATGAATATGCATACCCAGCAAAATTATCTATCAGCATCCGTAAGAATAGGATACATTTTCCAAATTACTGGTTTATCCCTCCACCAGCCAAATATTAAGACTTTTTGCCATGAAATCTTTGAAAAATGTTCATAACTTTTGTATCTAGCTATGCATCTATCTCTGTCTTCTCTGCAGATAAATCTCAATAAAACCAAATGTTCACTACACATTATTAAATCAGTTATTATGTTGTCAGCTTCCTTTTTTTCTATTTTTCCACCTAATGTTAACTGTAATTGTTACTTTGTTTTACTTTTTTGTTGTTCATCTCTATTGATTACCAGATTTCTGTACCTTTCCTCTTAGCATGGTGCCACCTGGTTACTGCTACTAATAAACTAAAGGCAGAAAAGCAAAATTGTCAAGCCTGAAAAGTTTTCTCTGTTGAACAAACGTCAATATGAACCACCTTACAGAACACAAGGTCTGGGGGAAAGGATTTCTCCCCAAGGGATGAGGTTGCCAGAGGGCTAGCCTCCAGAAAATCAAGAGTGTTAACCCTGAGAACCACACGTGGCTATCTACATTTTAATTAATTAAAATTAAATAGAATGAAAAATTCAGTCCTCTCTTGTTCCAGTCATATTTCAAAGGTTCAATAACCAGATGTGGCTGGTGGGTACCATACTGGACAGGGCAGAACATTTCTATAATCACAGCAAGATCTATGGCTACGTTAAACTGTCCTGAGTGAAGGCCAAAAAAAGAGTATGCTTTTTCATACTCTTTTCATATTTCAGGATAATTTTTATTAAAAATGATAAAATGAGATGTTTAATAATTTTTATTAAAAATGCTAAAATGATGGGGCGCCTGG
This sequence comes from Enhydra lutris kenyoni, assembly GCF_002288905.1. Lineage (NCBI taxonomy): Eukaryota > Metazoa > Chordata > Mammalia > Carnivora > Mustelidae > Enhydra > Enhydra lutris. The sequence continues at coordinate 15,451,775 of NW_019154103.1, read as the reverse complement.
ATGGCTCAATGGGTTAAACCTCTGCTTTCGGCTCAGGTCATGATCTCAGGGTCCTGGGATCAAGCCCCTCATCGGGCTCTCTGCTCAGCAGAGAACCTGCTTCCCCCCTTTCTCTCTGCCTGCCTCTCTGCCTACTTGTGATCTCTCTCTCTTCTGTCAAATAAATAAATAAAATCTTTTAAAAAAATGCTAAAATGAGATCACCCAAAGTACAACTTTGACTTACATTGTCACAAGAACATCTTATTGGAGTATGTCAGATCAACAACATATATTCATTTATTAATTTAACAAGTAGGTATTGAGAAACTACCATACACCTGTGGCTCTGTTGAGCAATGGGGACACAATGTTCAAAAAGGCAGTACTTGCTGCTCTACCCATGGCTGTGTCTATATTTCTAGCTGTATCCTCTCCCAGACACAGACTGGTTTATGAAAGTTCAGAGGATATAATTCTGAGCAAAGAGATGTGCAGGAAAACATTCTGGGTGGTTTTCAGGAAAGTTGTCATCATTCTTAAAACATGATCCAAATAAGTGCCTTTCCTTTGGCAAGCCTAGATGTTGTGTGTGATGCTGAGAGCTGCAGCCAGTTCAAGACCATGTAGGGACAAGACTGAGAAAACAAAATCTTTGAGGAAAGCAAGGCAGAAAAATGAGAAGGGGGTGGGCTCCTGAGGACACCACTGAGGTACTGAATTAATCAACCTTGAACTAAATTTGTTTATTTAAGAAATGCGAGCTGTCTTCTGTTACTTGCAGCCAACTTCATCCTAAATAATACACCCCATGTACAGAGAAACCCAATGTTTTTATGCCATGTCAGAATTAAAACTAATCTTTCTGACTTACTATCTACAGTTATCTCTTCAAATGGTTTTTTTAAAAAATTCTTATAATACTTTTTTTCTATTCTTCATGTTAATAAACTACTTTCCCATTTGATAGAATGAAGCTGTTTTGATATACCTTTCCCCATAATCACAATGGCTATTTTAGGACAATGATTACAGTGAATATAAACGATATTTTTGGAAGAATGTAACACAAAATTTTGGAAGAATCTCTTACTTTAAAAAAATAATTTGAAATGAATGGGTGGCATCTGGTAAAATATTTTTTTTTTCTGGAAAAACTATCAGAATCTCAGCTTGTAAAACATAAAAGACATAACTAAAATAGTTTTGTCATGTAATAAACCTTGGACAAAAGAATAAGCATGCCTCAGAGGACTTTAGATTATCTTGATTTATTTATCCTGTAAGTCTTATTATTAGCAATTTATGGACGGTTATTTTTCTGTTACTTAACTGTGAAACCGACATTGGATTGACATGTATACACTTAGTAATCTGTCAAGTAAATAAAGCCATTAGCCATTTAAAAGGGAAGGCTTTAGTTTGACTAACGTGTTAATGATCTCTTTACCATGAGAGAACAAAAAAAGAACAGATGATATAAATGTAAGGTCTCTGGTCCATCTCTAATCTCAGCTTAAAAGTCCTCCACACATAGAAGACTCAGCCATAAGAGCATCACATAAGACCTAGTTCGCATATTGATATTAAAACTGAAATGGATTATGGAATGGTACATGGTCTTGTTCAGATCACAAGGCCACAGGAATTGTGAAAGTCAAAAGTCAAAATCACAATGATTCTGACTCAATAGCCTGTATTAGTACATCAACAGTTACAGGAAGCAAGGTAGGCTTCTTTGACATTATCCTCCAGATAGTCCTGTGTACCTCAAACCACACTCAGGATCCTTAATAATTACACTATAAAATTATGGCATTATGGCATTATGACCTAAAGCTCTTTTAAGCTGTATTTCTTCCAAGCCCCCTCTGAAAGTGAGTTTCATGGTGTTACACTAAGTGCACGGTTTTGGTTCACTTGTCCTTTTATATCTTTTTAGCTTCAAAAGGTAACCTTTGCTTAATGTCTTGGTATTTGGTAAACTGGTTTACAGTTTTAAAAGCCACAGGTATATATCCCCATCTTTCTTTTTTCTTTTTTTTTTTTTTTAAGATTATTTATTTATTTATTTGGCAGACAGAGATCACAAGTAGACAGAGAGGCAGGCAGAGAGAGAGAGGAAGGGAAGCAGGCTCCCCGCTGAGCAGAGAGCCCGATGTGGGGCTCGATCCCAGGACCCTGGGATCATGACCTGAGCTGAAGGCAGAGGCTTTAACCCACTGAGCCACCCAGGCACCCCTATCCCCATCTTTCATCTTTCTAAGCTGAGAATTACTAAGCTCCTTGCCCTTGTACACCCATTTCACACACTTTGATCATTTCAGTTGTTCTACTGTAGTTGTTCTAGTGTAGGAATCAGACCTGTAAACTAGAACTGGAGCAGATACACACTGTGATCTATCCTGACTTAAATAAAAAGGTTTACTTCCTGTCTAATTATATGTCACCACGTTTCATGAAAAGAGCTGGTCAGACTGCTTCCAAATAAAAATGGATATTTGGTGTGGTCTGACATAAATTATAAAATGTGTGTGGAAGGGGCACCTGGCTGGCTCAGTGAGTGGAGCATGCAGCTCTTGGTCTCAGGGTAGTGAGCTCAAGCCCCACATGAAAGAAGAAAGAAAGAAAGAGAGAGAGAGAGAGAGAGAGAGAGAGAAAGAAAGAAAGAAAGAAAGAAAGAAAGGAAGGAAGGAAGGAAGAAAGAAAAATAGAATGAAATGTGTATGTAAGATACATAAAATTCTCATCTCTAGTTCCTGGGGCCCATCAGAGGATGGGACAGTTACCCTCCCACGGCAGCTGACACTGAGACACTAACACAGGCTGTCTTTGTACCTCCTACTGATCTACAAAACATGCAATAATCACTACAATATGTCATGGACAGAGAGGAATAAACCCAGTAATTTCAAATATGACTCTAAGTTAATGGAAGAAAAGCAGAAACTGATACGTAGGTGTTCATTTTGCAAAAAAAGATATATTAGTTAACAATTCTTCCAGGAAATACGTTATAGTCCTGCGAGCTTTCTATAAAATCAAGATAACATTCTCTCTTCAGTTTTTAAAACTCTGATGTTCAGTATTTAGATCAAGCAAGGGATTTCTGTGGGTCATGGTAGTAGTACTTGGTTTTACGTCTTGATAGAAATATATAAAATCTCATCTAGATTTTACTGCAGCATTTTATCTTTTGGCTTTATTTTATATCTATGAAACTTTTGTAAATATATTAGCATTGAAATAAAACAGGATGTCTCCATCTCATTTGGGAACTACATGGACCTAGAAGAATCTATCAAGCAAGAAATGTTATCCTTATAAAAGATGTTAATAAGAAGAAGAAATTATTAACTTTTGCTATTGAATCTATTAGGTTTAAAATTAAGATAAATTAAGGGAAATGTAAAATCTTATAAAATGAAATTATAGTGGAAAGATTTTAAATAACCAGGACAAAGAATAATAATTAATTATTTGTGTCTACCTCCACAAAGTTTGATAATAAAGATCATTAAAGGGATTGTTTGCACATCAAATAAAAAAGACTCAAATGCAGTGATAATTACATTTACAGACAAAACATTATTAAAGTTGGATATCGAAATGTCTGAAGTAGTATGTTTACCACCCTGTTACAGTAATACAATTTAAAATCATTTATTATGGATGGAGAAACTAAGGTATAGAGAAAATAAGTAATTTGCCCAAGCCACCAGCAGAACGAGGAGTTGAATCCAGGCAATCTAGCTTCAGAGTTACCCTGTATACAGTTCTCTGTATAGGACATTGTTCCTAGAAGCAGCAGGGGGCTGTAAAGGATGACTTAGAGCATGGAATGAGTGAGCATAGGGAATAGAAATATAGTTAAAGGAATTCTCAGAGTCCTACCTACATAATCAATACAGCAAATGAGAACAGTCCTACAGTTCTCAAAAATTAAGGTGTAGGTAAATAATTTCTCATATGTTAATACAATTGAGGCTCCTATTCTTGCCAGAAATGGGGTCTTCATGTAGAAGATGAAAGACAATTTATTTTTGAACACAGTGGTTGAGTGTATTTAGAACTCCGAGGTTGTATGTTTGTTTGTTTGTTTGTTTTTTAAGATTTTTATTTATTTATTTGACAGAGAGATCACAAGCAGGCAGAGAGGCAGGCAGAGAGAGAGGAGGAAGCAGGCTCCCTGCTGAGCAGAGAGCCCGATGCGGGGCTCGATCCCAGGACTCTGAGATCATGACCTGAGCCGAAGGCAGCGGCTTAACCCACTGAGCCACCCAGGCGCCCCGTATGTTTGGTTTTTTAAATGAAAATACAAAATGCTTTGTATATATTATCTCAGACAATCCTGACATTCTATTGGAGTATCTGCTCTCTACGTCATCACACTAAGAACTCATCCTTCTCTGTTATCTAGCTTCTGTCTCACACTACATATTATATTCCTTACGAGTTGGAACTATCTTGTTCTTTATTATACCTTATTATAGAATTACACTGTATCCCTTATTATATCCTCATTATTCATTATATCAGTACACATTTGGCCTTCTATAAACATCCATTGTATGAGGTAATGAATAAGACAATGGGAAAGTTTATTTTCTCCTAGTACAGATGAATTACAGTATGTTTGCATCTTGCAAACACGGGAAAACAGACTTTCATTCTTACAAATATTCAGAATTATTGAATCGAAAATACCACAACTAACCTGAGACACATATAAATCCAGAAGAGAAAAAAGCTTCATTGTATGAAGACAAGTTGTCGGTCTGGGCGTAGACTGCATACACGGACATGTATGAACAGGCACATTCCACATAGTCTGAAGTGTCCTCAACCACTTTGCAAAACTGACTGTCAGACAACCAGCTAGGGCAAAAACATAATGGTCACTATGGCTCTTTTATCAACACTTAAGGTATTCGAGATGGGTTTTCAAGTAAAAATAACTTTGTGAACTTAAGTGTTCTTTACTCAAGCATTAAGCAGACCAATTTTCAAGAAAAAACACTGGAGGGAACATCTTGTCTTAGACATGATACAACAAGTCCAGCAAGATGCCTTAAGAAGCAGCCTCAACACTCACTAAACCCGCAAATGCATTCCTGACACCAGAGAAGCTGGTTCTCCCAACAGAGCCATGCTCCTGCCTAATCTGAAGCAATACACCCCAGGCTTTCATCACAAGGTACACCTCCCTCGCACTGGAAAACCCCAGAAGATGGACATGCACACTCTCCACACCTCCTCATTTCACCATTCCTTGTATTTTGAACCACATAAGTTCCTTAAAAGATTTTCCATGTTTCTTTCTTAATCTTTTTTTCCCCCCTACTTTGAAGCCAGTTACATTACCTAAAATTTTTCCAGGGTTCTTTCAAATGTTTCTGCTATAAGATCGGGATACTAACACAAAATCTTTGTCGTGATTACAGCAAATATAGTGTCCCATGCTAAGCCTCTGAGCGCTCCACAGGGACCACTGCTTTGGGCCTCTTGGATCCTTTACTTTTCTAAGGACATAAAACTTAATCCCAGCTGCAGATGCAGGTTTGAAACATTCATTATGAGTTATGTATTAAGGATGGCACAGTACCTGTATATTAAGTTTAAGATCTGTCACCAGGCATTTGAAATTTTAACTGAAAATTATTTTTTCACAAAGAAAAAGACTAACCAGAATTCTGCTGTTTGGAGGACAGTTGGTTACCCAACAAAGCTGTTAAATGGATTTAGAATTTCAGTCTGTGCAGCTGAAAGTCAGAAATGAACAGAACCATGTGACTGATTTGGACCCTAAACCCTCTGGGTCAGCAAAGCCTGATCCTCCCGCATTAACTAAGCTCTGGGTAATGGAATGACTCAGAAACTTGAGGACGGATTAGTCCAAGGAGATTCTACAGAAGAATTATTATCTTCTTCCCATTCCTGCGTGTGGTTTAATTCCAAAATATACCCCAAGCCATATGTGGACTAGAATTATAAATCCCTGCTAATCCCTCTAAACACAGAGCATCAGATCCAGAACCATAAGCCCGATGGAAGGGGCAAAGAAAATTTCCTTTCCTGACCAGTAAATTAACCAATAACCACAGAAAGGTCATGTGAATTGAGCAGAAGTCACACTGGGTCTTATGGAAGTGGTAATAATAAAGAAGTAAATAGTGTGTTAAACACATATTTAGCTGCTGGGCTGCACTTGCTACCTGGGCAAAACTAGACCATTTCCTTCACTGCTTTGTCGTTTCTATGGCAGAGATGTTTCTCTACTCCAAAGTCTCACCTCAGGTCACCCTCTATGTTCACTACAGAAATTGGGCTCCATTGTAATAGGACAGGGAAGGAACGAATTTAAAGAATTTTTAAAGAATTATTCAGTACCTTGCAGCAGCCTGATTCCAAAGGAGACACAGAGATGTCTGGGGGATAATCCTAGGTTCGGCAGCATAAATCCTGTAGAGAACCTCATTGTGGTCTGTCAGGGGTTGTGAAGTCAGACCTTTCACACTCAAAGACAGTACCTGCAGCGCCACAAAAAACAGAGAAATGGATGAATTTTAAAATCAGCGTCATGACTGAATTCTGAACTTTGATTCATTTTCCCAGTTACCCTAGTCACTTGGTTAAGGCCACTATTTAAATAATTAGCTGACTTATGAATGCAGGGAATCTGATTGGTTTTTCATTGCAAACATTCTACTTCCTTTTCAGTTCCTGAGCAGCCTTCAGCTGACACTGCTCACTTTAACTGTCCAACTTCATCATGAGTGAAGAATATAATATGATATCCTATTAGTGAAGGCTACATTTTTCACTTTCCCCACTGTATATATTTTACTCAATAAAACATGAAGGAAATATTTCCAACTCTATTTGAGACTACACATTCTACAAATAGTTCGTAAAGGGATATATTTCATAATTAGCTCACCATGTGTAGTCCTTACCACAAATTTGATCAAGTGAATGCATTCTGAAGAGTGTGTCTGCTAAGGAAAAATCTGACTCCAACCACATAATTCTTTAAATGATAGATTACCTTATTTTTCAGGGCATGAAGATTGTTTCCAGTTATAAACCACTGCTGGCTGCTATACTCTGTAAACTGGACTAATTCACATGTACTTTTTCCAGCCATTATTTCTGCATTGGGAACCTCCAATAACCTCTCTGGAACTCGAATATAATCACCTTCTTTTCCTTCAAACTTGTGCCCATTGATTTGCTGAGGATACCAGTGAAGAGCCAGTATGGACAAATATGGGCAACTGTCAAAGATGGTTTTGCTTCTGTAACAGAAAAGCAAAGGCTCTGCTAAAATGGCATGCATTTATATACACATATCCACTTATATTTATTAAAATGCATTACACAGGGGCCCTGTTCTTTATGCGTAGCTATGACATTACCAGCCCAGAGGCAGTAAGGACGATGTGCTTTTAGTGCCTTTGTGGCTAACTGTCATGATTTCTTGCACAGCACTTTCTGCATCCTTTTGCCTGATTCCCCCTTGTAGTCTAAAACATGGGTTTTAGAAAGCTGTTTCATGGATATCAGATACAATCTGTGGCTATAAAATGTACTTTTTTGTGTGTTAGTCACATCAGCATTGGTAGAACAGATTGAGAAAAGGGCACACCACTAAACTGAAACCTCTGCTTTAAGAAATACCATCTTAGATACCTAGAGCATGTTTTCATTAAGAGTTTACCTCATCTCCTTCTAATCTGTCAGAGCATTTCGAATCTAATCATGTGATTGGTAAGAGAAATAGCCTGGAGCTGGGATCTTTGCCCTTTTACAATGGTGTTTTAAACACTGTAGGTATAAGATCCTATACTCACTGAAAGCGCTTCCAAACCTCAGTGTGTGTTGAAATCACTTAGAAGTGTGTTTAAAAATACAGATTTCTAGATCACACCCCAGACTGACTAAATCAGAATCCTTGCCTGGAGAGGAGGCGAGGGGCTCTACCAGTCTTATTTTTTAACCAGTCCCCCAAGGGACCTAATAAACCTTGTCTTGGACCCATCATGTTTATGAACAATGAAGACATACAAATATAAATCAGATCTGAAACCTGCCTGGAAAAGTGTGGAGACTATTAGGATGTTAGGATGAAAATTATACATTAAATGTTAAAACTTATATGGGTCACAGTAGACAGAGAGTTTTAAAATCGAATCATGGATCTAAATATCATCTTGTCAAAATCCCTAACCTGGGAAATGGAGCAGAGAATTTTAAATGGAAAATCTGAGGAAGAAAAGGAAAGGAGAAGGGCTTTTTCCTCTAGTTAAATCCTCTCTCTAAAAAAAAAAATAATAATAATAATAATAATAATCATCTTCCATGGGGCCCCTGGGTGGCTCAGTCAGTTGAGCTTCTAACTCTTGATTTGGGCTCAAGTCATGATTTCACGGTCCTGAGACTGAGCACCGGGTCAGTCTCCTGCTCAGCATGGAGTCAACTTGAGATTCCTTCCTCTTTCCCTCTCCTCTCCCTCAGTTCCTTCCCCCACTCACTCTCTCCTGCTCTCTCTTGCTCTAACAAATAAATAAATAAAATATTTTAAAAATATCTTCCATAACTTTAACTACCACATTTGATTCACTGCCTTCAAATATCTATCTTTAATCCAGCCATTCACCCAGGCTCTAGACCTTGTTGTCTAAGACTCCTCCTAAAACACCTGCCCCTTCAAAACAGCTCACCAAAAACTCTTCTCTTAATCTCCCCATCCAGCGTTCTACATCTTCTCAGGTGACTTAAGCTCAAAGCTGCCACTGTAGCACCCCCTGACCAGGTACAATGTAAGTGAGACCAGTGACCCTCAGCCACATGGCTGCATACCCTCTCCCCACGCTCCCTGGAGTCTCCTGGGATTTAGCCCATCAGTGCCATCCTGGACTCCAGTATCTTGGCATACTGAGACCAATCTAACGTGCACAGTGACTTGACCCAGCCCTGACAACAGCAGGCCAAATTCCTGGCCCTCTCACTGGCAAATGACTATACTCTCCCTGACCCTGTAACCTCCTGTGTCCATGCCTTCTACTACACTCACTGTGTTCAGCCCACAATGTGCTTTACATCCTGGCTGAAGTGAGGGGGAGAATCCCACATGCATATGTGGACCGGTACCACTACTGATCCAGTGACCAGCTACAGCTGTGCCCTCAGTGCCTCTTGACACTGTTTTTATTTGGCTTCCAAGTAATTGTTCCAGATGTCATCATCCTCCTCAACATCCCTGCTCAATTCCCAAATCTTTCGCTCTCAGCACCTGCTCCTGAATACTGCTTAAGGTGATATATAAATAACACTTATCAGAATGGCCACCAACTTTAGTTTTCAAAGTAAAAACAAACAAACTAGTATTGAGCACTCTCTCATTTTCTATGTTTGTCACCTCTATGATAATTCTACCACTTAACTGTTTTCAAGCTACCATCCTCCCCAAGTTCCTATCTCAGTATCGGCCCTGTTACCTGAACAATTATTCCTCGTGTAGTCTCCCTATTTCTTGATTTATTCTATTCTTTAAACTTTAATACTGTCCTCAACATGCTATCTCTAAAATCCCAAGTCTGATTCTCTTGCACACCTATGAATGCCGCCCGGCTTATTCTATGTTCAATCTTTAAAGGCTGATGGTCTCCCCAAACACACCACACCATTCTTGGCTGCTGTCAATGCACGTGCTGTTTCCTTTCCCTGGACAACTCAGAAGGAAAGGTAAGTCTATAGAGAGGAAACACATGGAAGAAACATACTCATCCATTTACTTATTCTATTCACTCATTATACCATAACCACTGAAAATCTACCACATGACAGATACCATTTCAGGTCTGGGAATTTATTAGGCAATAAGGCGAAAAAGGTAACTCTTTTTGTGCTTCTTACACTCTTTTGAATTCTCCTATGACTCTGAGGACACAAATATGAAAACCAACATTCACAGCAGGGTAGATGGTTCACATCTAAAACAGCCTCAATATTCTAGTGATCTTATGCAAATATAGAAAAAGAAAAAGAAAGGATTGAGACTATGGGGAATTATAAAACTATAAACTATTTGACTTCATTGGACAACATAACCAAACCCCATTCAAGAGAGAAAAACAATGAAGGATATTTTACACACACACACACACACACACACACACACACACACACACACACACACACACACACTGTGGCCTCATTTTGCAATGAAGTAAAGAAATTATGCATTTGAGAGGTTTTGAAGACACTGGAGATATGTATAAAAGGCACTGAGTAGCCAAACTGCTGGTCACTGGTCTCAGACAAACATTTAGCACCAGTTGTGAGGGATGGAGAAGGGGCCTCCTAAAAGGGCATGAAGAGCTTTGCCGATGTACCCCATTTAGAAAACATTACTACTCAGGGCTCACTCATCACTGTTAAGAGTACAGTGTAAAATGATGCTGGTTTTGTACCTTAACCTGACCTCATACTTCGGCTCTAACCTGGGATGAAACGCTGGAGGCACTTCATAGCCACAGGGCTGGAAGTAGAGATTCTGTTACAAAGCCAGTGGTTATAGTCTCTTCTGACCACAAGGCATAATGCTAAGCAGGGGATGTGGAGGCAGACAGCCCTGGGATTGAAGTCTCACCACAACTAATTGTGTCACCCTTGACAAGCTCTATCTGTATCTGCAGATGGGAATAGTAAAAGTTCTAGCCCTACCTTTGACCAGCTGCTTAAAATTATCTTTTATAAGAATAAAATATGTATAATTTTTAGTAAGGATTATGTTGAGCCATATGAAATTTCCAGTATAGTGTATACTATTTTACCTACAAAAATATCAACTTCATATTGTTCAATCTTATATAATGTCAGGACTAGAGCAGAGGTACAGTTAATATCTGTTCTTCTTGTTTTGTTCCTTGATCTCTCTTATAAGTCTTTTACGTCTGGATTGACACTCTCTTTAAACTTCATGTATCTTATGATCTAAGAACTAAAGTTAAAAGTTTTACATATACAACAGATATTTTAATTAACCTGTCAAAGGTCATAAAAGGCCCTAAATAGGTGACTTAAATTATTACACCAGATTTTTATTTTTTAACGTTTCAATTTTTTTCTCTTATGCCAGATTTTTTAAACATAGTCTTCAAAATATCCCTGAATTCCAATGTGACTTAATAAGTGCTGGTGACAGCCTTCATCAGCAAATAAATAATAAATGTTTTAAGATTTATATAAGCACTTTTAATCAGACATGTCCCATTAAAAATAGTCATTACTTTTTTTTTTTAAAGATTTTATTTATTTATTTGACAGATAGAGATCACAAGTAGGCAGAGAGGCAGGCAGAGAGAGAGAAGGGGGAAGCAGACTCCCTGCTGAGCAGAGAGGCCGATGTGGGGCTCGATCCCAGGACCCTGAGATCAAGACCTGAGCCGAAGGCAGAGGCTTTAACCCACTGAGCCACCCAGGTGCTCCAATAGTCATTACTTTAAAAAAAATATTTATTTACTTGTTTTAGAGAGAGAAAGCACGTGCGTGCATGGGGGTGGAAGGGGCCGAGGGGGAGAATCTCAAGCAGACTCATTGCTGAGCCCTCGTGGGGCTGAGGTAGGCAGGGCTCAATGTCAGGACCCATGAGATCATGACCTGAGTCCAAACCGAGTCAGTTGCTTAACTGACTGAGCCACCCAGGTGCCCCAATAGTCACTGCTTTTTAAATAACATGTATTACTCTGTGAGAATTGGAAGGAAATCTCAGTTTCTAACCAACTTCTATTATCAGCCATTTTTATGTTAACTCAAATAGAAATGAAAAAATATTTAGGTCTTTGTACTACAGTGGTTCAATTTACCTTCTGAATGCAATTTAAAACACCATGACTTCTGAAGAATATTAACAGTTACAAAATTAATTATAGAGTTGATAATGAACACAAATCACATTTTATTTTTCCTTAACACAAATCACATTTTATTTTTCCTTTTCCTCTTGCTTGCTTTCTGCCATGAAACTCCAACTGTGAAAAAACTGCTCTGAAGTTCAACAACACTGGGAGAGCTGTTTCCCAATGGATGAAACTGAACTATAACTCCACTGCAACAGCATATCAAAACATGCCTAAAAGTTGGAATCATCTTCCTTTTTCTTCCTATTAAGAATGTATCATCTATTACCATGAGAGTAAGCAATCCTTTTTTTTTTTTAATTCCTAAGAGGCCCTTCAAAAAAAGTGGAATGTATTGTTGACAGTATAAATTCATTTTTCTTGACAGAGTTACCATGTTTTCTTCAAAAAATAATCTCGTTTACCCCTTACATACAATGTATTAGGGCACCTGGGTGGCTCAGTCAGTTGCACATCTGACTCTTGGTTTGGCTTAGGTCTTGATCTCAGGGTCTTAGGATCTGGCCTCACATGGGCTCTGAGGGCAGAGCAGTCTCTCAGTCCCTCCTGCTCTGCCCCTCCCCACTTCACATGAATGAATAAATAAATCTTAAAAAAAAAAAAAAAGATACTATGCATTGACTATATAATCCTGAGTGACAACATCTAAGTGTTAATTTGCATTGCATATTACTTTGCAAACTGTTACGGAATACACATAGGGTACTATTATTAAAATACACTTACTTTTCACCAGGAGAGCCACAGGTAACATCAGTCAGCAGAGAAAAGGCAAAATTCTCTGTCACTTCAGTGAAGTGACTGAATCCCCTAGTGTCTTTGCGCTTTGGGTTAATAAGAGCACAGAGAATCTCATAAAAAAGATTTCGATTTTCAATACCGAATGCTTGGCTTTTTCCTTCAATAGATATCTAGAAAAAAAATTCAGTATAAACAAATATCTTCAAAAATAAAACTGTTCAATGGTACATATGGTACAGTACATGTACTTTATTAACAGTTATTAAAATTACCAAAATAAGGAAGAACCTATGATGAATTTAAGAAAAATCAGCATCAAAATTACATTTCAAATACACTTCCACTTTAAAAAAAGCATAATCATTTATAAAGAAGAGTCATGACCAGCAAAATAATTTTTATTTAATAACTAGATAAAACCCCAGAAGGTTTCATGGATCACTTATTTTTAACTACAATAATTAACATCATGAATTAAAAGTAATCTCACTTTTATATCTACCCCCAAAATTCTTTCTCTTTTGTTCTACAACTTAGGAAGTAAATACAAGAATATTTGCCAACAATAGAAGAAAGATTATTCTTGTTTACCTGGCTTTCCAGGAACAGAAGCCACAATCTACCACTACATGTCTAATCATCAAATGAAAAAATCCTTTCCTAAACAAGAGTAGCCGGCAGCTCCTGGTACTCTTGTCTTTATCTGGAAGTATGAGCCTTCCTACCTTAAAGAACTAGATTATTTGTGGTTTGCAGGACAAGAAGAGTAAGAAGAAAATCGCCTTCATGATTTATTTTGTTTTTCCTTGCTAGAATGATAGGGACCACATCTTTATTGTCTAACTAAGCATGGGTGCAAAGCCATTGATTTGCTATTCCACTATTCTTCTATACCTGAGATGTCCCTATAAATCCTTCAAAATCCAAATTAATCATCATTTCCTCTGTGATTATATACTGTGCCCCACTTGCCAATATACATAATCTCTCTTTGTAACTTACACATACCTTTATTAATGAATCTTTGACAACACTGAAATGATTTGTCTGTTGCTCCTACCAGTTGAGCTCATTGAGGAAGTTGCCTATGTTCCCCATATTATTTTTAAAGCTTTGCAATTTCAAGCTAATAGCTGAACTCAAGATCTAAAAGAATATCCTTCTATGAGATAGTAAGGAAGAATGGAGAATACGCCATAAAGAAAAGATGACAAAAGATACAAAGTAAATTTATTTACTTATGGGGCAATGAAACAAAGTAAAAAGTTAACAAAGTAAAAATTTAGCAAATAAAAGCTACAACAAAGAAAGGGAACAGCCCACAGATTCCTGAAACAATCAAACTGAAACGTTAAATGAAAAAAAAAAAGCTCAGGAAATGCTCCCAGAACTCAGGGAAAATATAACAGATAAATAAATCTATAAAATACAACAAGCATATAACAGGGCTGGTAGAAGCAAAAAGAGAGAGAGAGAGAGAGAAAGGCCACAGTTCCTTGAGAAGCTAAAGAAACAGTCATGCCTAAAAATGCAGAGCTTGCTTTATACCCGAAAAAAGAAACACCACCAGATGCATCTGGGTGATTTTTAAACATTATTTCAAGTGTTAAAAAAAAAAAAAAAATCCTACCAGAAACCATATAGAAAAGAAAAATTAGTAACTGAGAAACAAAAATTCATTCTGACATCAGACTTTTTTGTAAATGAGATGCCAGACGTCAACAGAGCGAAACATACAGTTTTAAGAATTAAAAGCTGTCATCTAAGATTTTTAGAGCCACCCAACCTTCCATTCATATCTAAGGGAAACACAAAGTTTCCTTTAGTAAAGCACACAAAAAATAAAACAAAAAGGCCATCTATATAACCCCTGGTTTGTATGGGTCCTGATTTTAGCATGTTATCCTAACTTCTCTGGTGTTCACAATAATCCTACCAGAGAGGTGCTACTATTCCTTTGTTTTATTTCCAGATAAGGAAACTGAGGCAAAAAGAAGATGCCTAACTTGTCTGAGGTCATGAACATGTTGAATGGTCAAGTCCAGGAGGCACATGTGACAGCCTCCCTGCTGGGACTCAAGACACTCCTTCAACTTGCTTGTCCTAAACTAAAAACACAGACTGAGACAGTTAGTTGTCAAGTCAGTCAAAATTATTGCAAGCATGAAATACAAAACCAGAAAAGAAAATATAGGGATAAGTGTCAATCATTATTAGTATGATTATAAAACATACCAAATGTAAAAATTAATTCTTGAAAAAAACCTGATATTAAAAAGTATAGGATAAAATATTCTGACTGTAAAAGGCCATTTTACATAAACAACAATAAAAAAAACACCCAAACTGAAATACAAATCAAAACCACAATGAGATACCACCCCACACCAGTCAGAATGGCTAAAATTAACAAGTCAGGAAATGACAGATGCTGGCGAGGATGCGGAGAAAGGGGAACCCTCCTACACTGTTGGTGGGAATGCAAGCTGGTGCAGCCACTCTGGAAAACAGCATGGAGATTCCTCAGAAAGTTGAAAATAGAGCTACCCTACGACCCAGCAATTGCACTACTGTGTATTTACCTTAAAGACACAAACGTAGTGATCCAAAGGGGCACATGCACCCGAATGTTTATAGCAGCAATGTCCACAATAGCCAAACTATGGAAAGAACCTAGATGTCCATCAACAGATGAATGGATCAAGAACAGGCGGTATATATATATATACCCATATACATACAATGGAATACTATGCAGCCATCAAAAGAAATGAAATCTTGCCATTTGCAATGACGTGAATAGAACTAGAGGGTATTATGCTTAGTGAAATAAATCAGTTGGAGAAAGACAACTATCATATGATCTCCCTGATATGAGGAAGTGGAGATGCAATGTTGGGGGTCTAGGGGGTAGGAAAGGAATAAATGAAACAAGATGGGATCAGGAGGGAGACAAACCATAAGAGACTCTTAATCTCACAAAACAAACTTGAGGGTTGCCGGGGAGATGGGGGTAGGGAGAGGGTGGTGGGGTTATGGACATTGGGGAGGGTATGTGCTATGGTGAGTGCTGTGAAGTGTGTAAACCTTGTGATTCACAGACCTGTACCGCTGGGGCTAATAATACATTATATGTTTATAAAAAAAATAAATAAATAAATAAATAAATTTTATTAAAAACAACAACAACAAAAACCCACCCAAATTATTAAAGTTGATTTACAAAAAAGTAGAAAACCTGAATGAAGTATGGGGAAAGGTTTTAAAACTGCCAGGAGAGAAAACAAAAACGAACTTTGTTAGGGGTGGGGGACCATCAAACTTTCATAGAACAAATTATTCCTGGGCTCATTCAATTGTTCCAGAACACAAAACTAGAGGCAATGCCGCTCTGACTCATGTTTTACAAGTTTCAATCACCTGGAAACCAAAACCCAGAGAAATTTAAAATTTGTATATCAAACCCAGCAGTCTTAAGAGACTGATAATATTGTTAAAGTGACCAACAGAATTTTAAATGATTTTCATTGTACTATGCATAGGAAAATCAAGGAATAGAATATGAGGTCATAGCAAAAATCTGCCCAAGGTCACAGCTGGATTTTATCCAGAAAATCTTCAGAGTGAATCATTTAAAGCTGTTGCTCTTTTCAGCACAGTATTTGCTTCTTCTAAACATAAATAAGTAGTCCTTTCTGATGAGTATAACAATATCTTAAGATTTATTAAGTTCTTCATATAAAAATGCATAGTAGAGAGCAGATTCTATTTTTATGAAGTTAGAATCTGGGGGAAAAAACTTACAAATACGAAACAATGTCACTCAAAATACAAGACCTTAGAGAATGAAGTTCAATCTAGTACTTGAAGTCCTATTCTACGCTCTTGAATTTGAGGCTACCTTAGAGGTTTATATGAATGAAGTACGCATGGACTATACGAATGCTTGCCAGGTAAAGCACAGGTGACTCTATTTAAATATCAGATAAACAACCAATAATAGTTTGATACATGTATATCCCAAACATTACACCAGCATCACCTTGTTTTAATCACTGTAAGTTCATAATATATTTTTCATATTTAGTGTGGTTTGGTCTCTACCATTTTTCTTCTTTTTCATAAAGTTTCTGCCCATTCTTTCATGTATAGTCTTCCAGGTCAATAATGGCATCATTTTGTCCAGGTTAAAAAATAAAACAAAAAACCAAAATAATTTACTGCTGCTTTGGTAGGGATTATGTTGCACTTACAGGTTAATTTACAGAAAACTGTTGTCTTTATGATATTGAGTCTTCCTGTTGTGGGACAAGGCATAGATTTCTATTTATTTGAGTGTTTCACATTATTCAGTAGAATTTTTCAGTTTTCTTTATATATTATTACATAGATCATTATATAAAATATATTATAAAATGTATTAAATTATTAAGTCAGTTACCCAAATAACCAGAATTCAGTAATGACACACATATAAAAATTGAATTTGAGAAGACAATATGCCACAACATTAAAAAAATTTTAGTAACAATAACATGATTTGAAGATAAATCATGTTTGCTAAAGGTTACTCAAAAAAGTTAATTACATTTTTCCATGAGTTTCTTAATAATTGTTTCATTATTCATGACAGATACAATGAAAACCAATCAAGATATACTACTTGACAACACTTGTTAAAGAAATGTTGATTCTAGACCAGTAATATGTAGCTCTCTTATATAACTCATTGGCAGGTGGGGGGGGAGGAGCAGAATGTCCTTATCTTCCCTAAATCATATGAAAAAAATGTTTTGTTTTCTAAAATGTAGCCACTGTGCATTCTTTCCGTCTTCTTGGCCAAAATCAACTTGTTACTGTCCTATGCCATTTCATCATTAGAAAGTTTAAGTAACAATATTTCCCATAGTGAATTCTTATCTCTAGAACTTTCTCTGCATGAAATAGCAGTCATTTCTCTTTTTTTTTTTTTACAAGCTATTTGGCAGGGCCTCCTCTCCTTGCTAGTGTGCTTTATAATTTGCTTTTCTATCCTCCAGGAGTCACATTTTAAGAGATAGCATGAGGAGTAAAATAGGCATGATAATCTAAACTCCACTGTTAGCATTTTAAGTATTTAAAGGGTCACCATGTAAAAATACAGTATTTATAGACTCACATGTATATATTCAAGGTTTTTCATACTTGTGTATAAATACATTGATAAGAAATATCTTGATTAAGAAAGCCCCAAATAAATACCCATAAGAATCTTTTCCTTTAATAATGATTCTTTTCAGGGGCGCCTGAATGGCTCAGTGGGTTAAAGCCTCTGCCTTCAGCTCAGGTCATGATCCCGGGGTCATGGGATCGGGTCCCGCATCGGGGTCTCTGCTCGGCGGGAAGCCTGCTTCACCATCTCTCTCTCTCTGCCTGCCTCTCTGCCTACTTGTGATCTCTGTCTGTCAAATAAATAAATAAAATGTTTAAAAAAAATAATGATTCTTTTCAGATCTCTTCTTTTATTGACATTTTAAGGATTTTATATCTCCATTTAATTTCATCATTTGCAGAAATATAAATAAATAAATGGGTTAAAAATAAAACCGGGTTGATCTAACTCCACACCATTTGAATGCCTGAAATCATCTGGTCATTTCATATTTCTCCTTCTCTGAGGGAGTATACAGGGCCCAGGAGGAGCAGGGACTAAGCAGAGGGCAAGAGCACCTGTCCCATGAAAGAACTATGTAATCTTGGCCAAGTCTCCCTTTTCATGGACTCAAAAACTGAGATGCAATCTCAACAGAGATTCATCCAGTTTCTGGAGAACCAGAAAGAGCTTTTAGCTTCTGACATCTGATGCCACTTTTCAGACACTGGGCTGTCCTTATTGCTGCTGTAGATTACTGATCACTCTCCAGATTTAAGACTGGGGTTTCCAGACAGACATCAGTCACATCCAAGCCAAAGTACAGTGTCAGCTATGATGAATTCCACTCTTATGTTCAGAAGCTTAACCCTATCATAATGTCATGATGACTGACATGGTAACTATTTTAATTTTTTAATTTATGTAATTTTACTCACCCAGCTGCTACTGCTTACAAGGGCTTCTTACCTTATCTATTAAATGCATCACGGCGCTGAGCTGTTCATCTGTGTTCTCCGTGGCCACTTTCATGCTGATGCTGTGGAGTACTCTGTTGAGAATGTCCCCATCCAGGGGCTGCTGTAACTGATCCGCAAGTCCCCAGAAGGACTGCGAATCCGCATCAGAGACGAGAGTGATGTTAGCAGTACCATACATTTGATCAATTCTGGCCCCACCTTTGGGGTCGAAAAGCACAATCTGGAAGCGTTTAGGAAATGGATTTAAAGACCCTATCTCCGGTGTTAGGATGACATCCAATATGGCGTTGCTCTGGCCTGGTTCAAAGACCAGCGTCCCTTCGGTTCTCACAAAATCCTTCCCGGAAAGAGCTGGAGAGATGAGAGTACGGCCCACTGTTTCAGCGCTCCTCAACTCCTAGAAATTAAACAGCACCACGGAAGTGAAACTGTAACACCTCTGATTTTCTCCTGAACAAATTCTTACTTCTTAAACACATCCTATTTCTCTTAAACAAACTGATGGGCCGTAGCACCATGAACACTAAAACATGGGGTTTTATACTTCTGAGATAAATCAGAGAAATAAATACACATCACAGTGATGATGTTAGGAAAGACAGATGCCTTAGGACAGACTGAGGATGGGGATGAGGAAAAAAATGGCATTATTGCCTCGCAGAATTTCTGCAACTGTGAACAGAACATGCTGTAAACAGTGCTCTAAACAACACAGGCTATGAAACAGCCAGCAATAGAGAGGGAAAGAAGGAGTATTTACGTTTTCATTCTCACCTACAAAGTTTGGGAAGATGGGAGTTCGGAGGAGTAAAAAGAAGGAAGAGAGGAAGCAGGAGGAAATGGAAGAAACTGGTATCCTGGTGGTTACACATTAGTTGTGAAAATACCTTAAAGAATAAAGTTCTGGCCATATAGACTTGTGAATTTCTTCAAACCATGGTTATTGAAAGTTTTTTTGTTTTTTGTTTTTTTTTTTTAAGTGAAGCATGGGAACGTAGTCAAGAAAGAACAAAAGAGGGGTGCGTGGGTGGTGCCGTCAGTTGAGTGTCTGACTCTTGGTTTAGCCCAGGTTGTAAGCTCAGGATGGTGGGATCGAGGTCTTCAGGCTCTACGCTCAGCACAGGGTCTACTTGGGAGTCTCTCTCCACTCTCTCTGTCCCTCCCATTGAGCACGTGCACGTGCACTCCTTCTCTTTCTTTAAAATAAATAAATAAATAAATCTTTTCTTTAAAAAGAGCAAAAGCAATATACATTTATTTACTACTGAGCCAACAGATTATCTGTTGAATAGATATATCTATATTAAACTCCTAGTATGTGCCAGGGGGAATACTGTGGCTATAGATGTGAACATCAGAATGTCTACATTCATGGAACCTATGTATCAGAAGATACAGGTAGTGCAAAAGTTATAGAATTAATGATGTAATATTACACGAAGATGAATTTTTGAAGAAAAATAAGACTATGTAAGGCAATACAGGATGATGGTAAGGGTACTATTTTAATACTGCTGGTCACAGAAGCTCCTGATGTGATATTTGACCAGAGACTTTAGTGATGGAAACAGACCATATAGGATCTGGGGGAAAATATTCTAGGCAGAAGGAAGAGCAATTACAGAAGCCCTGAGATGGGAATCATCTTAGAATATTAAAGAACCAGAAGGTCAGCCTGATTAGAAGGATGAAAGTATCAGAAACTGACATCAGAGAGGTAGGCAGGGTCAGATCATATATATTCATCATATAAATCATGGCAGGAAGACACTGGAGAATTCCAGAAGGAGAATGACACATTTTATTTCAGATCTTCATGAGTATTCTGGCTAGAGCAGAGAATGAGCATGGACCCAGGGAGAAAAGATAGGACATTTTTTTATTACTTCATGCAAAACACAATGGTAGCATGGAATAAGGTTGTATGAGTGGAAGAGTAAGAGGTGCTCTGAGTGGAAATATATAATGAACTAGAGTCGGTAGGACTTTCTGGTTAATTCAATGCTGGGTGGAGAGGAAGAGGAGAATAGAGATAACTCTTTGCCTAAGTGAATGACGGGAAACAGGGAAACACTGTTATGGGAGAAATCAAGAGTTCTTTATTATTCACAGTAAGCGTGGAATGCCTTTTAGACGTTCAAATAAAAATGTCAAGTATGTGCAATCAAATATAAGTCTAGATCAGGGGTGGTGATGAGGCTAGCAGTAAAAACCACAGGAGTTCTCATTTTGTAGATGATATTTAAAGAAAACAGGTTTGGGTGGACTAGGCTGGAGAATGAGTCTAGGGGGCCCCCAATATTGGCTGGTCAGGAAGACTACAGGCCACAGAAAGGAGCTGCCAGTGAGGGAAGGGTTAAGAATAGGAAAAAGTGGTGTTCCAGACACCCAAGAGAAGAGCACGCTTCTGGAAGGAAGTGACCATTTTTGTCAGAAAATGAAAAGTGGATGGAGATAAGCATTTTCAAGAGCATTTGCAGCACAGTGGTAGGAAAACAAAACAAAACAAAACAAAACAAAACAAAACTTCCCTGAAGGAAACAACACAAAAGCAGATTGACTTCAGAATGGATACAGTATCCACTGGAATACCATGTAACAGAAAAAAGTGAGAGTTACACACATCAACATGGGTATTCCTTAAAAACATGCTGAGCACAAGAAGCACACCATAAAACAATCCGCTGGAAGAATCTCATGTGCATAGTTTCCTGAAGAGGTAAAACTAAACAGCACATGGTAGGTGATAAAACTATAAATAAAAGCAAGGGAATAATTCAGCATGAAATTCAGGGTGGAGGTTATCTCCAAGAAGTGGAGAGGTTATCTTACAAGAAAAGCAGAACGGTATCAGAGAAGGGTTCACCACGGCCAGTTCTAGGATTCCAGTAAAGCCAGATTATTTAAACCAGATGGTGGTGATTTTATGACTATAAACTGCATATCTATATACTGATCTGATATCTATATACATGTATATGTATCTATTATATGTATATATATACATGTATATGTATCTATTATAGATATAGATATAGATATATATACACACACACACATAGAAATCTGATAGAACTTATTTCACAATTCACTTTTAAAGGAAATGGAATAATCAAAATGTTCTTGTGTTCATAAAACACATAATAAACACAAAAAGCATTATGCAATTTAAAAGCAATGACAAAAATCAAGATAGCGATATCCTTTGAATAGCATAGGCAATGGGAGAAGAAGAAGAAAAGTCATGCTCTTTCTTGTACTTGTGTGCTTTGGGCTATAGGATAAGCATACATAAATAAAAGTACTTGGAACTGGCTTTCAAATATGGCTTATGTATAGGCCTATTTAAAGATAACCAGAGTCAGTTATATTGTTACTATCTCAAATCTTCATATCCCTTTATGTCTCAAATACACAGATATAAGGGAACTTATGTTAAGACTATAGTATTTATGTACTAGGAATGGTGACCTGTCAAAGGGTATGTATGCTACAGCTCCTGTTTTAACTATATTATTATAATCTACTTAAAGTAAAGTGAAAATTGATATCTTTGTAACAGAACAGTAACTTGGTCCATAATTATTTCCTCATTCCTGGCAGCTACAAGAAAAGGGAATTTTGCATCTTTGTCTTCCAGTAATATGCCCAGCATTCAGAGGGAGAAAATGGCAATGAAGAAACAGGAAGATAAATTAATACCAGAGAGGTGAGACTTTCATTTCTATTTTTCAATTAATTTTTTTTAAATTTTGAGATAATTATAGATTCACATGCAGTTATAAGCCATAATAGAGAGTGATCTCCTGCACCCTTTATTCAATAGCAGTCCTTGGTAACATCTTACAGAACTAAAATATGTCATAACCGGGATATTGACATTGATAAAGTCAACATACAGAACACTTTCATCACCACAGGGATCCTTCATGTTGATTTTTATAGTGTTATAAAAATGGTATGAGTTACATGCTAGTGACAGCATGTGTTTTTCAAGGAATCATTTAGGACGAATCTAGAAAGACTGTAAGTGACTCTGATAGAGATACTGGCATTTAGCTTCTTATTATGGCAACCTCAATCTCACTCTCATTTGAGTGCATGAACTAGTTGATAATGTGCCTCAAATCTCTTTATCATCTCTTCTTCATCTCCAGTGCCCCTTCTTCCCCTCTACAAAGTAGTGAGCATATGATGATATGTATTTCATGGGAGAAGAAGAATGAAGCGTGTATTTTATCCCATTTCTCTTCCTATCTTCAATGCTCAAAAGAAAAAAAAAATACTAAAATCTCCCACTATGAATCAAAATACCTCTCTTTGTGTTCATAACCCTCACTTCAAGGCTACTGAGAATGGAGTATTTTTCTAGAGTCTCATATAATAGAGAGTTTTATCTTCTTATTTGCCAAGCTGTGGACTGTCACAAAGACCAGCTTTTCTGCCTGGCAAGCTTCCAGACAGCTCACTATGTACAGCTCTAGTTCAAATCTCTATGCTGTTAATACAACAACAACCACCTTTGAAACCAAGAGGCCTAGAGTTACCAGGTTTGGAATCTTGAGAGAGGGGAAATGGCAACATTGACCAGAATGGTGGTTTCCAAACTGTGGATTTCTTTGAGTTAGATGAGTCAAGGAAAAAAAGGGGGGCAGAGAGCTAAAGTGGGCAAGCTCTAATCCCCACAAATGTGTTTTAAGCAGAGTAGATACATACTTTTGTGTTAATATAATATTAGAGTCTGGCTGCTAAAACAGTTTAAAAAATAATGCTAGAAATGTTTATGGTGTTATCTGCACCAAGCCCAGGATCCAGTCACTTAGTGCTAAACAGCATTGCTCTTCTGAGTCCCTGGTTACTCACCTACCCTCTCGCTTCCCCAAGATCCCCTAACAGGAAGGATGTGAAAAGTGGCAGGGAGACCTCATGAAATCAGGGATTTAAAGAACCCTAAAGATCAATTAGCATGTAATGTTTTGAGAAGGAGATTTTCAACCAGTTCAGATACAGAACATAACAAAGACTCTTACTTTTTGTTTCCGGGTTTTCAAAGTTACATTCTGGAAAAATTTTAGTTCCCTAAAGATTTTATAGAACAGATTCATGTAAAAACACTTTGCATTGTATTACCACCTTTTCAAAAAAAGAAAGACTATCACCTTAAAACATGACCGAAGTTAAACAACTGAACTGCTTCAAGGATAAAGTTTAATGTAATACACACAGGGTGAATTATGATGGTATCATGAGAAAATAATGTTATCAAATATTCTTTCTCATTATATAAGCTACAGGTAAAGAAGAAAACCTAATCTAGGTATTCCATGCTCACCTGGGTACTGAAGTTAACAGACATCATCAGTCCTGTCCCAGAATCTCTGGCCACCTGCAAACTGATTAAAGTGGCCTTCCTATGAGCCACTGGCAGCCGAGAACCCACAGAAAAATACACGAGGATTGGAGGTTCGTCACTCTGTAAGAATTTAATCGGTGCAAATCTGGCACTATTGTTTATTGCTGCTCCAGCACTTACTTCATACAGTTCCACAAAAAAAGGCATTTCAACGTGAGGTATCTGACAAGTAGAAAAGAAGAAAAGAAGGATGATTACCAATGTTCCTATTTTTATCTAACTCTGGCATTAAGAAATAATTTTATTTATATACATAATTATAAAAATAAATACACATCTGGAGATACATTCCATATAATCACAGGATTAAGTTCTTATGTTAAATTACCACAGGGCTTATTTTTTCAGATTTTCTTGAAGAAACACCTTTACACTCTCCGGGTAAGTGCCTTACTAGAAAATCGGTGTCAGGAGACAAACTTTGTGTACTTCAATATGCAAAGAGATAAATAAAACCTATCAATACAATGAAATGTTGTTTAGAAGTTAAAAGGAATGGGACGCCTGGGTGGCTCTGTTGGTTAAGCGACTGCCTTCGGCTCAGGTCATGATCCTGGAGTCCCAGGATTGAGTCCTATGTCGGGCTCCCTGCTCAGCAGGGAGTCTGCTTCTCCCTCTGACCCTCCCACTTCTCATGTTCATTCTCTCTCTCACACTCTCGCTCTCAAATAAATAAATACAATCTTTAAAAAAAAAAAAAAGAAGTTAAAAGGAATGAACCATTTCAGTGCTTTTCACTGTGGATGGATCTGAAAACATGCTAATGAGTAAAAAGAATCAAGATGCATAATGATGTATATAGTACAATACAATAAATGTAAAGTTTAAAATTAAAGCTTCCTATATAATGTTAATAGATACACATTTATGTAAAGATTTAAAAACAATATTGGCTCCTAGTTATGGAATGAATAACTCATGGGAATAAAAGGCACAGCACAGGGAATACAGTCAATGGTACTGAGATGGTGTTGTCTGGTAACAGACGGTAGCTACACTTGTGAGCATGGTGTGATGTATGGAAATGTTGAATGACTATGTGGTACACCTGAAATTAATGTAACATTGTGTGTCAACCATACTCAAATAAAAAAATTAAGATAAAATAACAATTGACAAAAATACTTATAAATAAAAAAACAACCCCTCAAAATATCACTGACAGCAGTTGGCCTGGGTGGAGGGTTGGCTTGGGGTTAGGGCAGGATATGGAGTTGGAGAAAGATGCTGAGAATAGGGGAGAAAGAGAGCTCCAACTTTGTAAGATTTTACTTTTATTTTTAAAGGATTACACAGAAATAGGAACAAATAGTGATAATAGTCAATTCTGTAATTTTATGTATTTTTCAAAATTTCCCCCAATTCAGTATCAAATAAGACTAAATTTAGTCTGCTGGTTATAGTTTGCCATGTTTTATATCAGTTCTTTCTTAACAATCTCAAAAAATTTATTCTCTAAAGCCTGAATTAAATTTGTAACATACTGTTACCTGTTTTTACTTATTCACTCTTACACAATAACATAAAAATCTTAGCTTTCTGGCATAACTCAAAGAAGCTAAGCTGATATATTTTTCGACTGCGTGTGTCATTTTCTAGTTTGATATAATGCATTATTTTTACCTATTAGGGGCCTTATTCATCATTTGTTTTGTGATCATTTTAAGGAGAATCATTATGTCATGATAATACAACACACTTTAATAAAATCCAAAACTAAGTCAAATCTTAGTCATACAGCAAATGAACTTAACCTCATTTTATTATCTGAAGAAATATATTTAGCTTCCCCATGGCACATATCATTCTGTACCTGATCAACTGTCAGTAGTATTGAAATGTGGAGATAATAGTACTTGTCTCATTTTTGAGAAACCAAATTTGGCAAATACAATAAACTAAAATACTAGGAAAGTATGGGTAACTAATGCAAGAATTATTATTCCCTAATGGCCGAGTATGCTTGAAATCACAATAATTTCATGTAACTAAGGATGTCAGCATAGTATGATCCAACACAGACTCCTGCCTTTTTGTTCCCTAGTGAAATATTTCTTTGCTTTTTGATGATGATTAGAATGGTACTTACAACAACTTAGAGTCAAAAGAATATGTTATAATCTAAGTAAAGTACTATCTAAAACTGAATAACATGCAGATGGGTGCCAACACATAATTAGACTAGAGACAAATGAATCTTCCAGTCTTATAACAAAATACTCTATTCAAACAAGATGCCTGAATTATACTGGGAAACCAAAACTCATATTTACATATTTACACCTCCGTAAACTTATACATGACTTGGAGACTTCACAAGAACCTATTTCATGTGTAACGGCCCTAAGTTCCTTTCCTAGTTAGGTCAGAAGCCTTCCAGGGTAAGCTTTTGCTCAACTAGTATAAAATTATTTTTCATGACCCCAGATCTTCTCGGAAGCAGACAAAGTAATAATAAAATAATATCTTACTTATTTACATATTTCTTAAAATATTTGCAACAACAAATGTTTAAATACTCTGTTTACTTTAAACAGCTTTTATGGGTGAAGAGATGCCTCCTAAATTAATTCACTATCATCTTTACACATTTTGCTAGTATAGAACCAATCAATAATGCAGCAGGGAAGGGGAAATGGTCTGGAATTCAAAAGACAAGTTCTAATCTTGGCCAAGTAACTTACTTGGGAAAGTTACCTAAATTCTTTGTAACTTCAAAATGAAAATAGTGGATAACTGTAGAAATGATTATTAGAGACATGACAGAGTAGAAAAACTTCATGGGGCGCCTGGGTGGCTCAGTCACTAGAGCAGCTCCCTTAGGTTCAGGTCCTAGTCCCATGGTCCTGGGATTGAGCCCCGCATTGTGCTCCCTGCTTGGCGGAGAGCCTGCTTCTCCCTCTCCCTCTGCCTGCTCTTCTGCCTACTTGTGCTCTCTGTCTCTTTGTCAAACAAACAAATAAAATCTTAAAAAAACAAACAAACTTCATGTTGAGGGTTGGGAGACTGGACTGAAATTAGAAGAAACCATCATTAATCAGTGATGTCATTCTATGGATGAATGTGTTTGCTGTGTTGTGTTGCTGTGTTGTAATAACTCTGTAACCACTAATATTAATGTAGCTACTACATTAACACTGAATTGTCTTGGGCTCCATTTCCATCCACTTTGAATAATAAAAATTATTATTTATAATAATAATAATTATTATATAATTATATAATTATTATTGTATCTCTTATGAAGGGGCAACTCCCCCTAAGAACTGTGCAAGGAACTTCTCTCATTCATTATCTCATTTAATCTAACAATGCTCTCATTAAGCCCATGAAACACAGGAGGCTCAGGAAGGTTAAGCAACTTGTCCCATGCCACTCAGCTCATTAGCTGAAGAGCTAAGATTTGACCCAAGTCTTCTATCATCAGAGTCCAAGCTCTTACCACCATTTTCCTAAATAAGTTCAGTATCCTTGAAGCCCTTCTTTATGTAAACATGTAGAGATGTTTCTTAGGTCTGCTGGGACCTCCAAATAATTTCTCAGAGCCTACTATGGAAAAACATGGCCACTGAACCAGTCTCATTTACCTCTCTAAGTATCAGTTTATCAAACAAAGAAAGAAGAATTTAAATTAGATAAAGTCATGTTTCCTTCTGGTCACAAAATGTGAGATGTTAAAATGCATATTAGAAGCTCACAGTATATTTTTGAAAAATATTTTTTCATTCTCCTTATAACTTTCTTCCTTCTTTTTAAATTTCCTTTTCCTGCAACTAGAATGTGTATCACTCTTATACTTTGCCTTTTAACAGCTGGGAAGACAATGAGAGCAAAATGCTTTGAAAATTAGCTGCTTCTCAGGATGCAGAAGAAAACTCAACTCTATGATTAGAGTATTACATTGGGAAGAGAAATAGGTAAAACCAAATTCTCTCTCTTATGTAACTGAAACTACTTAGAAATGGGTTTAGCAGCATTTCCCTAGTTAGGAAAAAGGATATACACAGCATTCTATGTACTACCCACAACATTCTCTTAATCCATAATTATAATGTCTTTAGTAGCTAGGGCTTCCCTGGGTATCTCTCACCAGTAGGGCAAGCTCAGAGGAAGCAATCTCCTCTCCCACCTACCCAGCCTATCTCTCTTCCTCTCCGCTTCTCCAAGACCACCCCTTAGTTTAGCTCTTTTCTTTTCCCTCTCTCTCCTGCATGTAGAGACCTCCTTCAAACGAGATCAAAGCTCAATTTCCCTATCTTTCAGGATTTTTACTACTATACCTGCTTACTGTCACAAATAAGGTATTTCCACTCCATGAAAATCATTATCTCTAAATACAAACTAGTCTCACTGTATAAGAACCAAGTCAGTGAAAGACTGATAAAGGCATTTATCTAAACAGCAATATAGGATTGAACTGACTTTGATCTCAAAAGTTTTTTTCTTACGATGATAAGGTTGACATCTGTATATGAGATAGAATATTTTGAGTCTCATGAGATCCATCCAAGATTCTAACTCACCAAAAATTGTATTTGAGGTAAAATGCACAACAGAATTCTCAGTAACTCCTGTAGGCAGCATGTATTTACAGAGGATGAAGGGAGGAAAAGATGAATAAAACCATGTTCTAATTTTCAAGCAGGTGGGAGTCGAATAGTGAAGATAAAATATGTATAATAAGTTTTTACACTATATATTACTGGTAACTTCCATTAAAAAAGGTAAGAAGTCTTTGTAAACTTAGAGAAATAAGAATTCTAACTGGAGGGGTTCCTGGGTGACTCTGTCGGTTAAGTGTCCAACTCGTGATCTCAGGCTCCTGAGATCAAGTCCTGCATCAGGCTCTATGTTGAGTGTGGAGCCTGCTTAAGATTTTTTCTCTCCCTCTGCCCCTCCCCCCACCCATGCTCTTGCTCCCTCTTGAAGAAGAAGAAGAAGGAGGAGGAGGAGGAGGAGGAGGAGGAGGAGAGTGAATTCTAACTGCAGATATCAGGGAGGCATCTTAAAGGAAGTGGTACTTTGATTAGTCCCTAAGGGAGAGTCAGGAAACATGAACTTGTGGGGGTTGAAGACACAAAATTACTTGAAAAATGCCTAAAAGAGGACTTAAGTAAGTGTTTTCAAGCAGAGTAACATCATCAAATGTTTTGAATATTGAAATTTCAGTGCAATAGAAAGAATTAACAGCTAATGAAATTTTTCTCAAGAAAAGTAAAATATGATAAAGTGGTATATCAAATTAGAAAAAAAATCAGTGGAAATTTAATACTTCAAAAAAATTCTTTCCTAGCTCTATCACTACCCAAGGTGACCCACAGCAGCAGTACCTTTGCCAACCATCAACTCCCATGCATATCTAGAGCATATATTTAGATTTCTAAAACTCTTTTTTTAAAAAATTTTATTTATTTATTTGATAGAGAACACAAGTAGGCAGAGAGGCAGGCAGAGAAAGAGGGGGAAGCAGGCTCCCCGCTGAGCAGGGAGCCCGACATGGGGCTCGATCCCAGGACCCTGAGATCATGACCTGAGCCGAAGGCAGAGGCTTTAACCCACTGAGCCACCCAGACGCCCCTAGATTTCTAAAACTCTTCCTGGTGAAAGAAATCAATTCCTTGGACAGTAGTTGATTAGATGTCTTAGATCAGGAAAAAATCAAGATGGCTATGGAACATATATATTAGTGATATAAAGCAAAAATACTTCCAGAGAGTTTTAAAGTAATATGAAAAGACAAAAGATCACCATAATAAGACTTCTAGTGGCCATGCCATGGCTACTTGAATAGCAAAAGGAAAGCCATTCAGTAAGTAATTAAAATTAATTGATAGACTTAGAGCGTATTATGCTAAGAGAAATAAGTCAGACAGAGAAAGACAAATACCATATGATTTCACCACTTGTATGTGGAATCTAAAAAACAAAATAAATGAACAAAAAACCAAAAAAGCAGAAACAGACCCGTAACAGAGAATAACCTGGTGGTTGCCAGAGAGGAAGGGGTGGGGGAATAGGCAATGTGGGTAAAAGGGAGTAGGAGATACACACTCTGGTTATGGAATGAATAAGTCACAAGGATGAATGATACAGCATAAGGAATATAGCCAATGATATTATAATAGCATTATAAGATGACTAATGGTAGCTATACTTGCAGTAAGCATAGTATAATGTATAGACTTGTTAAATCACTATGTCGTACTTGAAACTAATGTAGCATTGTGTCAATAAAAAATAAAAAAAATTTTAATTAAAAAAATTTGAGTCTATAACAGTACCTAAAGGAGAAAAGGTACTGTAGTGTATAAAAAAGTGGTTATAATAGAAAATAAGTGTGAATAAAATAGTATGTACTCAATATTTAATTAATTTTAATTTGAAGAAGAGTGTTAACATACCTGGACATCTAGGTCTTTGGTTAAGTATGTGTTCATTTATTAAAGAATGATAAATATTCTTTCTATAGGTAAGTAGGAAGGAGCTAACAAAAAATTGTGAATAAAATAATCCTTCCTAGAAAAAGTAAGAATTGTACCAACAATAGCAGTAAAGTATTAGGAACTATGAAACACACATAAATGAAGACGAAAGCAAGTCAGAAGTGAAAGAATGCTGGTGGGTGCGTGCAAGTTGGAAGATTACACAACTCTGCGTTCCATTGTCATAGAAGAGAGGAGCTAAAAGAGGTGTAGTAAGAACACAGATTTGTTATCTCATCTTTTATGAGATGAAGCCTCTAGGGTGCCCTCCTAAATATAACAAGATACCAAAAAGGCAGGCATATATTTCTAACACCTCTAATAGACCAGCTCCATATTCAAGAGCAATAGGGCAGAGGTGCCTGGGTGACTCAGTCGGCTAAGCATCTGCCTTTGGCTCCGGTCATGATCCCAGGGTCCTAGCTAGGATCAAGCCCTGAAAAGGGCTCCCGGCTTAGTGCGGAGTCTGCCTCTCCCTCTACCCCTCTACCCCGGCTTGTGCGCTCTCTCTCTCAAATAAGTAAAATCTTTAAAAAAGAGAGAGACAGAGAGAGAGAGAGAGATAGGCCAATAGTTAATGTAAAGCCGATCCCGCCAAGTCCAAGGAACAAATCATTCTGGAGAAAACATACGGTGTTAAGAAAAAGCAACCTGTAAGGCATAAACTTAAAAAATATATACATAATGATCTAACAAGCGAAGTCCCAAAATAGATCCCAACCAGATGATCAGCAATTCTCATTTGAAACAACTTTAGACAAGAACCAGGACCCATAATCCTAACAAAGAACAAAGTGGCAATAACCACGAATATGTCATCTTTGGAAATAAGTATTATTTCTCTTTTGGAACCAGTAAAATTATTAAAATTTTAATTCTTATAAAAGGTATGAAAATAGTATGTATGAAAGGTATGAAAAGGAAGGTATGAAAATAAGCATTACTGTTAACCTCAGAGAAGATCAATATAACTGGTACAGGAATCCTCAGAAAATGAAAAAATAGAGAAAAAATGAAAAAAATCTACAATATTGCTATTTAGAATGGGTTTAAGCATAGTTACATGTTCTGAAAAAATTGTATTTGTGCATGTTTTTTCTGCAGTTTAAAAGAAACCATGGTACTTTTTTACATTCATAATATTATTCCTAGTTTTTGTATTAAATATCTGAGTTTAATAAACTAAGCAGTAGACAGAAAAAACACTATTGAGTGCTCATTATGCATTAAATTATCACATTAAAAAAAGGTCACACACATTTACTAAATGACTTAAGCTCTGGTAAGTTGGCAGTGACTAATACCATATGACTAATGCAGATTCCAATGGAAAGGCAGGAGCATGCTTGTTTCCTAAGTGTCATGAGCAACATGAATGCATAGAAATTTATCCAAAAGCCCACCAAGCATAGCCTCAGTCCTTTTTTGGTAAATCAAAACTGAACTCTTAAACCAAATATGAATAAAGAATGAGAAAACTTTCATTCTATGCATAAAATCTATGGATATAATGTGATTTGGCCAAAACTACAAGTATGACAAAAACATAACATTAAACATTCAGAGTAATCAAAGATGTGTCCCCCCCCCCAAGAGATATTAATCTGGATGAAAAGGGGATCAAGGGATCATTCACACAATGAGCACTTGGTCCAGGAAGAATCTTGGAAATGACAAAAAAGAGAAATGGAGAAAACTGGTGAGTTTTTTTTAATTATTATTGAGATATTATTGACATATAACATTGTATTAGTTCTAGGTGCACATCTAAAAAATTCATAATGTAATAATTTGTAAATCTTAAGTCTATTATCCAGAAAAGAGATTTAGATATTATGGCCAGGTGAGACACAAAGAATCTCTATATAACCAGTGTGTAAATTTCAATAAAATGATTTTAAAATTACTAATTCTAAAGAA
This sequence comes from Enhydra lutris kenyoni, assembly GCF_002288905.1. Taxonomy (NCBI): domain Eukaryota; kingdom Metazoa; phylum Chordata; class Mammalia; order Carnivora; family Mustelidae; genus Enhydra; species Enhydra lutris. Next base: position 15,419,205 of record NW_019154103.1, on the reverse strand, counting down.
ATATAATTAGAAGTTGAAAATACAGTCCCTCATCATTTCTTACCTTCCCAGATTTGAGCTCAATGGTGATCACGCACTTTGTTTGACCCACCATACAGGTTGTGGTCCCTGACACAGAGAAAAGTTCATCCATCAGGTTCACACCATCTTTCTTGAGCACAGCCACTGTTGTGTTAAATGTGACCCGCCAAAAGACCCTGACATCTTCAAAGGCCCTAGGAACAAAGTAAAACCCATGCAAATATGTCTAATGCAGAATGTGACATCACTGTGCTTAAGTGTACTTCTTCCTCCCAAAGCACAGCACTTCTGGGACCACTGATAAAGCTGAAAATAACCAGTTCTTCTCATTACTGTTAAGAAATTAACGCCAGTGTTTATGTGGCATTCTTCCACTACACTCTATTCAATACTAAGTTATTTCTTAAACTACTATGTATCAAGGGAAACAAATAATACTTTTCTGCCTACTATGCCTATTGTGTACCAGAAATATGAAAAAAAAAAAAAATTAGAGAGTACCCCTGCCTTCAAGTAAATGTTCTTCACTTGTTGAGAATTCTTCTAAAGGAAACACACTACTGCTAGAAATGGTTGTTATTATAAAAATAAAAGGCAGGGGATGACCTATGTTTCCAGAGAATTTATGTCCAAAATGGAAAAGGACATTTATCTCCGTGTACTTGGGTATATACCAGATGCACATCTGTGATGAGCATTTGGAAGATGGGTACTGTTAGAGTATTAAGTTGCAAGCAAAAGTTTGGTACTTCCAAGTTTCCCTAACATTAAACAGTTACATAGGCAGAGCAATCAGAGAATAGTAGATAAGCTGAAGTGAAGACTTACATAAGCTGACATCTGTATGGTACTTTATGAAGTACAAAACATTCAAGGTGGCCCTAGGTTATACTCATTAACCAAGTGTGTTAAATTCAAAGATGAAGAATGAGAGCAAACAAAACAAAACCCAAAAACAAAACCCCCCAAAAATGAGAGCATCTGAACACTGACATACCAAATTCCATGCAACGTTCTATTAGCATTTCATCCTGTCTTTTACCATTTTATGAATCCAAATTAGATACTGTACAGACACATAGGATGTTACATCTTCTACATGCATATCAACATACCTGTTGGGTTGCCTTGTGACAGTAAGATGCAGTCTGTTTTTATCCAACCCTTCACCCAGCTCCAGTCCACTCTGGGACTCCTCACTGAATCCTACGATGCCATTGTGAAGATCACTCCCTGAGAAGAAAAATGGAGGGTTATAATGTACTAAAGACTTTAAAAGATCTCCAGGGCTTCACTCTTCTTTCCAGCTCAGATGGTATAAAAGTGAGAAATTACAAGTGAGGAGGGGGAGTTACAATTTTTAAACATCTTTACTAAAAATAGAGTAGAATCGAAATTATAATATCAAAGTGGCTAACACTTGGAGAACATTAGACTGGAAGAAAGAAAACATCAAGTCCTACTCCCCACACTGACATACATGCTCCTCTCTCTCTGATGAAACTACTTTATATTTGATAGTCCTTTACATTTTACATATGGGGACTGTTTAAAGTTATTATATCCTACTGGACTAGCTATGATTTTATTTACGGCTGTATCCTCAGTATCAAGAGCAGTATCCAGCGTATTTTAAGTGTTCAATGAATATTTACTGAATAACGAACTCCATTTAACTGACTTACCCTCCCTATAAAAGCATTCATGTTATGCATTTCGTTATCTGCCCCAGAGAAAAACAGAACTGTTAATGAGCTTCCAAGCATCCCTGACTAAAAGAAACACCTCTGAGCAACATTTCGGGTTACATGCACTATCATACTACAAATCATGTTTAAACTGGAACAAGCCTAGGGCCCACACTACACTGAAATGGTCACTCCAAATCTTTGCCAGCACATAAGCTATCTTCTCAGACTAGAGAAATGCCAGTACATAGTTCCTGCTGCCTTCCATTGCCCAATGGCCCAGTTTTGCTAAGTGGTCCTAAAAGCAATGATTCCCAAAGCCACAAGCTTTAAATTTGTACCCATCACTGCGAAACCTGGCTGCTAATCTTCCAAGGAGATGGAACCTCGGAAGTTAGGGATTAAGATAAGGAAATAGAAAACCGCCTAATGGTCCTGTTGGGGGAGAGCCAAGAGTCACCAGCCTCTATTCTGCAGGTCCAAAGTTTGAGTCAATGTGGAGCCTATTAATTAGGGACCATATTTTCCCAGTGTCTCATGTGTGCCTTGTTTCCGCATGAGAGCCAATCGTGATCCTCACCCATTCATCACTACGATCACTTCTCAGCCCTGCATCAGAACCTCATCAGAACCTGCCATCACCTTTTTCCCTCAGCAGCAGTTGTTTCCTTGTCATTTTGGTGGTCTTTTGGTCTCTCCAAATAGATTATAAACGTCTCACAAGCACAAGCATTTTCTTTTCCAGTGCGATAGCATTTAGCAGGGTTCTATGAACAAAATACTCCCCTTACCACACCTACAAGAGTAACTTTGATGTCAAGTTTCTAGTAAGATGAATCAAGACTTCTAATGCACTAATGATCAAGCCCAAAACTAATTACATTATTTTCTCCTGATATTATTTTAGAAGTTTGTTCTAAAATCTAAATGTGCAAAGACTATGAAGATTAGCTAAAGATAAGAGGAATGGGAAAAATTAATGATGTGGTCGGAAGGGAAATACTATGATAAAAAGCAGGAGAGGAAAAGACAAATAAGGAAACATGGACTAATATGACCATGCAAATGTACTGTAGATGTTACCGGGTAAACTACATCACGTGACATTAAGAGGTAGGTAAGGAGTCAATCATTTGCTATCTGTGTGTCATCAATGTCCTTTATGTAGGGAAGGTAAACATTAGAGTACCTGCATCATCAAGGCTCAACTGAGTGACTGCCTAGAGAGTTAGACTGGGATTTATCTGGGATAGCAAGGAGCTCTAACAACATTTTGGCTGGTCTGTGCCTCTGCCAAACTAGTTGCTAAACATTTTGACTGTCATCCCTGGTCACATTCAAATAATTATAATTAAATATCTATGTCATGGAATGGAAGAGGAGGTTGTTGAGTGTCAAAATAATTTTAATAGAAAAATATAGATGGCATTAAGCTAATGTGAATCAAAACCAGTAAATAACTTGGTGAATAGCATTTGGATTTATAAGATTCAATAAACTGGAGGAATAGGAATAAATAACAATTCTGACTGGTGGAAATTTGTTGGGTAACATAAAGGGGGTGATGCTGGCTATAAAAGGAAGTTATACAATTGAAAAATTAGGACTGAATTATTACTGAATTGTTAAAATACAGTAAAAATTCTAGGAGGAGGAATCAAATCCTAAAAGTGGACCATAAAGATGTATATTCTAATATTTTCCTTTTATAAAAGAGAAGGATTAAGAGTAGATACTAAATGATTTCATTGAGTCTCCCAATTGATAGTTGATTTGGCCATAAATAGAGGCTTCATGACATTTAGTTTTCTTTTCACTACATTATTTTATCATGGTGTCATCTGAAACTGTAAAGAACTATATAAAATTGATAAATGCTTATAAAAAAAGAACAGAGTAGGTAAGAATCATAAGATGGACTTGTCAATACTCTAATTAGTGTAAGGTACTGGCAAGCTGAGCTAAACCACAGTAAGAAAATACAGTATGATTTCAGATGAAAACTACAAACTATAACTGAAAACTTTTTAGAAGATGCACAAGGAATTCTTTAAAAAAAAATCACTAAATTTTTAAACTATTATAATACATACACCCAATGTTTAAGAAAAAAAGGCTATATAAACTGCATTGGTTCAAACGGAGAACAACAAAAAAGTAGTTTTGTTTTTTTAAAGATTTTATTTATTTATTTGACAGACAGAGATCACAAGTAGGCAGAGAGGCAGGCAGAGAGAGAGGAGGAAGCAGGCTCCCTGCTGAGCAGAGAGCCCGATGCGGGGCTCGATCCCAGGACCCCAGGATCATGACCTGAGCCGAAGGCAGAGGCTTAACCCACTGAGCCACCCAGGCGCCCCCCAAAAAATAGTTTTAATCTATCTCCCAACATAAAGGAAGAATTTCCTAGTAATGAGACTTAGATTTGGGGGATGGATTATTGAAAGTGGTTTGGAAATTCAGAATGAGGTTTCAGAACAGGATAGCCAATCATGTGTTTGGATGATTAAATTAAATATTTTCCAGAGGAAGAACACAGACTTATGCATTCTTAAGATCTTCCCTATATTGTGAAAGTATAAATGTTATAGATTGTTTAATTGGCTCAGAGCTAAGTGACATCTACAGTCCATTAAATTCTAGCTTGGCGCCTCAGAACGACATCATGAGTTCACGTTATGGGTCTATGCCACAAGAAAACAATGTTTAATGAGTAACTATGAGTGATTCAAGTAATTCACCCTCTCAAATTAAATTTAAGACAGAATACTATTATTACAAATTCTGTAGCACAAGCACATTTTTATGTCCATTACTCCAGAAATATACCTGTAATAATGATCCTGGCAAAAGCTGCAAATCCACTGTCATCTTTCCCCTTCACAATCTGTGCTCCCCCTTGAGGGTCTGTGAGAAACACATAGAAGAATTCTTGCCCCTCAGGCTCATTATCATCCAAAATCTGAACCAATACTTTACGCTCTCCTTCTCCATCTACAAACATCAGGATAAGAGTTTGTTCTTCAAAATCTTCTTCTTCAGTAGCCCACGTTAGGTTGGAAATTCCATAGCTATCATGAAAGGGCAAAGCATTTGGTTCCTTCTGAGCAGATCTTTCACCAAAAGTTTTAACTGTTATAGTGACATTGCCAGTAGACCCACCAGTTCTTCTAATAAGAATTTCTGCAGCATTAAGTGTACCATTTTTCACCTCTTCTTCAACATAAACAATAGGCGGCCCAAGACTAAAGATTCCATGGATGGAAACATTTGCAGTCACAGTGCCCACATCAGGCTTCTCAGACAAGGCAGATGTATCCGGAACGGTGACAAGTTTCTCAGGGATGGCAGATACACCAGCCACCTCAGTAATAACGGCAATCATTTCAGTGGGCTGTGGAACAGCCGTTATCTTGGTTGTGTCAGGGTATGTGGTTGAGAAGTCAGTTGCTGCGGGAATGAGAGCTGTGTTAACTGCTACAGCCACAGTTGTCTTAGGGAAAGAAACATCCATTCCTGCCGGGTCATCATTATCCAATATTGTGATCAATGCCACGCTAAAATCTAGATTGAGGCGTGGTCTCCAACTGGCATCAAACTTTTGTAATCCTGTCATTTCTACTGAAGTTAGATTAATGTAAAAAATTTCTTCTTCCTCGGGAAGCTGGTCATTAATAATGATTATTTCAAAATCCACCTCAGGTTGGAATTTTTGAAAAAGCAATTCCCCATTCTTAACAGGCTCAAAGTCTTCCACAGGCTTTGCACTTCCTGCAGCTGTTTGATAGGAAACTTTAACAAGATCACCATGGAAGCCAAACAGTCTTTGGACATATAATCTGATCATCTGTGTATCCTCTGACACCATGACATTTCTAGAACTAGGGGAAAATTGAAAGACTCCCATGGGTTCAATTTCAGCAAAGGTGAAACCTGATCTGGAAAAAAAACAAAACAAAACATGAAAGAACTGATAAAAAATAGGAATACCATTGTAGAGATTCTTTTTCAAATATTTAAAGTACTTCTCATGAGGGCATCTTAAGGATGGCATGCCCTTTAAAAGTTCCCAAAACCCTACTTACTTATCAATGAATATACCAGAACACCTGAAATGTAACAACAGAAGCTGGGGGACAAGCCTCACACGTTGGAGCACAGTGAAGAGCTTCTAGGTCTCTGGTCTGTTTCTCCAGTTTATACCAGAGAAGCTCTCTGAAGAATCTGAAATATTGGGCTCTCTCTTAGGATCAGTACACAGAGAGCCAAAAATTTAAGATCTATGGATGTCAGCCAGATTTCTTATCTACTACATAGAAATAGTTGTCCCTATTTGGTGTAAAATCCTTGCTTCTTCCAGGTGGCCAGTAATGAAACTATTATCTCACATAATTGTTGCTAAAATTTTACATACAAATTTGAAGAAACATCCATGATTGAGTGATTTATCCTTAGCTTTTCGCTATGGAGTTTTGTTGGGAGTTAATAGCTTTGCCAGAGCTAACACAGGTGGCCCATCAACAGAATTCAGGCCACAGACATACTTTCTTTCACTGACAGGTTGTTTTTTGCTTTTTTTTTTTTAAATGTTCTTAATGTTCTTTAATCCTTTAGGGAGGACACCCCAAAGCCATCACTCTCTATTGTCAAGTACCCATCACTCAACACATAGCACAGTGGTTAAGAGTTCAGACAGTAGAAGGCAACCTGGATTCAAATCATGGTCCCAACCTTATTAGCTGCGTGGGTCAATTATGTATCTGTGAGTCCTTTCTTCATCTAATGGGACTACTAATAGTATCCATGCCATATGGCTATTGGGAAGAGTAATAGTAAACACATATATACATACTAAATACATATAAACATATATAGCACACATATACACATATAAATTATATATGTACATATGAATATTTTATATACACATAAAACTTATATATATGTATGTGTGTGTGTGCATGTGTGTGTGTGTGTGTACATATAAAAATTTATAAAAATTTAAAAGCAATGCCTGGTCTAGGATAAGCATGACAAAACTGTTAACTGTTGCTGTTGTTAAAGGCATTTAAATTTGTTACCCAGCAATACATTATGTGGCCAAACATTTTTTTTTTAAGATTTTTTTTTTATTTTATTTATTTATTAGAGAGAGAGAGAGAGAGAGAGAGCATGAGCACAGGCAGACAGAGTGGTAGGCAGAGGCAGAGGGAGAAGCAAGCTCCCCGCTGAGCAAGGAGTCCGACGCGGGGCTTGATCCCAGGACGCCGGGATCATGACCCGAGCCGAAGGCAGCCGCTCAACCAACCGAGCCACCCAGGCGTCCTGTGGCCAAACATTTTTTAATTGGCATATGTATAATCTAAAACTATATTTGATTTGTCAAATAATATCTCCTACAATTAAACATATATACAAACATACTTGAACACATTGGTGTTGCCTGCACTCTTCCCCTATTTTCCAAGTAAGTAAATGAAGAACAGAAAGATCAAGTAACTTTCCCAAAGTCACACAGCAAGTAAGTAGCAGAGCCAGAACTAAATCCATGACTCTACCTCTAAGGTCTTCCCTCTGCTGTTTTGATCAAGCCCATCCCAGGTATGAGAAAAGTAAATTGCTTTTGTCTGGGACATATTTATCTGCAAATATACCGATTTAAATTAAACTCAAAAGAGCCACTGGTACAAGTCACATTGTAACCCTAGTATAATGTTGACGCTTATTCTTAATCCCTTGGGAAAATTAGGTATATTTCAGCAGATGCTTAGAAAGACAGACTCCTTTAATAATAGGTGACTTTGCTATCACAATTGGAGATGTTATTCCAGATTTATGTGGAGACCAACACAACTGAAAGAGAGGTCAGAGAGAACACTCTTCATAGCAAGCAGTGGGTGGTAGCTCTACGAAAGTTGGCCTCCCTCCGTGGCATCTTTGGCATACAGGCCACATGTAGCTCTGACACTAAAACCGTTCTTGCTGCTGCTTCAGGGAAAGCAATCCTTGTGTCTTCTTCTGTTTCAACAGATAAATTCCCAATTATTTCCCAGAGACTGTGTTGGTTGAGAATCAAGCCGATCTTACCGAAGTCGAGCCCCACCAGGGGCACTGCTCTGTACTCCTGAGAGATGAAGAACAAAGGCCTCTGGCTGACCAGGACTGGGAAATGTCCATAGCAAGATTCCTTTCCTTTGTTCTCCATGGGAAAATGAAAGGCTCCCTGAACAGGAATAGGAGAAGGAAAGCAGAGTATTATTTCTGAGTTCTTACACTGGGATTCAACTCTTAAAGATGTACTAAAATAGAGTCTTTTCCAGAATTCTGTGACTGTCCACAAAAGGTAACATGTTTAAAAAGTTGGGGAGAGAGGTATGTGAATTGAAAGAAAGATCCCTACACCAAAATTTTGCCTTAACTCCCTGTCTCTTCTATGGAGTAAAGGTCATGTCATCTAACATGTACATCTCACTGACCCTCCCAGAGCTAACAGGATAATAAAAACACAAAGGAGATGAAGCCACAGCTGCTCCATTGTCAGAAATATTCAGGTGAACACATAAATGACCACAAAGGCATACCTTTTTTTAAAATTATTATTGTACGGGCCACATTAGGTTTTTAGAACTACTTTCAACAAACTCCTTCTATATCAACAGAGAAATCAATCAGCTTAGTGATTACTATATCCAGGTGACATATGAAGTTTTTAATTTGACTGAATCAAGTTTCTCATTTTTACCAAGTAGACTGTGGAACTCTGATCACTAAAATATGGGAGGACTGTATTAGGAAACAAAGAGTTCATTATCCAAAGTAAGGACAAATGAAGAAAATTAGTGGTCAATCACACATCTATCTCTACGTTCTATAGGGAAGACCTTAGCAAAGCAACAACTCACCTAGTTTTGGGGTCATGTTGCCAACAACAATGAATTCGGGGATTTCTAACCCAGGAGCATATCCAGCCACCCAGGCAACCATGAGAGAGCCATACGTGCCTCTCCTAGAAATCACAACTTGGCTTGTTCCCGCAGTCATGTCCATGAGTGGAAAAGCAGTAGATTCAAATCCAACCTGAGGAAAAACATGCTTGAAATATTTTATTTCTCCCTAAAGTTTCCTGTTTTCTGAAGAGTGGGTTAAAAGTCAACTTTCTCTTTGTTTACATGACATACTTTCCTGTTTTAAAATATATTCAATTAAAGGAGCAAAATGGCAGAGGAGTAGAAGACCTAAATTTCATCTGCTCCCAGGAATTCAGCTAGTTATCAAACCATTCTGAATACCTACAAACTCAACAGGAAACTGAAGAAAAGGATAGCAGCAATTCTATGAACAGAAAAGCAACCACTTTCTGGAAGGTAGGATGTGTGGAGAAGTGAATCCAAGGCGATATACGAGAAGGTAGAGCGCAAGGGGGAGGGGCCTGCTTCCCAGCAAGCGATAGAGCAGTGGAACACAAAATCAGAACTTTTTGAAGTCAGCTCTGCTGAGGGATGTTGTTCCAGTGGCTAAGCGGGGGGTGGAACCCTTGCTGGGACAGTGTGGTCTCAGGACCCTCGGGGTCACAGAAAGACTGGGGGTACCTGAGTCTGGCAGAGCCCCCAGGTATTGAAGCAGGGAAACTGGCCGCAGAGACATTGCTGAGGAGTGGACTCTCAGCTTGGGTTTGCCATAAATCATGATCTGAGGCATATTCGGGCCACTACTCTTCCAGCAGGGACCCAACAAGTGGCAGATCCAGGGAGACTCCCCTTCCTCCCCCAGGAGGAGCAGCACAGGAGCACACCACAGGAACCTGCTGTGTTTGGAAACCCCAAAAGGGGTCGTATACCAGAGACAGAAACATTCAGTCACAGTCCGAGTGAGAATGGAGTGCGGCTGGAGACCTGGGACACAGGAGTGATTGACTGCTTTTCTCTGAGGGGTCACTGAGGAGTGGGGCTCTGAGCTCTCAGCTCCTCTGGGGCCAGAGATTGGGAAGCCTCCATTTTGATTCCTGTCCTCCAAAGCTGTATGAAAATCTTTCAGGAAACAAAAACCACCAAGAGCGAACCTCAGATTACTTAGCCTGGCCCCTGGCAAGGGCAGTGCAATTCTGCCTTGGGCAAAGACATTTGAGAATCACTTCAACAGGCCTCTCCCCCCGAAGATCAGCAAGAACATCCCACCAAGACCGAGTTCACCAATCAATGAGAACTGCAAAACTTCAGAACTATGGGAATACAGTACATAGAATTCATGGTTTTTTTCACAAGATCCTTTAGTCTCTCAAAGTAAATTTTTAAAATTTTTTTATTTAAAAAAAATCAATCAGCTTAGTGATTTTTATTTTTTATTTTTAAAAAAATTTTTTTAAATTTTTTCTTCTCTCCTTTTTCAAGCAACATCTTACCAACTCCTTTTTAAAAATCTTTTGTAATTTTCATTTTTAGAGTCACATTCTATACCTTCATTGTATTTAACCTTATTTTTTGTATATATATAAATTTTTCATTCTTTAAAATTTGGGGATACAGTTTCTTCTAACAGACCAAAATATACCCTAAATCTTTTGTATGGCTTTTTTCTAGTCTCCTGCCTGATCACATTCTTTCTTTCTTTTTTTTTTTTCTAAATTTTTTTTTCTTTCCTTTTTCAACCAACTTCTTATCAATTCCTTTTTTTAAAATCTTTTTTAATTTTCATCTTTAGTCATATTCCATCCCTTCATTGTATTTACCCTTATTTGTGTGTGTGTGTGTGTGTGTTTTCTTTCTTTAAAATTTTGGGAGGCAGTTTCTTATAACAGAACAAAATACACCCAAAATCTAAGTGTGTGGCTCTATTCTATTCATCAGCTTGATAATACTTTTTTTCCCCCTTTCCTTCCATTCCCCCCAGTTTCAGGTGTCTTCTATTTCTTTAGTGTATATTTTTCTGGGGTCGTTATTACCCTCTTAGCATTTCATTCTCTCATTCGTCTATTCTTCCCTGTACAAAATGAGAAAATGGAAAAACTCACCTCAAAAAAAAAAAAAAAAAAAAGAATTAAGAGACAGAACCAACTGCCAGGGACCTAATCAATAAGAACATTAGGAAGATGTCAGAACTAGAGTTCAGAATGACGATTATAAAGATACTACCTGGGCTTGAAAAAAGCATAGAGGACACTAGAGAATCCTTTTCTGGAGAAATAAAAAAACTTAAATCTAACCAAATCAAAATCAAAAAGGCTATTAATGAGATGCAACCAAAAATAGAGGCTCTAACTGCTAGGATTAATGAGGCAGAAAAGTGAATTAGTGATAGAAGACCAAATGATGGAGAATAAAAAAGCTGAGACAAAGAGAGATAAACAACTACTGGACCATGAGGGGATAGAATAATTGGGATCTCAGAAGAAGAGAGAGAGAGGGGCAGAAGGTATATAGGAACAAATTATAGTAGAGAACTTCCCTAATTTGGGGAAGGAAACAGGCATCAAAATTGAAGAGGCATAGAGAACCCATCTCAAAATCAATAAATATAAGTCAACACCCCATCTTCTAATAGTAAAACTTACAAGTCTCAGAGAAAAAGAGAATATCCTGAAAGCAGCTCAGGACAAGAGGTCTGTAACCTACAACAATAGAAACATTAGACTGGCAGCAGACCTATCCACAGAGACTTGGCAGGCCAGAAGGAACTGGCATGATATATGCAGAGCACTAAATAAGAAAAATATGCAGCCAAGAATATTATCTCCAGCTATGTTGTCACTTAATATATAAGGAGCAATAAAAAGCTTTCAGGACAAACAAAAACTAAAAGAACTGCAAACACTAAACCAGCCCTACAGGAAATACCAAAAGGGGTCCTCTAAGCAAAGAGAGAGCCTAAAAGTAACAGACAGAAAGGAACAGAGACAATATAAAGTAACAGTCACCTTATAGGCAACACAATGGGCACTAAATTCATATCTTTCAATAGTTACCCTGAATGTAATGGGCTAAATGCCCCCAAAGAAAAGGCACAGGGTATCAGAATGGATTAAAAAACAAGACCCATCAATATGCTGTCTATAAGAAACTCATTTTTGACCCAAAGACACCTCCAGACTGAAAGTGAGGGGATGAAAAACAATTCCCACTCTAATAGACATCAAAAGAAAGCTGGGGTGGCAATCCTTATATCAGATCAATTAGATCTTAAGCCAAAGACAATAATAAGAAGGACATTATATCATACTTAAAGGGTCTATACAAAACGAAGGTCTAACAATTTTGAATACCTGTGCCCCTAACATGGGAGCAGCTAATTATATAAGCCAATTAAGAACAAAATCAAAGAAACACATCAACAATAATACAATAAAATAATAGTAGGGGACTTTAACAGCCCCCTCCCTGAAATGGACAGAACATCTGAGCAAAAAATCAACAAGGAAATAAAGGCTTCAAATGATACACTGGACCAGATGGACATCACAGATATATTCAGAACATCCCATCCCAAAGCAAGAGAATACACATTTTTCCCTAGTGCACATGGAGCATTCTCCAGAAGAGATCACATCCTGGGTCATAAATCAGATCTCAACCAGTACCCAAAGACTGGGATTATTCCCTGCATATCTTCAGACCACAATGCTTTGAAACTCGAACTCAATCACAAGAGGAAAGTTGGAAAGAACTCAAATACATGGAGGCTAAAGAGCATTGTATTAAAGAATGAATGGGTCAACCAGGAAATTAAAGAAGAATCGAAAAAAGTCATGGAAACAAATGAAAATGAAAACACAACTGTTCAAAATCTTTGAGACACAGCAAAGATGGTCCTGAGAGGAAAGTATATAGCGATACAAGCCTTTCTCACGAAACAACAAAGGTTTCGTATAAAACCTAACCCTACACCTAAAGGGGTGGGAGAAAGAAGAACAAATGAAGCCTAAACCCAGCAGGAGAAGAGAAATAATAAAGATCAGAGCAGAAATCAATGAAACAGAAACCAAAAGAACAGTAGAACAGGGCAATGAAACCAGGAGCTGGTTCTTTGAAAGAATCAATAAGACTGATAAACCCATGGCCAGACTTATCAAAATGAAACAATAAAGGACACAAATTAATAAAATCATGAATGAACGTGGACAGTTCATAACCAACATCAAAGAAGTACAAATAATTATAAGAACATATTATGAGCAACTATACATCAGCAAATTTGACAATCTGGAAGAAATGGATGCATTCCTAGAAATGTTTAAACTACCAAAACTGAAACAGGAAGAAATAGAAAACCTGAACAGACCCATAACCTATAAGGAAATTGAAGCAGTCATCAAAAATCTCCCAAGAAACAAGAGGCCAGGGCCATTTGGTTTCCCAGGGGAATACTACCAAACATTTAAAGAAGAATAAATACCCTATTCCTCTGAAACTGTTCCAAAAAATAGAAATGGAAGGAAAACTTCCAAACTCATTTTATGAGGCCAGCATTACCTTGATCCCCAAATCAGACAAAGACACCATCAAAAAGGAGAATTACAGACCAATATCCCTCATGAACAAGGATGTAAAAATTCTTACCAAAATACTAGCCAAAAGGTCCAACAGTACATTAAAAGTATTATTCACCATGACCAAATGGGATTTATTCCTGGGCTGCAAGCATTTGACAAAGTACAGCATCCTTTCTTGATTAAAACTCTTCACAGTGTAGGGATAGAGGGTAGATACCTCAATATCATAAAACCCATCTATGAAAAACCCACAACGAACATCACTCTCAATGGGGAAAACTAAGACCTTTTCCCCTAAGGTTAGGAACACAGCAGGGATGTCCCCTATCACCAGTGTCCTAATCTCAGCAATCAGACAACAAAAAAAATAAAGGGCATCTGAATCAGCAAAGAAGAAATCAAACTCTCACTCTTTACATGGAAAAGCCAAAAGACTCCACCCCAAAATTCCTAGAACTCATACAGGAATTCAGTAAAGTGTCAGGATATAAAATCAATGCACAAAAATCAGTTGCATTTCTATATACCAACAAAAAGATAGAAGAAAGAGAAATTAAGGAGTCAATCCCATTTACAATTGCACCCAAAACCATAAGATACCTAGAAATAAATCTGACCAAAGAGGCAAAAATCTGTACTCAGAAAACTATAGAATACTCATGAAAGAAATTTAGGAAGACACAAAGGAATGGAAAAACGTTCCATGCTCATGGATTGGAAGAGCAAATATTGTGAAAATGTCTATACTACCTAGAGCAATCTACATATTTAATGCAATCCCTATCAAAATACCATCAACTTTTTTCAAAGAAATGGAACAAATAATCCTCAATTTTGTATGGAACCAGAAAAGATCCCGAATAGCCAGAGGAATGTTGAAAAAGAAAACCAGAGCTGGTGACATCACAATTCCAGACTTTAAGCTCAATTCCAGACTACAATGCTGTAATCATCAAGACAGTATGTATGGTACTGGTTAGAGCACCTGGTTGGCTCAGTTGGTTAAGTGTCTGCCTTTGGCTCAAGTCATGAATCTGGAGTCCAGTGATCAAGTCTCACCTCAGGCTCCCTGTTCAGTGGGGAGTCTGCTTCTCCCTCTAATCCTCTCCCGTCTCATGCTTTCTAGCTCTCTCTCAAATAAATAAAATCTTAAAAAAAAAAAAAAAAAGACAGTATGATACTGGCACAAAACAGACACATAAATCAAAGGAACAGAACAGAGAGCCCAGAAAAGGACTCTCAACTGTATGGTCAACTAATCTTCGACGAAGCAGGAAAGAATGTCCAATGGAAAAAAAGTCTCCTCAACAAATGGCATTGGGAAAATTGGACAGACACATGCAGAAGAATGAAACTGGACCATTTCCTTATACCACACACAAAAATAGACTCAAAATGGATGAAAGACCTCAATGTGAGACAGGAATCCATCAATATCCTTGCGAACACAGGCAGCAACCACTTCGACTTCAGCTGTGGCAATTTCTTCCTAGAAATATTGCCAAAGGCAAGGGAAGCAAGGGCAAAAATGAACTACTGAGACTTCATCAAGATCAAAAGCTTTTGCACAGCAAAGGAGACAGTCAACAAAACCAAAAGACAACCGACAGAATGGGAGAAGATATTCACAAATGACATATCAGATAAAGGGCTAATATCCAAAATCTATAAAGAACTTATCCAACTCAACACCCAGAGAACAAAGAATCCAATCAAGAAATGGGCAGAAGACATGAATAGACATTTCTGCAAGGAAGATATCCAAATGGCCAACAGACACATGAGAAAGTGCTCCACATCACTCGGCAGCAAGGAAACACAAATCAAAACCACAATGAGATACCACCTCAGTCCAGTTAGAATGGCTAAAATTAACAAGTCAGGAAACCACAGATGTTGGTGAGGATGCAGAGAAAGGGGAACCCTCCTACACTGTTCATGGGAATGCAAGCTGGTGTAGCTACTCTGGAAAACAATATGGAGGTCCCTCAAAGAGTTTAAAATAGAGCTACCCTATGACCCAGCAATGGCACTACTGGGTATTTACCCCAAGGATACCAATGTAGTGATCTGAAGGAGCATGTCACACCAATGTTCATAGCATCAATGTCCACAATAGCCAAACTATGGAAAGAACCTAGATGTCCATCAACAGATGAATGGATAAAGAAAATGTGGTATATATACACAATGGAATATTATACAGCCATCAAAAATTGAAATCCTGCCATTTGGCAACCACGTGGATAGAAGTAGAGGGTATTATGCTACACGAAAGAGAAAGACAATTATCAAATGATCTCACTCATAGGAGGAATTGGAGAAACAAGACAGAGGATCATAGAGGAAGGGAGGGAAAAAATGAAACAAGATGAAACCAGACAGGGAGACAAACCTATGAGACTTTAAATCTCAGGAAACAAACTGAGGGTTGCTGGATTGGAGGGGGGTGACAGATGGGGTGGCTGGGTAATGGACATTGGGGAGGGTATGTGCTATGGTGAGTGCTGTGAATCGTGTAAGACTGATGAATCACAGACCTATACCTATTGAAACAAATAATGTTAATTTAAAAAAATTTTTAAAAGACAGATATAAACTGTGGGGACAAGAAGCATATGTCTCTGTTCATCTTGGACCTTCAGCATTCAGCCTATTTTTTGAAACATGGTAAAAAGGAAGTAGATATTTATAAATCTGAAAAGTAATTGGTAATACATTATCAAAATATGAGATGGTTCTGGTTTAACTGCCAATTCCTCCTTACTATGTCTCTTCATGTAAAACGGTCTGGAATGATTAAAGGAATAAGGGTGCTATTCAAAAAATAAAATAATAAAATAAAGTACATTCAATTGAAGAGTAATATGCTTAAGAAATGACATCTGAGACTTGGAAATTTCTTTTATTTTATAATTCTAATTATAGTTTATAGCTTTTTTTTTAAATCAAAATGGAATACTGTGAATTTATAATATCCAAAAGAGATTAAATGTAATTATGGTTTTATGAAAGCAAAAGATTAAAAATGGCATTTTAATATGACTTGTTTGTTTTTGTAGAACCTAGTTTGTTTAGAACTGAAATCTGACATCTTTCTAAGATATAACAATAAATTCTTCATTTATAAAATAAGTATCATGAAGTAGATTTTCTATTAAGGTTCTTTTCAGCTCTTCAATTCAAGATTTTTTTTTTTGAGGATCAGAAACATCCAAAGATTTTTTAAAAATAAGCATCTTTTTCATCCATATCAAGTAAGATTTTGTTTTAAGGGAAAACTTCTCAAGGAACCCTGGGATTTAAAAGTGACTTATAGATGAAGTAAGTTCTAGCCAGTGAGTAAAAATAAAACTAGATTCCTGGCTTCACACTGTGATTTGATTAACTCAGTTTACCTCTTTTGGTCCTAAAATCTTTAAATCGGGATACCATATGACTGATAGTTCTATATTAAGACTCAGTCTCCTTATTTTTTTAAAACTCTTTTTTTTTTTTGGAGAGGGAGAGAAGAGAAGGTGGGGTCAGGGGAGAGAATCCCAAGCAGTTTCCACGCCTGGCAAAGAGCCCAACGTGGTATCAGATCCCACAACTCTGAGATCACGACCTGAGCTGAAACCAAGAGTTAGATGCTTAACCGACTGAGTCACACAGGTGCCCCTTATCCTCCCCATTTTAAACTGGAATGGGAAGTAACAGAAAAGTGTGAGAAGGTACCCCAGGATAGCTTTTAGAGCTACAGAAAAGAAAAACAAAAATGAAACTTGAATCTGACACCAGCCTAGATTCCCTATTACAGTGAGGCTTTTGCTTAGCAATTGTCAAAACCTTTGTCAAAAATTTAAGATAATAAAAAAACAAACAAACAAACAAAAAAACAAAGATAATGCTTTGCAAGTGTCCTAACCACCTATTACACACACACAAAGACACAAATACTGGTAAGGAGTACAGAGGACAGGAGTATATCCTGACTGGCCCCAAACTTGCCCTTCGAGGTGACACATGTTGCGACCATGTGCATTAACAAGGAGTAGGAAATATTTTGCTATGCCAAATGAATGGTTCATGTTGAAAGGAATCTTTTCTTATAACAACCTGTGAGCAAAAAGATGACAACAAAACTTCAAAGAATTATTAAGTTCTATTCCTCCATTCCCTCTTGAACAGATGAGGTGCAGGAGAAAGAAAACTCACTATTCTTCTCAGTGATTTTTAATGCTGATAGATTCCATTTAGGAGACAAAGCAAATTCATTCCCTATGGAGAAGCAGCCCATAAGGGAGTTTCTGAAGAGCATGCCCTTAGTGGTCAGAGACCCTGTTACACAAGCTTCTGGCCAGACCCAGCTATCAATTGTGTAGAACATGTCCACATACTGGACTAGGCCTGCCTTAACCAAGCTGAAGGAGCTCCCACCTGAAGGAATAGGATGCAATGTCATCTCCTAATGGTCTCAAAAATACACACATTGCCGTGAGCCAAAGACAACAGCCCTGCCTTGCTCCTATATTGACAGAACTGGCCTACATACAAAGTAAAGCCCTCAAGTTATTCTTTGCTCTCCTGTGAACTTATGAAGTGATTCAGAAACAATCTTTCCCATATTGAACTCTAGTGGAAGATTCTAATATTTAGGGGCAACCATGTCACAGCATCTCATCACTAGCATTTATCTCCATCAACACAGACTTATGATAAAAAGAGCCCCCAAAACGAAAGACAAATAATCACGTTAGTAAATGAAAAAGTCTGGAATATTAACTGATGTTTTGTTCTATTTTTATTATTTAGTATAAAATGCTTCAATATTAAATATTCAATAAAAATAACCTAAAAAACCTGGAAATTTTGATTCTAAGTGACCATAATTTTAAAAATTCTTACTTTCCAAATTCTATGGGACACAAAATTTCTAAATATCCAAAAAGAAAAATATCAAAACTTGGCAAGTTATTTTCATATAATGTATTCATAATGTCTACTTTAATATTGATTTAAAACAGTAATTTTGAGAAATTTCATGTCTGAGAATCTTTAGTCCTTCCTGTGGATGCTGCCCTCTAGTGGTTCCTGGATGGTTCCACACCCAGGACCAATTACCTGAGAATTGGCGGCTTTCTCAGGGACAGGAAGGATAGCTGATTTCGCTTCCTGGAGAATTTTTGGCATGCCATAGAAATGTCCACTGACGAGCATCGCAGTCACCAGTTGCAAGGTGAATTTAGAGCCCAGGGATAAAAAGACCTATAAACAAACAAGATCAATGACTGTTTTAGTAGTAAGAATTAATTTTCAGAGAAAAATACTGACATTTGACATGAGTCATTAGCTCACTGCCTTAGGATCCTTTTGTACAGTTTCACCAATATATGCCTCTCCCGGGCGCCTGGGTGGCACAGTGGGTTAAGCCTCTGCCTTCGGCTCAGGTCATGATCTCAGGGTCCTGGGATAGAGGCCTGCATCGGGCTCTCTGCTCAGTGGGGAGCCTGCTTCTCTCTCTCTCTGCCTGCCTCTCTGCCTACTTGTGATCTCTCTCTCTCTGTTTCAAATAAATAAATAAAATCTTAAAAAAAAAAAAAAAATATATATATATATATATATATATATATATATGCCTCTCCCCGCCCCCCCACCCCAGGTTATAAAACAAATCACCAGTATGAAGACTCCGGGGTGATGAGTGATAGAGTGTAAATACACAAATTTGCCAATTCTCCATGTGTACCCAAATGGCCTCAAGAATTATAAGAATCACAGAAGTAGTGTTAGTAATAGAATGAATCCTGTACCACAGGAATGAAAGCACTCACTGGGGAAGAGTCAGTTCCTAAAAGCAGCAAAACTCACTTTCTTCCTCTTCATTAAGGAATAACTAATACTCCAGTGAAATTTACTCAAAATGGATAATGATTTAGGTGTACCGATTACTTGAACATTTTGGATAAATAAAAATTACTAATGAAATGTATTAGATTACCAGTTTTTAAAGTTTTCAAATCTAATAAATAAGGGAAACTCTGAATTTAAAAATTAATGTTACTCTATTTTTTTTGAAATTTAGAAAACATTTTCCCAATAGAAACATTGTTATTGATAATGGATAAGCCCCCACGTTATCCCATAACCTAGAATAATACTAAAAACTCTACACATCTTTATTGAATATAAAAATAACTACTTTTGTGGAGTCTGTTCTTCTTTTAAATATAATATACTTAAACATACTTAAACATACACCGTAGCCCTCCAAACATACACAATATGTACCCTAGTAGTTTCAGAAGTTATATAACATGAGGCTAACAGATGTTTCATTCATTCAATCAATCTTCATTTTTTCAAAGTGACATTCACTGAACATAACTCACAGATCAAGTGCTAAGGAAACAGAAATAAATCACTGTCCTCACTTAAAGCATGTGCCTCCCATCTCCCCTCTAGGGGCATGCCCTTCCCCCAAACAGTTCACTGGCTGGGCTGCTAAGGTGTGACATGGGCATAAATCAAGGGTAGGATTTTTTCAGTGATTCCCTTTTCCCCTCACGCTCTGGATATAATGCATTGCTCTTTGAAGATTGGAATATTAGAAGGAGAAAATATGCATATAACTTTTGGGCCAAACTTTTGGGCCAAAACTTAACTATTGTTGACCAGAAGACTTACTGATAACATGAACAATTAATACATATTTTATAAGTTCTTATATATTATTACTGTATTCTTATGATAAAGTAAGCCAGAGAAAACAAAGTGTTATTAAGAAAGTCTTAAGGAAGGAAAATTACATTTGCAGTGCCGTACTGCATTTGCTGACACAAGCCTGCATATAAGTGTACCTGCACAGTTCAACCCTTGTTGCTCAATGGTCAACTGTATATCATTCAGTGTTTACAGGGAAATGAAAAGAGGACTAGCATTCCTCAAAATGTACCAGGTGCCACCTACTACAAGATACAGTCTAAGAGTAGGCAGATCAAGAGTGTTAGTCCATGTAATATAGATTACGTATTTTGGTTTTCCTATGTGTAGTGTGAGAATAGTTTTATTCTATTTATGTTGCTTAGTAAAATAACAGAGTAATCAGATCTTCACTAAAGCATGTCTTACTGTCAAATGAAATCTCACTATAAAATAGTACAAAAGCTAAAGAATGTCCTCTGGTGTTCATTATAGAGATTAAAACTTGAATGCATTTAGAAAGTAATGTTACATAGATATGGATGGGAAAATATTCAAAGGTACATAATTCAAGCATGCTGTATTTTTTTTTTAAAAACTCTAATTTGTAAATGAGACTTAACACAATCACATTCTGGTTAAGTCAATCTACCTGTCCTTTCCCCAGTTTTTCAGTCTTTATTCCAGTCTTGAAAATTTTTGGAAATAGGAAATGGAGGTTAGAAATTAATTAACAGGGCATTGAGTCAATATCCCAAAGAATACAGGGATGTGTAAGTGCCTGCTACCGTTTAGACAAAAATACGTTATCTCCGAATGGGAATATGCTTAATATACTTAATTCACTAATAATCTGCAAATGTATCATCCAATAATTATTACACATTTCTATGATGACATTTAAATATCTCAATAAGATTGTAAGCTGATCATGAGATAATCAAGTGCTCTCCTGAAGGAGCGATATTGGAATGATCAGGAAATGGAAGAAATGCTACAAACCTGACTCCTCACTGGCACCAGGTCCACTCTATATCGGGCCCCATCTTTGACCACCAGTTGCCTCTCCACATTTTCAGGAACAACTGGCTGCTCCTTTTGGTCAGATGAGATTCTAAATCCAACAACAACATCTCCAAATGTTCCAGCGAGCCGAGTTACATTAATTTGGATGAATCTACTAAGGTTCTGCCCAATAAAGATTGACTGGTAATCTGAATACAGAGCAAATACTCCATGTGGATCATCATTTGCAGAAACAGAGAACCGTGTGATGCATTTTTCTGGAGCCAGTTCTGCTCCTCCCTCTACAGAAACAAGTCGGATTACATAATCTTCTTCTATCTCAGGTATATCATCGGGGAGCAAATGAACGTCAAAGCTCACTTCACTCTCTCCATCAGCAATAGTGAAAAATCCTTTTGTAGAAAGAAAGTCTCCTGTAATATCAAACTCACTGCTTATTTCCCAGTAAACCTAAAATAAAAGGAAAAAAAATCCAACAAAGTTATGTAATTCAGTATATTGAATAAAAAATCCTTATGTTTTCCTCTATAATATACAAAAAATAAATTTTAATTGTGCCTCATTATATTCAAAGCCAGATGCCCCAAATAGTCAGTTTAGAAAGTATAGATAAATGACACTAGCACTGTGAAAGTATATGAACTCTTTTGGGCTTATGTATACAATTTGTTGGACAAGATTACAAAATCTCATTTCACCTACTTCTCAAATAGTAACATGATTTGAAGAGATAAAGTGAAGCAAATTTAACTCTAGAATGGCAGCTCCACAAATACATTTGAAAGGCCTGACTATATATTTTATAGGTATCTGAACCAGGGGTAATACTTGAAGGTAAAAAGTGAGTAGTCTGTTGCTTTATATTGGAATTTGTTTTTGTTTGCTTTTAACAACAAGATTTCAAGAATTTAAAAATTATTTCCCAAGAATATTTAGACTCCTAACCATAAAGTTTCCACTGAAGAAGTATCAGTTAATCTCCATACAGGAAAAGAGTTAAATCCATAAAGAAATTTTGCAAAGTATGTTCTGCTAGCAAACAAACAACCTTGGTCTGTTAGATAGATATCCCAATGATTCACAAGAGTATCTCCAGACATTCTATGTCAATATACACGCAAATGCAATCTCTTAAAAGTCAGTTGGTAAACGAAAAAAAAACTATACTGAGAAATAAAGTCCTGAAGAATATATTAAGCAATTTACAAAAAAACATTGAGGGACTTAAATGGGTAAGTTAAATGTTATAGCAAACAAGAAAATAAAAAATAGTTCAGTCATACTCTTCATGATTAAGTGTGAGGAAGATCATTTCAGTCTAAGTGTAGTTGGAGTTAGAAAGACAGCGAGAGAGGTTCATGTTGGCTAGAGAACCCAAAGGTGAAGAAATGAACCTTCTCAACTTGTCTGAAACTCAGGTCACTCCCAAAACTTACACCAGAACACACAGTTTCTCTGTTCTTCACAGCTACATTTATTAGGCAAACTGTTACACTACTTAAAAAATCAAATGAAAAATGATACCGTAAGTTCTCCTAAAATGCCCTTGACTCTTTTGACAAAAAAAGTAATGATCAGGGGCCCTTCCAGAGCTGACGGCTCTGAATAGGTCTTCTCAGATAAAGACTCAGGAGCAAATTGAACAACCCCATTTGGATCACCAAACTTCTGTATCTAAAAATAGAAAGAGGTAACAGAGTGAATACCACAATATAACAACTACAGATGAAATTACAGAATCCAACATATCAATATACAGAAAAGCTGAAAAAATGAAAGAAACACAGGAATAATACGTAAATATAATTTGCCTAGAAACTTGATTTTTCAAAAGCTTCTTTAGTACACTGTCATCTAAAACAAAGAGGTTCTTATTCTCTAACAATAATGGGAGTAAGTGTTTAGAAAACTTTAATTTGTAGGGTCTCAAAAGGATATTACTTCAAGCCTGAATTTGACTTGATTTGCCTCATATTTGCTTTACTTAACCAGGGCTAATTGCTTAGTCAAACACTAGTCTACGTGTAGTTGTGAAGGTATTTTGTAGATGTAATTACTATTTATAATCAGTTGACTGATTTATAGTATAATCAGTTGACTGACTGACTTTAAGTCAAAGAGATTACCCTTGATACTGTGAGTGGGCCTCATCCAATCAGTTGAAGGCCTTAAGAGCAAACACTAAAGGTTTCCCAGAGAAAAAGGAATTTGGCCTCAAGACTGCAATTCAGGAATTCTGCTTGAGTTTCCAGTCTGCCAGCCTATCCCACAAAATTCAAACTCATCATCTCAACCGTAAGTCTTTTTCTGAGCTTCCTGCCTACTAGTCTGTTCTATAGATTTTGGATTTGTCAACCTTCACAAACACATGAGCCAATTTTTTTTTAAAGATTTTATTTATTTATTTGACATAGAGAGACACACAGTGAGCGAGGGAACAGAAGCAGGAGGAGTGGGAGGGGAGAAGCTGGCTTCCCGCTAAGCAGGTAGCTTGATGCGGGGCTCGATCCCAGGAGCCTGGGATCATGACCTGAGCCTATGGCAGATGCTTAACGACTGAGCCACCTGGGCGCCCCCACATGAGCCAATTTTTAAAATAAAAATTTCTTCTTTCTTTCTCTCTCTCTCTCTTTCTCTGGAGAAATCTGACTGATAGAGACCCGAGACTAGAGAATTTTCCAAACTTTAAAAAAAAAAGCACACCTCTCTACGTTGTTTTCATATCCTGGTCCTCAGCAATTTTTACCCCCGTTAGACTGAATCGTTCATTCATATCAAACATTCAGATTTGATCCAAAACATCATTGTGCTAATTAAACAAATACTATTCTACCTTCCAACAATCTAATTAGTGATTGAGTTAATAACGTTCATGTACTTTCATGGCAAAGGTATCCGACGTATGGGACAATATAACAAATAGCTTCTGTCTGAAAGTGCAAAAATATTCACAAAACACCAAATTTTCTGAGTGGAAAGTAAGTATTTATCACTATAGGAGAGCCCTTTATAAACTAATTACCAATAATCAAGCTATGTAATAAACTAATAAAATAACAAAGAAGTCTGGCCCATAGGAATTATTAGGACTTCATTTGGCTTTATAACTTTGAATTAATCATAAGCTCACAGAGTTTCAACAAATGTAAAATGCATTTTCTGATAAATCCATTACTCCAAAATTTTGTGGGAAAAATAAAGTCAGACTTACTGTTAATGTAATATCTTTAGCTCTGGAGTCTAATTTAGCTTCTCCCTTCACAAGT
Organism: Enhydra lutris kenyoni; assembly: GCF_002288905.1. Taxonomy (NCBI): domain Eukaryota; kingdom Metazoa; phylum Chordata; class Mammalia; order Carnivora; family Mustelidae; genus Enhydra; species Enhydra lutris. The sequence goes on along the minus strand of NW_019154103.1, from coordinate 15,395,044 downwards.
TCAAGTTTAATAATGAATATCTCTTCAACTTCAATGTCTTCATGAGGATAGACTGTCAGAGTGATGGTTCTCACACCACTTTCTCCATCCCCAAAATAGAAGGATCCACTCACTGGATCCGCAATGTCTCTGTTCTGTGGTGGTAAGGCTTCCTGAGAATTGGGTCCTAAAATCACCCAGTTCACCTGCAGAGTGTTTGTGTTTTTAATAGAGATGATCAATTTTATTTCATTTGTATCTATTTATTTAAGATTTTTAAAAAAGTAATCTGTACACCCAAACTGGGGCTCAAACTCACAACCCCAAGATCAAGAGTTGCATGCCCTACTGACTGAGCCAGCCGGGTGCCCCAGACAGAAACAATTTTAAACAAAGAATTACTTTGCAGGATATGTAGTATTAGGAAAAAAATTATATATCTTATATACATGTATATATATATATATATATGAAAATTATTCTAGGATAGCTCCAGAGAATTCTTCATATCTTTTTAAAAATACTAATATTTGCAAATATAAAATACATACTAACAGAATATGAGTTTTCATAGATAATAAAGAAAAATATGAATACCTGATCACTGGTCATCACCACAGAAAAATAAACACCCATTTTAAATGTACATATTTAGATATGTATATTTATATTATAATATAATATATATATTAGAGAAATATAAACTTTAAAAAATGAGTACAACACTGTCTTGCTGTATGCACAGTCTCTGTTAATCAAAACCTATTTGAATAAGACAATAAAACCACATGAAAAATCTGCTGGGTGTGCAATCTCTTCTAAATATACATAAATAAATTTCTGGTATAAAATGAACATACATTTTCATAAATCATTATAAGAAACAAAATTGTATAATAAATGCATTTTTAAGTATTTCTATAATATAAAATTATATACTTTTCATATCTACATGGAAAGAACATTGGGACTTTGTCTTTGCTTCTTTTATCTTTCACCAGCACTGAGCATAGCTGGTCACTTTCTTTTCCTTGAAACACAGTGTCCCATCTTTCATGGCCTCCATGATACATATCTTCCCCTTTGCTTTTACATCTCAATTTTCTATGCTGGCTCTCCTTCCTCAGATCGTTCAATGCTTGTAGCCCAGGACTTCCGGCTGTATTCTTCACATTCCTATCTACGCTCCTTCAGCCACGTAGTTTCAAATGCCTCCACATGCGTTGGCAGCCTCTGACCTCCCCACAGCCCATACTCACACACCCCCTGCCTGCTTGACCCTCTACTGGGACGGACAATGGCAATCTCAAATGAACACAACCAAAACAGAACTCTTGATTCCACACCCCCCGCCAAGCTTCTGCCTATCTCAGTAAACAACACTACAGTTTAACCAAATGCTCAACTAAAATTTTAGCAGTTATTCTTGATTCCTCTTTGCCTCGACCTCCACTGCCTGGTGAATTTTTCCTCCAAAAGATGCTCAATATTTATTCACTTCTCAGCATCCCATCTGCACCCATTTTAGCCACTGTCAGCTCAGCCCTGGACGACAGAGGGCAAGAGCCTTCTAACTGACCTTCCTGCTTCTGCTCTGGCTTCTTGACATTCCATTTCCCCACCAAGTAGTCACAAGTGAGCTACTTAAAATGGCAACCCTGGAGACATCAACACCATTCCCCTGCCTCACACTCTCTAATGGCATCCTATATGCACTCAGAATACCCTTTAGCCTGACTTAGGAGGGTCTCTGTGATCACACACCTACTAACCTCTCTGACGGACCTTGTACTGCATGGAACCCTCCAGACCTCAAACAGGCCAGGCTTGTCTATTGCTTCTGCCAAAAGGCTCAGCTCTCTAACAATTACATGACCATGTCTCAGTGTCTAGCTTTCAGCTTAAATATCACAATGTCACCATCTAGAGTAGTCGAAAGGTGACTCATGATTGTGTTTCTAGATCTGATATCCCTGTAGATCACTTAAGTGTTATCACACATATATATATATTTTAAATTTATCTGTTTACTATTCTGAAAACCCTAAGAAAACAGAGACAAGGTCTGTCTCATTCATCAGTATATTCTCAGTGCCCAGAAGAGGGTCTGGCATTCGAAAAACACCGAAAAAATACTTGAACATTTTATCAGAATTCTTCATTTCATTTCATCTCCTTTCTAACTTGCTCTCAAGAGTTCCTGATGACAGCAAGGTCTCATATATATATTTTATGTAATTCACAGGACTTGTCAGCTACTTTATACCCAGTGGGTAATTAATAAATATTGTTGATTATGAATAAACGGATATATTTGAAGAATAAGAAAATCCAACTCTATACTCACGCCATCAAAATTATTTTTTAATTTTTTTTTATTTTAAAGATTTTATTTATTTATTTGACAGAGATCACAAGTAGGCAGAGAGGCAGGCAGACAGAGGGGGGAACCCCGCTGAGCTGAGAGCCCGATGCGGGGCTCGATCCCAGGACCCTGGGATCATGACCTGAGCTGAAGGCAGAGGCTTTAACCCACTGAGCCACCCAGGAGCCCCCAAAATTATTTTTAAAACCATGGGAAGAATAACTCTACCTGAATCTCTCCTAAGAGTCCTCCAGTCCGCTCCAGCAACAAGGATAAAATCATTGTGGAATTGGGATTAGGAACAGAAATTTTGCTTTGATTAAGAAATCTTAGAACGCCAAAGGGAGAGTCGCTCTTGGCAATTGTGATTCTGCTCACTAGGTGGCGCCCAAGGACCGCTCCTCCAGTAGCTCCAACAAGCAAAATTTCAATGGGTTCTGCAAATTCACTGCAGAGCGAGAAGGAGCAATTCTGTGAGTCTAAACATATTAAAATGCTTCTAAGATCCAAATAACTAGTCATTTTCCAAATTGGTCATACATATTCAAGGCACAGCATTCATACACCAAGTGGTAAGAAGAGGGTGCTCAGCTAAAAGCATGAATGATCAACTTCAATATTATATAACCTGCAATAGTTAGTAGACTTTCTTCCTTTCTTTTGAATTGCTTAATGCATTAAGGAAGTGAATTGCAGGATGTTTCTACATTCTGATTAGATTTTGCAAATATAAGAGAGCAAAAATTATTTCCCTGTATATGAAAAAGTGACACACAAAATCCCAATCGTCTCCCAATCCCTTCTTTCCTACCCCAGCACCCCCCCTCAAAGTTTCTCACTTGTTTCTCAATGGGCATATATATAATCTAAAATTCTATTATCAGTGCAAAACGTAAGTAAGGATTGGAGCATAGTAATCATGCTTTACATATAACTACATTATTTCTGATGTTACTAAATAGAATTACCTTTCATTGTCATCAATGATGGACACATTTATAAAACTTAAGTTCTGCCCATGCTGAAAGGTGACCGAGCTGCCATGCAGTATATAATCGACACCACCAGCAACTGCAGAGGAGCTCTGAGAGATGAAATCAGCAGTCACACGGCCATAAGTTCCTCCCAGCCTCACCACCGGAATCATGATCATTCCAACATCTTCCTCCACTGTAGCAGGAATGTGCAATTAATTGGTATCCCAGACAAAGCAACTAGCTTTTATAAGAGTCGGTCAAATTAAACATAGCAATTAAACATAACAGGACAATGCAAGCTCTCACTTTTTTCCCATAATTTTTATAAATTTAAAAAAATACTGGGGGGCACCTGAGTGGCTCAGTCAGTTAAGTGTCCAACTCTTAATTTCCACTCAGATCATGATCTCAGGATGGTAAGATCGATCCCTGTGTCAGGCTCTCTGCTCAGTGGGAAGTCTTCTTGATATTCCCTCTCTCTCCCTCTGCCCCTCTCCCTCCAAGGGCAGGCGCACACGCGTGCACACACACACACACACACACACACACACACACTCTCTCTCTCTCTCTCAAATAAATAAGTAAATCTTTTTTAAAAATTAGTGAAAAATTCAAGACTTATTTTTATAAGAAATATAGTTTGTCATAAACTGAAAATTATAGTGAACAGTGTAAGTTAGAATTGAAATAACCTATTTAATTATTAGCATAGGTATTCTCCCTCTGTGTGCTACATAGAAATAAATGATCCTTGCTTTCCAAAGCAATGCTAGATGAACATGAAAAATTCTTAAAATATGTGTACTCGAAGGAAAGTATTCTGAATTGTTTCTACATTTAGTGGAACACATAGTATAAACAATTGAAGTTCATGTTAATTATATGAACGCTTTTTAAAAGTCCAGATAAAAATACAATTTTATTATATTTTAAGATCCTATGAAATCTAATTGAGAATCTGAAAATGTATCCTCGATGTTTAATTTCAACTAAAAATTGTTTTCAAAAATTTATTTTGCTCTCGTTATGTTAATCTCTGTAAATAAAAATATCATTTAAGAGTTTACATTAGCTATGCTTTTATTAGCCAACAGTTCATAGTAGCCATGACTAAATAATACTGAATTTACATTGTCATTATAAATATGCCTTGCTCTAAATTCCCCCAAAGATAATGAATCAAACAGAAATCAGTGGACAGAAAAAAAAAAAATTCTAAGTCCTTTATTTATCACTTGGTATTAAAAATGCAGCATGACTTTTATTAGCTGTAGACTGAGGTTCACAAAATGGTGGTGTCTTCCATGACTTTACCCACAAAGTCAATATTAATCAATTCCAAAATGATTTCTTTTTTTTCAAAGAGTTTATTTATTTATGTATTTGAGAGGGAAAGTAAGAGAGAGAGAGAGAGAGAGAGAGAACATGAGGGGGCAGAGGAGAGGAAAAAACAGACTCCCCTCTGAGCAGGGAGCCTGATACAGAGCTCAATCCCAGGACCCTGGGTCATAACCTGAGCTGAAGACAGACGCTTAACTGACCGAGCCACCCAGGCACCCCTCCAAAGTAATTTCTGATGAACTTTAAAAATGGCTAGATAGGGGCGCCTGGGTGGCTCAGTGGGTTAAGCCTCTGCCTTCAGCTCAGGTCATGATCTCAGGGTCCTGGGATCGAGCACCACATCAGGTCCTCTGCTCAGCGGGGAGCCTGCTTCCCCCTCTCTCTCTGCCTGCCTCTCTGCCTACTTGTGATCTGTCAAATAAATAAATAAAATTTTTTAAAAAATGGCTAGATAACCAATGAATTTGATAGAGGCAATGAGGTCAATAAATTAATCTCAGCAAGAAGATAAACACGTTTATTTTGAAAGGCATGTGCCTTTGAATAAAATCCAAAAAGCAGCCACCTCTTTTTCTCCAGGAGGGAATATGGGCATAAGTCTTATTCCTTACCATTCAGCTTTGCCGTACATAAGTGGGATTTAATACTGCTCAAAGGTAACACAAAACAGATTAAAAAAATAAACATATAAATATATAAAGGCTTATGTAAATACATAAGAAGGTGTCCATGTATGTACATACACATGTATACACACACACCTGCGTGCACATACACAGAGCAAGCTGAGAACATTTATACATGGAAATTCAAACTGACAGGGTCATTCTCAGTTACTCTGTAACTCAGAGTGGTAAATTTATAAGACTGCTGAACTTACCTTCAAAGGCAGAATACCTTGGGTCAAATTCAATGATACCCTCTGCATTATCATTTTTCATTATTATGATTCGGACAATGGAGATGTTTCCTACTTCAGGAGGTTGATCTAACTGAAGACCATTTTCTCGGATGGTAAAATCATACCCTCTTGCAAAGTCATGAGAAAATAATAATAAAAGAAAAGAAAATGAGTACATAATTGGTGAGCATGAGCTGAAGGGTCCTCTTAGCTCCTACAACTTTGTCCTATTAAGCATTTTAATACCTTGAAAGATCCCCAACACTAAAATACTCTTTTTTTTTCTGAAATGATGTCTGAAATAGACTTCTGTGCTGCTTACAATTATTACTGCCTGTATGAAATCAAAACCAATAAAAAGTATTAAACTTGGGCAATGGGAAGATAATACGACTATCAGGAAATTGGGGAAAAGTTGTAAGATGAACCTCTGGGCTAGGAATGCACTGATAAACTCATCTGATGATAAGGGGCTGAGACAGGGGCTTCAGACAGATCTGCAGTGCACTCAGGGACAGGCTGAAAGGGTTACTTTAAAGAAAAAGCAGGGGTCATGCCACTACTGAAATTTCAAGCTACAAGGAAATATTTCTGTGAACCTCGATTACAATCAATGCCTCTAGTCCTTAATACAGATGATGGTTTACTTGACTAATGACGTATTTCAGCTAAGGAAGTCACTTTTTTTTTATTGATATGATTCCCACTGAAGAAACCTTTTATCTTTCAGAGTTTCATATCACTTTAATTCCTGAAGCTAAAAAATGGCAGTAACCATTTTAGTCCTTTCTTCAATTCTCAAATTCTATTTACCTGGTATTTTTAGGCTACATAGTTTCAAAAGGTTAAAGTCAGGTTACATATAAGGAAAAATTAGAAAACAAGGGATTAAAAATATTAAATGATAAGATAAATGTTGGCATGCCTGAGTTGCTCAGTCAGTTAAGTGTCTGCCTTCTGCTCAGGTCATGATCCCACCCAGGATCCTGGGATCAAGTCCCACATCGGGCTCCTTGCTCAGTGGGGAACCTGCTTCTCCCTCTGCCTGTGGTCCCCCTGCTTGTGCTCTCTCTCTGACAAACAAGTAAAATATTTTAAAAAACCAAAACTGTTAATAGTTGTCTGAGATGGATTGTAGCTTAGCTGATTACCTTAATACCAAAGCAGTGAATTCTCTAGCAACTAGGCAAAATGAGATTATATTGCTTTCCTTTTTCAAGTCAAAGGAAACTTAGAAATTTACCTAGAAGGAAAAACTTGTTTTCTCAGAATTAAGCTTATGTAGGAATTGCTTTTTTTTCTTTTAAAAAGGAAGAGGGCAAAATGTCCAAGTCCTAATTAGTCAGTAACATGGATGTTATCTTACACTTAATGCGCTAATGAATAAATTTCACTTACTTCATTAAAATAGTCAATGACCACCTCCAATTTTAACACATTTAATGTAAGTGCAAATTCATTCCTACTGCCAGTTCTCCTCTTCTCAGGTGGCTGGGAAGATGGCAGACATTCTGATGGAGTATGCCTACCAAAACAGCCAACCATCTTTCAAAATAAGAAGAGGGTCCTGCTCGGAGAAGCTGGTGAGGAGACGTTCCCACAATACTACCAAAACATCGGTCTGAGCTTCAGAATGCCCAAGAAAAGCCACAGAGGGCACCTATATTGACAAGAAATGCCCCTTCACTGGTAATGTCTCCGTGTGAGGGTGCATTCTGTCTGGTGTGGTGACCAAGAAAAAGATGCAGAGGGCTACCATCATCCACTGAGACAACCTCCACTACACCCAAAAGTACACCTGCTTTGAGAAACGCCACAAGAACACGTCTGTGCACCTGTTCTCCTGCTTCAGGGAGCTCCAGATCAATGACACTGTCACAGTGGGAAATGCTGACCCCTGAGCAAAACTGTTAAGCTTCAACGTGCTCAAAGCCATGAAGGCCACTGGCCCCAACAAGCAATTCTAGGAGTTCTGCAAATAGTTAGACATCTGCCACACTCCCAAAGAAAATACAGTTATTTTCCTGGTTAAAAAAAAAAAAAAAAGAAGAAGAAGAAAATTCATGCCAATTGCCAGGAACGGAATCATTTCTAGGAAAATTAAGATTTGAAGTGTACACAAACCCACAGTATTTTTTCCACATGGGACTGATATACATTTTACCAAAGTCACTTAGTGAAACATTTTAGTAAGAAAAAGCTTTTAAAACATAGCATTCGTATAACAGATGCAAAACCATTTTCATGAACCAGAAAAATTCCTTTAAGACTTATATAAATGCCAACATGATTCTGGTTGAGGGTTTTGTGTCATCTGTCAGAGCAGAGGTGCTCCTGGGCTACTCAAATTGTGGGTATTTTAGCAGGCTTCAGGTGTTTCCCACCTGTGTGAATCAAGTCTGCTCCCACTAAGTCAGGGAACAAGACAGCCTCAATATGGTTAATTCTTATGTTCAATAAAAACGTGGTACACGGGGGCACCTGGGTGGCTCAGTGGGTTAAGCCGCTGCCTTCAGCTCAGGTCATGATCTCAGGGTCCTGGGATCGAGTCCCGCATCAGGCTCTCTGCTCAGCAGGGAGCCTGCTTCCCTCTCTCTCTCTCTCTCTCTGCCTGCCTCTCTGTCTACTTGTGATCTCTCTCTGTCAAATAAATAAATAAAAATCTAAAAAAAACAAACAAACAAAAAAAAAAACGTGGTACACGGTTACAACTATCTTTGACTCCTACTTTTCCCCACTTGACAACTCTACCTCATTTTCCCACAGAAGACAATAGGGATACCAAGGAAAGAAATTTCTCACTCAGCCCTCAGGTGTAGAGAAAGAGGAAAGGCAAAGTAAATTCCATCGCACCAGCTGACCTGCGACCTCCATTTCCTTACCTAATGATTACAAGCTCAAACCATGTTCCATTCTCTGACTACCCAGAGTGAATTCTCAAATGAAAATAACACACTTTCAACTTTGAGCAAAAACTGGTATTTTAGAACTTGGCACAAGTGACAGTTAATCTTGGTCATAATTTCCCTGCTATGCCCTGTCCCACTCTCACATAAATCTGAAAGAGAGCAAGTTCAGTATTAATCCCTCTACAACACATTCTCTATTTTCTTTTGTCTAATTTTCTTTTTTAAAACTTTACCTTCCCAGGAGTTCCACCTTTGTAATTACTAGGGAAAATTCCTCTGGTCCTTCAGGAAGACCATCGTCAAGTATTTCAATGTTCACACTTCTCGCCATCTCCCTGGCTTCAAAGAGGAGCTCCCCCGCTGCAGGGATAAAGTCCAAGCCTGCCTCCGCTGTCCCACTCATGGTCTCATACCAGAGTCTCACGCGGCCAGATGATCCCCCTGATCGGACGACGGTGATATTCACCTAAGCCAAGAAGCAGTTTTTATTTGACTTGGGTGTCTAATCCACCAACTCATACCTAATTTTTTATGGTTTCTAACTAAAGATTCTAGGTTTACTAGGGTTATGTTTATGTAGAATCTATACAAGTTTATAAAATATATGTTAAAATAAATGTTAAAATAATGGTGTTAGTAGCAAATTAATCAATTTGTGAAAACTCTGGAGTATGGGGCGCCTGGGTGGCTCAGTGGGTTAAAGCCTCTGCCTTCGGCCCAGGTCATGGTCCCAGGGTCCTGGGATCAAGCCCCACATCGGGCTGTCTGCCCCGCAGGGAGCCTGCTTCCTCTTCTCTCTCTCTCTCTCTGCCTGCCTCTCTGCCTGCTTGTGATCTCTGTCTGTCAAATAAATAAATAAAATCTTAAAAAAACAAAACAAAAACTCTGGAGTATGAACCAGGAAACACATTTTAAAGATGACTCACAATATTATCTTGCCACATAAAGTCTTAATATTTAAAGGTTAAGCCAGCTTTGCAAAAAAAAAAAAAAAAAAAAAAAAAAAAAGATCACGCACAAAGTAAAAACCAAAAGTGATGTCTAAGATTTTAAGCATTTTATACTCTACCCTTCGGGCTTCTTCCGACACTCGAAGTTGCTCCTGTGAGAAGGAGAATCGGCCATAGGGAAAGTCACTGGCCACCACGGTGATATTGGCAGTGCTGCTGGATCCACTCAGTAACCCCCCTTCACTGATTCCAATAAGCTGAAACTCATAGGAGCTCTTCTCCTCGGGAATGTCATCATTCAAAGCCTAGAGGACAAAAAGAGCCATCAACGGTAGGTTCTAACATTTAAAGAAAAATACCTCTCATGTCAACAACAAACAACTCAGGGATACCACCACCTCCGACCACCCCACCCCTCATTCACACACATACACACACACACACACACACACACACACACACACACCAAGGAGCATAACAGAAACCAGTCGTATTGCTACCTGTATTATTACAACTGCTGCAGACTGTCCATCTCGCATTGTCAGTTTTCCTGACATTTCAGCAAATTCTCCCACAGAAGGGGGGAATATCCTCCAGTACACGGTGACCTCCCCCCAGATCGCTGGGCCACGAACAAGGCTATGTTACATAAATGTATAATCAGTACATTTTTGTTGAAGTAATCTTTCCTAAATATTTTTTGTGTCTTTCAACAACAATTTTCATTTATTTCAAGAACGGTATGCATTATAGATCCTTATCTATCAAATCAAAAGCAAGTTTTATGATTCCAGGAGAGTACCACTCAAAGTACTGAGCGTATGTAAATTTGCTTGACAATACTAGCAAAACCTACACATTAGAAGGGGAACACCTGAAGGGATTTAAAAGAAAGTATTTACAGAGTTCACTTAATACACAAGGGTACAAAAAATGAATGGCTTAACACAGTTCTCTAAAAAATAGCACTTACAAGCAACATTAAAGGAAAACTACCAAAAAGATAAAATATTAACTCAAATTCAATTATTTCACTGACAGTTGTCCTACCAGTCATGAGAAACTTTGTATTAAACAAAATTGCCTATGATCATACTACTTCGTTATATAGTAGGCCCTAATTTTAAAACACTTAGAATCATAAAATGTTTGATGCAGAGGATTTTCAAAGGAATGATTCTGTAACTAAGACAGAAGCTTACAGAGATGACGTAACTCTCTTATTTTACATGATTAGCGACAGAATGGGGCCAAAAGCATCAGCTCTTCTGGAATTAACTCAAGGTGTTTTTCTCATCATGGGTTGTACAAATCACCCAAGAAATAGTCACGATCTAATGTCGAGAGGTCAATACACCACTGCGTGATCAATATATTTTTGTTGAAGGAACTTTTCCTAGACATTCTTCATAATCTAACTTCAAGACAGGTCAGGAAATGGCTTCAATTTTTGCCAAAAATTTTATCTACTTTTCACAGGATGTTAGTAATACATAAAATGACGATGCTTGAGAAATATGTATGTAATGAGAAAAATGCACTTATGGCATAAAAATGCTAATGATTTAAATAAAACTTCAAAATCTCCACCTGAGGAGGGAAAAAATCATGACACCTTACCTGATGATAGCGGTACCATTATACTTTCCTGAGGGTTCTCCAATGAGGACATGCCTAGATGATGGAGCTATCCCAACTTCTCCTGATGTTCCCTTTTCTCCCTGAATGATTATTGATGCGCTACCTAAGTTGAAGTTGATACATAACACGTATGTAGCAAACATATTTATTCACTTAGTATAAGCCTGGCAAAATTCTCAGCACTCCATGTATACAAATCTTATGAATTAATTGCCATGACAATCATGTAAATTAGATACTAACATTATCTTCATTTTACCAATGAAATTATTTAAGCATACTGAGGCACTCAAGACATTGAGGCAAATAACTTGCCCTGGATAATATTTTAATGAAAGGGGGCAGGACAAAGTGGATAATAATTCCACTCTCACTCCCATGGTAAGTAAGTACTCTCCTACCATTTGTGTTAATTCACTTCTGCGGTAACCATTTTGCAGGCAGTGCACTACAACTGGCTAGGTGGCAAAAGCAAGAATTCCTGGGTACTTTTAAATTTTCTGACTCCATTATTGCTTATAAGCATCTATAAAAATGTGTCAAATATTAATGGTAAGAAAACCATATCAAATAATGTGAGAATTCATATTATAATTTAGCAGTAACTTGAAGACAATCGTTTCCAGAAGCTCTTATCAGGGTTTCATCAAACAAGGGAGGAATTACCATAGTCTCACTTTCTATGGCAATGGGTTAATAAAACCAAAAGTGGTCTGTCATATCCAAGTATGTCACAGTTTGAAATATATTATGAAATTTTTTATTAATATATGATTCACCCTGAACCACTAGTATATTCTTATTCTTAGGTCTAGTTAGTCTGTATGTCATCAACTCTGACAATTAACAGGGTGCTGACAACTAAGCTAACGTAAGATGTGTGGAAGAATATGGTACAGTCATATGACTCCCTCATAAGTTTGTTGGAAAGTACTCTAGATAAAAATGCAAAAAAACCAACTACCTTAGGTATGTACAGTGATATTCTTTTAATTTTAACAATCTTTTTGGCCACAGAATTCTGCTTTTTTGGCCACAGACTTTCACATATGATGGAGTCCTTGATGGCAAAGAAAGGCATGTGACAGTCACTAAGCTATCCTATCAAAGTGGCTGGGACATTTTTTTACGTTACTATTACACATAGCACAATGCAACTGCTTTAGAAACGTTAATTCTTTCTCTCCAGATCTAAGAAACAAATTTGCATATGGGCTATAGGCAAATAAGAACTACAATGTCTGTTTCTGAAATATCAAAACATTGAAGTAATCATTTTCAGATGAAAATACACATAGTAGGCTGAAAAAGATGTAATATGCTAGGTTTTAAAATAATATTTTATTGTAAAGGTAATATGTGACCATTACAAATATGTGTAGAAAATGTAGGTAATTAAAACCCACTATCAACATTTCAAGTAAATAATTCCAAACACTTGTAATGAGCACATGACAAAAATGGGATGACTTCAAACATGTTATGAAGTCTGCCATAACACAGCGGTTACCCATGTAATTGTTTTTAAGTTTTAATGTAATTAAGGCTTTTTCTGCTATATCCTTTCGAACACTTACATGGTATTCTCTCATATTTAACAGGTCTCCTATTGATGGACCATTTAGAAAACTTCCATATTTTATTTTATAAGCATCCCTACAATAAACATCTTTTAAAAAAATCACAGAGCTAAGTATTGTGAAATCTCTGACATACAACTTTACCAATATCAGGTATTAGAATTTTAGTTTTAAAAATCTTTTGGCTGTAGTACAGATATGAAATGACATCTTTATGTTTTAGCAAACATTTTAGGAATTATAAAACTTAAGTTTGTGAGTATTGATTACTTGGTTGTATTTTTCTGAGTATCTACTTTTTAAGACCCCAAAATGTGAATTCCTCTTACCTTTCACTGGAGATATTTCTACCTCATCAATTGATATCAACTGAATGGTGAAATGCTTGTTCTCTTCCAAAACAGTATCACGAAGTGTGCGCAGCACAATGGTCTTCTGAGACTCTGTCTACATCAAATGAGAGGAATAATACATTTTCCAGATGGAGCCAAATTTTGGGTGTTCTCATTAGTGGAATAATGTTTACATCTATAAGCATTTTTAAAGTGTGTCCTTTTGTAACTTAGAATTATGAGTTGCTTCTGGAAGAATTACTATATAAAATTTGGCTCTGACCATAAATCCTATTTAAATTTTTAATAGGAAAAAAGGGAGGAAATTAACATGACCTCTAAATTGTCTAAAATGTGACCAAACCCAGTGATCAAATATAGATAAGAGTTACAAAGGAGGTAGAAATGGGGATGACATCCAGACGTCTAGCTTGGTTGACTGGTTTTTGTCCTTAATTGGAGAGAAAATGTTGAGACAAGAGTAGTTTTCATGGTGGGATGGAGGCAGCATCTAACTTAAATTTGATTTCAGATTTCTAGGGGAGTGTGTGTGTGTGTGTGTGTGTGTGTGATTGTCCTCCAAAGTGCATATGATTTTAAAAAGATTCCAGATACATCGTAAATACCATCATATGAATTCATAAGCAATACTATGGGAAAAAAACAAACACAAGTTCGAGTAAAACTGTAGGAGTCCTGACACTGACTATACCTCATCAAAAAGAAGCGTCCCATTCAAAGGCCTGAGATCATTTTTAGCTGTCTCATCTAGGGTCCACTGAAGCCGAACAGCCCCTTTTCCTCCTGGGGACCGGACAACCGTCAATGTCACATATGAATCAGGGTCATCAGACAAAAGAGATTCATCAACCATTACCTAAAAGAAAGACAATGGAGTTGGGGGGGGGAATGAAGCAGGAAAAACAATCTTATTTCTATTTATAATATCTACTTTTCAGTTTAGAACTCTGTTCATGGTATGATCATATGGCAGAAAAAAAAAATGTTTCACCAAACCCTATTTCCTTTTTGTCCTAGACACACTGCTACTTGGCATTTCCTGGGCTCTCTTGTAATTAGGTGGAGCATGTGACTGAATTCTGGCCAGCAGACCATATGGGAAATGAAGTATGCTCCTCACAGTCTGGCCATCAACTTCCCACAGAACATTCCACATTCCATGTTTTCCCATTTTCTGGGTGACTAGTGAGGACTCCAGGACCCAGAGGAGGATAGAATGGGAAAAGGAAAGAGTCCGGTACCTGAAATGTCAGATGGAGATGAGGTGTCCATAAGACCCCACCAGGAACACAGGTGTAGGACTCTTACACGAAGAAGAAATAAACCCTTATTATGTTAAGGATGTAGGATTTAGGAGTTCTTAGTTAATGGTAGTCAGGCTCCCCACGTAATACAGACCAGAAGTGCCCTCCTAATTATCTGCAGTTGGCCAATTTTAGTAAGTCCAATTTAAAAGAGGTTTTATTAATCCGACATAAAGAGAGAAAGACATTCAATACTTTGATTTACCTGTACCATTTAGTTTCTACACAAGATCCTTATTAAGAGACTTTGTTCAACTGAATTGCATATACTGACTCTGAAGCAAAGTCCAAACTGAGCCTGTAATGTCTACCTGTTATGTAAATATAAAAATATAATGCAATGCTCTCCATTTTTAAGACAGACAGACAAATATCTAATACAAAACTGTTGTTTTGTTTTGTTTTTTTCCCCATGAGATTTTGTGCTGGTGCCAAGAGCAGAGATTTATTTATTTTTATTTTTTAAAAGATTTTATTTATTGGGGTGCCTGGGTGGCTCAGTGGGTTAAAGCCTCTGCCTTCGGCTCAGGTCGTGATCTCAGTGTCCTGGGATCGAGCCCCGTATCGGGCTCTCTGCTCAGCAGGGAGCCTCCTTCCTCCTCTCTCTCTGCTTGCCTCTCTGCCTACTTGTGATCTCTGTCTGTCAGATGAATAAATAAAATCTATTTTTTTAAAAAAAGATTTTATTAATTTATTTGAGAGAGAGGGAGAGAGAGACAGAGTGAGAGAGAGCATGAGAGGGGAGAAGGTCAGAGGGAGAAACAGACTCCCCATGGAGCTACGAGTGCAATGTGGAACTCGATTCTGGAAATCCAGGATCATGACTTGAGCCGAAGGCAGTCGTTTAACCAACTGAGCCACTCAGGCGCCCAAGAGCAGAGATTTAGAACCAACTAATATTTATTGAGCTTCTATCATACGTCAGTTCTGACATATACTCTATCTCATTTAAGCCTCATGGAAACTCTAAGGATCTGGGGGCTAGCTCCATGCACATATTTGGAGAAGAGGAGCCTCCTCTTTGCTTCAAATGTTCTGACTCCACAGCCAGTGTTGTTCATACCCCTCCTCAGAGAAGAGAAATAGTAAAGAAGAAGCAAACAAAGTGAGATAGGAGAAATCCACTATAAACTCAGGATCCATAGATAAGTCCTTCCTTTTTTCTTCCACCGATACTGACATTTGAGTTGAGGTGTCCCAAGCAGATTTCTTGAGCCTCTGCTGGGGCCAGTGCTTTGGTATACTTACCATATTGCCCTTGGGAGCAGCTTATTCATTTGACAGGTTTACACTAACAATCTTTCCTCAATATCCTACAGTTCTAAATCTAATGTTTCATCAGATAATGCTAACAAAATGTCCACTGTATGCACAGTACTGTGTATCTCAGATACATGTTAAAAGATAAATTCTGTGTTATCAAGAGCCTCTGGCAGTAAGAAACACAGACTATTGAAGAAGGAGCCACAAAGGGCTGAGCAACAAGGAGCTCCTAATACTACAATGATTAAAAATAGCGACGGACACCTACTGAGTGTAAAGCCCAGGCTTTACAGATAGCAACTCATGTCCTCGTCACAAGGCTTATGAGAAATAACACAGGCTCCCTCTTACCACTTTGACATCGCAAGACAAATTTGAAGTTAATTTGAAGTTGAAGAAGATATCAGTTCCCAGACCAAGAGTGCACTAAAGTCGATGACAGCAGTTCAGAGAAAATGAATAAACAAAACTTACTTACAAATAGCAATGTAACTTCATTTTCCCTGACACTGAGAGAAGCTTGTAAATATACAGTCTAATGCCTGAGTCCAGAAGTGTGACCAAGTTAAAAGCAACAACATTATCTTACGGTTTTCCCAATGAAGATTTGACCAAAATCCTGAACCTTTTATCTAACCTCAAAAGCTAACAGAGACACATTATAAAAATTAAATTATATATTTATACAGATTAAGATACTTCTTTTCACATATGCAAAGAAAAAAAGTATTGTTGGAAATACAACAAAATATCAATGATGTCCTTATCTCAGGTGAATAATATAATGGATACTTTTTAACTCTCTTCTTTATACTCATAGTTTTATGTTTCCCAGACTTTCCATTTTGCTGAGCAAACATTCACAGCCACTCTCCTGTGAATCTACCAGTCCTTACAAACACTTCTGCTTATTCCTTCCCCAAGAGAGCCTCACTAGGTTATAGCAGAAATGTATCCTGTCCCTCTTATGGTTCCCATTCTCTAATGAAATTGAAATTTCAATAATCAAGCCATTAGGCAATTATTAGTGTTTATTTAAATTCTGGAGCATCTGGGATGCCCAGCCCTAACAGGCTAGCTGTAGGTCTAGCCTTGTATCCACAGAACAATAAAGACAATGAGAATTAGCGCAAACTGTTTATTATGTAAAATGATCTATGATGAATCACTGATTACATACAAGTGATCAAATAAAGAGAATAGTGACCTATAGAGCCAGAAAAGTTGTGTATATTGGAATTACCTACATGTATTTATGATTATTTCATCTTGGAATTTCCTTTGAAAAACAGTCTTAAAAATTATGACATAAAATCATTGTGGGGACGCCTGGGTGGCTCAGTTGGTTAAGCAGCTGCCTTTGGCTCAGGTCATGATCCCAGCGTCCTGGGATCGAGTCCCGCATCGGGCTCCTTGCTCATCAGGGAGCCTGCTTCTCCCTCTGCCTCTGCCTGCC